>NC_086451.1:340478017-341078017 GCF_028390025.1 Pseudophryne corroboree | reverse complement strand
ACGTTCAGCCGGTAGAACCTTACGGGAGAAATATCCACATGGATGGACTTTTTTATCTTCAAAGACTTGCGACAACACAGCTCCCACTGCTTCCGTAGATGCATCTACCTCCACTAGAAAGGGACGGTTCAAATCTGGCTGTCGAAGAATGGGAGCTGACACAAAAGCTTGCTTCAAATCGGAGAAGGCTTTGGTTGCTTCAAACGACCAGTTTGTAGGATTTGCTCCTTTGCGGGTCAGGGCTGTAATGGCAGCGACCAACGTAGAGTAATTTCTAATGAATTTCCTATAGAAATTGGCAAAGCCAAGGAATCGCTAAATCCCCTAAGAGTCGTAGGAGTGGACCAGTCTCGGATAGCTTGTACCTTAACAGGATCCATACGTAGCTCAGATCCGGAAATGATATAACCAAGGAACGGTATAGGAGATACTTCAAAAGTACACTTCTACTTACAATACAGTTGATTTTTCCTCAGACGGGTCAGTACCTCTTTAACTTGGAGACTGTGAGACTTCAGATCCTTGGAGAATATTAGGATATCATCCAAGTACACTACTAAACACTTGTAAAGAAGATCTCGAAAAAGTCTGCACACTGAAGTTTTCTGTTGTTTTGTCCTATTTGTTGTTTGCTTCTCAATAAAAACTTAACTGGCATGGTCAGATTTCATGCAACTGCGCCGTCCCACCCTGTCGCCCCGTTTTTGACGAGGAGATCCGTTCTGCAGATGTGCATAATATAATATTTAAATATGTAAAAAAATACTTTTTCAACTTTATTAAATAAAATACATTTTAAAAAACAATGTTGTTAACGCTTTTGAAGGCAAAAATCGTCAGTTAAGTGGTTAAAGTTGTAGCAATGTTCTGTCAATGAAATGATGCAAACCTTCAGACAATCCATTTTAATTCCAGGTTGCGAGGCAACAAACCATGAAAAATGTAAGGGGGGGGGATACTTTAGCAAGGCACTGTATATATATATATATATATATATATATATATATATATTTATTTACTAGGTGATTCATTGCGCCCTACGGGCGCTCTTCACACCGTCGTGAGGGGCTATGCCCCCTTAACCCTTGCACGCTCTTGTGGCATGCAATAGTTGTATTATGTGGAGTATTACCTCCAATTATAATTGCGTGAGTGGTTAAATATTGCACGGACAAATGGCGTGCGATGGTTACAGGGTCGTAGCCCCTTGCAACGGCGTGAACAGCGCATGCAGCGCCTGATGAATCACCTAGTAGGTGCTGTGGTTGGGGGAGTGGTGGGTGCGGGGGAGGGGGGCCGGGGGCCCGCGGGTGGGGAAGGGGTGGTTGTGGGGGTGGTGCGGGTAGGGAAGGGGCTGGTGCGGTGGTGAAAGAAGGGGCGGGTGCCGCGGGTGGGGGGTCCGGAGCCATCGCGGGTGCGGGGGTGCCATGGGTGCTGCGGGTGGGGGAGGGGTTCCGGAGCCACCGTGGGTGGTGGAGGGGGTGTGTGCAGGTGCTGCAGATGGGGCCTGGAGGTACTGCGAGTGGGGGATGTGCGGGTAATGCTACTCCTACTTCTCCTCCTGCTGCTGTCCTCCCTTTGGCAGTGGCTCTCCCGGAGACTCGCACAGCAGCCAGTCACTATTGTTAGCGCCGGTGTCCCAACGCACCGCATTACAGGGAAGAAAATGCACTCAATAAACTACAGCTCTCAGCAGCCCTTAGCGCCTGAATGCTTCGGCGCCAAGGGTTGCTGGGAGCTGTAGTTTATTTAGTGCATATACTTCCCTGTAATGCGGCGCCATGGGACACCGGCGCTAACAATAGTGACCTGCTGGCAGAACTGACTGACTCGCTGAATCAATGTAAAAGGTGAGAGTGCTGTGCAGTGTCAGTGTCAGCGTGCAGACATTACCCTCCGCGATATAACCCACTCTATCCATTACATTAGCCATCTCGGGGCTTCCAGGCCGGCCGGCCGGCCGGCCAGGTGCTGTGTTACGGAGTCAGGGCCTCTGGGGATTTGTGCGCGGCTATGGCAGGGAGGCACTTCTGTGACATCACGCGCAGAGGAGGCTCCGGGCTCAGAGAGTATGCGGTGCTGGGAGGGCTATGAAAGCCTTCCGCTGCGCCGCTTTCATACACATCTATGTCGGTGGCCGTAGCAGCTTTTGTTCCACGTGCGCCGTGGCTAGGGAGTGGGGATTGTTGATGTCGGAGGGGGCAGGCGGACTGGCAGCAGGACATAGGGGGTCATTCCGACCTGATTGTAGCTGTGCTAAATTTAGCACAGCTACGGTCACTTACACTGACATGCGGGCCGCCCCTCCCCCCCCCCCCGCACAAGTACACACAGCGGCGATGCTTTTGTTCTTGAAGAGTAACTCCCAACCAGCGCGGCTCCTGCGGCTGGCTGGGAGTTACTTGTCGCTGCCCGGGTCGCAGTGGCTGCGTGTGACGTCACACAGCCGCTGTGGCCCGCCCACCTCACGGCCACAAAACGGCGAGCAGACGCCACCGTGCCGCCCCCTCCCACTCATCGACCACCTCTGCCTGTCAATCAGGCAGAGGTGAACACTAGGCAATGACAGCCGTCGGCTGTCAGCCATGTGCCGGCGCACTGCGGCGCCAGCGCATGTGCAGTTCTGACCTGATCGCTGCACTGCGACGAACTGCAGCGACTGGTCAGGTCAGAATGACCCCCATAGGATGCTGCAGTAAAAGGATTTTTTTTTCCTCCTATCTACAACGCAGAGACTTGCTGCAGATGCAGTGGCATACCCTCCAGCTGTACCTTTTTGGCAGGTACAGGACCTTTTTTTTATGGTCTGTACCGATGTTTGGCTCTCCAAACTTCTACTGAAAGTATAGGGAAAGGGGCGTGGCCACGCCACTGTACCCGTGGCCACGCCCCTTTCGAATCTGTAGCAATTTTTATGCGTAAATTGTAGGAGGGTGTGTTGCTGCAGATGCAGTGGGCCTATTTTGGGGTGTGGAGCTGGAGCTGCAGCTCCATCAGCCCCACTGTTAATCCTGCTCTGGGAAAACACAGCAGCCAAAGGACAGAGCCTCCCATTGGATGTAACCTGTGTGGGAGGGCGTTTCTCGCCCAATCAGCTGTGGACTGGGTATGATAGACTTGCTGCTAACCCAATGAGAGCTCCCAGATCTGGGCAATATATATATATATATATATATATATATATATATATATATATATATATTACAGTGCCTGTATAACTGGCTATCTAATTACAGAAAGAGTGGAGGGGAGTAGGCGGAGTTTCAGGTGGCTGCAGGGACTGATTGGACAAGATCCATCTGTCTCTGCAGTGTTTAGAAGAATTAAGGGTTTTCCTCATATAATGCCATATTCTCAGATGGCATTATATAAGGTAAAACTACATAGCAGAAAACGTTAAGTACTGTAGAGAACAAAGCGGGTAATTCTGAGTTGATCGCAGCAGGAACTTTGTTAGCAGTTGGGCAAAACCATGTGCACTGCAGGGGAGGCAGATATAACAAGTGCAGAGAGAGTTAGATTTGGGTGTGGTGTGTTCAATCTGCAATCTAAATTGCAGTGTAAAAATAAAGCAGCCAGTATTTACCCTGCACAGAAACAAAATAACCCACCCAAATGTAACTCTCTCTGCACATGTTATATCTGCCCCCCCTGCAGTGCACATGGTTTTGCCCAACTGCTAACAAAGGAGGTCATTCCGAGTTGTTCGCTCGCAAGGCGATTTTAGCAGAGTTGCTCGCGCTAAGCCGCCGCCTACTGGGAGTGAATCTTAGCATCTTAAAATTGCGAACGAAGTATTCGCAATATTGCGATTACACACCTCGTAGCAGTTTCTGAGTAGCTCCAGACTTACTCGGCATCTGCGATCATTTCACTGCTTGTCGTTCCTGGTTTGACGTCACAAACACACCCAGCGTTCGCCCAGACACTCCTCCGTTTCTCCGGCCACTCCTGCGTTTTTTCCGGAAACGGTAGCGTTTTTTCCCACACGCCCATAAAACGGCCAGTTTCCGCCCAGTAACACCCATTTCCTGTCAATCACATTACGATCGCCAGAACGATGAAAAAGCCGTGAGTTATTTTACTAAGTGCAAAGCAAATTTACTTGGCGCAGTCGCAGTGCGAATATTGCGCATGCGCATTAAGCGGAAAATCGCTGCGATGCGAAGATTTTTACCGAGCGAACAACTCGGAATGAGGGCCAAAGTTCCTGCTGCGATCAACTCAGAATTACCTCCAATGTCTTGCTCTAGTCATTGCTATGTTGCAGCGCCGTAACTACGTGTGTGCCAAGGGGGCTTGGCACACAGCGCAGTTGCCCTGAGGGCGCAACGGCCAGCGGCATGTAATGAGTCAAATTGACTCATTACATGCCGCCTCTGTGTGCGCCGTGCGCGGCTGGAGGGAGAGGAGACCAGCGCCGGGTTCAAGGAGGAGGAGGGAGGGGGAGCAGGGAGCCGCAGCAGCGCTATTTGATTGGTAGTAAGCGCCGCTGCAGCATCTCCCTCTCCTTCTGTATTGGCTGCCCGGTGCTGCTATGGATGCTGGGATGCGGTTCCTTCATCCCAGCATCCATAGCAGCGCCGGGCAGCCAATACAGAAGGAGAGGGGGATGCTGCAGCGGCGCTTACTACCAATCAAATAGCGCTGCTGCGGCTCCCTGCTCCCCCTCCCTCCTCCTCCTTCTCATCTCACTGCCTGCACCGAGAGGGAGATGCCAGCACGAGGAGCCTGTCAGCGGGGAGAAGGTAAGTATATCCCTCTCTCTCTTTCTTTCTCTCTCTTTCTCTCTCTCTCTCTCTCAGGGGGACACCGTCTGCCGCAATGTGTAAAAAGGGGTCCTGGCTGCCGCAATGTATAAAAAGGGGGTCTGGCTGCCGCAATGTGTAAAAAGGGGGCGGGGGATTCCTGGCTGCCGCAATGTGTAAAATGGGGTCCTGGCTGCCGCAATGTGTAAAGAGGGGGCCTGGCTGCCACAATGTGTAAAAAGGGGTCCTGGCTGCCGCAATGTGTAAAAAGGGGTCCTGGCTGCCGCAATGTGTAAAAAGGGGTCCTGGCTGCCGCAATGTGTAAAAAGGGGGACTGGCTGCCGTAATGTGTAAAAAGGGGGACTGGCTGCCGTAATGTGTAAAAAGGGGTCCTGGCTGCCGCAATGTATAAAAAGGGGGTCTGGCTGCCGCAATGTGTAAAATGGGGTCCTGGCTGCCGCAATGTGTAAAAAGGGGGCCTGGCTGCTGCAATGTGTAAAGAGGGGGCCTGGCTGCCGCAATGTGTAAAAAGGGGTCCTGGCTGCCGCAATGTGTAAAAAGGGGGACTGGCTGCCGTAATGTGTAAAAAGGTGGACGCTGTCTGCTGTAATGTGTAAAAAGGGGGATGCTGTCTGCTGTAATGTATAAAAGGGGCTCTACCTGGTGTAGTGGCGCTACTGTGCAGCGTAATTTGAATAATGTAGACTACTGTGCACCGTAGTATGAATTGCTATTATTTTGTGGCCACGCCCCTTCCCCGTGAAGCCACGCCCCTATAAATTTTTCGCACGCCTGCGGCGCGCACTGCCCCTATCTTACATGGGGGGGGGGGGGGCGCCACTGTCGTTTCTTGCACACAGCGCTAAAATGCCTAGTTACGGCACTGCTATGTTGTATGAGTTGGGCATTAACAGAGAAAATAATTGCATTGTGTTCCCCATTGAGCCTTTCCTACATAGATGGGATGCTTAAATCATGTGGAAACGTTTGTTTCCACATGATTTAAGTGAAGTTGTTCTAGCTGAATAAACCCTGGGAATTGACGGTAACAGAAGCAGGAAGTGGGAGCTGGTGACTGTGATTAGTCAGGAAGCAGGGGTTTGGCTATTTTGGGGAGTAGGCCGTTCAAAAGAAATACCTTAAACTATGTATTGCTGAATGTAGCCATATATCTCCATGGCATCTGCATTATCTGCTATGCCAGATGTTATGCCCCTGGCTCCATTGTGCAGGAGAAATATGGAAAATTGTGCTTAAATGGGATGCTGGATGAAAGGTAATAACACACAGGACATTAAAGTAGCATGTAATGAAGTAGATAACCCCCTGAGTAACTGGAATTATGTCTGTTTTGTGCAGGAAAAGGAGGATTGTTCCAATATGCTAGCACAGCACCTTCCATTCACGCAACTATCTTTCCCAAAGTGAGGAGAGCAAATCCAGATACCAAGAGAATATTGTCATTCATGGATGTAGAGACTCAATGAAGTCAGCTGTTGACAGAACATGTTGCATCTTGCAGTGCAGTGACCCTAAAGGGTCTAATTCTAACACAAAGAGGCCACCAGTGTGGGTGTCGTCGGCAGCCAGACTTATGACATTAAGTTAATATGGATATATGTACAGCTGCCAACTGATGTCAATCCACGTCCACAAGTGTCATTATTAGTATTGGCATCTACATCTACCTCATGCTAGTTGTAATAGAGCCATCAGAAACAGGTGTACCGGTGGCGTCCACATGGCTTATATTAGGATGGAACCCTGGCTACACAACATTCCCATATCACTCCCATTCTTTTGTGTGTATTTTCAAAGCAGCCACCCAGTTGACACCCAGAAACACCCAAGTCACATAAGGTGTGTATGCATGATACAACGCAAGCACAGTTTGCTAAAAATGGCTACATGCGTGTGGTTTCTGTCTTGTGTGTGACTCATAATCAGACCAGGGGCGCATTTACAGAGGAGGCGGTCCATGTGCCGACTCCGTATGGGCTCCCTCCACTCTACAGCGCCATAAACTCTGGCATTATGCCAGAGTCTACTGTGCAGGTCTCCGGAAACATGGCACCTGTCCTGTTCCAGCGAGTAAACACTACTGCGCATGCGCGGTGGACATTTTCCCAGTGATTTTTCCCATGGCTGCAGTGCTGACTAGGGATTTCAGAAAAGTAAGTATTTAAATTGGGCCCCCCTGGACCCAGGGACCGGTGTGCACCGCACATACTGCACCCATTATAAAAACACCAATGAATCTGGTAAAATGTTCTCAAATCCTTTGTAATTAAGGATGACTATCAAACATAACAAGGGGTGTTGCACATGTCATGTATCAGGCCAGATAACAGGAAGAACAAATGGCCCTCACCAAATGTGAAAGAGTCGGAATCACAGGTTTTTTTGGGGGGTAATGTAGCATTATGATGAATGGCCTGATTATGTGTTGTACACAAAAGCGCGTGCAGCAGCGCCTGTTGTCTGTTGCCCGTCTACGACTACACACTGTTTCCCTTGTGTACATCTGTGCAGATGAATGTGCCAAAACTGAGATGCCCACTTTTATCACTTGTGCATGTTGTAATTCTGATTAGTGCGTCCTGATTCGCCACCATCGGTCGCAGCATTGCAAATTGCATCAGTCCTATGGCAGCTGCAGTGTCTCCCTCTGACCACGGCCTCCTATACCTGCGTCTATAAATGCATCCGCTTGCAGTGACACACCTGCAACACCCCTATAACACACACACTGAACGCCCCATTTCTGCGTGCACTGCTTGCCACCTCCCAGTCACCACCACCTTTCTGATACTGTATGTTCCGATCACACAGCGTCTCTGTGTGTACAATCTATGTTATAATTGTCTGTTATTATCCAGGTTTGTTTTATCACTGTTGTTTCCACCTGTACAGCTTAACGGAATTTGCTGCGCTATATAAAAAACTGTTAATAAATGTAACACATGTGACTCAGAATCAGGCCTAAAATGTAATTAATATCTAGCATTAGTCTTTAGGCCAACACTAAATTCAGCATGAATAAACAACTAAATCATTACTTAAATTGCATCTTTTCTTTGGCTATTAGTACATTTCTGAGAAGCTGCACACAAGTACAATCAATTATTTTAGTTTGTGACATTGAACCTGTGTAATATTCAAATTTGGCTGGATAGGTCTAACACTATGACCAATTTATCAACTCTCACCAGAACATGTATGTATGTAAATGTTAATCAGATTACGGTTTCCTGTGCTTAAGAAACTGGCAATAACTTGGGTATTGGCCCTCATTCCGAGTTGTTCGCTCGCTAGCTGCTTTTAGCAGCATTGCACACGCTAAGCCGCCGCCCTCTGGGAGTGTATCTTAGCTTAGCAGAATTGTGAACGAAAGATTAGCACAATTGCGAATAGAAATTTCTTAGCAGTTTCTGAGTAGCTCCAGACTTACTCAGCCATTGCGATCAGTTCAGTCAGTTTCGTTCCTGGTTTGACGTCACAAACACACCCAGCGTTCGCCCAGACACTCCCCCGTTTATTCAGACACTCCCGTGTTTTTCCCAGAAACGCCAGCATTTTTCCGCACACACCCAGAAAACGGCCAGTTTCCGCCCAGAAACACCCACTTCCTGTCAATCACAGTACGATCACCAGAACGATGACAATTCCTTGTTATGCCGTGAGTAAAATACCTAACTTTTGTGTAAAATAACTAAGCGCATGCGCTTTGCGAACCTAGCGCATGCGCATTAAGCGACTAATCGCAATATAGTGAAAATCGGCAACGAGCGAACAACTCGGAATGACCACCATTGTTACATGCGTGAGTAAAACACTGATGTTTAAGTATGGAGCTTCATCAGTGAAGAAAGTAGAGACTCAGAGCCAAATGTCAGAGCTGGCGATTTGCTGGAGCAATCATGATTCTGGTGAGATACTTATTAGATTTAAAGCGGCAATTAGTTTAAAGGCAATGCCAGGTTATTACAATTAACCCATAGTCAGAGGCGAAACTGGGGGGAGCAGGGTTCTGACAGAGCTACTGCCCCAGGAGCCAGCACTGAGAGCAGGTACACAGTGCTAGCCCCATAGAATGACTTTAACCAATCAGCTTCTACTCAGCATTCTAAAGAATGTAATTGATCAATGCTACCTCAAAGCTGATCCATGCAGAGGATGTTCTCTATGCAGCCACCTAAAGAGCCCAAAATGGGAAAGCCCTCAGTGCATTGAGTCACCACCAAGATTCCCAGACCCTGCTGCCAACCTATATGTGTTAACTTTGATTCACTGCATCACTGGGTGTAGCTGAGATCTGCCATTTAAATTGCTCTTGTAATGTTACTCTTAAGGGCCGTATTCACGGGACGATTTGGGTAGAGATGTGTGCTGAGCGGTTCGCTCAGCACACATCTCTCCCCCCGCTCAGCACAGCGCGATGTGCGGGTGAAGTGAGCGACCTGTTAGATTGGCCAATCTAGCACCAGCGATAGCGATGCGTGGGGCTGCGCATTGCTATCACTGTGGGGGATACACACGGAGTGATCGCTGCTAAGTTAAAATCTAAGCAATCTAGTCAGATTGCTTAGATTTTAAGCAGCGATCGCTCCATGAGTACCCCCCTTAACGGATTGCTCATGTTTAAGCTTTGTATGTTATCTGACTGAAAATCATGAATTGCTCCTGATTAGTAAAGACATCTACTGTAAAGGAGAAGGGTTCTCTCAAATCCACTACATCCTGAATGCAAACATTTGCCTGCCAGAACATTTTGAATATGTCAGCCAACCAAAAGGGGAAATAAAAGGAACTGCTTTCCTCTCTTACAATTTCTTTTTTTTATAAATTCTTTATTTTGAGAAGAACAATTTCCACAATAAACAGCTGCAATTATACAACAAAATTTACTTAGTGCATTTTGTGGGATACAAGACTTCAATAACAAAGAAGAAAAAAGCACAATCCTGTCATTTCGTTCATCATGTGACAAGTGAATATTCATATTCTTGCAAACAACAAATATGCACATACAAATACATCAAAAACAACAGTGGATAATCATCCATTTTCTATGTTTATAAAAAAAAAGAGGGGGTTAAGAAAAAATAAGAATTTACTTACCGATAATTCTATTTCTCGGAGTCCGTAGTGGATGCTGGGGTTCCTGAAAGGACCATGGGGAATAGCGGCTCCGCAGGAGACAGGGCACAAAAGTAAAGCTTTTACAGGTCAGGTGGTGTGTACTGGCTCCTCCCCCTATGACCCTCCTCCAGACTCCAGTTAGGTACTGTGCCCGGACGAGCGTACACAATAAGGGAGGATTTTGAATCCCGGGTAAGACTCATACCAGCCACACCAATCACACCGTACAACTTGTGATCTAAACCCAGTTAACAGTATGATAACAGAGGAGCCTCTGAAAGATGGCTTCCTAAACAATAACCCGAATTAGTTAACAATAACTATGTACAAGTATTGCAGATAATCCGCACTTGGGATGGGCGCCCAGCATCCACTACGGACTCCGAGAAATAGAATTATCGGTAAGTAAATTCTTATTTTCTCTATCGTCCTAAGTGGATGCTGGGGTTCCTGAAAGGACCATGGGGATTATACCAAAGCTCCCAAACGGGCGGGAGAGTGCGGATGACTCTGCAGCACCGAATGAGAGAACTCCAGGTCCTCCTTTGCCAGGGTATCAAATTTGTAAAAATTTACAAACGTGTTCTCCCCTGACCACGTAGCTGCTCGGCAGAGTTGTAATGCCGAGACCCCTCGGGCAGCCGCCCAAGATGAGCCCACCTTCCTTGCGGAATGGGCCTTAACAGATTTAGGCTGTGGCAGGCCTGCCACAGAATGTACAAGTTGAATTTTGTTACAAATCCAACGAGCAATCGACTGCTTAGAAGCAGGTGCACCCAACTTGTTGGGTGCATACAGTATAAACAGCGAGTCAGATTTTCTGACTCCAGCCGTCCTTTAAATGTATATTTTTAAGGCTCTGACAACGTCCAACAACTTGGAGTCCTTCAAGTCGTCTGTAGCCGCAGGCACTACAATAGGCTGGTTCAGGTGAAACGCTGATACCACCTTAGGGAGAAAATGCGGACACGTCCGCAGCTCTGCCCTATGTCGAATGGAAAATTAAATAAGGGCTTTTATAAAACAAAGCCGCCAGTTCAGATACTCTCCCGGCCGAAGCCAGGGCCAGTAACATAGTCACTTTCCATGTGAGATATTTCAAATCCACATTCTTTAGTGGTTCAAACCAATTGGATTTGAGGAAATCTAAAACTACATTTAGATCCCACGGTGCCACCTTAGGCACCACAGGAGGCTGTATATGCAGTACTCCTTTGATAAAAATCTGGACCTCAGGGACTGAGGCCAATTCTTTTTGGAAGAATATTGATAGGGCCGAAATTTGAACCTTAATAGATCCCAATTTGAGACCCATAGACAATCCTGATTGCAGGAAATGTAGGAAAACGACCCAGTTGAAATTCCTCCATCGGAGCACTCCGCTGCTCGCACCACGCAACATATTTTCGCCAAATACGGCGATAATGCTTCGCGGTGACTTCCTTCCTTGCCTTTATCAAGGTAGGAATGACTTCTTCTGGAATGCCTTTTCCTTTTAGGATCTGGCATTCAAACGCCATGCCGTCAAACGCAGCCGCGGTAAGTCTTGAAAAAGACAAGGACCCTGCTGAAGCAGGTCCCTTCTCAGAAGTAGAGGCCACGGATCGTCCGTGACCATCTCTTGAAGTTCCGGGTACCAAGTCCTTCTTGGCCAATCCGGAGCCACTAGTCTTACTCCTCTTTGCCGTATAATCCTCAATACCTTTGGTATGAGAGGCAGAGGAGGAAACACATATACCGACTGGTACACCCAAGGTGTTACCAGCGCGTCCACAGCTATTGCCTGCGGATCTCTTGACCTGGCGCAATACCTGTCCAGTGTTTTGTTGAGGCGAGACGCCATCATGTCCACCATTGGTTTTACCCAACGGTTTAATAGCATGTGGAAAACTTCTGGATGAAGTCCCCACTCTCCCGGGTGAAGGTCGTGTCTGCTGAGGAAGTCTGCTTCCCAGTTGTCCACGCCCGGGATGAATACTGCTGACAGTGCTATCACGTGATTCTCCGCCCAGCGAAGGATCCTGGCAGCTTCTGCCATTGCCCTCCTGCTTCTTGTGCCGCCCTGTCTGTTTACATGGGCGACTGCCGTGATGTTGTCCGACTGGATCAACACCGGTCTTCCTTGAAGCAGAGGTTCCGCCTGGCTTAGAGCATTGTAGATTGCTCTTAGTTCCAGAATGCTTATGTGAAGAGACTTTTTCAGGCTCGACCACACTCCCTGGAAATTTCTTCCCTGTGTGACTGCTCCCCAGCCTCTCAGGCTGGCATCCGTGGTCACCAGGATCCAATCCTGCATGCCGAATCTGCGGCCCTCCAATAGATGAGCCTCCTGCAACCACCACAGAAGGGATACCCTTGTCCTCGGCGACAGGGTTATCCGCAGGTGCATCTGAAGATGCGACCCTGACCATTTGTCCAACAGATCCCTTTGCATGGAATCTGCCGAAAGGGATTGCTTCGTAAGAAGCTACCATTTTTTCCCAGGACTCTTGTGCATTGATGTACAGACACCTTTCCTGGTTTTAGGAGGTTCCTGACCAGGTCAGATAACTCCTTGGCTTTTTCTTCGGGAAGAAAAACCTTTTTCTGAACTGTGTCCAGAATCATCCCCAGGAACAGCAGACGAGTTGTCGGCATTAATTGGGATTTTGGAATATTCAGAATCCATCCGTGCTGCTTTAGCACCTCTTGAGATAGTGCTAAACCCATCTCTAGCTGTTCTCTGGACCTTGCCCTTATTAGGAGATCGTCCAAGTATGGGATAATTAATACGCCTTTTCTTCGAAGAAGAAATATTATCTCGGCCATTACCTTTGTAAAGACCCGAGGTGCCGTGGACAAACCAAACGGCAGCGTCTGAAACTGATAGTGACAGTTTTGTACAACGAACCTGAGGTACCCCTGGTGTGAGGGGTAATTGGAACGTGGAGATACGCATCCTTGATGTCCAAGGATACCATAAAGTCCCCTTCTTCCAGGTTCGCTATCACTGCTCTGAGTGACTCCATCTTGAACTTGAACTTCTTTATGTACAGGTTCAAGGACTTCAGATTTAGAATAGGCCTTACCGAGCCATCCGGCTTCGGTACCACAAAAAGAGTGGAATAATACCCCTTCCCTTGTTGTAGAAGAGGTACCTTGACTATCACCTGCTGAGAATACAGCTTGTGAATGGCTTCCAAAACCGTCTCCCTTTCTGAGGGGGACGTTGGTAAAGCAGACTTCAGGAAACGGCGAGGTGGCTCTGTCTCTAATTTCAACCTGTACCCCTGAGATATTATCTGCAGGATCCAGGGATTTACCTGCGAGTGAGCCCACTGCGCGCTGTAATTCTTGAGACGACCGCCTACCGCCCCCGAGTCCGCTTGCGAAGCCCCAGCGTCATGCTGAGGCTTTTGTAGAAGCCGGGGAGGGCTTCTGTTCCTGGGAAGGAGCTGCCTGTTGCTGTCTCTTCCCTCGTCCTCTGCCTCGTGGCAGATATGAATAGCCCTTTGCTCTCTTATTTTTAAAGGAACGAAAGGGCTGCGGTTGAAAGGTCGGTGCCTTTTTCTGTTGGGGAGTGACTTGAGGTAGAAAGGTGGATTTCCCGGCCGTAGCCGTGGCCACCAAATCCGATAGACCGACCCCAAATAACTCCTCTACGCATCGCCTGTCCACTGTCGTGTCCATAAAGCTCTTCTGGCCGAAATGGACATAGCACTTACCCGTGATGCCAGTGTGCAGATATCTCTCTGTGCATCACGCATATAAAGAAATGCATCCTTTATTTGTTCTAACGACAGTAAAATATTGTCCCTGTCCAGGGTATCAATATTTTCGATCAGGGACTCTGACCAAACTACCCCAGCACTGCACATCCAGGCAGTCGCAATAGCTGGTCGTAGTATAACACCTGCATGTGTGTATATACCTTTTTGGATATTTTCCATCCTCCTATCTGATGGATCTTTAAGTGCGGCCGTCTCAGGAGAGGGTAACGCCACTTGTTTTGATAAGCGTGTTAGCGCTTTGTCCACCCTAGGAGGTGTTTCCCAGCGCTCCCTAACCTCTGGCGGGAAAGGGTATAAAGCCAATAACTTCTTTGAAATTAGCAGTTTTTTTATCGGGGCACCCCACGCTTCATCACACACGTCATTTAATTCTTCTGATTCGGTAAAAACTACTGGTAGTTTTTTCACACCCCACATAATACCCTGTTTAGTGGTACCTGTAGTATCAGCTAAATGTAACATCTCCTTTATTGCCAAAATCATATAACGTGTGGCCCTACTGGAAAATACGGTTGATTCGTCACCTTCACCACCGGAATCAGTGCCTGTGTCTGGGTCTGTGTCGACCGACTGAGGCAAGGGGCGTTTTACAGCCCCTGACGGTGTTTGAGGCGCCTGGACAGGCACTAATTGAGTGTCCGGCCGCCTCATGTCGGCAAACGACTGCTTAAGCGAGTTGACGCTATCCCGTAATTCCACAAATAAAGGCATCCATTCTGGTGTCGACCCCCTAGGAGGTGACATCCTCATATTTGGCAATTGCTCCGCCTCCACACCAATAACGTCCTCATACATGTCGACACATACGTACCGACACACAGCAGACACACAGGGAATGCTCTATACGAAGACAGGACCCACTAGCCCTTTGGGGAGACAGAGGGAGAGTCTGCCAGCACACACCAAAAAGCGCTATATATGACAGGGATAGCCTTATGATTAAGTGCTCCCTTATAGCTGCTTTTATATTAATATATATTGCCATTTATTTTGCCCCCCCTCTCTGTTATACCCTGTTTCTGTAGTGCAGTGCAGGGGAGAGACCTGGGAGCCTTCCTGACCAGCGGAGCTGTGACAGAAAATGGCGCCGTGTGCTGAGGAGATAGGCCCCGCCCCTTTTTCGGCGGCCTCGTCTCCCGCTATTTAGTACATTTAGGCAGGGGTAAATATCTCCATATAGCCTCTGGGGCTATATGTGAGGTATTTTTAGCCTTTTTAAAGGTTTTCATTTGCCTCCCAGGGCGCCCCCCCCCCCCAGCGCCCTGCACCCTCAGTGACTGCCGTGTGAAGTGTGCTGAGAGGAAAATGGCGCACAGCTGCAGTGCTGTGCGCTACCTTAAGAAGACTGCAGGAGTCTTCAGCCGCCGATTCTGGACCTCTTCTTGCTTCAGCATCTGTGAGGGGGCCGGCGGCGTGGCTCCGGTGACCATCCAGGCTGTACCTGTGATCGTCCCTCTGGAGCTTCATGTCCAGTAGCCAAGAAGCCAATCCATCCTGCACGCAGGTGAGTTCACTTCTTCTCCCCTCTGTCCCTCGTTGCAGTGATCCTGTTGCCAGCAGGAATCACTGTAAAATAAAAAACCTAAGCTAAACTCTCTAAGCAGCTCTTTATGAGAGCCACCTAGAATTGCACCCTTCTCGGCCGGGCACAAAAATCTAACTGGAGTCTGGAGGAGGGTCATAGGGGGAGGAGCCAGTACACACCACCTGACCTGTAAAAGCTTTACTTTTGTGCCCTGTCTCCTGCGGAGCCGCTATTCCCCATGGTCCTTTCAGGAACCCCAGCATCCACTTAGGACGATAGAGAAAAAACAGAACAAAGGGTAACACATAAGGGAGGTCGGGGGAATTGGTGAGAGTTTGTAAACAAAGAAGCAATGGCATTTGTAAAAGTATAATTAACAGTTCTCACATTATTATTATTATTATTATTATTATTATCCTTTATTTATATGGCACCAGAAGGGATCCGCAGCGCCCATTACACAGTACATAATCAAATGAGCAAACAAGAAAACACCACTTACAGTTCAAGACAATATAGGACAGGTATAGAAAACTCGGGGTTAGGTGCCATCAAAGGGACTAAGGAGTATAAGATAGTGTAAGTAAGAAAAGGAAAGGCACATGAGGAAAGAAGTCCCTGCTCTTGCGAGCTTACAATCTAAAAGGTGAGGGGCTAACAGACCGGGGTGACACAGAAGGGGTAGACAGTAAGCATAAACAAGAGAGTTAGGAGGAGAGTTGGCTGGGTTTGGTGAAGAAATGGGTCTTGAGAGCCCTTTTGAAGTTTTGTAGAGAGGTGGAGAGTCGGATGTGGAGAGGTAGAGCATTCCAGAGATAGGGGAGCAGCACGTCCAAAATCTTGTAGGTAGGAGTGGGAGGAGGTAATGCATTAGCAGAGTGAAGAGGACGGGTGGGAATGTAAAGAGAGATAAGGTCAGAGATGTAAGAGGGAGAAGAGTGGGTGAGGGCTTTGTAGGTGAGTGTGAGAAGCTTGAATTGGATTCTGAATGGGAAGGGTAGCCAGTGAAGGTCCTGCAAGAGAGGGGATGTGGATGTAGTACGTTTGATGAGGAAGATGAGATGGGCAGCAGCATTGAGGATAGATTGAAGTGGAGAGAGGCATTTTTGAGGGAGGCCAGATAGGAGGAGATTGCAGTAGTCCAATCTGGAGATGACCAGTGAGTGGATGAGGGTCTTAGTAGCATACTGGGTGAGAAAGGGTCTGATCCTGGAGATGTTTTTGAGATGGAAATGGCAGGTTTGTGAGAGGTACTGAATGTGTGGTTTTAAGGAGAGGGAAGAGTCAAGGATTACTCCAAGACATCGCACTTGGGGGCTAGAGGAGATAGTTGTGGTGCCATAAAATTGTGGGAGGTGAGGTTATGCGGGAGGGAGGGAAGATGATCAGCTCAGCCTTAGACATGTTACGTTTTTTTTGAATGAAGTATTTTTATTCAACAAGAATGAAATCAATACAGACATTTCAGTGTACACTGGGAACTTCAGTTGGTGTTATACAATGTATTAGCCCCATATCCTCCCCAAACAATATATACGTATATAATAAGTGTATCAGGTAGTCACAGGTCCACATAGTGTCAACCCGCAGGAAACAGATTTTCTGAAGTCTGTAAACAAATTTCAAGACACATACTAACATTTTCTATTTTCTCCCTGAGATACATCAGTAAGCCCCCCCAACTATGAGGCCAAATATAGCCTACAAAACACCTGAGAAAAAAAAAAAAGAGAGAAACATAAAACAGAAACAGAACAAACCAAAACAAATCCATCAAGCCTAGATTCACACAGTTGTGCGAGGTGAGGGGCAATATCCATATAGTGTAGAATAAGGGAGAAGAGTCTGGCTCGTTTCCACAAGTCCCAAGTAACCGGGCTATCGTAAAAGGCTCAATGCATCTTAAATTAAAAAATTTTAGGGCAGGGGAGGAGTATGTAGAATTAATCCAAAAGGACCATATCTTCTCATGTTTAGAAAGGGCATTGCTTTTCATATAAATGTAACGATCCTTCAATACTGTGTTATTCACCAGGGCTCTAAATGCAGACATTGTAGGGGAATGCGGAGCCATACATGTCCGCGTAATGCACACCTTGGCGAGGGCGCAAATACTACGAGCATACATGCCCTCCCACCTAGACCCAGAGTCAGGTCCTCCTACCCCCAAAATGCAAAATCCCGGAGTCAGCATACCTCTCAGTATCCCCGTATGTTCCAGAATCGACCCGACCCCAGCCCAAAACACCTGCAAGGATGGGCACTCCCACACCAGGTGCCAGAATGATCCGCCAGCGGCCCCGCATTTAGGACAAGCGGCAGCGCCACCAGCCCCAAACCTGGCCAGCCTGTTCGGTGTCATATATGATTTATGCAATATAAAGAGTTGAATTTGTTGGAACCGTAGTGATTTGGTGACCTGGCTCGAGTTCCCCTGTGCAACCTCCCAATCCTCCACATTTATGGGGCCCAAATCACGCTCCCAGCGCTCCCGAAGGTGCGAGAGCGGGTCTGCATGAAAAGGTACAAGTAAGTAAAGGAGATCACCTTGACCTGACCCAGTGAACATAAAAAGGTCTTTATGGGGAAGGGGAGGAGCACTGGGGGAGAATCCCCGAACTGTGACTGCAGAGCATGCCTGAGTTGTAAAAATCTATAAGAGTTCAGGAGACCAAACTCCTCCTTTACTTGCTGAAAGGATTTCATTGTACCATTGCTATACAACTGGGATATGGAAGTTACTGAGCACGGAGCCCATACCCCCCCCCCTCCCTCAGAGACCCCAGTTCATGGAGCGATGCGGAGTGCCAAAGGGGAGTATCCGGGTCCATACTATCGTACCCAAGCGTACTGGTCAAAGCCAGCCAGATCTTCATGGCCTGAAAAACAATAGGAGGAGACAGTCGAGAAGCGCTCCCTCCCACTAGAACCTGCGCCGGAGAAAGGTCCGGGTAGTAACATTTGAGAAACGCCCAACATAGACCAGCCTCCTCTCCTCCCCGCAACCAAATACCAATGTGTGCCAACTGGGCCGCATAGTAATATAGTTGGAAGTGAGGCAAGGCCAAGCCACCATCAACTTTTTGTCTAGTGAAGGTATTTAACTTTATTCTAGGCCTTTTATTGGCCCATATCAGAGAAGTTAATATACTGTTTAATTTCTTAAAGAAGGCCGGGAAAATGTACACAGGTGACTGCGAAAGAACATACAGTAGTTTGGGCAAAACTATCATTTTAATAAGGGTAACCCTACCTGTCATTGTCAGCGGGAGTTTACACCAAGCCCTCGACTTGCTTACAATCAGCTGTACAAGTGGGTCAAGGTTCAAGGGTATAAAATCCGAGGGGTCATTAGCAACTTGGATCTTAAGGTATTTAATCTGGCCTGTCCAGCTTAGCGGTAGGGAAATCCTCGGGACCCGGGGAGGAGAGCCCATAGTGGGCATTATAAATGATTTGGACCAGTTTATGTGGAGACCAGAAAAGCCGCCAAAGGTCTCTATGACCTGCAACACTATAGGCATATCCACAACATAGTCATGTAAGAATAGCAACAGGTCGTCTGCATAAAGGGCTATTTTGTCAGTGCAGGGGCCCGTGTCAAGGGTCTGGGACTCCAGGTCGACAACAAAAAGGTCGATACACCTTAGGTCGCCGCCAATTGGTCGACACACCTTGGGTCGACATGGACAAAAAGTCGACAGGAACAAGGTCAACATGGAAAAAGGCCGACATGAGTTTTTTCTGTTTTTTTGGTGTCGTTTTCTTCGTAGAGTGACCGGGAACCCCAATTAGTGCACCGCGTCTCTTCACATGGCTCGCTTCGCTTGCCATGCTTCGGGCATGGTGCCTTCGCTCCGCTTCGCTCGGCACAGATTACCGTTCCAATCGTAGTCCACGTGGATCGCTAAGTATGTAAAGGTTCCAAAAAAGAAAAAAAAGTGAAAAACTCATGTCGACCTTTTTCCATGTCGACCTTTTGTCCATGTCGACCTAAGGTGTGTCGACCAATTGGCATCGACCTAAGGTGTGTCAACCTTTTTAGTTGTCGACCTGGAGTCCGGATACCCCGTGTCAACTCCCCCAATGCCCGGGTGCGATCTAACCAAGCAAGCCAAGGGTTCAATAGCTATGGCAAACAAGGCTAGGGAAAGGGGACATCCCTGTCTGGTGCCCCGAGTCAAAGTCAAGGAGGAAGAAATATAGCCGTTAACCAAGATCCTGGCGCGTGGACTTTGATATAGCAATTTGATCCATCGTATAAAATTAGGGCCGAAGCCCATACATGTCATGACTCCCCACAGATATGGCCATTCAACGCTGTCGAATGCCTTAGCCGCATCCAGTGAAACTACAACTGCGTCCGAGGAGAAGTCGTGGGGAGCCTGCAAAATAGTGTAAAGCCTGCGCTAATTAATGGACGTGGATTTCCCTGGCATGAAGCCAGATTGATCCTGGTGTATTATAGATTTGATAACCAAGTTAAGCCGGACCGCAAGGATTTTTGCCAGGATCTTGGCATCGGTGGGGATAAGAGAGATTGGCCTATAGAACTCCAATAGTTTGGGGTCCTTACCGGGCTTTGGCTGTACTATAATAACGGCCTCGGACATTGAGGGAGGAAGTTGATTAGTGGCAAATAAATCTGTATACATCTCATGCAACTTCGAACAAAGAACTGTATGTATTGTTTATATAGCTCAGTTGGAATGCCATCGCTTCCCGGAGACTTACCGCTGGGAGACATTCCTACCACCGCAGTCACCTCTTCCAAAGTCAAAGGCGCGTCTAGAATATCCCTAGCCTCAGGGGAAAGCCTGGAAAGGGGTATATTGGACAAGTACAGGTCTAAGTCTTCCACGGAGCACATCAGCTGAGAGTCATAAACCTCTTTAAAGTATGTGAGGAACATCTGCGCTATGTCAGGGGTATTATCTACTATGGAGCCGTCAGGGCCAGACATCTGCACTATCGTAGTCCCAGGACGGTCGTAATGCACCAAATGGGCCAATAAACTACCTGGTCTGTCCGCCTACATATATATATTGGTGGCCCTGAACAAAAGGGTGCGTGCATTTTTATCCGAAAGGTGAGCCAGCCAGGCCTCCTGAGCTAACAGCCAACGTGCCTTTAGCGCAGACGTTCCCTCAGCCAAATAGCGGGTCTCCAGATCCCTATAGTCAGTTTTAAGCTGTCTCTCTGTCGCTCTGTACTCTATCTTGCGGGCAGCAATTTTGCCGATCAGTGTACCACGTAAATAAGCTTTGAATGCATCCCATACAATCGGTGCCGGGGCTGAGCCCGCGTTATCCGCAAAGAAACCCTCCCACCTAGACGGTAAATCCGGGCACTCTCCCAGCTGAGCCAGCCAGGACGGATGCAACCTTCAATATGACTGTCCCCTCCGGCACTCCACATCAAGAGACAGTAGCAGGGGCGAATGGTCGGACACCCCTCGTGCCTCATAATGAACATTTGTTATGCTAGGTAGGAGCTTGGGCGAGACCAGGGCCAGGTCAATTCTGGAGAAGGAGCCATACGTACTGGAAAAACATGAGTATTGCCTAAGCGTAGGGTACCGAGCCCTCCAGACATCTACCCACTGCATGCTATCTATAAAATCCGCAAACTTAGATTGAGATGTAGACAGGCCACCCCCCGCACCCGGATCCCGAGAAGACCTCCATCTATCCAGAGAGGCATCTAACACATTATTAAAATCTCCTAGACAAATAACAGTAGTGTGTGGAGAGGAAGCAATAACTGAGGCTGCCTTCTGCAGGACATCATACGAGAATGGGGGAGGAACATATACAGTCCAAATAAAGAAATTACGGGAGTTTAACTTGCATTCCAGAAACACAAACCTACCATATGGATCCGTGTTTACCGTAGAGATGAGCGCCGGAAATTTTTCGCGTTTTGTGTTTTGGTTTTGGGTTCGGTTCCGCGGCCGTGTTTTGGGTTCGACCGCGTTTTGGCAAAACCTCACCGAATTTTTTTTGTCGGATTCGGGTGTGTTTTGGATTCGGGTGTTTTTTTCAAAAAACCCTAAAAAACAGCTTAAATCATAGAATTTGGGGGTAATTTTGATCCCAAAGTATTATTAACCTCAAAAAACATAATTTACACTCATTTTCAGCCTATTCTGAACACATCACACCTCACAATATTATTTTTAGTCCTAAAATTTGCACCGAGGTCGCTGTGTGAGTAAGATAAGCGACCCTAGTGGCCGACACAAACACCGGGCCCATCTAGGAGTGGCACTGCAGTGTCACGCAGGATGGCCCTTCCAAAAAACCCTCCCCAAACAGCACATGACGCAAAGAAAAAAAGAGGCGCAATGAGGTAGCTGACTGTGTGAGTAAGATTAGCGACCCTAGTGGCCGACACAAACACCGGGCACATCTAGGAGTGGCACTGCAGTGTCACGCAGGATGTCCCTTCCAAAAAACCCTCCCCAAACAGCACATGACGCAAAGAAAAAAAGAGGCGCAATGAGGTAGCTGACTGTGTGAGTAAGATTAGCGACCCTAGTGGCCGACACAAACACCGGGCCCATCTAGGAGTGGCACTGCAGTGTCACGCAGGATGTCCCTTCCAAAAAACCCTCCCCAAACAGCACATGACGCAAAGAAAAAAAGAGGCGCAATGAGGTAGCTGACTGTGTGAGTAAGATTAGCGACCCTAGTGGCCGACACAAACACCGGGCCCATCTAGGAGTGGCACTGCAGTGTCACGCAGGATGTCCCTTCCAAAAAACCCTCCCCAATCAGCACATGATGCAAAGAAAAAGAAAAGAAAAAAGAGGTGCAAGATGGAATTATCCTTGGGCCCTCCCACCCACCCTTATGTTGTATAAACAAAACAGGACATGCACACTTTAACCAACCCATCATTTCAGTGACAGGGTCTGCCACACGACTGTGACTGATATGACGGGTTGGTTTGGACCCCCCCCAAAAAAGAAGCAATTAATCTCTCCTTGCACAAACTGGCTCTACAGAGGCAAGATGTCCACCTCATCTTCACCCTCCGATATATCACCGTGTACATCCCCCTCCTCACAGATTATCAATTCGTCCCCACTGGAATCCACCATCTCAGCTCCCTGTGTACTTTGTGGAGGCAATTGCTGCTGGTCAATGTCTCCGCGGAGGAATTGATTATAATTCATTTTAATGAACATCATCTTCTCCACATTTTCTGGATGTAACCTCGTACGCCGATTGCTGACAAGGTGAGCGGCGGCACTAAACACTCTTTCGGAGTACACACTTGTGGGAGGGCAACTTAGGTAGAATAAAGCCAGTTTGTGCAAGGGCCTCCAAATTGCCTCTTTTTCCTGCCAGTATAAGTACGGACTGTGTGACGTGCCTACTTGGATGCGGTCACTCATATAATCCTCCACCATTCTATCAATGTTGAGAGAATCATATGCAGTGACAGTAGACGACATGTCCGTAATCGTTGTCAGGTCCTTCAGTCCGGACCAGATGTCAGCATCAGCAGTCGCTCCAGACTGCCCTGCATCACCGCCAGCGGGTGGGCTCGGAATTCTGAGCCTTTTCCTCGCACCCCCAGTTGCGGGAGAATGTGAAGGAGGAGATGTTGACAGGTCGCGTTCCGCTTGACTTGACAATTTTGTCACCAGCAGGTCTTTCAACCCCAGCAGACCTGTGTCTGCCGGAAAGAGAGATCCAAGGTAGGCTTTAAATCTAGGATCGAGCACGGTGGCCAAAATGTAGTGCTCTGATTTCAACAGATTGACCACCCGTGAATCCTTGTTAAGCGAATTAAGGGCTGCATCCACAAGTCCCACATGCCTAGCGGAATCGCTCCGTGTTAGCTCCTTCTTCAATGCCTCCAGCTTCTTCTGCAAAAGCCTGATGAGGGGAATGACCTGACTCAGGCTGGCAGTGTCTGAACTGACTTCACGTGTGGCAAGTTCAAAGGGCATCAGAACCTTGCACAACGTTGAAATCATTCTCCACTGCACTTGAGACAGGTGCATTCCATCTCCTATATCGTGCTCAATTGTATAGGCTTGAATGGCCTTTTGCTGCTCCTCCAACCTCTGAAGCATATAGAGGGTTGAATTCCACCTCGTTACCACTTCTTGCTTCAGATGATGGCAGGGCAGGTTCAGTAGTTTTTGGTGGTGCTCCAGTCTTCTGTACGTGGTGCCTGTACGCCGAAAGTGTCCCGCAATTTTTCTGGCCACCGACAGCATCTCTTGCACGCCCCTGTCGTTTTTTAAAAAATTCTGCACCACCAAATTCAAGGTATGTGCAAAACATGGGACGTGCTGGAATTTGCCCATATTTAATGCACACACAATATTGCTGGCGTTGTCCGATGCCACAAATCCACAGGAGAGTCCAATTGGGGTAAGCCATTCCGCGATGATCTTCCTCAGTTGCCGTAAGAGGTTTTCAGCTGTGTGCGTATTCTGGAAAGCGGTGATACAAAGCGTAGCCTGCCTAGGAAAGAGTTGGCGTTTGCGAGATGCTGCTACTGGTGCCGCCGCTGCTGTTCTTGCGGCGGGAGTCCATACATCTACCCAGTGGGCTGTCACAGTCATATAGTCCTGACCCTGCCCTGCTCCACTTGTCCACATGTCCGTGGTTAAGTGGACATTGGGTACAACTGCATTTTTTAGGACACTGGTGAGTCTTTTTCTGACGTCCGTGTACATTCTCGGTATCGCCTGCCTAGAGAAGTGGAACCTAGATGGTATTTGGTAACGGGGGCACACTGCCTCAATAAATTGTCTAGTTCCCTGTGAACTAACGGCGGATACCGGACGCACGTCTAACACCAACATAGTTGTCAAGGACTCAGTTATCCGCTTTGCAGTAGGATGACTGCTGTGATATTTCATCTTCCTCGCAAAGGACTGTTGAACAGTCAATTGCTTACTGGAAGTAGTACAAGTGGGCTTACGACTTCCCCTCTGGGATGACCATCGACTCCCAGCGGCAACAACAGCAGCGCCAGCAGCAGTAGGCGTTACACGCAAGGATGCATCGGAGGAATCCCAGGCAGGAAAGGACTCGTCAGACTTGCCAGTGACATGGCCTGCAGGACTATTGGCATTCCTGGGGAAGGAGGAAATTGACACTGAGGGAGTTGGTGGGGTGGTTTGCGTGAGCTTGGTTACAAGAGGAAGGGATTTACTGGTCAGTGGACTGCTTCCGCTGTCACCCAAAGTTTTTGAACTTGTCACTGACTTATTATGAATGCGCTGCAGGTGACGTATAAGGGAGGATGTTCCGAGGTGGTTAACGTCCTTACCCCTACTTATTACAGCTTGACAAAGGGAACACACGGCTTGACACCTGTTGTCCGCATTTCTGGTGAAATACCTCCACACCGAAGAGCTGATTTTTTTGGTATTTTCACCTGGCATGTCAACGGCCATATTCCTCCCACGGACAACAGGTGTCTCCCCGGGTGCCTGACTTAAACAAACCACCTCACCATCAGAATCCTCCTGGTCAATTTCCTCCCCAGCGCCAGCAACACCCATATCCTCCTCATCCTGGTGTACTTCAACACTGACATCTTCAATCTGACTATCAGGAACTGGACTGCGGGTGCTCCTTCCAGCACTTGCAGGGGGCATGCAAATAGTGGAAGGCGCATGCTCTTCACGTCCAGTGTTGGGAAGGTCAGGCATCGCAAACGACACAATTGGACTCTCCTTGTGGATTTGGGATTTCAAAGAACGCACAGTTCTTTGCGGTGCTTTTGCCAGCTTGAGTCTTTTCAGTTTTCTAGCGAGAGGCTGAGTGCTTCCATCCTCATGTGAAGCTGAACCACTAGCCATGAACATAGGCCAGGGCCTCAGCCGTTCCTTGCCACTCCGTGTGGTAAATGGCATATTGGCAAGTTTACGCTTCTCCTCCGACAATTTTATTTTAGGTTTTGGAGTCCTTTTTTTTCTGATATTTGGTGTTTTGGATTTGACATGCTCTGTACTATGACATTGGGCATCGGCCTTGGCAGACGACGTTGCTGGCATTTCATCGTCTCGGCCATGACTAGTGGCAGCAGCTTCAGCACGAGGTGGAAGTGGATCTTGATCTTTCCCTAATTTTGGAACCTCAACTTTTTTGTTCTCCATATTTTATAGGCAGAACTAAAAGGCACCTCAGGTAAACAATGGAGATGGATGGATTGGATACTAGTATACAATTATGGACGGACTGCCACGGTTAGGTGGTATAAAAAAACCACGGTTAGGTGGTATATATTATAATAATAATACAATTATGGATGGACGGACTGCCTGCCGACTGCCGACACAGAGGTAGCCACAGCCGTGAACTACCGCACTGTACACTGGTTGATAAAGAGATAGTAGTATACTCGTAACAACTAGTATGACACTATGACGACGGTATAAAGAATGGAAAAAAAACCACGGTTAGGTGGTATATATTATAATAATAATACAATTATGGATGGACGGACTGCCTGCCGACTGCCGACACAGAGGTAGCCACAGCCGTGAACTACCGCACTGTACACTGGTTGATAAAGAGATAGTAGTATACTCGTAACAACTAGTATGACACTATGACGACGGTATAAAGAATGAAAAAAAAACCACGGTTAGGTGGTATATATTATAATAATAATACAATTATGGATGGACGGACTGCCTGCCGACTGCCGACACAGAGGTAGCCACAGCCGTGAACTACCGCACTGTACACTGGTTGATAAAGAGATAGTAGTATACTCGTAACAACTAGTATGACACTATGACGACGGTATAAAGAATGAAAAAAAAACCACGGTTAGGTGGTATATATTATAATAATAATACAATTATGGATGGACGGACTGCCTGCCGACTGCCGACACAGAGGTAGCCACAGCCGTGAACTACCGCACTGTACACTGGTTGATAAAGAGATAGTAGTATACTCGTAACAACTAGTATGACACTATGACGACGGTATAAAGAATGAAAAAAAAACCACGGTTAGGTGGTATATATTATAATAATAATACAATTATGGATGGACGGACTGCCTGCCGACTGCCGACACAGAGGTAGCCACAGCCGTGAACTACCGCACTGTACACTGGTTGATAAAGAGATAGTAGTATACTCGTAACAATTAGGATGACACTATGACGGTATAAAGAATGAAAAAAAAAACCACGGTTAGGTGGTAGGTATATAATAATAAATAATACAATTCTGGTCGGACGGACTGCCTGCCGTGTGCCGACACAGAGGTAGCCACAGCCGTGAACTACCGCACTGTACACTGGTTGATAAAGAGATAGTAGTATACTCGTAACAATTAGGATGACACTATGACGGTATAAAGAATGAAAAAAAAACCACGGTTAGGTGGTAGGTATATAATAATAAATAATACAATTCTGGTCGGACGGACTGCCTGCCGTGTGCCGACACAGAGGTAGCCACAGCCGTGAACTACCGCACTGTACACTGGTTGATAAAGAGATAGTAGTATACTCGTAACAATTAGGATGACACTATGACGGTATAAAGAATGAAAAAAAAACCACGGTTAGGTGGTAGGTATATAATAATAAATAATACAATTCTGGTCGGACGGACTGCCTGCCGTGTGCCGACACAGAGGTAGCCACAGCCGTGAACTACCGCACTGTACACTGGTTGATAAAGAGATAGTAGTATACTCGTAACAATTAGGATGACACTATGACGGTATAAAGAATGAAAAAAAAAACCACGGTTAGGTGGTAGGTATATAATAATAAATAATACAATTCTGGTCGGACGGACTGCCTGCCGTGTGCCGACACAGAGGTAGCCACAGCCGTGAACTACCGCACTGTACACTGGTTGATAAAGAGATAGTAGTATACTCGTAACAATTAGGATGACACTATGACGGTATAAAGAATGAAAAAAAAAACCACGGTTAGGTGGTAGGTATATAATAATAAATAATACAATTCTGGTCGGACGGACTGCCTGCCGTGTGCCGACACAGAGGTAGCCACAGCCGTGAACTACCGCACTGTACACTGGTTGATAAAGAGATAGTAGTATACTCGTAACAATTAGGATGACACTATGACGGTATAAAGAATGAAAAAAAAACCACGGTTAGGTGGTAGGTATATAATAATAAATAATACAATTCTGGTCGGACGGACTGCCTGCCGTGTGCCGACACAGAGGTAGCCACAGCCGTGAACTACCGCACTGTACTGTGTCTGCTGCTAATATAGACTGGTTGATATTTAAAGAGATATTAGTAGTATACAACAATACTATACTGGTGGTCAGGCACTGGTCACCACTCCTGCAGCAAAAGTGTGCACTGTTAATTAATATAATTGTACTCCTGGCTCCTGCTAACAACCTGCAGTGCTCCCCAGTCTCCCCCACAATTAATTATAAGCTTTTAATTTATACATTGATGACTGTGCAGCACACTGGGCTGAGCTGAGTGCACACAGACTGAGTCACACTGTGTGACTGACTGTGCTGTGTATCGTTTTTTTTTTCAGGCAGAGAACGGATATAGCAGAGAGAAGTGAACGGATATATTATATTAAATAAAAGTTAACTAGCAACTGCACTGGTCACTGACTGTGGTAAACTAACTCTGTCTGCGACTCTGCACAATCTCTCTCTCTCTATCTAATCTATCTCTATTCTAATGGAGAGGACGCCAGACACGTCCTCTCCCTATCAATCTCAATGCACGAGTGAAAATGGCGGCGACGCGCGGCTCCTTATATAGAATCCGAGTCTCGCGATAGAATCCGAGCCTCGCGAGAATCCGACAGCGTCATGATGACGTTCGGGCGCGCTCGGGTTAACCGAGCAAGGCGGGAAGATCCGAGTCGCTCGGACCCGTGAAAAAAAACATGAAGTTCGGGCGGGTTCGGATTCCGAGGAACCGAACCCGCTCATCTCTAGACTTTACCGTGATCAATTCAAACTGTACAGTTCTCTTTATCATGAGCGACACTCCTCTGGAATAGGAGGAGTGAGAGGAATGATACGCCCAACCCACCCAAGGCCTGCGGAGCGACAACAGTCTATTTCCCTCCAGATGAGTTTCACTCAGACAGATAATGTCCGGGCCATATTTCCTAATAATTTGAATACTAGGGATCGCTTTACTTTATTATTAATGCCCCAGACATTCCATGCCAAGATCTTTAAGGCAGACATGTCGTCCGTTGTACCATCTGAGACACAGCATTCAGAGACCCTACAAGGTGAAAAAAAGCGCCCCACCATCAACATTATCCGGGTATCTACCTGCCCATACAGAGTACCATCCCTGAAACCATATCGTCCGCAGGCCCCTGGGTCCCAAGCCAAACCCCCCTAAATATCACAACATCACCTCACAATTTGGTAAATAGTCATATAAAAAAAAAAAAAAAAAAACTGAAAGAAAAAGAAATAAAAAAACAAACAAACAGAAAAACAACCATCATCCCAACAACATCCCCCCTCCCCGTATACCTCCCCGAACTGTGGCATACACATATCCCTAACAGAACTCTAACCCTGGGGATCCGAAAGCCTACAGCAGTGCTATGCGTAGCATACAGATCCAAACAAAAACCCCCAATACAAAACCCGATGCGTAAAAGTCACTACACAGCAAAGTCCAGAACAACTAATACAAAAGGAAGCTCCCCGGACTTATACTTGCATACTGTAGGCCCATGTAGAAAGGAAACTGGATGTCAGTCCAGAGCCAGCTGGCGGGCACCCGGAGGGTATCTGTCCAGCCAGGCCGCCGCCTCCCTCGGAGAGCTGAAGAACTTAGTTTCCACATCTGCCACCACACGCAGCCTGGAGGGAAACAGCATCGAATAGGGAAGATTCAGGTCACGAAGACGCCGCTTGATGGGCAGAAACTGGGCCCGATCTCTTTGGACATCCGCTGCAAAATCCGGAAATGCCGACACCCGAACACCATTTCGAAGCAGGGGGCCCTTCGCGCGGCCCAGGTGCAAGACAGCGTCCCGGTCTTTATAGTGCAGAAACTTGGCAATAAATGTTTGCGGTGGTGCACCTGGGGGCAAAGGCCGGAAACGTACCCGTTGCCCCCTCTCCACCGCAAACTGGGGCGTAAAGGATTCAGCGCCATACGCCTCTTTCAGCCAGGATTCTAGGAAATTCTATGGGTGTGCCCCCTCTTACTTTTCAGGCAGGCCCACAAATCTCACATTATTTCTGCGAAGTCGACCCTCCATATCCAGGAGTTTAGTTTGCAGTGTCGAGACTTGTTGTGTAACCGCAGATACAGACCATTGTAGGGGGCCGCTGAGGTCTTCTAGATTAGAGACCCGCGTCTCTGTTTCACCAACCCTCTCCCGGACACGCTGGACGTCCTGGCGCAACAGTGATAAGTCGCACTGCACCTTCTCCATTTTGTCCAACAGGCGTTGTTCGCTGGCCGCTATGGCCTCCAGGACATGCTGAATGGAAGGAGTAGATGGTTGCATGTCCGTGCCTGAGCTGGCCCCAGCCGGGGGAGTCGGTTTGGTAGAAGGAGAGGGCTTAGGGGATGACTGCGTCGGCTGGGCAGCAGGCTGGCGGGCAAACTTCTCCAATTTAGCCGCAGCTGTGCTCTGACCACCCCTAACCATAGTAACAAGGCCCAAGCAGCGCTCAGAGTCCCAATATTCAGTGTCAGAAAGCACAGCAGTAGGGAAGAGATGCAGTATCAGCAGCACTCCAGGGCACAGGGCATCCAGCAGTAAAACATAGAGAAGGGGGGGCCGAGGGACCTGGGGTTGGTATTATGAGGTGTGCTATTCAGCAAGAGGCAAAGGGCAAAAGGCAGGGCAGCTTGTGCTAGGGCAAATCTTCCAGCCCTGCAGTCCTTTCAGTGGGTCAGAGCCACACAGGCAGGATATACTTTGGAAGCTGCAGCCAAGATGGCCGCCAGACCCACAGTCTCACTCCCCTCTGCACACTCACCCCAATCTCGGGCACCAGGGGGTCAGAAGTGGCCTGGCAAGGTTTTCAGCAGGCGCAGGTGAGGGGCGCCACACACCCTAGGTGCTGGATGACTCAGAGTTTACCGCAGGTTAGCGCGCGCGCCAGCGGCAGCACAGCAGAGCTCCGGAAATTTAGGCTAGGGATTCTCTGGCGGCCTAGGCCCAAAGTTCGGGGCGGCCGCTGGTGCAGGCTGGCAGCCCCAGCAGGAGACCTCAGGTGACGCCCGCCGCTTCACCACAGGCAATTAGCGCGGCCCGGCCGAAAATGAGCCTTAGAGAGGGCCCCAGGATATTAGTAGGATTAATAGGCCAGGGAGCTCCACAACCCTGCTGCCTATCCGCTATCCGCCGTGGCTACGCCCCCAGACATGTTAAGTTTAAGAAAGCGCTGGGACATCCAGGAGGAGATAGCATAGAGACAGTTGGAGATATGAGTGAGGAGAGCAGGGGAGAGGTCAGGGGAGGAAAGGTAGATTTGAGTATCATCAGCGTAGATTAGACATAAGGCAGGTGTCGTATTATACTTGATTTGGGGGTACCAGTGCAGCATAGTGCAGGGTGGATTTAAATTCTATCCAGCTGAACCATGTTGCAATGTAATCTGAGTATTTCTCCAAAGCTGTAAAGAATATATCTTCCATAGTCATATAGAAGTCAATTCTCTGACACCACTCCCAGATCGTTGGGGTAGTCAATAATCTCAAATGGACCGGAAAAACGGCTCTAACCACATTATTTAAATGTCTAAGTAGTGACTTTTTGTACGTATATATATATATATATATATATACTGGGTGCTTCATCGCACCCTATGGGCGCTCTTCACACCGTCGCAAGGGGCTACGCCCCCTTAACCCTTACATGCCTATCTGGGGTTCAATATTTGTATTATATGGAGTATTACCTGCATTCCTTTGTTAGTGGTTAAATATTGCACAATGAAAGGGCGTGCGATGGTGAAGGGGGAGTAGCCCCTTGCGACGGCGTGAACAGCACCTGCAGGGCATGATGTACAGAATGTAGCGGGTGCGGGGGGGGGGGCTGCGGATGGGGGAGGGTGTCTGTAGATGCTGCGGGTGGAGGGGTGGGCCAGGACAGGGGCGACAGGGCCAGGACAGATATGACAGGGACAGGATAGGGGTGACAGGGCCAGGGTAGGGCCGGCAGGACCAGGACAGAGGTGACAGGGCCAGGATAGGGTTGACAGGGCAAGCACAGGGGTGACAGGGCCAGGATAGGGGTGACAGGGCCAGGATAAGGGTGACAGGGCAAGGCCAGGGGTGACAGGGCAAGGCCAGGGGTGACAGGGCCAGGATAGGGGTAACAGGGCCAGGATAGGGGTGACAGGGCCAGGATAAGGGTGACAGGGCCAGGATAAGGGTGACAGGGCAAGGCCAGGGGTGACAGGGACATGACAGAACACAGGGCACGGGAGAGATTGGTATTAGGGACAGAACAGTGGTGACAGACAGATGTGTCTTACCGGAGTCACTGCTGCTGGCTGCTGCTGTTCCACTCCAACCTGTTGGGATCTGCTGCTGGTGGAGACTTGGCATGGCTGACTCTCTCAGGCTGGAGTCCTGCTTCCTCTGCCCGTCCGCATCCCTCCCCCCACTCCTCAGTCACACACCGCGGACCTCGCGCGGCTGCCGGGCACTGTAGTAAGGGGAGACTGGGAGTAACTGGTTAGCTCCCAGGAGACGCTGCGGCTGGAGGGAGGAGGAGGTCATAGCATGCACGCAGCGCGGACCTCGCAGCTGCCGGGCACTGTGGTAAGGGGAGACTGGGAGTGACTGGTTAGCCCCCAGGAGACGCTGCGGCTGGAGGGAGGAGGGTGTCATAGCATGCACACGGCGCGGACCTCGCGGCTGCCAGGCACTGTGGTAAGGGGAGACTGGGAGTGACTGGTTAGCCCCCAGGAGACGCTGCGGCTGTAGGGAGGAGGAGGTCGGAGCCTGCAAGCAGCGCGGACTTCTGCAGCGCTACCCGCCGGCTAAAGTGTGTGAAGGAGCTGGGTGCACCTCACTGCGGGTGGCAGCGCAGCAGCTAGCGGTGGGGTTGCCGGGGCTGGTGATAACAGAGGCAGTACGGAACCTGCACAGCATCAGGTGCCCCACAAAACTGCAGCTAAGAAGCGTGGAGTGTGCCAGAAAGTGACGCTCCTCCGTGCCAGAGAGCCCCTGCTGAGTATGCTGATATGGGGGGGTCAAGCACACAGTGAGCCGGTGCCCGTCTGTCTGTACAGCATACCCCCTCACACACCCCCATACCTCCCAACTGTCCCGATTTTCGCGGGACAGTCCCATTTTGGGGGGTCTGTCCTGCTGTCCCACCAGCGGGCCGCAGTGTCCTGCGGTGTTGGGGGGGGGGGGGGGCAGTTGGGAAGCTCCTGTACTCGCTGTTCTGCTTAGCAGAGAAGCGGTGAATAGACTATTTAGTGGAGACAGAGGGAGAGGGGGCATCAGGGGGTACGGATTAAGGGGGGGGGGGTCCGGCAGCAGAGCCGGATTAAGGGGGGGGGCCAGGGGGTACGTACTGTGGGCCTCACAGTTTTAGGGGCCCCCCCCAGCTGGAGTAGCTCTGTCCCAGCTCTGAAGCTCCCGCGTCCTGCCAGCAACAGCATTGTGCTACAGTCAGCACACGCTGCTGCGTGTTGGCAGGTCTGTGGTGTTGCAGGGAGGCAGCAGTCTCCCTGCTTTCTTCTGCCTGTGCGGGTGTGTAGGGGGTGTGTGTCTGGATTTACCCCTAGCTGAGGGGCCAAAATCCCATAAAAAAAAAAAAAACATTTCCCGGAATTTGCATAAGGGGGCGTGGCCACGTGTCCGCGATTAGGCCACGCCCCCAAACCCACAGCAGGCACAGCAATGAGATAGGCCCCCCTGTCTCAAGTGCCCTGGGCCCCCCGGACTCATAATCCACCCCTGGGGGCATGCCAGCAGCTCACAGAGCGCTGGGCATGCCCCCTCACTGACGAAAACGGGGTCGTGGCTCACGATCGTGGTTGCCCCCGCGAAGCCACGCCCCTTTTCGTTGGTCACGCCTCCTTTTTCACCATGCGTGTGTCCCTCCTTCTGCCTGAAGAAAGCTGGGAGGTATGCACCCCTGCCTGTGCCATGCCCATACCATCTGCTTCTGCTCCTAGTCTATAGATTTGCCCAGATCTGTGACTCATTTGACTAACTCCGCCCAGTGTTGTGACTCCGCCCAGCATTAGCAAATGAAGCACAAAGTCACAGATCTGGGCTATTATATAGGAGATGGATATTGGAGTGGGACAACGGACCTAGGGGGTCATTCCGAGTTGTTCGCTCGCAAGCCGTTTTTAGCAGCTTTGCACACGCTAAGCCTACGCCTACTGGGAGTGAATCTTAGCATAGTAAAATTGCGAACGAAAGATTCGCAATATTGCGAAAAGACATCTCTGTGCAGTTTCTGAGTAGCTCCAGACTTACTCGGCATCTGCGATCAGTTCAGAGCTTGTCGTTCCTGGTTTGACGTCACAAACACACCCAGCGTTCGCCCAGACACTCCTCCGTTTCTCCAGCCACTCCCGCGTTTTTCCCAGAAACGGTAGCGTTTTTTCCCACAGGCCCATAAAACGGCCTGTTTCCGCCCAGAAACACCCACTTCGGGGTATATTTACTAACATTCGTAATTCTCCCGATTTGGTGGGAGAATAATCACGAATGACATCGAAAGTGTAAAACTGCAACTTTTTGAATTTGTTACGACGGATTTACTAAGCTGTCGTATTCGGGTTTTTCTTTTGTAACCAATGGTGGGAACTTTCTGCTCAGCGGTGACGTCACTTTAGGTCAACCGCAGGGCAGAAAGTTCCCACCATTGGTTACAATGGAGCGCATAGGCGCTACATTGTAACACTGCCGTGTGCCGCCTGTCATACAGTACAGGAGCACACAGCCGATCAGGAGGGTGCTACAACGTAGCGCTCCCTGATTGGCTGAAGAAACCCACTTAGACATCAGTCAGAGTGGGTTTCTGGCATTCGGGGAAAGGAGTCCCATGTGAAAACATGGGGCCCCTTTCAGTTCGTGGCTCGGCTCTCCGTTTTGTTATTTTATTCAAGTACCTGGATTACAAATGGTTGCCCCGAGGACCCTGGGACCTGGGATCTGGTGAGTATAATTTATTCAACAGGTACCCCATGGATTCTACTGGAGAAGAGGACAGACCCTCGTGTGAACATAAGGTAAGTATGTATGTATGTTTGTGTGGATGTATGTAATAAATCTTTACTTTCACGGTGTGTGTGTCTTGTGTTTATTTGGGTATTTTTTTAGTAATAGTACTACAGGTACCAGCGGGCCCGTTTTTCCGCCGCATGCTGGTACTTGTGGTTCTCCAAGTACCAGCATGCGGGGGAGGCTTGCTGGGACTTGTAGTACTGCTACTAAAAACAATATCTTTTCATTTACAACAAAGGCTATCAGCCCCCCCATCCGCAGCCCATTGGATGGGGGGGGACAGCCTCGGGCTTCACCCCTGGCCCTTGGGTGGCTGGGGGGGGGACCCCTTGATTGAAGGGGTCCCCACTCCCCCAGGGTACCCCGGCCAGGGGTGACTAGTTGGATTTTTGATGCCACGGCCGCAGGGCACTATATAAAAGTGACCCCCGGCTGTGGCATTATCTGTCCAGCTACTGGAGCCCGGTGCTGGTTTTAAAAATACGGGGGACCCCTACTCTTTTTGTCCCCCGTATTTTTGGAACCAGGACCAGGCGCAGAGCCCGATGCTGGTTGCTTAAATATGGGGGAACCCCTGTCATTTTCCCCCCCATATTTCTGCAACCAGGATCGGCTCAAAGAGCCCGAGGCTGGTTATGCTTAGGAGGGGGGACCCCACGCAATTTTTTTTGAGAAAATAATCACTTTCCCACCCCTTCCCACTGATATACATGCACGGATCTCATGGATCCGTGCATGCCTATCCAATCACGAATAAAAAGAGCAGGTCTGTTTTTTTTAAGCACTTTTTTACGAGTTGTAATTTTTCACGGCAGTGTTTTGTTTTTTTTTGCTTTGCACTTCTTAGTAAATGACCGAGATTCATACTTAAACAGCCGCGTTTTGACCGATGGTGGGGTATATTTACTAACATTCGTAATTCTCCCGATTTGGTGGGAGAATAATCACGAATGACATCGAAAGTGTAAAACTGCAACTTTTTGAATTTGTTACGACGGATTTACTAAGCTGTCGTATTCGGGTTTTTCTTTTGTTCCGATGTCGATGTCATTCGTGTTTTTTTTTTTTAATTTTTACGGCAGTGATTAGCAAAACACTGCCGACTTTTTTACAATGAATCTCGGCCGGATCTGTGTGATCCGTGCTGGGGTTCATTTTTTTTTTTTTTTTTAAATGAAACACTGTAAAATCCAAAAAAAAAATTGCGTGGGGTCCCCTCTCCTAAGCATAACCAGCCTCGGGCTCTTTGAGCCGATCCTGGTTGCAAAAATATGGGAAAAAAATTGACAGGGGTTCCCCCATATTTAAGCAACCAGCATCGGGCTCTGCGCCTGGTCCTGGTTCCAAAAATACGGGGGACAAAAAGAGTAGGGGTCCCCCGTATTTTTAAAAGCAGCACCGGGCTCCACTAGCTGGACAGATAATGCCACAGCCGGGGGTCACTTTTATATAGTGCCCTGCGGCGGTGGCATCAAAAATCCAACTAGTCACCCCTGGCCGGGGTACCCTGGGGGACTGGGGACCCCTTCAATCAAGGGGTCGTCCCCCCCCCAGCCACCCAAGGGCCAGGGGTGAAGCCCGAGGCTGTCCCCCCCCATCCAATGGGCTGTGGATGGGGGGGCTGATAGCCTTTGTTGTAAATGAAAAGATATTGTTTTTAGTAGCAGTACTACAAGTCCCAGCAAGCCTCCCCCGCATGCTGGTACTTGGAGAACCACAAGTACCAGCATGCGGCGGAAAAACGGGCCCGCTGGTACCTGTAGTACTATTACTAAAAAAATACCCAAATAAACACAAGACACACACACCGTGAAAGTAAAGATTTATTACATACATCCACACAAACATACATACATACTTACCTTATGTTCACACGAGGGTCTGTCCTCTTCTCCAGTAGAATCCATGGGGTACCTGTTGAATAAATTATACTCACCAGATCCCGGGTCCCAGGGTCCTCGGGGCAACCATTTGTAATCCAGGTACTTGAATAAAATAACAAAATGGAGAGCCGAGCCACGAACTGAAAGGGGCCCCATGTTTTCACATGGGACTCCTTTCCCCGAATGCCAGAAACCCACTCTGACTGATGTCTATGTGGGTTTCTTCAGCCAATCAGGGAGCGCTAGGTTGTAGCACCCTCCTGATCGGCTGTGTGCTCCTGTACTGTCTGACAGGCGGCACACGGCAGTGTTACAATGTAGCGCCTATGCGCTCCATTGTAACCAATGGTGGGAACTTTCTGCTCAGCGGTGACGTCACTTTAGGTCAACCGCAGGGCAGAAAGTTCCCACCATTGGTTACAATGGAGCGCATAGGCGCTACATTGTAACACTGCCGTGTGCCGCCTGTCAGACAGTACAGGAGCACACAGCCGATCACGAGGGTGCTACAACGTAGCGCTCCCTGATTGGCTGAAGAAACCCACTTAGACATCAGTCAGAGTGGGTTTCTGGCATTCGGGGAAAGGAGTCCCATGTGAAAACATGGGGCCCCTTTCAGTTCGTGGCTCGGCTTTCCGTTTTGTTATTTTATTCAAGTAGCTGGATTACAAATGGTTGCCCCGAGGACCCTGGGACCCGGGATCTGGTGAGTATAATTTATTCAACAGGTACCCCTTGGATTCTACTGGAGAAGAGGACAGACCCTCGTGTGAACATAAGGTAAGTATGTATGTATGTTTGTGTGCATGTATGTAATAAATCTTTACTTTCACGGTGTGTGTGTCTTGTCTTTTTTTGGGTATTTTTTTAGTAGTAGTACTACAGGTACCAGCGGGCCCGTTTTTCCGCCGCATGCTGGTACTTGTGGTTCTCCAAGTACCAGCATGCGGGGGAGGCTTGCTGGGCCTTGTAGTACTGCTACTAAAAACAATATCTTTTCATTATCACAAAAGGCTATCAGCCCCCCCATCCGCAGCCCATTGGATGGGGGGGGGACAGCCTCGGGCTTCACCCCTGGCCCTTGGGTGGCTGGGGGGGGGGGGGACCCCTTGATTGAAGGGGTCCCCACTCCCCCAGGGTACCCCGGCCAGGGGTGACTAGTTGGATTTTTGATGCCACGGCCGCAGGGCACTATATAAAAGTGACCCCCGGCTGTGGCATTATCTGTCCAGCTAGTGGAGCCCGGTGCTGGTTTTAAAAATACGGGGGACCCCTACTCTTTTTGTCCCCCGTATTTTTGGAACCAGGACCAGGCGCAGAGCCCGATGCTGGTTGCTTAAATATGGGGGAACCCTTGTCAATTTTTTCCCCATATTTCTGCAACCAGGATCGGCTCAAAGAGCCCGAGGCTGGTTATGCTTAGGAGGGGGGACCCCACGCAATTTTTTTTAAGAAAATAACCACTTTCCCACCCCTTCCCACTGATATACATGCACGGATCTCATGGATCCCTGCATGCCTATACAATCACGGATTAAAAAAGCAGGTCTGTTTTTTTTTTAGCACTTTTTTACGAGTTGTAATTTTTCACGGCAGTGTTTTTTTTTTTTTTGCTTTGCACTTCTTAGTAAATTACCGAGATTCATACTTAAACAGCCGCGTTTTGACCGATGGTGTATTCATTTGTATTTTTTTTGTTGGACTTCCAAAAAATTACGAATGCCCTCATCACTGCCGTGATTATTGCTTAGTAAATTACCGAGATGACACTTTGATGAAAAAACGGCATCTCGGTCAAAATCGGGAGCTTAGTAAATTTACCCCTTCCTGTCAATCACATTACGATCGCCTGAACGAAGAAAAAGCCGTGAGTAAAATACCTAACTTCATAGCAAATTTACTTGGCGCAGTCGCAGTGCGAACATTGCGCAGGCGCACTAAGCGGAAAATCGCTGCGATGCGATGAAATTTACAGAGCGAACAACTCGGAATGACCCCCCTAATTCAGACCTGATCGTAGTAGCAATTTTGGGGCAGATGTATTAACCTGGAGAAGGCATAAGGAAGTGATAAGCCAGTGATATGTGCAAGGTGATAAAGGCAATCAGATCCTAACTGTTAATTTACATATTGGAGGTGATTGGCTGGTACCTTTATCACCTTGCACATATCACTGGTTTATCACTTCCTTATGCCTTCTCCAGGTTAATACTAGAGATGTGCACCGGAAATTTTTCGGGTTTTGTGTTTTGGTTTTGGGTTCGGTTCCGTGGCCGTGTTTTGGGTTCGAACGCGTTTTGGCAAAACCTCACCGAATTTTTTTTGTCGGATTCGGGTGTGTTTTGGATTCGGGTGTTTTTTTCAAAAAACCCTAAAAAACAACTTAAATCATAGAATTTGGGGGTCATTTTGATCCCAAAGTATTATTAACCTCAATAACCATAATTTCCACTCATTTTCAGTCTATTCTGAACACCTCACAATATTATTTTTAGTCCTAAAATTTGCACCGAGGTCGCTGGATGACTAAGCTCAGCGACCCAAGTGGCCGACACAAACACCTGGCCCATCTAGGAGTGGCACTGCAGTGTCACGCAGGATGGCCCTTCCAAAAAACACTCCCCAAACAGCACATGACGCAAAGAAAAAAAGAGGCGCAATGAGGTAGCTGTGTGACTAAGCTCAGCGACCCTAGTGGCCGACACAAACACCTGGCCCATCTAGGAGTGGCACTGCAGTGTCACGCAGGATGGCCCTTCCAAAAAACACTCCCCAAACAGCACATGACGCAAAGAAAAAAAGAGGCGCAATGAGGTAGCTGCGTGAGTAAGCTAAGCGACCCTAGTGGCCGACACAAACACCTGGCCCATCTAGGAGTGGCACTGCAGTGTCAGGCCGGATGGCCCTTCCAAAAAATACTCCCCAAACAGCACATGACGCAAAGAAGAAAAAAAAGAGGCGCAATGAGGTAGCTGTGTGACTAAGATAAGCGACCCTAGTGGCCGACACAAACACCTGGCCCATCTAGGAGTGGCACTGCAGTGTCACGCAGGATGGCCCTTCCAAAAAACACTCCCCAAACAGCACATGACGCAAAGAAAAAAAAGAGGCGCAATGAGGTAGCTGTGTGAGTAAGCTAAGCGACCCTAGTGGCCGACACAAACACCTGGCCCATCTAGGAGTGGCACTGCAGTGTCAGGCCGGATGGCCCTTCCAAAAAATACTCCCCAAACAGCACATGACGCAAAGAAGAAAAAAAAGAGGCGCAATGAGGTAGCTGTGTGACTAAGATAAGCGACCCTAGTGGCCGACACAAACACCTGGCCCATCTAGGAGTGGCACTGCAGTGTCACGCAGGATGGCCCTTCCAAAAAACACTCCCAAAACAGCACATGACGCAAAGAAAAATGAAAGAAAAAAGAGGTGCAAGATGGAATTGTCCTTGGGCCCTCCCACCCACCCTTATGTTGTATAAACAGGACATGCACACTTTAACCAACCCATCATTTCAGTGACAGGGTCTGCCACACGACTGTGACTGAAATGACGGGTTGGTTTGGACCCCCACCAAAAAAGAAGCAATTAATCTCTCCTTGCACAAACTGGCTCTACAGAGGCAAGATGTCCACCTCATCATCATCCTCCGATTCATCACCGTGTACATCCCCCTCCTCACAGATTATCAATTCGTCCCCACTGGAATCCACCATCACAGCTCCCTGTGTACTTTGTGGAGGCAATTGCTTCTGGTGAATGTCTCCATGGAGGAATTGATTATAATTCATTTTAATGAACATCATCTTCTCCACATTTTCTGGAAGTAACCTCGTACGCCGATTGCTGACAAGGTGAGCGGCGGCACTAAACACTCTTTCGGAGTACAGACTTGTGGGAGGGCAACTTAGGTAGAATAAAGCCAGTTTGTGCAAGGGCCTCCAAATTGCCTCTTTTTCCTGCCAGTATACGTACGGACTGTCTGACGTGCCTACTTGGATGCGGTCACTCATATAATCCTCCACCATTCTTTCAATGGTGAGAGAATCATATGCAGTGACAGTAGACGACATGTCCGTAATCGTTGTCAGGTCCTTCAGTCCGGACCAGATGTCAGCATCAGCAGTCGCTCCAGACTGCCCTGCATCACCGCCAGCGGGTGGGCTCGGAATTCTGAGCCTTTTCCTCGCACCCCCAGTTGCGGGAGAATGTGAAGGAGGAGATGTTGACAGGTCGCGTTCCGCTTGACTTGACAATTTTCTCACCAGCAGTTCTTTGAACCCCTGCAGACTTGTGTCTGCCGGAAAGAGAGATACAACGTAGGTTTTAAATCTAGGATCGAGCACGGTGGCCAAAATGTAGTGCTCTGATTTCAACAGATTGACCACCCGTGAATCCTTGTTAAGCGAATTAAGGGCTCCATCCACAAGTCCCACATGCCTAGCGGAATCGCTCAGTGTTAGCTCCTCCTTCAATGTCTCCAGCTTCTTCTGCAAAAGCCTGATGAGGGGAATGACCTGACTCAGGCTGGCAGTGTCTGAACTGACTTCACGTGTGGCAAGTTCAAAAGGTTGCAGAACCTTGCACAACGTTGAAATCATTCTCCACTGCGCTTGAGACAGGTGCATTCCACCTCCTATATCGTGGTCAGTTGTATAGGCTTGAATGGCCTTTTGCTGCTCCTCCAACCTCTGAAGCATATAGAGGGTTGAATTCCACCTCGTTACCACTTCTTGCTTCAGATGATGGCAGGGCAGGTTAAGGCGTTTTTGGTGTTGCTCCAGTCTTCTGTACGTGGTGCCTGTACGCCGAAAGTGTCCCGCAATTCTTCTGGCCACCGACAGCATCTCTTGCACGCCCCTCTCGTTTTTTAAATAATTCTGCACCACCAAATTCAAGGTATGTGCAAAACATGGGACGTGCTGGAATTTGCCCATATTTAATGCACACACAATATTGCTGGCGTTGTCCGATGCCACAAATCCACAGGAGAGTCCAATTGGGGTAAGCCATTCTGCGATGATCTTCCTCAGTTGCCGTAAGAGGTTTTTAGCTGTGTGCGTATTCTGGAAAGCGGTGATACAAAGCGTAGCCTGCCTAGGAAAGAGTTGGCGTTTGCGAGATGCTGCTACTGGTGCCGCCGCTGCTGTTCTTGCGGCGGGAGTCAATACATCTACCCAGTGGGCTGTCACAGTCATATAGTCCTCAGTCTGCCCTGCTCCACTTGTCCACATGTCCGTGGTTAAGTGGACATTGGGTACAGCTGCATTTTTTAGGACACTGGTGAGTCTTTTTCTGGGGTCTGTGTACATTTTCGGTATCGCCTGCCTAGAGAAATGGAACCTAGATGGTATTTGGTACCGGGAACACAGTACCTCAATCAAGTCTATAGTTGGCTCTGCAGTAATGATGGATACCGGAACCACGTTTCTCACCGCCCAGGATGCCAAGGCCTCAGTTATCCGCTTTGCAGCAGGATGACTGCTGTGATATTTCATCTTCCTCGCAAAGGACTGTTGGACAGTCAATTGCTTGGTGGAAGTAGTAAAAGTGGTCTTACGACTTCCCCTCTGGGATGACCATCGACTCCCAGCAGCAACAACAGCAGCGCCAGCAGCAGTAGGCGTTACACTCAAGGATGCATCGGAGGAATCCCAGGCAGGAGAGGACTCGTCAGAATTGCCAGTGACATGGCCTGCAGGACTATTGGCATTCCTGGGGAAGGAGGAAATTGACACTGAGGGAGTTGGTGGGGTGGTTTGCGTGAGCTTGGTTACAAGAGGAAGGGATTTACTGGTCAGTGGACTGCTTCCGCTGTCGCCCAAAGTTTTTGAACTTGTCACTGACTTATGATGAATGCGCTGCTGGTGACGTATAAGGGAGGATGTTCCGAGGTGGTTAACGTCCTTACCCCTACTTATTACAGCTTGACAAAGGCAACACACGGCTTGACACCTGTTGTCCGCATTTCTGTTGAAATACTTCCACACCGAAGAGCTGATTTTTTTGGTATTTTCACCAGGCATGTCAATGGCCATATTCCTCCCACGGACAACAGGTGTCTCCCCGGGTGCCTGACTTAAACATACCACCTCACCATCAGAATCCTCCTTGTCAATTTCCTCCCCAGCGCCAGCAACACCCATATCCTCCTCATCCTGGTGTACTTCAACACTGACATCTTCAATCTGACTATCAGGAACTGGACTGCGGGTGCTCCTTCCAGCACTTGCAGGGGGCGTGCAAATGGTGGAAGGCGCATGCTCTTCACGTCCAGTGTTGGGAAGGTCAGGCATCGCAACCGACACAATTGGACTCTCCTTGTGGATTTGGGATTTCGAAGAACGCACAGTTCTTTGCTGTGCTTTTGCCAGCTTAAGTCTTTTCATTTTTCTAGCGAGAGGCTGAGTGCTTCCATCCTCATGTGAAGCTGAACCACTAGCCATGAACATAGGCCAGGGCCTCAGCCGTTCCTTGCCACTCCGTGTGGTAAATGGCATATTGGCAAGTTTACGCTTCTCCTCCGACGATTTTATTTTAGACTTTTGAGTCCTTTTTTTACTGATATTTTGTGTTTTGGATTTTACATGCTCTGTACTATGACATTGGGCATTGGCCTTGGCAGACGATGTTGATGGAATTTCATCGTCTCGGCCATGACTAGTGGCAGCAGCTTCAGCACGAGGTGGAAGTGGATCTTGATCTTTCCCTATTTTTGGAACCTCAACATTTTTGTTCTCCATATTTTAATAGGCACAACTAAAAGGCACCTCAGGTAAACAATGGAGATGGATGGATACTAGTATACTTATGGATGACGAGTGACTGACGACACAGAGGTAGCTACAGCCGTGGACTACCGTACTGCGTCTGCTAGTATAGAGATGATAATGATATAAAAAATATATATATATCACTACTGCAGGTATATATAATATAATGACGGACCTGCTGGACACTGTCAGCAGACTCCTAAACTACTAGTATGAAGAAGATAGAAAAAAAAACCCCACCACAGGTAGGTATACAATTATGGACGAGCACTGACGACACAGAGGTAGCCACAGCCGTGGACTACCGTACTGCGTCTGCTAGTATAGAGATGATAATGATATAAAAAAATATATATATCACTACTGCAGGTATATATAATATAATGACGGACCTGCTGGACACTGTCAGCAGACTCCTAAACTACTAGTATGAAGAAGATAGAAAAAAAAACCCCACCACAGGTAGGTATACAATTATGGACGAGCACTGAAGACACAGAGGTAGCTACAGCCGTGGACTACGGTACTGCGTCTGCTAGTATAGAGATGATAATGATATAAAAAATATATATATATCACTACTGCAGGTATATATAATATAATGACGGACCTGCTGGACACTGTCAGCAGACTCCTAAACTACTAGTATGAAGAAGATAGAAAAAAAACCCCACCACAGGTAGGTATACAATTATGGATGACCACTGACGACACAGAGGTAGCTACAGCCGTGGACTACCATACTGCGTCTGCTAGTATAGAGATGATAATGATATAAAAATATATATATATCACTACTGCAGGTATATATAATATAATGACGGACCTGCTGGACACTGTCAGCAGACTCCTAAACTACTAGTATGAAGAAGATAGAAAAAAAAAACCCACCACAGGTAGGTATACAATTATGGACGAGCACTGACGACACAGAGGTAGCCACAGCCGTGGACTACCGTACTGCGTCTGCTAGTATAGAGATGATAATGATATAAAAAATATATATATATCACTACTGCAGGTATATATAATATAATGACGGACCTGCTGGACACTGTCAGCAGACTCCTAAACTACTAGTATGAAGAAGATAGAAAAAAAAAAACCCACCACAGGTAGGTATACAATTATGGACGAGCACTGACGACACAGAGGTAGCCACAGCCGTGGACTACCGTACTGCGTCTGCTAATATAGAGATGATAAAGATGATAGAGATGAACAAAAAAAATATAACACTACTGCAGGTAAATATTTATATAATATAATGAATGACGGACCTGCTGGACACTGTCAGCAGAATGCGTTTATAGAATAAAAAAAAAAAACACCACAGGAGTGTTTAACTTTTTCAGGCAGACAATATACTGGTGGTCACTGGTCAGTCACACTGGCAGCAAAAGTGTGCACTGTACTCCTGCTATAACTGCACCCCAGTCTCCCCCACAATTCAGCTGTGTGAGCAGTGAGCACTCAGCACAGTCAGATATACATAGATGATATTATCATGCAGCACACTGAGGCTGAGCACAGATATGGTATGTGACTGTGTATCGTTTTTTTTCAGGCAGAGAACGGATTATATTAAATAATAAATAAAACTGGTGGTGGTCAGTCACTAGTAACTAACTATCAGCAAAACTCTGCACTCTGAGTACTCCTAATGCTCCCCAAAATTACTAAGTAATCAACTCAAGTGTCTCTATCTATTCTAACGGAGAGGACGCCAGCCACGTCCTCTCCCTATCAATCTCAATGCACGTGTGAAAATGGCGGCGACGCGCGGCTCCTTATATAGAATCCGAGTCTCGCGATAGAATACGAGCCTCGCGAGAATCTGACAGCGGGATGATGACGTTCGGGCGCGCTCGGGTTAGCCGAGCAAGGCGGGAAGATCCGAGTCTGCCTCGGACCCGTGTAAAAAGGCTGAAGTTCGGGGGGGTTCGGATTCCGAGGAACCGAACCCGCTCATCTCTAGTTAATACATCTGCCCCTCTGTTAGCAGGTGAGCAAAACCATGTGCACTGCAGGGGGGGGGGGGGGGGGGGGGGCAGATATAACATGTGCAGAGAGAGTTAGATTTGGGTGGGGTGTTGCAGTGTAAAAATACAGCAGCCAGCATTTACCCTGCATAGGAACAATTTAACCCACCCAAATCTAACTCTCTATGCTCATGTTATATCTGCCCCCCCTGCAGTGCACATGGGCCCTCATTCCGAGTTGTTCGCTCGTTATTTTATCTATGCATCGGTGCGATTAGTCGCAAACTGCGCATGCGCAACGTTCGCAGTGCGCCTGCGCCAAATAAATTTGCTAAAGAGTTTGGTATTTTACTCACGGCTTAACTAAGAAATGTAATCGTTCTGGTGATCGGAGTGTGATTGACAGGAAGTGGGTGTTTCTGGGCGGAAACTTGCCGTTTTATGGGTGTGTGCGAAAAAATGCTGGCGTTTCTGGGAAACACGCGGGAGTGTCTGAAGAAACGGGGGAGTGTCTGGGCGAACGCTGGGTGTGTTTGTGACGTCAAACCAGTAACGAAACTGACTAAACTGATCGCAGTGGCAGAGTAAGTCTCGAGCTACTCAGAAACGGCTAAGAATTTTCTATTCGCAATTCTGCTAATCTTTCGTTCGCAATTCTGCTAAGCTAAGATACACTCCCAGAGGGCGGCGGCCTAGCGTGTGCAATGTTGCTAAAAGCAGCTAGCGAGCGAACAACTCGGAATGAGGGCCATGGTTTTGCCCATCTGCTAACAAATTTGCTGCTACAATCAGGTCTGACTTAGGCCCAACAACCAGAAGTCCATAATTTCAGGAACCTGGTAACCCACGATTTTGGTCGTCAATTCTATAATTTTAGGTAATAATCAGTGGACAGTCCCACAAGATATGTACTAAATTGCCTCTGTCTTTACCACAGTGCCAGCACAGGGGAGAATCAGAGGGAAAAAAATAGTAGAGGAGGGTGGAGCATCTGTACCATTTAGTCAGCAATTTATACTGGGTTTCAATAACTTCAAGGCTCGTGGAGCACTGTGTGGTGAATTAGCACTGTTTTTCCCAGTTAATAGTAATTCCCCTGGAAATAAGATCCTCTTTTACTATTTAATTGGAGGACTCTCTTGATCGTATTCATGTCTGCTAACATATCCAATTGGAAATTTTGGAGAATATAGGCACTCACCTGACCTGCCCATCTCGGACAAAGCAACACATTTTTTGGGTGCCACAATCCCGGACTGCCCTTTATAAATTGGGACTGTGGGATAGTACGAGCAATTGCTAGCTTCAAGTAGGTCAGCAATCTATATCATTAGCTAAATTTGCAATCCTAAAATCTGTAGCATTTCCCCCGGCTCTTGCCAGCGTCCCATCAGGCTGACAGAATTATGCAGAGATAAGGTTTGAGTTTGTCTGCGTATAATAGGTGGAAAGCTGTGTACATAAGTGTGGCAAGTCAAAATGATTACTGAAAATAAATTAAGTATTTTTTTTTATCATTGCCATCAATAAAAAGTAATCTCTGAGTACTATTATCTGAATTTGTTTGTTATATAGTTCTAAGTATTCCCAATGTAAAAAGGGCAATTAAAGCCCAGTTTAGAAATGGGATAAAAGTTTGCTTTTACATCCTGAAGGGCGTGCTGTTCTAACTAACTTTATAGCACAATTCCAGATATCTCTCATTTTCAGGTAAGTCACCCCCTTTCTTTATACTGTAGCACAATTCCAGGTATCTCTCATTTCCAGGTAAGTCACCCCCTTCCTTTATAGCACAATTCCAGATATCTCTCATTTCCAGGTAAGTCTCCCCCTTCCTTTGTAGCACAATTCCAGATATCTCTCATTTCCAGGTAAGTCACCCCCTTCCTTTATAGCACAATTCCAGATATCTCTCATTTCCAGGTAAGTCTCCCCCTTCCTTTGTAGCACAATTCCAGATATCTCTCATTTCCAGGTAAGTCACCCCCTTCCTTTATAGCACAATTCCAGATATCTCTCATTTCTAGGTAAATCTCCCCCTTCCTTTGTAGCACAATTCCAGATATCCATTTCCAGGTAAGTCACCCCCTTCCTTTATAGCACAATTCCAGATATCTCTCATTTCCAGGTAAGTCACCCCCTTCCTTTATAGCACAATTCCAGATATCTCTCATTTCCAGGTAAATCACCCCCTACCTTTATAGCACAATTCCAGATATCTCTCATTTCCAGGTAAATCACCCCTACCTTTATAGCACAATTCCAGATATCTCTCATTTCCAGGTAAGTCACCCCCTACCTTTATAGCACAATTCCAGATATCTCTCATTTCCAGGTAAGTCACCCCCTTCCTTTATAGCACAATTCCAGATATCTCTCATTTCCAGGTAAATCACCCCCTTCCTTTATAGCACAATTCCAGATATCTCTCATTTCCAGGTAAGTCACCCCCTACCTTTATAGCACAATTCCAGATATCTCTCATTTCCAGGTAAGTCACCCCCTTCCTTTATAGCACAATTCCAGATATCTCTCATTTCCAGGTAAATCACCCCCTTCCTTTATAGCACAATTCCAGATATCTCTCATTTCCAGGTAAGTCACCCCCTACCTTTATAGCACAATTCCAGATATCTCTCATTTCCAGGTAAGTCACCCCCTTCCTTTATAGCACAATTCCAGGTATCTCTCATTTCCAGGTAAGTCTCCCCCTTCCTTTATAGCACAATTCCAGATATCTCTCATTTCCAGGTAAGTCACCCCCTTCCTTTATAGCACAATTCCAGATATCTCTAATCTCCAGGTAAATCACCCTCTACCTTTATAGCACAATTCCAGATATCTCTCATTTCCAGGTAAATCACCCCCTACCTTTATAGCACAATTCCAGATATCTCTCATTTCCAGGTAAGTCACCCCCTACCTTTATAGCACAATTCCAGATATCTCTCATTTCCAGGTAAGTCACCCCCTTCCTTTATAGCACAATTCCAGATATCTCTCATTTCCAGGTAAGTCACCCCCTACCTTTATAGCACAATTCCAGGTATCTCTCATTTCCAGGTAAGTCACCCCCTTCCTTTATAGCACAATTCCAGATATCTCTCATTTCCAGGTAAGTCACCCCCTACCTTTATAGCACAATTCCAGATATCTCTCATTTCCAGGTAAGTCACCCCCTTCCTTTATAGCACAATTCCAGATATCTCTCATTTCCAGGTAAGTCACCCCCTTCCTTTATAGCACAATTCCAGATATCTCTCATTTCCAGGTAAGTCACCCCCTTCCTTTATAGCACAATTCCAGATATCTCTCATTTCCAGGTAAGTCACCCCCTTCCTTTATAGCACAATTCCAGATATCTCTCATTTCCAGGTAAGTCACCCCCTTCCTTTATAGCACAATTCCAGATATCTCTCATTTCCAGGTAAGTCACCCCCTTCCTTTATAGCACAATTCCAGATATCTCTCATTTCCAGGTAAGTCACCCCCTTCCTTTATAGCACAATTCCAGATATCTCTCATTTCCAGGTAAGTCACCCCCTTCCTTTTTAATTTTTAATTGTTTGTGCCAAATAACAGGCAGCTCAGATATCCAATTACAAAAGAGTAAGTTGCTGTCCATACATCAAGGAGTTTTTTTTGTCAAAGATAAATTCAGTTTAAAGTTTTGTCTAGCGGACAGGAATATATATTTTCTGTTATTCTATAAATTATAATAATTGAATGCTGAGCCCTTAGCGTGAGTACTTCAGCATGTTACAGATATCACTGGCAGCAGTGCTTGGCATACTTTCCAGGTCTACCAGGAGTTGCCAAATTATCTTTCTCATCTGTCAAAATATGCTCAAAGGCACAAGTACATGTATAAAAGATGCGATCTCAAGTTCTGCTGCCATAGCAATGTATCCAATCGCCCATATTGTTTTAATTACATTTGCTTGTTACTACACTGAATCTGATGGCATGGTGCCAGATCTTCCTCAGAACATCTGATGTAGGAGAGAGCTCAAACTAGTAGAAAAATATTGCCATGTTCCATCTGTTATTGTCAGTCCATCATGAGCCAGTAAGTGCGTCATACTTTCCTTTCCCATTATTCAGGAAGGCAGGTAACCCTCTGCACTAGCCGCTATCAGGATGCCACTGCTCAGTACACAAGGACAAAGTGTGTGACACCTGCCCCTCATAATCCAAACTATAATACCTCTCTTTATTTACAACTAGAGATTGTATCTCACCCCGTAGAGGTGGTGTAGAGTCTTACTCAAGAGGCGTAACTGGGCTGTAGTAGGGCGTTGTCACATAGGTAAACTCACGTTATATAAATATTAATACTCAACTTCAGGGAAGAATCAAATCACCAATGGTAGAAATAATCCCCAAGGAACCCCACAGCTTTCGCAGATCTCGACTAGCAGGCGATCTTGGGACTGCCTTGAGCAGGGCTGTTTGTAGCCAATTTGGCTCCCAGTGCGAGATTTAAAAATGCGCCCCCCCATGACATAAAAAAATGTGCCCCCCCACACACACACACACACACCTACATAAAAAAAAACTTGCGCGTGCACCCGGCAAGGGGGCGTGGCCTCATCTAAATGGGTGTGGCCTCATTTAAATGGGCATGGCCTCGTCTGAAAAGACTACCTCACAATCCAGTTTTTGACCCTGCTCCAACAGATCACGACCACCACAGGAAAAAAAATTCTACCATATTAAGCCCCACACAGTAATGCCCCCTGCACCATATTATGCCACACACCGCAATGCCCTTAATACATTAAATCCCCACACTACAGCAGGCAAGAGTCCCCATTTCACACATTACGGCAGGTGTCCCCATTTTACACATTGAGAGAGAGAGAGAGAGAGAGAATACTTACAGAGGCGATTACCGCTCTTTGGCCCGCCTCACCAGTCTCTCCTCGCGCCGGCCTTTCCCTCTTCCTCACTTGGATCCCCCTCTGTACTCCGCTCGGGGGGGGGGGGGGAGTTTCCCGGAGTGACGGGGTTGTGTCGTGACATAACGACGCAAACGCGTCATTCCGTAAAACTCCGCCCCCCGAGCGGGTTACTCGGGGAGAAATAGGAGGGGGAAGCAGGGAGCCACAGTTAGTGCCACGGCGGGTGCCCAGTGCGGTTGCACTGCTCGCCTGCCCTGGCCTTGAGCTCATTTATAAAGTCAAATCATGTATTACAACACACTTAAATAGAATCAGTTAGAACAATAATCAATCTGATGCTAAACAACACAGATGTTACATAATACAACAATCAACAATCTAACTTGATATTTGATGAACAGGAGCTAAATAGGGTGTGGATGATTAGATCTACACTTAAAAGGGCTACTTTCAATGGCCCTCATTCCGAGTTGATCGCTCGCTAGCTATTTTTTGCAGAGCAACGATCAGATAGTTGCCGCCTCTAGGGGAGTGTATTTTAGCTTTGCAAGTGTGCGAACGCTTGTGCAGCCGAGCGGGACGATAACGTTTTTTGCAGTTTCTGAGTAGCTCTGTACTTACTCAGCCGCTGCGATCACTTCAGCCTGTCCGGTCCCGGAATTGACGTCAGACACCCGCCCTGCAAACGCCTGCGTTTTCCCAAACACTCCCAGAAAACGGTCAGTTGACACCCATAAACGCCTTCTTCCTGTCAATCTCCTTGCGATCGGTTGTGCGAATGGATTCACCACTAGAAGCATTGCACAGCAACGATGCTGTTTGCACCCATACGACATGCGTGCGCATTGCAGTGCATACGCATGTGCAGTAGTAACCTGATCGCTGCGCTGCAAAAAACGTCAGCGAGCGATCAACTCGGAATGAGGGCCAATATATTTAATACTAATGGTAGACATTTATTAGGTCGACATGGTCAAAAGGTCGACAAGGTCAATAGGTCGCCATAGACTAGGTAGACAGTAGGAAAGGTTGACAGGGTCAAAAGGTCGACATGTAAATGTTCGACAAAAAAAAAGGTAGACATATTTAAAAAAAATGTTGGGGTGTTTTGCTACTTTTCTGCCACAAACAAGCCCCATTGGTGTACTGCTTTGCTCGCCATTCTTCGGGCAAGTTAAAGTATGGTAAAGTATGAAAAAGTTGCAAAAATGAAAGAAAAAACGTGTGTCTAGCTTATGTATGTCGACCATTGCCATGTCAACCTTTTGACCATGTTGACCTTTTGACCCTCTCGACCCTTTGAACAATCTTGATTTTACATTTCAACCATTTGACCCTGTCAACCTAATGCATGTCTACCATTAGTGGTAGACCTATTGACTGTAGACCTTTTTATTGTAGCTCTATAGTCCGGATACCAAGATAAATATATTATGGGGGAAATAATAAATCTTCTAAAGAGTGGACAACCAATCAGCTTCTATGTAGCTTTTATCAAGTACATTCTATAAAATGACAGGTATAAGCTGATTAGTTGCTACGGGTAACTTGTCCACTTCACTCTTTAGAATGTTTGATATATTTCCCCAATATTTACTGGAGAGTCTGATATGCAACAATACAAAAGACAAAGGACAACTCTGAATCAGCTATATGATCAATTCCTCCAAACAATAGCCAATAAACTAATGTACACACAGCAAGCTTAACCATAAGTTTAACTCTTATTAGTTATTATACATTCTGTTTATATAATAATTTGCCCATAAACAGTGTCCTAATAAATAAACAACACTACATCAATGTAGTGTTTGTAGGAAAATGTTTAATATAACGGGGGTCATTCCGAGTTGATCGCTCGCTAGCAGTTTTTAGCAGCCGTGTACACGCTATGCCGCCGCCCACTCGGAGTGTATTTTAGCTTAGCAGAAGTGCGAACAGCAAAAAATTTGGTGTACTTTTAGAGTAGCTCAAAACCTACTCAGCGTTTGCAATCACCTCAGACTATTCAGTTCCGGATTTGACGTCACACACCTGCCCAGGGTTTGCTTAGCCACGTCTGCGTTTTTCCAAACACTCCCTGAAAACGGTCAGTTGCCACCCAGAAACGCCCACTTCATGTCAATCACTCTGCGTCAACCAGTGCGACTGAAATGCATCGCTAGACCCTTGGCAAATCTGCATCGTTCGTTGTGCCCGTACGTCATGTGTGCGCATTGCGCCGCATACGCATGCGCAGAACTGCCATTTTTTTAGCCTGATCTCTGTGCTGCGAACAAATGCAGCTAGCAATCAACTCGGAATGACCACCAATATCCCTTTTGATCACATTACACCACCTGGTTCTTTGAAGCTCTGTTAGGGAAATATATGGGTTAGTGCATGCTAACTCCTGGTTTACCATGCAGGGATAAGGTTGTTTATTGAATAGCTCCGGCCGTGTAACCTGGAGCTTTTCCGCATGGCTATCCCCGCTCTCAGTTGGATTTCCCCAATAGGAAAAGTTATTCAAATGTCTCTCGTGGGGATGAGCAGATAGGAAGAGTTATCCTCTGAACATGCAGATTTCCTCAGGTCTACAAGTAGATGTATATGTGGGTAAAATAAATACATCTTGTGTAGTATCTTCTAAGCAAAATGAAACATGAGTGATTAGAACTAGTGAAAGAGTGGTATGATAGATGGAGAACAGATTTCCTCCAATAAAGGCTTACCCTGGGTACACTACTACACATTGGGCAAAATATCAAAGGATATATGATATATTGTCCATATTGTCTAGTGTGTACAAACACATGTTAAATAAAAAGATGGAAATCTACTACAGTACGTGGAGTGGGTAGTATGGATGGTGTAATGGTTGGCATTACTGCCTCACAGCACTGAGGTCATGGGTTCGATTCCCACCATGGCCCCAACTGTGCTGAGTTTGTATATTCTCCCCGTACTTGCGTGGGTTTCCTCCAACAAAAACATCAGTTTGTTCAACCTACCCACCAAAATATAAAGCAAGGTAGCTATCCTGGGCATACCACATAGGGTAAAATGGGAAGAACGAGCAATACATGTAGCGATCATGCACTCAAAACATAAAACATAAACTGACAGAACTAGTGCAGTGCTTCCCAAGCTTTTTTAGCTTAGGTACTCCCTGCCGGCCTATGGGGTCAATTCAATTAAATGTGAAGGGTGCGAGTTGCCGTAGAGACAGCATTTCCACGCCGACAACGGCACCATAACTTGCACCACTTGCTGCCGTAAAGTACTGACTCGCAAATATTTGTATCCCCATCATTGGCAAAGTAAGACATTTGTTGTGAATATAATTACAGTTAAACGCAACCAAAAAAATGAATCAATGTCTAACAATGGATGTATTACTATAACAAACACTGTATACTTAAAAAGATAAAGCTTTTTATTTTCTCATATTCAGTGTTCTGCCTTCACACCACAGTAACTAAGTAGCTGGACATAGGATCTCTGGCATATTACTTTTTTTTTTAAATGTATATACCAACTATTATAATATGATTTACTACGCACAGGAGAGTTGTGGTCAGGAGGTCACTTATACCCCTTTTAGACAGTATTGCTGGGTCGCACCCAGATTTTCTACATGGGTCCTTCCCGGATGCAACCTGGCTGAGACCCCTTTCAGACTGGCAGCCCAACCCAGGCTTATTACAGGGTTGGTGATGTCAACGCCGACGTGTGCCGAGTTGGCGCTTACAGATGAGATGATTTCCAAGTGCCTCCTCTTCCTAGGCATTGAACGGATGCTAAGTCGTATTGACCTGGCTCACCTGTTCACACCGCACCGCAAGCCGGGTTGAACCTGTGTTATACTCTGCTTGCTACCCAGGTTGAAATACCGGGTCGCTCGACCGAGGTTATTTCTACTGGCCCCTTTCAGACTGCGCCACAACCTGGGTTGCTGCCCGTTCAAGTACAATAATTGCTGGCAGTCTGAAAGGGTTTAACTATGTTCACAATGAGTATATCTACATGACAATGTCGCAGCGCAGGGATCCTCATATGGGTGAACTGCTACATATCGTGTAGGTGTTATAACTTTTAATATGCTTACCAATATGTTTGAAGTTAGAACACCTGCTCGATTAAAATGCTGAAAGTGGAAATTAACCCATGTCAGGGTATCAGCACTGGCAGTGTCATTCCAACATACTTACTAATGTACATAATGAGTGTCAGCCTCCCATACCGAACCTGCACAGTATTAGCTGTGTTCTCCATGGACTAGTGCTTCATGTGTCTTTTCTAATTAGGGTGCATATGACTCTTACATGTAAAAGAGATGGTAGGGTGCACACTGTCTGGAGAGACTGAGTGGGATTGGGAAGGATGTTGAGAAATTAGAAAAATGTGAGAACTGATGTAAGCATAATGGATTTGTGGTGGACCATAAACTGGTAATGGCAATGTATAATTTTTGTTCATTTATATTAATGTTTTAGAAATATGTATTCAAGCTTCTGTGGGAACTTGGAGACACAGACCACCCAGTACTGAGGTGAACTCTGACCCCTTCCTGCCTATATTCCGCTCTGGCAAACAGTCACTTAGCAGTGAGGGTTACAGGGAAAATGCTGCATGTGACCTTACACAGGGAGAAGGATCTTCTGCTCCATTCCTACCAGTATCCCCTGCCCCATATTGGGTGCTGCCTGTGCACCTGCCTGCCAAGGCTAATGTCAATTAAGATTAAAAGTCTGAGTGGCGTGATCAAACTCTGCAATGATTCTCTAGATGCCCCCCGCACCGTAATAATACAAGTCCATAGTAGTCAGGTCAGGTGCTTGCCAACATTATCGTGTGCCACACCCTATGCGCATGCCTATGTACAGAGCTACAGACGCACAAATAAAGATACATATACCCAGACAATAGTGCCTGCAACAGAAATCTTGGGGCCTGACACACTGATGTTTTTGAGGCTTCCCATCCGTCCTCGTTAGGCATAGGCTGACCAGCCAGCCATTGCCTGTGTCTCTCCAGCCTCATCCTCATCAGTGTTGCTCCATCCTCATTCCCTTATCTCTTCAGCCTCATCCTTGTCCTTATCCCTCCAGCCTCATTCTCATCTCTGTCTCTCCAGCCCAAACCTTGCAGTGTTTTTCCAGCACCATCCCTATGTTTCCAGTATCATTCCCACTTATTGCAGGGTCTATTCATGAAGCAGTGAAAAGAGTGGAGAAGTGAGTCAGTGGACAAAATGCCCATGGCAACCAATCAGCTGCTCTGTATAGTTTTATAGTATACAAATTATAAATATTACTTCAATGCTGATTGGTTGCCATAGGCAACTTCTCCACTGGCTCACTTCACTCTTTTCACTGCTTAGTACATCTCCCTCTGTCCAGCCTCATCCTCCTTGTGTCTCTCCATCTCCAGCCATCAGCTCATCTCACATGTCTCTTAGCCTTATCCCCCCCGTGTCTCTCAGCCTCACCTCCCCTGTTTCTGTCAGCCTCATCCTTCCCTGTGTCTGTCAGCCTCAACCCAGTGTGTCTTTCAACCTTATCCCACCTGTGTCTTTCAGCATCATTTCCCCACCTTGTCACTAATACCCCTTTTCCACTTACGATCACGGGTCGCAGCCGGGAGCCTGACACGGGAGCTGCCCCCTGCTGCGACCCGTGCTCGTCCCCTTTCCCATCAGCAGTCACAACCCGGCATATGCCGGGTTGGTGACGCTTCTAGTGACGCGGCAGGGGCGGCGCAGGGAGATCACATGATCTCCCAGCGCCGCCCTTCCATACAGTGTAAACGGGAGCCGTGTCGCATCGACACGGCTCCCGTTTACACTAGAACCCTACCCGGATCATTCCCGTGTCCTACCCAGGTAAATAGCCGGGTAGGATTCACGGGTCACTTGATCCGGGTTGACCCTTTTCCACTTGCCAAAAACACGGGTAAATGCGCGCCCCCGTGCATTTACCCGTGTTTTTTGAGCTAGTGGAAAAGGGGTATAAGCCCCATTATCCTGTGTCTCTCCAACACATTGTATCACTTCATCTTGAGAACCCCCAATCCGTGCCCGACCCAAGTCTCCCTAGCCCAGCCCACAGTTACATACTGCTGCTCCTCTTTGTGGGTGGTACTGCTCCTTTTCGATAAAAGGGTGCTACATCATTATGTCACAAGTGCTACGCCGGCACACAAAAAAAACAACACGTTATTGCACCGGTCGCTGGCTTCCCTCTTTCTTTCTGTGCCCTGTGGAATACTGTAGTGGCATAAGCAAGGGGGTCACATAACCTGGACTCCTGAAATTCCTCAGGGGACCCTCAGAATGAAAGAACAGTACAATGTACCTCCCTATCGCCACCGCGGGGCCTGCAAGGCACACATATAGAAAAGTGCTTACATACATTTCACATGAATATGGTTTCTGCTCCAGGTTGCCACAGTTAGAAGAATTACTAATACCTGCAGTAAGCACTGCAGAGCCCGATAATTACAGTGCATCCGAGAAGTATTCACAGCCCTTCCCTTTTTCCACATTTTGTTATGTTACAGCCTTATTCCAAAATGGAATAAATTAATTTTTCCCCTTAAAATTCTACACACAATACCCTATAATGACAATGTGAAAAAAGTTTTTTCACATTTTTTGCAAATTTATTAAAAATAAAAAACTAAGAAATCACATGTACATAAGTATTCACAGCCTTTGCTCAATACTTTGTTGATGCACCTTTGGCAGCAATTACAGCCTCAAGTCTTTTTGAATATGATGCCATAATCTTGGCACACCTATCTTTGTGCAGTGTCGCCCATTCCTCTTTGCAGCACCTCTCAAGCTCCATCAGATTGGATGGGAAGCGTCGGTGCACAGCCATTTTCAGATCTCTCCAGAGATGTTCAATCGGATTCTGGGCTCTGGCTGGGCCACTCAAGGACATTCACAGAGTTGTCCTGAAGCCACTCCTTGATATCTTGGCTGTGTGCTTAGGGTCGTTGTCCTTCTGAAAGATGAACTGTCGCCCCAGTCTTAGGTCAAGAGCGCTCTGGAGCAGGTTTTCATCCAGGATGTCTCTGTACATTGCTGCCACCACCATGCTTCACTGTAGGGAAGCTATTGGCCTGGTGATGAATGGTGCCTAGTTTCCTCCAAACATGACGCCTGGCATTCACTCCAAAGAGTTCAATCTTTGTCTCATCAGACCAGAGAATTCAGGTGCATTTTGGCAAACTCCAGGCGGGCTGCCATGTGCTTTTTACTTAGGAGTGGCTTCTGTTTGGCCACTCTACCATACAGACCTGATTGGTGGATTGCTGCAGAGATGGTTGTCCTTCTGGAAGGTTCTCCTCTCTTCACAGAGGAATGCTGTAGCTCTGACAGAGTGACCATTGGGTTCTTGGTCACCTCCCTGACTAGGGACCTTTTCCCCTGATCGCTCAATTTAGACGGCCAGCCAGCTCTAGGAAGAGTCCTGGTGGTTCCCAACTTCTTCTGTTTATGGATGATGGAGGCCACTGTGCCCATTGGGACCTTCAAAGCAGCAGATATTTTTCTGTACACTTCCCCAGATTTGTGTCTTGAGACAATCCTGTATCGGAGGTCTACAGACAATTCTTTTGACTTCATGCTTGATTTGTGCTCAGATATGCCCTGTCAAGTGTGGGACCTTATAAAGACAGGTGTGTGCCTTCCCAAATCATGCCCAGTCAACTGAATTTTCCACACCTGGACTCCAATTAAGCTGTAGGAACATCTCAAGGATGATCAGTGGAAACAGGATGCACCAGAGCTCAATTTTGAGCTTCATGGCAAAGGTTGTGAATACTTATGTACATGTGATTTCTTAGTTTTTTTTGTTTTGTTTTTAAATATGCTTATTGAAAAATATCACACCCACAATATTAGTTTTTTATTTTTCATAAATTTTTAAAAAATCTCAAAAAATCGTTTTTCACGTTGTCATTATTGATTATTGTGTGTAGAATTTGATGGAAAAAGTGAATTTATTCCATTTTGGAATAAGGCTGTAACATAACATAACATAAGTGACTAGACTCTTGGAGCCTGCTCTGTGGGGCTGGTCTCTTCCAAGTGCTGCTGGGATTTCTAAGTGTGAGTTGTAAACAGCAAAAAGGTGAACTCTGATTAATCTCTGTCTATCCATATAGGGATAGTAATTTTGTGAGAGAAAGTAATCTGATTCTGATTGTTTGTATCTATACTGTTTCTTTTTGTTTTAATATATCTGTACTGTTTTTTTTTTTTTTTTTTTGGAGGGAAAAAAAATAAAAAAAACAAATAAAGTGTGAGGTGAAAAGCCAGAGGGGTTAACTCAGGTGTGAGTAATCAGGAGGGGGAGGGGCTGATTGAAGCAGCTGGCTGAGCCTATATAAGCAGTGACTAGACTCTTGGAGCCTGCTCTGTGGGGCTGGTCTCTTCCAAGTGCTGCTGGGATTTCTAAGTGTGAGTTGTAAACAGCAAAAAGGTGAACTCTGATTAATCTCTGTCTATCCATATAGGGATAGTAATTTTGTGAGAGAAAGTAATCTGATTCTGATTGTTTGTATCTATACTGTTTCTTTTTGTTTTAATATATCTGTACTGTTTTTTTTTTTGTTTTTTTTTGTTTTTTTTTTGGAGGGAAAAAAAACAAAAAACAAATAAAGTGTGAGGTGAAAAGCCAGAGGGGTTAACTCAGGTGTGAGTAATCAGGAGGGGGAGGGTCTGATTGAAGCAGCTGGCTGAGCCTATATAAGCAGTGACTAGACTCTTGGAGCCTGCTCTGTGGGGCTGGTCTCTTCCAAGTGCTGCTGGGATTTCTAAGTGTGAGTTGTAAACAGCAAAAAGGTGAACTCTGATTAATCTCTGTCTATCCATATAGGGATAGTAATTTTGTGAGAGAAAGTAATCTGATTCTGATTGTTTGTATCTATACTGTTTCTTTTTGTTTTAATATATCTGTACTTTTTTTTTTTTGGAGAGAAAAAACAAAAAAAAACAAATAAAGTGTGAGGTGAAAAGCCAGAGGGGTTAACTCTGGTGTGAGTAATCAGGAGGGGGAGCGGCTGATTGAAGCAGCTGGCTGAGCCTATATAAGCAGTGACTAGACTCTTGGAGCCTGCTCTGTGGGGCTGGTCTCTTCCAAGTGCTGCTGGGATTTCTAAGTGTGAGTTGTAAACAGCAAAAAGGTGAACTCTGATTAATCTCTGTCTATCCATATAGGGATAGTAATTTTGTGAGAGAAAGTAATCTGATTCTGATTGTTTGTATCTATACTGTTTCTTTTTGTTTTAATATATCTGTACTTTTTTTTTTTTTGGAGAGAAAAAAAAAATAAAATAAATAAAGTGTGAGGTGAAAAGCCAGAGGGGTTAACTCAGGTGTCAGTAATCAGGAGGGGGAGGGGCTGATTGATGCAGCTGGCTGAGCCTATATAAGCAGTGACTAGACTCTTGGAGCCTGCTCTGTGGGGCTGGTCTCTTCCAAGTGCTGCTGGGATTTCTAAGTGTGAGTTGTAAACAGCAAAAAGGTGAACTCTGATTAATCTCTGTCTATCCATATAGGGATAGTAATTTTGTGAGAGAAAGTAATCTGATTCTGATTGTTTGTATCTATACTGTTTCTTTTTGTTTTAATATATCTGTACAGGTTGAGTATCCCATATCCAAATATTCCGAAATACGGAATATTCCGAAATACGGACTTTTTTGAGTGAGAATGAGATAGTGAAACCTTTGTTTTTTGATGGCTCAATGTACACAAACTTTGTTTAATACACAAAGTTATTAAATATATTGTATTAAATGACCTTCAGGCTGTGTGTATAAGGTGTATATGGAACATAAATGAATTGTGTGAATGTAGACACACTTTGTTTAATGCACAAAGTTATAAAAAATATTGGCTAAAATGACCTTTAGGCTGTGTGTATAAGGTGTATATGTAACATAAATGCATTCTGTGCTTAGATTTAGGTCCCATCACCATGATATCTCATTATGGTATGCAATTATTCCAAAATACGGAAAAATCCCATATCCAAAATACCTCTGGTCCCAAGCATTTTGGATAAGGGAGACTCAACCTGTACTGGTTTTTTTTTTTGTTTTGGAGGAAAAAAAAAACAAAACAAATAAAGTGTGAGGTGAAAAGCCAGAGGGGTTAACTCAGGTGTGAGTAATCAGGAGGGGGAGGGGCTGATTGAAGCAGCTGGCTGAGCCTATATAAGCAGTGACTAGACTCTTGGAGCCTGCTCTGTGGGGCTGGTCTCTTCCAAGTGCTGCTGGGATTTCTAAGTGTGAGTTGTAAACAGCAAAAAGGTGAACTCTGATTAATCTCTGTCTATCCATATAGGGATAGTAATTTTGTGAGAGAAAGTAATCTGATTCTGATTGTTTGTATCTATACTGTTTCTTTTTGTTTTAATATATCTGTACTTTTTTTTTTTTTGGAGAGAAAAAAAAATAAAAAAAAAATAAAGTGTGAGGTGAAAAGCCAGAGGGGTTAACTCAGGTGTCAGTAATCAGGAGGGGGAGGGGCTGATTGATGCAGCTGGCTGAGCCTATATAAGCAGTGACTAGACTCTTGGAGCCTGCTCTGTGGGGCTGGTCTCTTCCAAGTGCTGCTGGGATTTCTAAGTGTGAGTTGTAAACAGCAAAAAGGTGAACTCTGATTAATCTCTGTCTATCCATATAGGGATAGTAATTTTGTGAGAGAAAGTAATCTGATTCTGATTGTTTGTATCTATACTGTTTCTTTTTGTTTTAATATATCTGTACAGGTTGAGTATCCCATATCCAAATATTCCGAAATACGGAATATTCCGAAATACGGACTTTTTTGAGTGAGAATGAGATAGTGAAACCTTTGTTTTTTGATGGCTCAATGTACACAAACTTTGTTTAATACACAAAGTTATTAAATATATTGTATTAAATGACCTTCAGGCTGTGTGTATAAGGTGTATATGGAACATAAATGAATTGTGTGAATGTAGACACACTTTGTTTAATGCACAAAGTTATAAAAAATATTGGCTAAAATGACCTTTAGGCTGTGTGTATAAGGTGTATATGTAACATAAATGCATTCTGTGCTTAGATTTAGGTCCCATCACCATGATATCTCATTATGGTATGCAATTATTCCAAAATACGGAAAAATCCCATATCCAAAATACCTCTGGTCCCAAGCATTTTGGATAAGGGAGACTCAACCTGTACTGGTTTTTTTTTTTTTGTTTTGGAGGAAAAAAAAACAAAACAAATAAAGTGTGAGGTGAAAAGCCAGAGGGGTTAACTCAGGTGTGAGTAATCAGGAGGGGGAGGGGCTGATTGAAGCAGCTGGCTGAGCCTATATAAGCAGTGACTAGACTCTTGGAGCCTGCTCTGTGGGGCTGGTCTCTTCCAAGTGCTGCTGGGATTTCTAAGTGTGAGTTGTAAACAGCAAAAAGGTGAACTCTGATTAATCTCTGTCTATCCATATAGGGATAGTAATTTTGTGAGAGAAAGTAATCTGATTCTGATTGTTTGTATCTATACTGTTTCTTTTTGTTTTAATATATCTGTACAGGTTGAGTATCCCATATCCAAATATTCCGAAATACGGAATATTCCGAAATACGGACTTTTTTGAGTGAGAATGAGATAGTGAAACCTTTGTTTTTTGATGGCTCAATGTACACAAACTTTGTTTAATACACAAAGTTATTAAATATATTGTATTAAATGACCTTCAGGCTGTGTGTATAAGGTGTATATGGAACATAAATGAATTGTGTGAATGTAGACACACTTTGTTTAATGCACAAAGTTATAAAAAATATTGGCTAAAATGACCTTTAGGCTGTGTGTATAAGGTGTATATGTAACATAAATGCATTCTGTGCTTAGATTTAGGTCCCATCACCATGATATCTCATTATGGTATGCAATTATTCCAAAATACGGAAAAATCCCATATCCAAAATACCTCTGGTCCCAAGCATTTTGGATAAGGGAGACTCAACCTGTACTGGTTTTTTTTTTTTTGTTTTGGAGGAAAAAAAAACAAAACAAATAAAGTGTGAGGTGAAAAGCCAGAGGGGTTAACTCAGGTGTGAGTAATCAGGAGGGGGAGGGGCTGATTGAAGCAGCTGGCTGAGCCTATATAAGCAGTGACTAGACTCTTGGAGCCTGCTCTGTGGGGCTGGTCTCTTCCAAGTGCTGCTGGGATTTCTAAGTGTGAGTTGTAAACAGCAAAAAGGTGAGTTAGAATACAGAAAAAGGTGAGTTTTATAATACACAATCAGGAACACACATTTGCAGTACCATTAAACTTCTGGTGAGGCTGCAAGGGGCTGACCTTGTGAGGGAGTGAGAGGTTCTCTTACTTGGAGTAGCAGAGGGGCTGTGATTGTGCGGGTGTGAGGGGCATTTTTTTTTTCTTAGCAGGAGCTGGAAGCCGAGTGAAAAGGAGGAGCAGTGAGCTGGAACAACTGCAACTGCTAAGTGGAGTATAGGTGCCGCAGGAGAGAGTACTACGGCTGCATAAAAGTGAAGGACCAAGAACCGCACAAAGATAGATAAGTATAAGCCAGCTTAATTATTGTATAAGTGAGATTGCTTGTCTTCTATTTTTTATTTTTGCCGCTTTTTCTTTGAGTGTAACAGGGAGTTAGACCTTACAAACAATATGGGAGGGGCTGTGATTGAGGACCTCACTCAGTGCATGTCGTGCAAGATGTATGCACACCTGGAGCTATCGGCCCAGTGTGATTACATCTGCACGAGGTGTGTGCGAACGGTTGCCCTGGAAGCCCAGGTAACTGATCTAGAGCAAACCGTTACGCGACTGAGGGAGATTCACAATCTCGAGCGTAGTTTAGACAGAACGGTGGAGGAGTTGCGGGAGGGGTCACTGGTAGAAGAGGATGATGATCAGGTAGCCAGTTGGGTCACAATTAGAAGGAAGAAAAAGAGGGGGAGGCCCGACATCTCCGAACTATCAAACCCGAACAAATTTGCCCGATTGGACGAGGAATCGGAGGATGATAGTGAAGAAATGACGGTGCCGGAGGAGACTGCTCCCTCTAGCATCCAGAGGTGCGGTCCCTCTGGCGCGGTTGGGATAAAAGATAGAGAGGTACCTAGTCAGATGGTGGTGGTAGGGGATTCTATCATCAGGAAGGCAGATAGGGCAATCTGCTACCGGGACCGTGATCGCCGTACAGTCTGTTGTCTCCCGGGTGCTCGGGTACGGCACATCGCGGACCGGGTAGATAGATTGTTGGGAGGGGCTGGCAAAGACCCGGCGGTCTTGGTGCACGTTGGCACCAATGACAAAGTTAGCGGAAGGTGGGATGTCCTTAAGAAAGACTATAGGGACTTAGGATAGAAACTGAAGGCAAGGACATCTAAGGTAATATTCTCGGAATTATTACCCGTGCCACGCGCTAGTCCAGGGAGGCAGAGGGAGATTAGGGAGGTAAATGTGTGGCTTAGGGATTGGTGCAGGAAAGAGGGGTTTGTGTTCCTGGAACACTGGGCGGACTTCTCAGTCAGGCGCCATCTCTTTTGTCGTGACGGATTGAACCTGACTGAGGAGGGGGCAGCGGTGCTGGGGGGAAGGATGGTTAGAAGGTTGGAGGAGATTTTAAACTAGGAACCTGGGGGGAGGGTTTAGCTAGAAACTACGGGTCATGCAGTGAGAATAGTGGGGATGGCGGTAGTAAACGAAATGGGGGAGAAGTTGGGGGGAGGGTAAGAGCAGGCGGTAAGGTTACTAACATGGGTACTAAAAGGGATTTTACCAAAGCACTAACCAATGACGATTACAGGTCATCCTTGCCACATAAGGTGAAAGATGTCCCTAACGCAAGGGAAAATACTTATCTTAGTTGTATGTATGTAAACGCCAGAAGCATTACTGGTAAAAAGGGTGAACTAGAAATACTTGCAGCAAGCAAACAGTATGATATTATAGGCATTACTGAAACTTGGTGGGATGAATCTCATGATTGGACAGTCAATCTAGAGGGCTATATACTGTTTAGGAGAGACAGACTAAATAAAAAGGGTGGAGGGGTGTGTCTGTACGTAAAGCCGTTTTTAAAACCTAATATATGGGAAGATATTCAGGAGGGGACTGTAGACACTGTTGAGACATTATGGGTAGAAATTGCATGCGGGGAAAAAGGAATAAAAAAGTTAGTATTGGGTGTATGCTATAGGCCACCTGGTATCAATGCATCTGATGATGAATTGTTACTAAAGCAAATTGAAAGAGCAGCAGGAGTAAGAGACATAGTAGTGATGGGAGATTTTAACTATCCAGAGATAAACTGGAAAAACGATTCATGTGATACTGCTAGGGGCAATATGTTTTTAAACACACTAAATGATAACTACTTAGTCCAACTAATTGAGGAACCAACTAGGTACAATGCAATCTTAGACCTGGTATTAACAAACAATGGGGATTTGGTATCACGTATTATAGTAGGGGAACCCATAGGAAACAGCGACCACAATATGGTCACATTCAATATCAGTTTCTACAAACAGCCCTATACTGGCTCAACTAGGACTTTAAACTTTAGCAAAGCAAATTTTGAAAAGATGAGGGTATTTTTCAGGGATATTTAATGGGAAGGTTTGTTTTTAGGAAAAAATACTACGGAGAAATGGGAGGTACTAAAATTCCTGCTAGCTAAAAATACACTCAAATATATTCCTATGAGTAGCAAAAAAGGGAATAAAAATCATAAACCGATGTGGCTTAACAAAAAGATTAAGGAACTTATGGGCAAGAAAAGGCGAGCATTTAAAAAATACAAATCTGATGGGGAAGCAGAGTCATTTCAGCACTATAAGGAATGTAACAAAAATTGCAAAAAGGAAATAAGAGCGGCTAAAGTAGAAACTGAAAAACTAGTAGCAAAGGAAAGCAAGGCGAATCCCCAAAAATTCTTTAAATACATTAATAGCAAGAGATTAAAGAAGGAGAGTATAGGCCCTTTAAAAGACAAGTTGGGAGTCTTAAGCAAAAATGATAATGACATAGCGGACACACTAAATGAGTTTATTTCAACAGTATTCACTAGAGAGGACCCAATTCAGGGACTGACACACAATCTCAATAATGAGAATATTACACTGATAGGTACTTATTTAAGCGAGGAAGTAGTCTGTGACCGATTAAAACATTTAAAGATTAATAAATCACCAGGGCCCGATGGTATTCATCCAAGGGTTCTAATGGAGCTTCACTCTGAACTGGCAAAACCGCTATCTTTGATCTTTGAGGATTCAGTTATATCAGGTATGGTTCCCAAAGACTGGCGTATAGCGGAAGTAGTGAATATATTCAAAAAGGGAAGTAAAGCTGAACCAGGTAATTATAGACCAGTTAGTCTTACATCTATAGTGGGGAAAGTATTGGAAGGTATTCTAAGAGATAGTATTCAGAAGTTCCTTGAAACCAATAAGGTCATTAAAAGGAATCAACATGGGTTTATGAAGGACCGATCCTGTCAAACCAACTTACTTGCTTTTATGAAACAGTAAGCGCAAACCTAGATCAGGGTAAAGACGTGGATGTAATCTTTTTAGACTTTGCCAAAGCGTTCGATACTGTACCACACATGAGACTTATCTACAAGCTACAAGAATCAGGGCTAGGAAGCACAATATGCACTTGGGTCAAAAACTGGTTATATAATAGGAAGCAGTGCGTTATGGTTAATGGATCTTTTTCAACTTGGACTGAAGTGCTAAGTGGTGTGCCGCAAGGCTCAGTATTAGGACTGCTATTGTTCAATATTTTCATTAACGACCTAACAGAAGGTCTAGAGAGCATGGTGTCAATTTTTGCAGATGATACCAAATTGTGTAAGGCTGTAAATACAGAGGAGGATGCCGAGTCTCTTCAGAACGACTTAGTTAAATTAGAAGCATGGGCAGCCAAATGGAGAATGCGCTTCAACACAGACAAGTGTAAGGTAATGCACTGTGGTAACAAGAACAAAAATTACACCTACCTACTAAATGGGGTAAAATTAGGGGATTCTGTACTGGAAAAGGACTTAGGTGTACTCATAGATAGCAAGCTAAGCAGTAGTACCCAAAGTAGGACTGCAGCAAAGAAGGCTAATAAGATATTAGCATGCATAAAACGGGGTATTGATGCTAGGGACGAGAGTATTATACTCCCGTTATATAAATCACTAGTGAGGCCACACCTTGAATACTGTGTACAATTCTGGGCACCGTACTACAAAAAGGATATCCTGGAGCTTGAAAAGGTACAGAGGAGGGCGACCAAACTAATTAAGGGCATGGAGACGATGGAATACAAGGAAAGGCTTGAAAGACTAGGCATGTTTACATTGGAAAAGCGGAGACTAAGAGGGGATATGATCAACATCTACAAATATATAAGGGGACAATACACAGAGCTTGCGCGGGACCTGTTTTTGGTTAGATCAACACAGAGGACTCGTGGACACTCGCTCAGGTTAGAGGAGAGGAGATTCCGCACAATACGGCATAAAGGCTTTTTCACGGTAAGGACAATACGTGTTTGGAATTCCCTGCCCGAGGGAGTTGTAATGGCGGAATCTGTCAACACCTTTAAGAATGGGTTAGATAAATTCCTATTGGATAAGGATATTCAGGGGTATGGTGCATAGTCATGCATTATAGTTACTATAAATAGGGATAAAATGCAATGGCTGACAGCAGCATCAGTCAGAAATTTTAGTCAAATCATCATGCATAGGACACCACAAATAGGTTGAACTCGATGGACAATTGTCTTTTTTCAACCTCAGATACTATGTATAACAAAATGTTTTAAAAGTGAAGCGCTGTAAATACTTTCCGAATGCACTGTGTCTCTGAGACTTTGCTGGACCCCATTGACCGACACAAATAATGTTGTGCTGGATGAGCTGTGATGCAAGTAAGCACCAGTAAGTAGGTTAAGGCTGGAGATAGCCGTTCTCAGAGACAACTGGAGGTTTAGGAGATTGCAGGACAATAAATAGACTCCATTAATTGTTCTCTGTTTCTTTTTTCAAAAAGGCAGGATATTATGTGTGATCCAAATGTTGCATTGTTAAACTTGTCAAATGAAGAGGTGTAATTTTCTTTGTACCTGAATGATATTAGAAGCAGGATAGGATGTTAGAGCACACTCTGCTATTTTACTGCATTTATCCTGACATCTTGTCATATAATTGTGCTCAGGTTTGTTAAGAGAACAGGAAAGAGACCAAAAAAACTGCTTTGCATTCATTATTCATAAACTCATTAACATAAGGGATAAGTTAAAGCTATGACAATGTCAGTTTAACTCTAAGACTGTATGTTTAACTCTTGAAAGTATACAGTGGATATAAAATTCTACACACCCTTACTGAAATGGCAGGTTTTGTGATACAGGTTGAGTATCCCTTATCCAAAATGCTTGGGACCAGAAGTATTTTGGATATCGGATTTTTCTGTATTTTGGAATAATTGCATACAATAATGAGATATCATGGTGCTGGGACCAAAGTCTAAGCACAGAATGCATTTATGTTACATATACACCTTATACACACAGCCTGAAGGTAATTTTAGCCAATATTTTTAATAATTTTGTGCATTAAACAAAGTGTGTGTACATTCACACAATTCATTTATGTTTCGTATACACCTTATACACACATCCTGAAGGTCATTTAATACAATATTTTTAATAACTTTGTGTATTAAACAAATTTTGTGTACATTGAGCCATCAGAAAACAAAGGTTTCACTATCTCACCCTCACTAAAAAAAATCCGTATTTCGGAATATTCCATATTTCGGAATATTTGGATATGGGATACTCAACCTGTATAAAGTTTAACTCTACATCAATCATATGATCTGACCCTTTTTTCTACTATAATGTGATTGTATAACAATGAAAACGCAAATGGTAAAAAATTTGTTTTAATGAAGAAGTGTAATACAAAATATACACTACCCTGGTTGCATAAGTGTACACGCCCTAATGGTTCTGTTGCTATGTTCAGTGTTAGCCAATCACATTTCAAATCATACTGAAAGTTAATTAGCATGCAGCTGTCATCAATGAAAGTAATCATTCATAACCCAAAATAAAGATTATGAAGATGATTCTGAATCAGATGCAGCCACTACGGCGACTGTATGATAATACCATTTCCTATAGACTTCCTATTGACATGACCACTGGCTGTGGTGCAATATGCGTACAAGCTCCAGGGCCGTCTTTACAGTAAAGTTGGCCCCTGGGCAAACCAATGCACATGGGCCCCTACTGATCCTTCAGTTGTTGAATAGTGGGGGAGGGGGTTGCTATCAATGGTGGCAACTGTGCCGCTGTGATTTTGTGGGTGGATTGCTATTGATGTCAGTGGCATAATGTCTGGAGCTTAGTCGGCAGGACCAGATTAAGCTTTCGGGGGGCCCGGGGAACATAAGAAAAGGGGGTTCCGCCCCCACTCTTCCAGCCCTCCCCCAGTTGTCAAGAATCAGTGCCCCCCACCCCTCCCCGTAACACTTCTTACCTGTCCACTACCAATGGTTGCTGTAATATACAGCAGTGCAGCATGACATAATGCGGAGAGGAGACAACTGCTGCTGGGCTGTGGAGGGTCCAGGGAGGTTGCTGCCACTGAGTTGCAGCAGTCTCCCTGTACGATGTCCCACTGATGCTGTGCTGCTATATATTACAGTAGCCAGCAGTAGCTGGCAGGAAGGCAGTGGCTGACTGTAGAATGAAGGGGCTACAGGAGAATGCAATAATAGAGGCCCACAAAGGCATCTGGCCAGTCACTGGTGGGGGTGTGACAACTAGACTGGGCAAAATTATTGGTGTTATCTGTGACCATTTATGCATACTAAAAAAGATACTATAAATATGAAGTTCTGATGCTGAAAAATGAATCTATCTATATTATGTAGCTAAGGTAGGTGGGTAGTGGTGGGCATGGAGGGCTATGGAGGCAGTTCAGAGAGCTAGTGTTAAGAGGATCATGGGCAAAGTGCAGAGAGGTTGTGTTCATTACGGAGGGGTCATAGCCATAACACAGAGTTAGTGTCTGAGTATGTAGATGGCAGAGAAGTAGTGTAGAGTTTGCAGGGGTCAGAGAGGCAGTGCAGAGAGGTAGTGGTGAGTATGCAGAGAGGTAGTGGCAAGTATGCAGAGGTCATGGGGTTAGTAAAGGCTGTAAGGGCTAAGCATGCAGACTTGGGGGTAGGCTTCTAGTGGTGACAGCATCGCTCCAGATGCTGGGAGGAGAGGCATCTGATTGTGCAGAGGGATGAGGCCAGTGGTAGGCATCTTCAGGGAGGAGCTGTACAGACTGTACAGTGCACACAGAGTAGAGATGGGCAAGCTGAGACACCGTATTGTGCTGAGCCACGTGATTCAGCTCAGTGGAGTGGCTTGACACAGTGTCTTGGCGCACAGCTCTTCCCTCAGGACTCAGCAGGAGAGCCGAAGTCCAGAAGAGAGACAATGGGGGGGGGGGGGGGGGCTGCTGCAGTGAGTAGCATCACGTCAACATTTCCTGACTTGAATTATTTGTACGTCTACAAGATTCGAGTTACTGTATCAAGACACTCACTCAGTAGCCATCTCTAACACAGTGTTGTACAGTACATGTGCTCATCCCTGGATGGTGGAGGTGAGAATCTCCCTTTCACACTCTCCACTGTCCCATGCAGAAAGTCTGCCTTGTCTTACCACAGTCTCTTCTTCTGTTAGCTTTTCCTTCAGACTTGATGTCCGCCCTGGTGGGCCCAGTGTTCCCAGTAATCAAGCTCCGGACCTTATGTTGATATATGTGATGGTGAGTCCAGTGTTACTCCCAGTAAGGCTTTGGCCGCCCTGCTGATGTCCACACTCCCCCGGTCCCCAGCTGGTATCAGTGACAGCTGGCAGTGCAATTAAACTCCCATCCCATACCCTTGATGTCCGTAACAGCATTGGTCACTAGTGGTCAAGTCACTCACTGTCACTGCAATAATTCTTGAATACATAGGATCCACCCTCTTACAATAGTGTGCAGAGCTTTGAGACGGGGGCTAATTACCCCCTTCAATATGTGTCCAGAATTATAGGGATGTGGTGGCAAGCCTAGTCGGGATCCCGGCGTCAGTCTTCTGACCAGTGTCTGTATTCCGACTGCCGTCACCCCGAACACCAGTATGCTGACCGGCTCCCCTGGGTACACACTTGTCTAATCCTCAAGAGATCCGTCTCCCAACCAACCAGTTTTTCCGACATTGGACAAGTGTGTACCCTCAGCTTCAACCCGTTTCCCCAATCCTTGTTGCCTGTCAGGTTTCCTTGTTTTTAAACATGCTTAAAAACTAGGAGACCCAACTGCCTACCAGCCGACTGATTGCGCAGTGTGTAGGCTGGTGAGACCGGAGCTGGTGACCAATCTCCAGTCCAGGCAGCTCTGCATACTCTCAGTATGGCGATGGTGCGAAACCATCTGCCAATGCAGCAGAACCTTGCAGACATGGCAGTAGGAGGTGGCGGTCATGGCGGCAGGAGGCAACGGGCATGGTGGTTTGCCTGGATCCTCGAGGAATCAGTATCCGCCTGCCATTAGTGTAGAGTTAGGCGGCATTTCCCATTTTAAAAATGGCACTGCGTAATTGCACCACCCCATTCTGCCATCATTACCCCGCCCAGTTATGTTGGCTAATAATAGCCAGCATGAGGCAGCGGGTGTTGGTTCAATGGCAGAGGTTGAGCAAGCAAGAATTCCTGAAGACAGAAGACACCAGAAGCCCTGGGGAGGCGACAGCCATGCAAATGAGTTTACAGGCAGCCACCCCCCCGGGTGAAGATTAAAGAAGAAGATGCCACCACAAGCACTGGAGAGGCAGCGACCTTGCAAAAGCGGTTACATGCTGCCTCCACACTGGTGAGGGTGCCATGTAATAAATTATTAATTTTTAATTACAGGCAGACTACAGGTGCCAGTGGCCCCTTTATGCCCAGGCATGGTGGCACTTGCGGTTCAACAAATGCCTGCATGCTGGGACCTGTAGGTTGTCTGTAAAGAATATTAACATACCATGAGACCATCACCCTCTTTTTGTTGCCCGGGAGGATGGGGGCAATGGGGGGGGGGGGGGGGTATGGTGGCTTTTCCAAGGTATTGTAGCATTGGGCTGACCAGTTTTGGGGCTGGTTAATGTGATTCAGGGGGGCCCAAACTGAGTGCCTACCTGATAAGATATTATCCCCCTGACTAATTTCTTGTCACCCTCTGCCTCCCCTTACCACCCACTGCCTCCCCATTAACCTGTGCCTCCCTCTGCCTCTCCCTAGTCATCCACTGCCTCTCCCTAGTCATCCTCTGCCTTCCTCTGCCATCCACCCAGTCACCCACTACCTCTCCCTAGTCACCCACTGCCTCTCCCTAATCACCCTTTGTCATCTACTGCTTCTCTCTGCCATCCCCATTACACACTGCCATCCTCTGCCTACTCTTGCTACCCTATGCCTCACCCTGTCACCCTGTGCCTCTCTCTGCCTCTCCCTAGTCACCCATGTCCTCTACCTAGTCACGCTCTGTCTCACTCTGCCATCACCCTGTCACCCTCTGCCTCTCCCTAGTCACCCTCTGTAGATCCCTGCAAAGCATTTGCCTGAACCTCTCTCCCACTGCCACCCTCTGCCTCTCCGTTTACCTTTGCTATCCACGTTACCCTCTGTCTTCCACTGCCTCTCCCTAGTCACCCTCTGTCTCTCCCAAGTCACCTACTGCCTTTCCCAAGTCATCCCTGCCACCCTCTGTCTCACTTTGCCATCCCCCTGTCACATTCTACCACCCCAATCACTTACTGCCTCTCCCTAGTTACCCACTGCCTCACCCTAGTCACCCCCTGTCTCATTCTGCCATCCTCCTGTCCCCCTCTGCCTCTCCCTAATCACCTTCTGCTACCCTGCGCTCACTCTGTGGAAAGCCCTCCCATGCACAATAAGACATACCTCTAGTCTCCAAACCTTCAAATGTTCCCTGAAAACTCACCTCTTAGGGCAAGTTTATCAAATTCCAGACCCACCTAACCCATAACTAACCTAACCCATAACTTTCTTCACTTTCACACCCTCCTGACCCTTGGCCAACATTGTTGAGTGACCATATCATACAGCCCATTAAAAACCTTTGCAATATGGCGAACCATTGTGCAATAGGTAGCATCTATCCTTGTGTATCAATACCGATTTCCCTATAGATTGTATGCTTGTGAGCAGGGCCTTCCTACCTCTACGTCTGTCTGTTTTTACCAAGTTTTGTTCTATTACTGTTGTTCCAATTGTAATGTGCAACGGAATATGCTGCACTCAGAGGCGTAACTTGGGTAGGGCGAGCAGGGCACGTGCCCTGGGCGCCGTTACAGGCACAGCTAAGGGGGGCGCCCGCGCCGCCGTCCAGGGCATTGCTCCCGCCCACGCACCCACAGCCGCCACTGCCTGACGGCCCGCAGCCGTTGCCCGCAGCCGCTGTCATTGCCAGTGCACCTGTACGCCACCGAGCAAGTCCCGCTGTGGTGCTCGGCGGCATTACTGCTGCTGCCGGGAGCGTGACCGCGATGCCAGCGTCACGCTCCCTTAACTTCCACCCGCCGCTGAGTGCTGAGGAGGGAAAAGGGGGATCCCTGCGTTTGAGGGGACGGGCCTGCTGTTGCCGGCGGCACCCACAGACACTGGCAGAGGAGAGGCCGTGGCCCGGGTCTGAGGAGGACAGCGATGAGGTGGAGGAGGCAGAAGACGCTGCAGAGGTCCCGGTGCGGCCGGTGATGGAGGCCCCTAGGGAGTCGGAGGAGGATGAAGGGGAAGAGGCCGAACTTCTGCCAGCCGCTGAGAGGTGAGGAGGGGGAAGGGGGGGACACTAGACAGTGACACACAAAGAGACTACCCCCCCTCTCCCCCTCTTCTATGCCTCTCTATGTTTATAGTATTATAGTATACCCCTCTCCCGCATTCTATGCCTTTCTTTGTTTATAGTATAGTATACCCCCCCCCCCCTTTCCCCTATGCCTAAGAGAGGCATAGAATAGGGGTAGAGGGGTATACTATAATACTATACACAAAGAGGCATAGAATAGGGGGGGTATATTATACACAAAGAGAGGCATAGAATAGGGGGAGAGGGGGGTTTACTATACACAAAGAGGCATAGAATAGGGGGGGGGGGGGTATATTATACATGAAGAGAGGCATAGAATGGGGGGAGGTACACAGAAAGAGAGACATAGAATAGGGGGGGGGGGTATACACAGAGCAGAGGCAAGTCGCCCCCGCTACTATTGCTGTTGTAAAACTCTGCATCTACTGTATTTATATCCGAGTGCCGCCACAATTGTGAGTGTGTGTGTGTGTGTGTGTGTGTGTGTGTGTATGTGTGTATGTATATATATATATATATATATATATATAATGTGAATTTTGGCTCATTCAGTCTACTTTAATGTGAATTTCGGGTCATCCAGTGTGCTATAATGTGAATTTCGGCTCATCCTGTGTGCTATAATATGAATTTCGGCTCATCCTGTGTGCTATAATGTGAATTTCGGGTCATCCTGTGTGCTATAATATGAATTTCGGCTCATCCTGTGTGCTATAATGTGAATTTCGGGTCATCCTGTGTGCTATAATGTGAATTTCAGGTCATTCAGTGTGCTATAATGTGAATTTCGGGTCATCCTGTGTGCTATAATGTGAATTTCGGCTCATACCGTGTGCTATAATGTGAAAGGTCTAGTATTAAATAGTGTAAGAATAGTATAAGGTCTAGTACTAGTATAACCAGTACTAGATAGTATTAGGGGTCCTACTACACTGAAGGACACCCCCCCTTTTGAGTGGCCATGCCCCCTTTTCCGGAGCGCACGCATAATTACACCCTTCACTTATCCATATCCTCACTTCAAAACTTCCACTTCAACCACTGCACCTACATGTATACATACACACCCAGACATCTTTATACACAGTGACACCTATTTGTGCATGTGGAATTATAAAGAATGTTCCCCGTATGACATGAAACAGCTGGCGTGTCATGTTGGCACATCCTATTTTCAGTGTCCACGCCCCCTCATGGCCATTTTTTTCAGAGTGCGCCAGTGGCGTGCGCACATACTTTCCTTTTGTTTTTTTGTTTTTTTGGGGGGGCGCCATTATTGATCTTGCCCTGGGCTCCAAAAACCCTAGTTACGCCTCTGGCTGCACTATACAAGAAACTGTTAATAAATAATACCCTCTGTCATCCTCTGCCTTCCTGTCATTCACTGCCTCTCCCTAGTAACCCTCTGCCTCCATCTGCCACACTCTGCAACTCCCTGCCAGCCACTGCCTCCCCAGCCTGCCACCCTTTGCCTCCCCATCATCCTCTGCCAGCCACTGACTCTCCCTCACCCACTGCCTCCCTATCTCCCTTTTTACACTCTGCTACCCAAGAAATTAAGTGATCGCATTAGTGGTCACTTATGTTTTGTGCCTCTGCAATGCTACTGCGCAAGTATGGTCAGCTGACCAATGTGCGGCAGCCATTCTGCAATAACTTTCTGTGGTCCTGTAATAAATGTTATCATCTGACGGGGTCCTAGAGCAAAATAGTTTGGGAACCCCTGATATAATGTATTTGGGATTGTAAACATCCAGTGCACCCTTCTTCTGATTAGTACCCTTCAACGCTATCCAGTCACAATGATGACATTCAGAATGTCTCCAGTAGATTGTTGACATGGACATTACAAAGGACCTGATTCACAGTTGCAAGTCAATGCAATTAATTGTAACTACAGAATTTCTAATGTAAACATGTGAAGTTTCTGCCCGGAAATTAAAAGAGACACCGACCGGAGCCATTCGCAATTGTGTACACCTTTGCAGCCTAAACGCAAAAATAAGGAACATCAACTACTCGATTAGGTCTATACTATGCAAACTGGATGTGGCAGTAGTAACGCAGACGCCATGTAACCCTGCCAACATGATCGCAGCTGATGGCATATATACACCCCGAAAATGGCCATGACACCCCTGCGTTTTTGCTGACACCACCCGATAACTTCCCTAATGGTCGCTCCCTGTCAATCACTCTGCAATGGACCTGACTGAGATTTGGTTGGAGTTGTTATTGCTGCTGCCAGGGGCACTGGAATGTTTTAGGTTGGGGGAAGGGGGGGGGGGGGGGCAAAAAATAAATACATTTCTGCTGCTGGGTACACTGGGCTCCACAGGGAATGACATTGGGGTGTAGAGTAGGATCTTGATCCGTGGCACCAACAGGCTAAAAGCTTTGACTGTTCCCAGAATGCATAGCACCGCCTCCTCTATAACCCCGTCTCCGTGCACAGGAGCTCAGTTTTGTAGTTGGTGCCATGCAGTACAGGCATACAACAGGTGGGCTCCTCCAGCAGCCCATAGAAGAGCTTAGAAGACTTCAGGGGCTGCAGCACAGACACTGTGAGTGTTAGATGTCAGTCAGACATCTCCTGCTGCAGCTCCATCACCTCCCCCAGCGGCGCTGTATACTCCCGCACCCTGGTTGCCGAGTACTTACAGCGGAGGCTCTGGTTTTCTTCTGTCACTCACACACCCCACCGCAGCTCTCCAGGATCGCGTGGCCACACTCAGGGAGGAGATAAGTGGTTACCCCAGGCGGGACCCGCTGGAAATCGCGATCCGGCGCGGCCGGTGGGAGGCGGGCCGCGCACGCTGGAGTGGACACTTTGGCAATACAGGGACCCCTCTAGACCACCAGGGCAAGGGCACAGGTTGGATTCTCGCAAAAATCTGTTTGCTAAGGCCGCAGTACCAAGTCCAGCAACCGGATAAGGCTCTGACCTGTAGCCCCTCCCCTAGTCCCAGGGCACCATTTAGAGTAAATGTTCCCGCCCTGGAGCTGCTCTCTCTCCCTCACTCCCTGTGAGCGTTTGGGCGCCATTAGGACAAGCTGAGCTGATCCTGGGACTGTTTGGGCAAATCCTCCTCTGTAAAGCCGCCTGCATGTCAGCGCTGTGCATTTTACAGGACACTTAAGTATTCTACATGTCTGTTGACAGTGTTAGTTAAGAAAAAGTGCATTTAGTCAGGGTTATTTAGTACAAGTACCCTGTGATATACATACAGTATTTACTGTGCATTGTTATATCTATTGAGTGTATACCTATACTTAGTACTACTCTGTATTGCTAGTCCAGTGCAGTTTTATTGCATGTCATAATTTCTGCATTGTACAATGTGACTATGTGTGTGTGCATATAGCTGCTGTGTGACCTCCATTTCGTGTATCTCACTCAGATTGCTATCCCTATATTCTGTAACCTGAGGGGGGGCTTAGTGCGTCAGGATTATTACTTTATATATGTGTTTCACAAGATATACTTATTGTGTATTTTTCTCTGTGATTTTTAGTCACCATATACCTCTGGAACTTTCTGTTTGTGCTAATACACTACACAGGGGGTTATTGTCAGGTGTTGTGCTGCTGTAATTGTACTGAGTTGCCCTGAATTGAGCTTTCAGATATGTCAGCTACAAGGGGCAACGGAGCTGGGGCTGACCCACAGTGCATGGTGGTGACACTGCAGACACAGAGGAAAACGTAGCAGCAGAGGGTTCAGGTTCTGGGGGTTCCCTACCCCCCAGTGGGTCCGTAGCAACGGGGGTGCATAATGACCCACCTTGGGCTACTTTCTCCACGTGCCGGTGCAACCGTTTATGGTCCCTGCAGTTAATCCGCCATGGGCAGATCAACTGTCTACTCAGTTACAGCAATTGAACCAATCACTGAATAAACAGAAATATCACCCTCGTCCGCCTAAGACCAAGGGGTCCCCTAAGCGGGCTATTACTTCCTCACCATCCACCAACGTCCCAGTCACCTCATCTGATGAGGATGGCGATATACGGACCCCACAGACACCGATACTGATAATTATGATGGGGAATCTGTTTCACAAGTGGATGTTCCTGACTTGTTGGAGGCTATCAGGATGATTCTTCAAATTACTGATGACCCAGAGCCGGATACTGCCCCTAAGAAACCGGACAGATTTAAACGTCAGAAACTGGTTAAACAAGTTTTACCTCACTCTGACCATTTAGTTGACATACAGTACAGGAATCCTGGGAAAATCCAGGAAAGAAATTCACGCCTCACAAGAAGATGCTAGCTCACTATCCCCTCGCGGCGGAGCTAAGTAAAAATTGGGAGACACCCCCGCCAGTGGATTCGCAAGTGGCGCGGCTGGTGGTATCCTCAGCTCTGTCTGTTACTACCGTCACGTCTCTGAAAGAACTGACGGATAAGCGTGTGTAGGGTTGTTTAAAGGCGCTGTGCATCGGCCCACCATTGCAGCGACTTGGGCTGCAGAGGCTATTGAGGCGTGGGCTCAGGTGTTGGAAGCTGAGCTGCCTTCCAACGTTTCTGATCATGCTAGACAATGTCTATCGTATATTGTCACAGCTTCTCATTACATTAAGGAGGCGGCTTCTGATGCCGGTGTTCTGGCGGCCAAGGCTTCTACTATGTCCATTTTAGCTCACCGGATTCTCTGGTTGCGGTCCTGGTCTGTAGATCTGGACTCTAAGAAAACCCTGGAGGTGCTCCCTTTTAAGGAAGACATTCTTTTCGGAGAAGACCTCAACAAGATAGTGGCTGACGTAGCCTCTGCTAAAACAGCTTGTCTACCTAGTACTGCTCCTTCGGTGCCGAAGGCTAAGAGTACTTCCTTTCGCTCCTTTCGTCCTTCATGGAAAGCAAAGGGTCAGGCGTACCTGAAACAGGCTCGCACTACTAAGCCCAAACCTAGACGAGCCTGGGCTGCCCATCAGCCTGCTTCCAAAACTGACAAGCCTGCTGCATGACGGGGCGGGCCTTCCTCTGGGGGATCCCAGGGTAGGGGGCCGACTTCTAGGGTTTACCAAGGAATGGTTGAAGACCACTTCCGATGCCTGGGTACGGGAAGTCGTCACTCGAGGTTACGCGGTATCCTTCAAGAATTGTCCCCCTCATTGATTTTGCCTGACAGACGTCCCTTCGGATCAGGTGAAGGCAAAAACTCTTCATTTGGTGGTACAGTCCCTGCTGGACACAGGAGTGGTAGTACAGGTGCCTCTGGCTCAGAGATGCAAGGGGTACTATTCACCGCTGTTCTTAGTCCCGAAACCGAATGGGTCCTCTCAGGGCCGGTGCTAGAGTGTTCAGCGCCTTCCTGCAAACTATAAATTTGCGCCCTCCCTCCCATAATTCACAAAGGAACAGCATTGCAAATAGGAGCGTGGTCTCACAAGGAAGGGGTGTTGCCATACAATAGTTCCACCAATTCAGATGATGCCACAGTAACATCACTTATATACATTATGCCACACAGTAATGTCCCTTTGAACACATTATAACACACAGTAATACCCCATACACCTTATGCCTCACACAGTAATGCGCCTTACACATTATGCCACACACAGTAATGCCCTTTACACATTATGCCACATCTGGTGCAGGCTGTGAGCCACTGCAGCCATTCCTGATTAGCTGCCAGTGCGCAAGCTTCAAGATGGCTGGGGGGAGGAGACACATTGACTGGGACAAAACAAAAAGGATGTGTGTGTGACACAGCGACTGAGACAGAACACACATGGGGTGACACAGTGACTGGGACAGAACACAGGGGGGCGGACATAGTGACAGGGACAGAACACGGGGGGATGACACAGAATACAGAATGGTGACATGACTGGTATACAACACAGCAGGGTGACAATGGCTGGGAGAGAACACAGGGGGGTTGACATAGTGACAGGGACAGAACACGGGGGGGGGGTGACAATAGCTGACACAGAATATAGAATGGTGACATGACTGGGACAGAACACAGCAAGGTGACAATGGCTGGGAGAGAACACAGGGGGGGTGACATAGTGACAGGGACAGAACACGGGAGGGGGGTGACGGCTGACACAGAATACAGAGGGGGTGACATTATGACTGGGACAGAACACAGCGAGGTGACAATGGCTGGGAGAGAACACGGGGGGGGGGGTGACATAGTGACAGGGACAGAACACGGGGGAGGTGACGGCTGACACAGAATACAGAGGGGGTGACATTATGACTGGGACAGAACACAGCGAGGTGACAATGGCTGGGAGAGAACACGGGGGGGGGTGACATAGTGACAGGGACAGAACACGGGGGAGGTGACGGCTGACACAGAATACAGAGGGGGTGACATTATGACTGGGACAGAACACAGCGAGGTGACAATGGCTGGGAGAGAACACGGGGGGGTGACATAGTGACAGGGACAGAACACGGGGGGGGTGACGGCTGACACAGAATACAGAGGGGGTGACATTATGACTGGGACAGAACACAGCGAGGTGACAATGGCTGGGAGAGAAAACAGGGGGGGGGTGACATAGTGACAGGGACAGAACACGGGAGGTGACGGCTGACACAGAATACAGAGGGGGTGACATTATGACTGGGACAGAACACAGCGAGGTGACAATGGCTGGGAGAGAACACGGGGGGGGGTGACATAGTGACAGGGACAGAACATGGGGGAGGTGACGGCTGACACAGAATACAGAGGGGGTGACATTATGACTGGGACAGAACACAGCGAGGTGACAATGGCTGGGAGAGAACACGGGGGGGGTGACATAGTGACAGGGACAGAACACGGGGGAGGTGATGGCTGACACAGAATACAGAGGGGGTGACATTATGACTGGGACAGAACACAGGGAGGTGACATTGGCTGGGAGTGAACACGGGGGGGGGGGGGTGACATAGTGACAGGGACAGAACACGGGGGGTGACGGCTGACACAGAATACAGAGGGGGTGACATTATGACTGGGACAGAACACAGCGAGGTGACAATGGCTGGGAGAGAACACGGGGGGGGTTGACATAGTGACAGGGACAGAACACGGGGGGGGGTGACGGCTGACACAGAATACAGAGGGGGTGACATTATGACTGGGACAGAACACAGCGAGGTGACAATGGCTGGGAGAGAACACGGGGGGGGGGTGACATAGTGACAGGGACAGAACATGGGGAGGTGACGGCTGACACAGAATACAGAGGGGGTGACATTATGACTGGGACAGAACACAGCAAGGTGACAGTGGCTGGGAGAGAACACGGGGGGGTGACATAGTGACAGGGACAGAACACGGGGGGTGACGGCTGACACAAAATACAGAGGGGGTGACATTATGACTGGGACAGAACACAGCAAGGTGACAATGGCTGGGAGAGAACACGGGGGGGTGACATAGTGACACGGACAGAACACAGGGGGTGGGGGTGGCAATGACTGACAAAGAATACAGAGGGGGGTGATATCACGACTGGGACAGAACACAGAGGCTGTGGGGGTGACAAAGTAAAAAGTCACTGTGTCCCAGAGGGCCGGTGATCCACCCCCCCCCCCCTAGATTACCTATGAGCCCCTTGTGACCTCACTTCCCAGAATCCAATGGGTCTCTGTCCTGTGTCCCACTCTCCAGTCTTCACTGTTGTCTAACTGTGTCTGCACAAACCTGCACAGTGACCGTGGTGACTGCCAGCTTCCTGCAATAATGATATATCCCAGAGTCTGTGTTTATGTTATCCTGGCTGCTGCCCCCACATTCCCTCCCCCTGCCCGGATAAGCCACGACCACCGGGACTGCCGACTCAGGTGCTGGGTGCCGTCTCTGCCCACAGTCTGGCCGGGTGACACTCACCGCTGTAAGGTGTCCGGGTACTTCTGACAGCCGCGCGGGAGAAGGGGATGGGAGGGCGAGCGGCCGCCACAGCAGCAACAATAGGATGCGCTGCAGAGCAAGATGGGTCGTTGCAGAGCTTGCTTCTGTAGAGGGATTTGCTGAAGTCAGGTCCTCTATCCGCACAGCTGCCGGCGCCGCTGCCTGACATACAGGCGCTGCTGTCGGCAGCAACAGGGGAGACAGGGATGCAGAGCCGAGAGAGCGCCTCTCCAGCCAGGCGCCTCCCTGCTTTGCATCTCTTTGCTGAGCGGGATGCGCCGGGCCTGGATCCTCTCGGCCCATTCTCAACCTCAAATCCTTGAACAAATGTGTGAGGGTCTCATATGGCAACTCTTCGCTCTATTGTTCTGGCCTTGGAACCTGGGGATTATATGGTCTCCCTGGACATACAGGATGCTTACCTGCATATTCCCATTGCAGTGTCGCATCATCAGTACCATTACCAATTTCAAGCGTTACCTTTTGGTTTGACCACGACTCCGCGAGTCTTCACCAAGGTCATGGCGGTAATGACGGCTGTACTCTGTCGTCAAGGGGTCAGGATCCTGCTGTATCTGGACGACTTGTTAATCCTGGCGAATTCCCCAGAAATTCTCCTATGCCATCTGGATCTGACGCTCCAGTTTCTGCAAGCTCCACGGGTGGCTCATCAACTGGAAGAAATCTTCCCTGGTCCCTGCTCAGAGCATGGTGCACCAGGGGGCGTTGTTAGACACTCACAACCAGTGGTTGTTCTTGTCTCAGGAAAAGGTCCTGAAACTTCAGGACAGGATTCAATACTTCCTATCTCGTCCGCAAGTGTCGATACATTCGGCGATGCAAGTACTAGGTCTCATGGTGTCAGGTTTCGACGTGGTGGAGTACGCTCCATCTCATTCCCGCCCTCTACAGAAATTGATTCTTGCCAAGTGGGATGGCCTGCCTCACTGGATCAGCTCTCACATGATCTCCTTGTCTCCGGAGGTCCGCCTGTCACTGAGCTGGTGGTTTCAGGACCAACGATTGAGCAGGGGTCATCCCTTCTGGATCTCCTACTGGGTCCTTCTGACAACGGATGCCAGTCTGAGAGGTTGGGGCACGGTGTTGGAGCAACACTCCCTTCACGGTCGGTGGACCAAGGAGGAGTCTCTACTCCCGCTAAACATTCTGGGACTGCGGGCAGTGTTCAATGGTCTGAACTTGGCCCAGCATTTAATATAGAACATACCTGTTCAAGTACAATCGGACAACGCCACCACGGTGGCATACATAAATCATCAAGGTGGCTCTTGAAACCGCATGGCAATGAGGGAAGTATCAAGAATTCTTCAGTGGGCAGAACGCCATCTGCCAGCCATATCGGCAGTGTTCATTCCAAGGGTCCTAAACTGGGACGCGGACTTCCTCAGTCGTCAGGACGTACACGCCAGAGAGTGGAGCCTCCATCCAGAAGTATTTCAACTCCTAGTGGACAAGTTTGGACCTGATGGCATCTCGACACAATCACAAGGTTCCGGTCTTCGGAGCAAGGGATCCTCAAGCAGCGTTCGTGGATGCACTGGCAATTCCATGGAACTTTCGGCTACCCTATGTGTTCCCTCCGGTGTCACTCCTGCCCAGAGTACTAAGGAAATTCAAGCAAGAAGGAGGAATCCTACTTCTGATCGCTCCAGCGTGGCCCAGACGGCACTGGTTCTCAGAACTTCACGGGTCTATCGTTCGAGCGTCCTCTTCTGCTTCCACAACGACCAGACCTCCTCGTTCAGGGCCCTTGTGTCTACCAGGATCTGGCCCGGCTAGCTTTGACAGAGTGGCTCTTGAAGCTTCCGTCTTGAGGGCCAAGGGATTTTCTGAGACGGTCATTTAAACTATGTTGAAGGCCCGGAAACCGGCTTCTGCTCAGATTTATCATAGGGTCTGGAATTCTTACTTTGCTTGGTGCGCCACTAATAATCATGACGCTTACAGGTTTAGTACGGCCAACCTTTTGGCTTTTATACAACAGGGCCTGGACTTGGGCCTTTATCTGGCCTCCATCAAGGTTCATATTTCTGCCTTGTTGGTTTGGTTCCAGAGAAAAATTGTGACTTTACCTGATGTTCATACGTTCACTCAGGGTGTGTTGCAGATTAAACCTCCTTATGTCCCGCCTGTGGCTCCTTGGGACTTGTCGCTGGTTCTAGAGGCGTTGCAAGAGTCTCCGTTTGAGCCCCTTGAATCTGCAGACCTTAAGTGGCTTTCTCTTAAAGTATTGTTTCTGCTGGCTATTGCTTCTGCTAGACAGGTGTCGGATCTAGGTGCCTTGTCTTATAGGTCCTCATATCTGATTTTTCACCGTGACAAGGCGGTTCTTAGAACGTGTCCAGGGTACTTACCTAAGGTGGTGTCTTCTTTCCACCTTAATCAGGAGATCGTGGTTCCGGCCTTTGCCTCTCCTGACTTGTCTTCCAAAGAGCGGTCTTTGAATGTGGTACTGGCTCTCGTATCTACGTGAAGAGAACTGCATCCCTTCGGAAGTCTGATTCTCTCTTTGTACTTTTTGGTTTTCACAAACGTGGCTGGCCTGCTCACAAGCAGACCCTGGCCAGATGGATTAGAAGGGTGATTGCACATGCTTATGTACAGGCTGGACTTCCAGCTCCTGCTACCATCAAGGCCCATTCTACTCGGTCTGTTGGACCTTCTTGGGCGGCCCAACGTGGTGCGACCCTTGAACAATTGTGCAAGGCAGCTATGTGGTCCTCAGTGAACACGTTCATAAGGTTCTATGCCTTCGATACTTCCACCTCTCAGGATGCTTCCTTTGAATGCCGGGTTCTTGTGCCCGCTACAGTGCATCCCCTCCCATGAGGAACTGCTTTAGGACATTCCCAATGTCATTCCCTGTGGAGCCCAGTGTATCCCGCAGCAGAAATTGAGATTTATGGTAAAAACTTACTGTTGCTAAATCTCTTTCTGCGAGGTACACTGGGCTCCACAGGCCACCCACCCTGACGCACTTAGCTTATTTGGGTTGGTATGGCATTAGCCGCTGACACTTTCTTCTGTCGTGAGAATGTAGTTGTATGTGGCTACTAATGGTTGTCGTCTCTTTTACCTGCTACTGAATTGGACTGGTTAACAAAAACTGAGCTCCTGTGCACAGAGGCAGGGTTATAGAGGAGGCAGCGCTTTGCATTCTGGGAACAGTCAAAGCTTTTAGCCTGTTGGTGCCTCGGATCAAGATCCTACTCTACACCCCAATGTCATTCCCTGTGGAGCCCAGTGTACCTCGCAGAAAGAGATTTAACAATGGTAAGTTCTAACCATAAATCTCGTTTTTGGCGCCCCCATGGTGCCAGCATCCTTTCCATTTTTAGCCCCCCAGTGCGGATGAGCGCTTACATCCAAAAGGGAAGCATCTCTTTTAAAACCAGTCTGCTACTGCAGGGTGCTGAGTCCTCCTCCAATCTTCTGTTCTGTCCTAGCTGGCTGTCTCTCCTTCACAAATGCATTACTGGGAGTAGGCGTGGCCAGGCTGGGACATCCTGAGACCACAGCGAAACCTCCGCAAATGGGCAAAAAGAGGAATCCATTCAGCTACCGCTGCCGCTGCTTGGCTTCTATAATTAATATAATGAATATGATACTTTATCATTTTTGTCTGGTAGAGATATAGGTTAGATAAGTGCGCCGGACCATTTTTGCTGGATTTGGATTTGGCTCTGATTCGCGGTCTAAGTTTGGATTTGCATTTGCCAAACTGCTGGGACTGGCTTTGGATTTGGTCTTATTTTTAAAAAAGTTGACAAAAAAGCTAAAATCACATAATTTGGGCCTCAATAACATTAATTTCCAGTCATTCCAGTCAGTTTTGACCACCGCACAGCTCACAATATTGTATTCACCAATATTGGCCAAAGGCTGCTGTGAGCTAACTGGTTACTAAGCGACAGAGCAACGGCACAAGCTCATGACAGTTTATAGCACATCTTTGAAACATTGCCACATATGACGTGGATCACAGGGCTTATAGATGCTAGCCTTGTGAACGAAAGCTCTAGGGAAAAGCACACAAACCAGTAGAAACAAAAAACCTGTTGGAAAGGCCCAGCGATGGCCTGGGTCCCACTACACCCCCCAGCTGCAGCAGCCTCTTTCCATATCCGGGTCCCGGCAAGGTTGTCGGCGACCCGGGCGTAGTCACAGCTCACGGGGGCATGCCACGAGTCACAGGGGCCTGATCTTGCAGCATGCTCCCCCATCCTCTCTATTGCGGGCAGCCGAGCCCCTGTCTTTGGGAGCCGGGCAGCCAAGCAGCGTGCCAGAAAGCTGAGCTGCTCGACCAGCCCTGGTCTCTCTGTGTGGCCAGGCCGGCCCATCTGCCCTTCTGGCATTTGCCAGATGGCCAGTCTAGCCCTGTATTTCTCTAAATTAGTGATTCATATACAGTACTAGTAGTACTATCATACCTGTGTCTGCCATACCATTCTGAAACATGCAGGAGTACAAATATCAGCATTCCCTGGCAGCCATGGTACGTTGGAAGCTGTACACATTAAGTTTAAAAGCATTTTTATTTAAAACTTTTATTTACAGTTCCCTATATCCTCACTGAAAATTGTATTCAATAAATCCATAGGGAAACTGCTAAATAAATAAATAAAATCCAAAACCAGAATGGATGAACTGTTCCATACAGCAGCTCTACCTAAGGCTTATCTCTACGGTAGCATCTAGTTACCCTTCGTGGAGAGGACCTTTCCCATAAGCCCCTGGGTCCATGTCACAATCTATTTGGAATAGTAACCTGTGGCGAGCGAAGCGAGACACCGAGCCCGAAGCGTGGTGAGCGAAGCGAGCACGCAAGGGTCCAATGGTGCATAGATAAAACAAAATAACCTTAAACAAACGGAGAATGGATAAAACATTTAGGTGCTGTAAGGGCGGAAGTTCTCTACTGCCCACTCGTGCTGTCACTTCCTGGTCCTGATCACAAAGGGAAAATAGACATAACCTTATCTCTACCCAGGAGGTGATACATCCTGCCGCCCATCCTCAACATGCTGTAATAACCACTTCTCCAGCCCCTCACACATTTGGCTTTTGTAAAATAGAAATAAATCTTTCATCTTCTTAGTTGGCTGCCAAGTGATGAGATCATGTGACCGACGCTCGGGATCACGATGGTCACCATGCTGACGCCGAAATCCCGAGCGCTCATAATGCCTGCAGTCAGAATGCCTATCCACAGAGTCTATTCCCACTTGTGGGTGTCCACGACATCCATAGAGTGGGAATAGAACCTGTGGCGAGCGCAACGAGTCCGCAAGGGGCTTTGTTGCGCTCACCCCCTCTGGCATTCTGCTGCCGGGATCCCAGGGTCAGTATGCAGCCGGCAACGCCTACCCAACCCAGCGGGCAACACTGCAGTCCAAATGCACTAATGTTTAGATACAGAACTCTGTCCTGGCTCCACTTATTGACAAATAGAGGACTTCTGGAGGGGGATTTCTAAAGGTTGGAACAACAATTTAAAAAAAACTTGGTGCAATAAGCAACAGATACATTGTAACATAGTAACATAGTAACATAGTTAATGAGGTTGAAAAAAAGCAAAATGCCCATTGGGTTCAACCTGTATTCTGTATTAAGCTGTGCACATTATAATGTACCTGCTGAAGTAATGGTTTAGTACCAATTAACAACTATAATTTGTATCACTCCCAGATATTTAATGTCAATGTATTAAATGCTATAGCCTTGGATACCTTTCTCAGTTAGAAAATTTGTCCAATCCGCTATTAAATGCATTTACAGAGTCCGCCATTATCACCTTCTCCAGCACGGAGTTCCAAATCTTTATTGCCCTTACTGTGAAGAACCCTTTCCTACGTTGTGTACGGAATTTTCTCTCCTCTAGCCTCAGCGAGTGCCCACTTGTCCTATACAGAGTTCTTTTAATGAACAAATCCCCTGCTAACTCCTTGTAATGACCCTTTACATATTTGAAGATATTAATAATGTCTCCTCTTAGACGCCTGTTTTCTAGTGTATACATATTTAACCTAGCAAGTCTTTCCTCACACTCCAGTGCCTCTAACCCTTTAATCAATTTAGTAGGCCATTGAACTTTTTCGAGTTCCGCGATATCTTTTTTATAATGTGGTGCCCAAAATTGAACACAATATTCCAGATGCGGTCGTACCAATGATTTGTACAGCGGCAGGATTACATCCTTACATCCTCGTCCTGTCGAAGTCGAAAATATTATACCCACACCCATCACGTGCAAACACCACACAGAGTGGCCTCCGTGCGTGTGCTTGTTCTGCCGTGCGTGCGCATACCCTCAGGCTGCGTACATTGGCTCACGAAGCCCTGCATATTAGCACGTGCTATGAGTAAATACGGTAGCATACGCATTTGCATGGAAAAGCCACAAAGACATATCTGATATTTTATCCACATAGTACATAATTTACACATAATCTACACGCACCACACCAGCAAGTTACATTTGTTTCAGAAATGGAACAATAGAGATATTCAACTTTACAGTATGTGAGGGGACAGAATTAGGTTAGGACATGGTGTTTGGTATCCAGATGTACAGTATTTCAAGGGCAATATTCCGATCGCAGTTTGCAGAATGTAGCATGCTCCTGCGCATAGATATGCGCAGGAATACAATATCAATATCTCACTGTATTTGCTGTACTCCTGATATTCGGCGGGAACCCAGTGGAGGACATCTGCAAGTACACCTGGACCAAGCATCGCCCACCTATTCAAACCGACCTATGACCCCTCATGTACTGTAAAGGACCAGCCCTTTGACCTATGAAAGAAGAGCTTACATTTTCCTTTGTACTATGTTTTGGACAAATGTATAAAAGCCAGGCCTCCTGGCTGGTCCCAGCCTAATTCTCTGAAGGTCATCTTGCCAGATTGACTGAGGACCGGATCCGGGTGGCGCAGGCAAACAAACGTATGTATCCATTGGTTGTAGCTGTTCTTTTGTATTATTGTTGTATCTCTGTTGTACCCCCTTTTAAGTAAATACATGTTGCTGCGTTGGACCACAACATAACATATACAATTGGTGTTGCATTCCATTCCTGTTAGGGGTTTAAAGTGTATTCAGCTGCACGTGTAGCTATATTGTGCTCACAGTGTGTCGGCGTGCTTACGCCACGTGCACGCATTCATAGAGGTTTATCGCACACACCTAGCGGCCGCAGCGGCCCGAACACTTGTGTATTAAGATATTGCTTTTTCCAGAAAGTTCATCGAACTTAACAGTCCCTTATCTCAATACCCTGTTTTATGCACGCAGGCTCCTTACGTGCCTTCTTTGCTGCATTTTGACATTGTACAGGTATACTGTTATTAAGCCTATTTTCTATGAGCACCCCCAAATCTTTTCCACTGCTGTTACCTCTATATTTTCCCCATTTAATGTGTACGATGCAAGGTTGTTTTTTTATCCCAAAATGCATAACTTTGCATTTTTCTATATTGAACCTCATTCTCCATTTAGACGCATAGGTTTAAAGTTTAAATAAGTCATTCTGTAGAGACTCCATATCGATTTCCGAAGTAATTACCTTACACTGTTTAGTATCATCTGCAAAGATTGACACTGTGCTTTCCACGCCTATTCCTAGATCATTAATAAATATATTGAACAGTAGTGGGCCAAGTATGGACCCTTGTGGTATTCCGCTGACTACTGGTGCCCAGCTCGAGAACATCCCATTGACCACTACTCCTTGTACCCTGTTATCCAGCCAATTACTCATCCATGTACAAATAGTATTTCCTGGTCCAAGCTCCCTTAAATTGATGATCAGTCTCCTGTGAGGCATCGTATCAAAGGCTTTTGCAAAATCTAAATAGACCACAACCACTGCTTTTCCCTGGTCAAGATTAATGCTCACTTCCTCGTAGAAGCTAATTAAGTTAGTTTGACATGATCTGTCCCTCACAAACCCATGCTGACTCTTGTTAATAATCTTAGTAGTCTGAAAATAATCCTCTATGCTGTCCCTCAAAATTCCTTTCAATATTTTACCCACTATAGAGGTCAAACTAACCAGTCTGTAGTTGCCAGGATGATTTTTGGTTCCCTTTTTAAATAATGGCACTACCTCAGCTATACGCCAATCCCTCAGTACCATGCCTGATCTAATTGAACTATAGAAAATCAAGTATAGGGGTCTTGCTAGCTGTGACCTAAGCTCCATAAGAACCCTTAGGTGAAAACTAGTGATGAGCGGGTTCGGTTCCTCGGAACCCGAATTCCCCCAAACTTCACCCATTTTACACGGGTCCGAGGCATACTCGGATTCTCCCATATGGCTCGGTTAACCCGAGCGCGCCCGAACATAATCATCCCGCTGTCGGTTTCTCGCGAGATTCGGATTCTATATAAGCAGTCGCGCGTCGCCGCCATTTTCACTCGTGCATTGGAAATATTAGCGAAAGGACGTGGCTGGCGTCCTCTCCGTTTATTAATGTTGATGCAAATATTTGTGCTTATTGCTTAATTGTGGGGACTGGGGAGCAGCTGTATTATATAGGAGCAGCAGTACAGTGCAGAGTTTTGCTGACAGTGACCACCAGTATACGTTGTCTGCCTGAAAAACACTCCATATCTGTGCTCAGTGTGCTGCATATATCTGTGCTCACACTGCTTAATTGTGGGGACTGGGGAGCAGCTGTATTATATAGGAGGAGTACAGTGCAGAGTTTTGCTGACAGTGACCACCAGTATACGTTGTCTGCCTGAAAAACACTCCATATCTGTGCTCAGTGTGCTGCATATATCTGTGCTCACACTGCTTTATTGTGGGGACTGGGGACCACCAGTATATTATATAGGAGAAGTACAGTGCAGAGTTTTGCTGACAGTGACCACCAGTATACGGTGTCTGCCTGAAAACACTCCATATATGTGCTCAGTGTGCTGCATATATCTGTGCTCACACTGCTTTATTGTGGGGACTGGGGAGCAGCTGTATTATATAGGAGGAGTACAGTGCAGAGTTTTGCTGACAGTGACCACCAGCATACGTTGTCTGCCTGAAAACACTCCATATCTGTGCTCAGTGTGCTGCATATATCTGTGCTCACACTGCTTTATTGTGGGGACTGGGGACCACCAGTATATTATATAGGAGGAGTACAGTGCAGAGTTTTGCTGACCAGTGACCACCAGTATACGTTGTCTGCCTGAAAAACACTCAATATCTGTGCTCAGTGTGCTGCATATATCTGTGCTCACACTGCTTTATTGTGGGGACTGGGGACCAGCAGTATTATATAGGAGGAGTACAGTGCAGAGTTTTGCTGACAGTGACCACCAGTATACGTTGTCTGCCTGAAGAACACTCCATATCTGTGCTCAGTGTGCTGCATATATCTGTGCTCACACTGCTTTATTGTGGGGACTGGGGACCACCAGTATATTATATAGGAGGAGTACGCCTTCCACCATTTGCACGCCCCCTGCAAGTGCTGGAAGGAGCACCCGCAGTCCAGTTCCTGATAGTCAAATTGAAGATGTCACTGTTGAAGTACACCAGGATGAGGATATGAGTGTTGCTGGCGCTGGGGAGGAAATTGACAAGGAGGATTCTGATGGTGAGGTGGTTTGTTTAAATCAGGCACCCGGGGAGACACCTTTTGTCCGTGGGACGAATATGGCCATTGACGTGCCTGGTCAAAATACAAAAAAAATCACCTCTTCGGTGTGGAATTATTTCAACACAAATGCGGACAACAGGTGTCAAGCCGTGTGTTGCCTTTGTCAAGCTGTAATAAGTAGGGGTAAGGATGTTAACCACCTAGGAACATCCTCCCTTATACGTCACCTGGTCCGCATTCATCAGAAGTCAGTGACAAGTTCAAAAACTTTGGATGACAGCAGAAGCAGTCCACTGACCACTAAATCCCTTCCTCTTGTAACCAAGCTCCTGCAAACCACACCACCAACTCCCTCAGTGTCAATTTCCACCTTACACAGGAAAGCCAATAGTCCTGCAGGCCATGTCACTGCCAAGTCTGATGAGTCCTCTCCTGCCTGGGATTCCTCCAATGCATCCTTGAGTGTAACGCCTACTGCTGCTGGCACTGCTGTTGTTGCTGCTGGGAGTCGATCGTCATCCCAGAGGGGAAGTCGGAAGACCACTTGTACTACTTCCAGTAAGCAATTGACTGTCCAACAGTCCTTTGCGAGGAAGATGAAATATCACAGCAGTCATCCTGCTGCAAAGCGGATAACTCAGGTCTTGTCAGCCTGGGTGGTGAGAAACGTGGTTCCGGTATCCACCGTTAATTCACAGGCAACTAGAGACTTGTTTGAGGTACTGTGTCCCCGGTACCAAATACCATCTAGGTTCCATTTCTCTAGGCAGGCGATACCGAAAATGTACACAGACGTCAGAAAAAGAGTCACCAGTGTCCTAAAAAATGCAGTTGTACTCAATGTCCACTTAACCACGGACATGTGGACAAGTGGAGCAGGGCAGACTCAGGACTATATGACTGTGACAGCCCACTGGGTAGATGTATTGCCTCCCGCAGCAAGAACAGCAGCGGCGGCACCAGTAGCAGCATCTCGCAAACGCCTACTCGTTCCTAGGCAGGCTACGCTTTGTATCACCGCTTTCCATAAGAGTCACACAGCTGACAACCTCTTACGGAAACTGAGGAACATCATCGCAGAATGGCTTACCCCAATTGGACTCTCCTGGGGATTTGTGACATCGGACAATGCCACCAATATTGTGCGTGCATTACATCTGGGCAAATTCCAGCACGTCCCATGTTTTGCACATACATTGAATTTGGTGGTGCAGAATTATTTAAAAAACGACAGGGGCGTGCAAGAGATGCTGTCGGTGGCCCGAAGAATTGCGGGCCACTTTCGGCATTCAGCCACCGCATGCCGAAGACTGGAGCACCAGCAAACAGTCCTGAACCTGCCCTGCCATCATCTGTAGCAAGAGGTGGTAACGAGGTGGAATTCAACCCTCTATATGCTTCAGAGGATGGAGGAGCAGCAAAAGGCCATTCAAGCCTATACATCTGCCCACGATATAGGCAAAGGAGGGGGAATGCACAAGACTCAAGCGCAGTGGAGAATGATTTCAACGTTGTGCAAGGTTCTGCAACCCTTTGAACTTGCCACACGTGAAGTCAGTTCAGACACTGCCAGCCTGAGTCAGGTCATTCCCCTCATCGGGCTTTTGCAGAAGAAGCTGGAGACATTGAAGGAGGACCTAAAACAGAGCGATTCCGCTAGGCATGTGGGACTTGTGGATGGAGCCCTTAATTCGCTTAACCAGCATTCACGGGTGGTCAATCTGTTGAAATCAGAGCACTACATTTTGGCCACCGTGCTCGATCCTAGATTTAAAACCTACGTTGTATCTCTCTTTCCGGCAGACACAAGTCTGCAGAGGTTCAAAGACCTGCTGGTGAGAAAATTGTCAAGTCAAACGGAACGTGACCCGTCTGCAGCTCCTCCTTCACATTCTCCCGCAACTGGGGGTGCGAGGAAAAGGCTACGAATTCCGAGCCCACCCGCTGGCGGTGATGCAGGGCAGTCTGGAGCGAGTGCTGACATATGGTTCGGACTGAAGGACCTGGCAACGATTACTGATATGTCGTCTACTGTCACTGCATATGATTCTGTCACCATTGAAAGAATGGTGGAGGATTATATGAGTGACCGCATCCAAGTAGGCACGTCAGACAGTCCGTACGTATACTGGCAGGAAAAAGAGGCAATTTGGAGGCCCTTGCACAAACTGGCTTTATTCTACCTAAGTTTCCCTCCCTCCAGTGTGTACTCCGAAAGAGTGTTTAGTGCAGCCGCTCACCTTGTCAGCAATCGGCGTACAAGGTTACTTCCAGAAAATGTGGAGAAGATGATGTTCATCAAAATGAATTATAATCAATTCCTCCGTGGAGACATTCAATTGCCTCCAGAAAGTACACAGGGATCTGAGATGGTGGATTCCAGTGGGGACGAATTAATAATCTGTGAGAAGGGGGATGTACACAGTGAAAGGGGTGAGGAATTGGAGGATGATGATGAGGTGGACATCTTGCCTCTGTAGAGCCAGTTTGTGCAAGGAGAGATTGATTGCTTCTTTTTTGGTGGGGGCCCAAACCAACCAGTCATTTCAGTCACAGTCGTGTGGCAGACCCTGTCGCTGAAATGATGGGTTCATTAAAGTGTGCATGTCCTGTTTATACAACATAAGGGTGGGTGGGAGGGCCCAAGGACAATTCCATCTTGCACCTCTTTTTTCTTTCATTTTTCTTTGCATCATGTGCTGTTTGGGGACAATTTATTTGAAGTGCCATCCTGCCTGACACTGCAGTGCCACTCCTAGATGGGCCATGTGTTTGTGTCGGCCACTTGTGTCGCTTAGCTTAGTCACACAGCGACCTTGGGGGGTTATTCCGAGTTGTTCGCTCTGTATTTTTTTCTCACAACGGAGCGATTAGTCGCTAATGCGCATGCGCAATGCCCGCAGTGTGACTGCGCCAAGTAAATTTGCTATGCAGTTAGGTATTTTACTCACGGCATTACAAGGTTTTTTTCTTCGTTCTGGTGATCGTAATGTGATTGACAGGAAGTGGGTGTTTCTGGGCGGAAACAGGCCGTTTTATGGGTGTGTGCGAAAAAACGCTACCGTTTCTGGGAAAAACGCGGGAGTGGCTGGAGAAACGGAGGAGTGTCTGGGCGAACGCTGGGTGTGTTTGTGACGTCAAACCAGGAACAACAAGCACTGAACTGATCGCAGATGCCGAGTAAGTGTGGAGCTACTCAGAAACTGCTAAGAAGTGTCTATTCGCTATTTTGCTAATCTTTCGTTCGCAATTTTGATAAGCTAAGATTCACTCCCAGTAGGCGGCGGCTTAGCGTGTGCAAAGCTGCTAAAAGCAGCTTGCGAGCGAACAACTCGGAATGAGGGCCTTGGTGCGCCTCTTTTTTTTCTTTGCATCATGTGCTGTTTGGGGACAATTTTTTTGAAGTGCCATCCTGCCTGACACTGCAGTGCCACTCCTAGATGCGCCAGGTGTTTGTGTCGGCCACTTGTGTCGCTTAGCTTAGTCACACAGCGACCTTGGTGCGCCTCTTTTTTTTCTTTGCATCATGTGCTGTTTGGGGACTATTTTTTTGAAGTGCCATCCTGTCTGACACTGCAGTGCCACTCCTAGATGGGCCAGGTGTTTGTGTCGGCCACTTGTGTCGCTTAGCTTAGTCACACAGCGACCTTGGTGCGCCTCTTTTTTTCTTTGCATCATGTGCTGTTTGGGGACAATTTTTTTGAAGTGCCATCCTGCCTGACACTGCAGTGCCACTCCTAGATGGGCCAGGTGTTTGTGTCGGCCACTTGGGTCGCTTAGCTTAGCCATCCAGCGACCTCGGTGCAAATTTTAGAACTAAAAATAATATTGTGAGGTGTTCAGAATAGACTGAAAATGAGTGGAAATTATGGTTATTGAGGTTAATAATACTATGGGATCAAAATGACCCCCAAATTCTATGATTTAAGCTGTTTTTGAGGGTTTTTTGTAAAAAAAACACCCGAATCCAAAACACACCCGAATCCGACAAAAAATTTTCAGGGAGGTTTTGCCAAAACGCGTCCGAATCCAAAACACGGCCGCGGAACCGAATCCAAAACCAAAACACCAAACCCGAAAAATTTCCGGTGCACATCACTAGTAAAAACCATCTGGACCAAGTGATTTATTAATCTTTATGTTGCTTAGTCTCTCCAGGACTACTTCCTCACTTAAACAAGCATCTAGCCAAGAGTCATGACCTTCACTGTCGTTATGCACTGCTATCACCGTCTGATCCTCCCTGGTGAACACTGATGTATAAAAAAAATTCAGTATTTCCATTTTTATTTTGTCATCATTTATCAAGGCTCCCAGTTCATCTTTTAATGGGCCTATGTTCTCCTTTTTTAATCTTTTACTGTTTATGTATTTATAAAAATTTTAGGATTGGTTTTACTCTCTATAGCGATTTGCTTTTCGTTTACAATTTTAGCTGCTCTTATTACTTTTTTGCATCTTTTATTGCATTTCTTGTAGTACTGGAATGACTCCTCCCCTCCATTAAATTTAAATGCTTTGAAAGCTCACTTCTTTTTAGCCATGCGAGGAGACACGGTGCACTAATTGGGGTTCCCCGTCACTTTACGAAGAAAACAACACCAAAAAAAGTTAAAAACTCATGTTGCCCTTTTTCCATGTCGACCTAGTACATGTCGACCTAGTGACCATGCCGACCTAGTGACCATGTCAACCTAATGCATGTCGACCAACAGTGGTCAATCTAATGAGCGTATCCCATGCTTAGCACTGCACCTAAGCTTTTAAACAACCACAAATGTGTCCACAATAACACATCCAATCCATATGGTATATATAAATAAAACATAGGAGGTTATTCAGATCTGATCGCTGCTGTGCGGTGAATGCATATGCACCGCAATGCACGTCGGACATCAACAACGGGCATCTCTGGTCAGCGACAGGATGGTGCGAAAAATCCGATTGCACAGGCATTCGCAAAGTGATTGACAGGAAGAAGCCATTTGTGGGTGCCAACTGAGCGTTTACAGGGAGTGTCCAGAAAAACGCAGGTGTCCCAAGCGTTTTCAGGGAGGTGTGTGACGTCAGCCCCGGCCCTGATCAGCCTGTTCTCATCGCACTGGAGGAGTATATCCTGGGTTGCGCACAGACTGCACACAGTGGATTTTCGCAGCTCGGCATACACATGAGATCGCACACTTGCACGGTGAATTTACATTCCCCCTGGTGGCGGCGACTATCTGATTGCAGATCTGCATTAACCCCATATAGCATTACTATTGCTTATTTTACTATCAAGCAGATTGCTGAGTTTTCCAGAAGCAGAAGTGACGCACAACTTCTATTAGACTATAATGCTAACCTAAAACATGACCGCCGGACCGGAAGTGACCGCCGGGTGACATGTTCTCCGGGAATGCTGCACATGCTCTCTGGCTCTCAAGATGACGGGCATATCGCTGCATTTTCTGGAAGCGGAAGTGACGCTCACTTCTATTAGGGTATGATAATAACCTAAAACATGTCCGCCAGACCAAAAGTGACCGACTAGGCGACATGTTCCCAGGAATGCTGTGCATGTTCTCTGGCTCTTTAGATGAATGAGGCGGATTGCTAGAAGTGGCCAGCCAGGAGCTTAGTTCCCCAAAGTAATATATAGCGGACTCTTCAGCATTTTACTTACTAGCAGCCTAATTCATAAGTGGTACCCCGAAACAAACATACAATACATTGTGTTTCAACATTTCCCCTTAAACTGCTGGAGACTGATACGATACTTTGGATACAGCTATAAGCCATGTTTCTGCTAATATGATATCTGATATCTTTATATTCGTGTGCTGACTGTAAATGACAATAAACAGAGCCTTAAGGGGGGGGGGGGTTATCAAAGCTTGGAGAGAGATACAATTCTGAGAGATAAGGTACCAGCCATTTAGCCTCTGCCTTACATGTTAAAGGTTGTGGGTGAAAAATGACAGTAGCAGATTGATTGATTGATACATTATCTTTCACAATTTTATCTTTTTCCAAGCTTTGACGAAAACCCTCCAAAAAGTTTTTGTATAATAATTGGTGCATTTCCTTAAAACAACCTCTTCTCTCCTTTCTTTCTTCATATAAGGCACAACAGCAGAGATGTAGCTCATTATATACACACTTTGATCTGTTATCACACAGTCACATTCCAAGACTCTTCAGCTGAAGGAGGCTGCAAAGGGGTTTTGTGAAATGAGCGGAGAAAGTTCTGTTCTAGTTCAGCAGCCCCCTCGGTCTTGCTTTCTTGATACCCATTTGACAGCTGGAGCTCAGTGGCCAGTACCTCCAATGTCTCTGGGAGTTAAGCCACTGCATGGTAGCAAATTTGAAACAATGATCATAAACATTATAGGCTTAGGAAAATAGATATGCAAACAGGGGGTTCCGGGTGTGCTTATGTCAGCCTGGCCTAAATGTGAATAAGAATAAAAATATTGCTGATATGCATCTTGATAGGTAGTAAATGCTAAAGTAACATTACCCTAATTATGCACTGTCATCATTATAATCAGGATACCAGTGGCAAATGCAGGATTTGCATGGGGGGGTTTCCCGAACTGGGTGGAGCCAATCACGGGGGTGGGGACTCAGGTGACCCAGTATATGCTGTGTCCGTAAAACTAGTGTGTGTGTGTGTGTGTGTGTGTGTGTGTGTGTATATATATATATATTAATATATATATATATACATATCTACACATATATAGGGTTCACTATGGTATGCCGGCGGACAGGCTCCCGGCGACCAGCATACCGGCGCCGGGAGCCCGACTGCCGGCTTACCGACAGTGTGGCGAGCGCAAATGAGCCCCTTGCTGCCTCGTTGCGCTCGCCACGCTACGGGCACGGTGCTATTTTATTCTCCCTCCAGGGGGGTCGTGGACCCCCACGAGGGAGAACAATTGTCGGTATGCCGGCTGTCGGGATCCCGGCGCCGGTATACTGTGCGCCGGGATCCCGTCAGTCGGCATACTGAAGACCACCCCATATATATACTGAGTGTGTATATATATATATATATATATATATATATATATACACATACACACACACACACACACACACACACACACATACATATACACATATACATAGCATATTAAACATGCATATATATACATATATATATATATATATACACACACACATACAGTACACGTATATATACACATGTATATATATCATATGTGTGTGTGTGTTTATATGTATGTATGTATATATATATACATGTGTATATATGTATGCACATGGATATATATGTACTATTATTAAAATAAAGTAAACTTTTATTGCACTTACAAGTGCCACCAGGAAGACAGCAGGCTGCAGAGGACGCTAGACAGCCATTAATAATACTCATGCAGCTAAAAAAAAAATTCCAGTGGAGGGGGGTTTCTGGGTGCTCAGAACTCCCCCCCCCCCCCCCCCCCCTGGGTGCACCACTGGATACTTAGGAAATCTATATGTAAATGAGGTTCAGCACACATACAAAGAGTCAAGAAAATAGTAGCTTATTTTTAGTCATAATGGAATGTGATCTCCACATGGGCAAAACGCCACAATTTGTTGTCCAGATGGAGACACAGTATATCAATACAGGAGGCATTTTTACACGTTTCATTACTAGACTTCATCAGGGGTGCCTCATATCTATATTTTTATGCAGTAACTTTAGCCTTTAAAATGAAAACTGATTACCACATGTTTTTACAGTATGTTTGCACAACATCTGTAATTAAATTAAATATTTATGGAGAAACTTAATCCACTTGTACACCTCTGGGGAAGCCCATATTATATAAAAATGCATAGTGTATGATAGGAATCCTTCCCTGCAAAGTCCACTGTGCAAGCAACCAATGCCAGAGAGGCTACAGATGCCTCTCCTGGAAAATTACGCGATATGTAGTTCATAGGCTTCAATGGGTAATGGGTGGCATTACCTACCAGGGCCATGTAAATTTGGCATTTTAGCAGCCCCCATAGAAACCTATGGGATTTGCTTGTGCGATTGAAAACATGGATCCACAGTAGATATCTCCGATATCTGCTAAGATATCCCATACAAACATTTGGGTGGTGCAAAATTTTTGTGGCTACCCACTGAAAACGAGTGTTTTAGGGGGATATCATGCAAATATTGTTTGATACAAATGACATATCTTTATAACTCTCACTGTCATCTTGATTAAGAATGACCATACTGTAGGTGCATATTGCAAAATATTTCTGCAGGGGATATATGGGGAAATTCCACTGTGCCTGAAACAGATCCCCTCAGTATATTACCGCCGCCTATTGAATTCCACCTCATAGTAGTGTAATGTTAAGTTTGAATAATAGCTAAAACAAATTTGGTTTCTTAGAGGAATGTAAAATATACACCTATTGATGAGAGGCCAAGTGCGTTTTATTTTGTTGTTTCAATGAAAAATGTAAAACTCTTTGTTTAAGTGGGCTCTATCTGGCTAATTGAATATGGCCCATTGTAAGGTTGTAAGTAAAGCAAAAAAGCATGCAACTGGGCAAAACAATGGGGGTAATTCAGATCTGCTCGCTGCTGTGCATTTTCGCACAGCGGGCGATCAGATTCTAACTGTGCATGCGTATGCATCGCAATGTGCATTGCGACGACGGATGGCTGCAAATTGGATCGCCGGTCAGCAACGGGTTTGTGCAAAGGATCTTTTCACACGGGCGTTCGCAACTAGATTGACAGGAAGAGTGCGTTTGTGGGTGGCAACTAACCGTTTTCAGGGGTGTCTGGAAAAACGCAGACGGGACCAAGCGACTGCACAAAATCAAAGAAGAAGAAGATTTAGTCTAGGCGCTGACTTAGTTAGGGAGAATTCCCCAAAATAAATGTCCCACTCTATTCTGGGTGTACTGCAGATTCAAAACAAAGGAGATCACTGATTCTCCCAAAAAAGTACCACCAAACAAGAAATGATTGAAGCGCTGTACAGCCAGAGTATAGATTTTATAAATGTAATATCACATTATAGACAAAAACACATAAAACATACAACACTAAACACACGGCCGGTGTAAAAAATATGGTTAAAATGACAAATTCCTCAGAGATTCATTAATACTAAACAACCTAACCATTGGAAATACATCTTATAATCCTCTCAATTCTCTATAGAGCACCGGAATGATCAGTCCTTGTTTGCTGATTAGTAACTGCAAGTTAGCAATTAATTAATCACAGCTCTTAATAATTGTCAATTTGTCTTACTTGTCATCCGTTCATTAAAGCCACAGTCCAGATAAGAAAAAGCGTGCAAACAGTCAATGTAGGTTCATGTTAAACTCTGTCCACAGCTGTTATTTAAATACTGCATGCATAGGTATATATTAGCCTTTAGCAAAGCCCAAAGCAGAATTGCAATTAGTTAGTAGATGAGTGGACAAACATCCGTAGCAGAGTGTAAAGCCACAGTTGATGAGTTTCACAATTAGTGCAATTCAGTCACTTAAGATTGTTAGTAGTTAGCAAGCACTCATAACTTAATACACACCCCGTCACAACGGGTTAACATATGGACACTGGTCTCTTGGTCGGCTTACTGTGCAATAATCACCCCCAGTAACTGCAGAAAATACTGGAAGACAATATCCCCCTCAGGCTGCAGAAGGTGCTGAGTACAGACGTAACTTCTCCGGGGTCCCGCCGTACCAAGTCCGTTTATTTGATGTCCCACCAATGGTCAGAATGTCAAAGCCGTGCAAATCTTTATGAGTGCTTGCTAACTACTAACAATCTTAAGTGACTGAATTGCACTAATTGTGAAACTCATCAACTGTGGCTTTACACTCTGCTACGGATGTTTGTCCACTCATCTACTACTAACTAATTGCAATTCTGCTTTGGGCTTTGCTAAAGGCTAATATATACCTATGCATGCAGTATTTAAATAACAGCTGTGGACAGAGTTTAACATGAACCTACATTGACTGTTTGCACGCTTTTTCTCTGGACTGTGGCTTTAATGAACGGATGACCAGTAAGACAAATTGACAATTATTAAGAGCTGTGATTAATTAATTGCTAACTTGCATTTACTAATCTGCAAACAAGGACTGATCATTCCGGTGCTCTATAGAGAATTGAGAGGATTATATGATGTATTTCCAATGTTAGGTTGTTTAGTATTAATGAATCTCTGAGGTATTTGTCATTTTAACCATATTTTTTACACTGGCCGTGTGTTTAATGTTGTATGTTTTATGTGTTTTTTGTCTATAATGTGATATTAAATTTATAAAATCTATACTCTGGCTGTACAGTGCTTCAATCATTTCTTGTTTGACTGCACAAAATCAGTTTGTGCAGCTCTGCTACACATGCGTTCGCACACTGGCACAGCGAAAATACACTCCCCCTGTAAACGGCGACTATCAGAATGCAGGGCTGTAAAAATTGCTTCCTAGCAATAAGATCTAAATACCCCCCATGTTGCACTGCATGCGGGGCAGATATAACATGTGCAGAGAGATTAGATTTGAGTCTGCTGAATTGCTCAATTAATTAAGCCTCCACTGCCACAATTTGCAGTGAGTTGGATACTTAATTGTAGGGGGGCATCCAGCCCCTGATGATGAATATACCCCAAAGTACATTAACTTGCATTGGCTGTACCATTAATATGTCAGTTTCAGGTCTGGATTTCCCATAAGGCAACCTAGGCGCTCCTTGCTACATATCTATCTATCTATCTATGGAGATAGATAGATAGATAGATAAGATTAGATTAGATAGATAGATAGATAGATAGATAGATAGATAGATAGATAGATAGATAGATAGATAGATAGATAGATTAATAGATAGATAGATAGATAGATAGATAGATAGATAGATAGATAGATAGATAGATAGATAGATAGTGCATCCGGAAAATATTTGAAAGTATTCACAGCGCTTCACTTTTTCCACATTATGTTATGTTACAGCCTTATTCCAAAGTGAAATAAATTAATTTTTCCCTCAAAATTCTACACACAATACCCCATAATGACAATGTGAAAAAAGTTTTTTTTGAGTCTTTTGCAAATTTATTACAAATAAAAAAACTAGGAAATTACATGTACATATGTATTCACAGCCTTTGCTTAATACTTTATTGATGCACCTTTGGCAACACTTACAGCCTCAGGTCTTTTTGAATATAATGCCACAAGCTTGGCATACCTATCTTTGGGCAGTTTCGCCCATTCCTCTTTGCAGCACCTCTCAAGCTCCATCAGGTTGGATGGGAAGTGTCGGTGCACAGCCATTTTCAGATCTCTCCAGAGATGTTCAATCGAATTCAAGTCTGGCCTCTGGCTTGGCCACTCAAGGACATTCACAGAGTTGTCCTGAAGCCACTCCTTTGATATCTTGGCTGTGTGCTTAGGGTCACTGTCCTCCTGAAACATGAACCGTCACCCCAGTCTGAGGTCAAAAGTGCTCTGGAGCAGGTTTTCATCCAGGATGTCTCTGTACATTGCTGCATTCATCTTTCTCTCTATTCTGACTAGTCTCCCAGTTCCTGCCACTGAAAAACATCCCCACAGCATGATGCTGCCACAATCATGATTCACTGTAGGGATGGTATTGGCCTAGGGATGAGCGGTGCCTGGTTTCCTCCAAACATGATGCCTGGCATTCACGCCAAAGAGTTCAATATTTATCTCATCAGACCAAAGAATTTTGTTTCTCATGGTCTGAGAGTGCTTCAGGTGCATTCATGATTGGTTTGTGCTCAGACATGCACTGTTGTCAAGTGTGGGACCTTATATAGACAGGTGTGTGCCTTTCCAAATCATGTCCAATCAACTGAATTTATCACAGGTGGACTCCAATTAAGCTGTAGGAATATCTGAAGGATAACAGTGGAAACAGGATGCACCTGAGCTCAATTTTGAGCTTCATGGCAAAGGTTGTAAATACTTATGTACATGTGATTTCTTAGTGAGCATGAGACCCCTGGCAGTGAGCAGGAAACCCCTGGCAACAAGCATGGAACCCAGAGCAGGAAACCCTTACCAACGAGCATGAGACCCCTGGCAATGAGCATTAGACCCCTGACAATGAGCATGGAACCCAGATTAGGAAACCCTTACTATGGGGTATAATTTATAAGGGACATTATTGTGTGTGGAGCATAAAAGGGTGTCAGGGGCATAATTTTATGTGGCCTAATGTGTAATAGGCATTACAGTGTATAGCATAATGTGTGGCATAATGTGTAATGGGCATTACGGTGTGTGCCATAATATGAAATGGGCATGACGTTGTGTGGCATAACATGTAATGGGCATTACATTGTGTGGCATAAGTTGTAATAGGCATTACTGTGTGTGGCATAACATGTAATGGACACTGTTCCACATTGCAGAATGCTAAATAAACTTGAAAGTTTGAGATTGGATACTAAGATTATTGAATGGATAAGATCTTGGTTGCAGGATAGAAAACAGAAAGTTGTGGTAAATGGAGTGCATTCACAGGAGGAAAATGTTACCAGTGGAGTACCCCAGGGATCTGTACTTGGACCAGTGCTTTTTAATATCTTTATTGGTGACATTGCAAATGGCATTAAATGGAAAGTATGCATCTTTGCAGATGATACAAAAGGTATGCAACAGGGTAGACACACTGGGAGGGGTATAACAAATGATTGATGATCTAGGTAGACTAGAGGAATGGTCAAGAGTGTGACAATTACAGTTTAATGGCAAAAAATGCAAAATCATGCATTTTGGTTTAAAAAATGCAAAGGCTAAATATAGTTTTAATAGCACTATGCTGGAAACTACTGAGGAGGAAAGGGATATAGGAGTTACTAATTCAGGTAACTTAAAGGCAGGTAAGCAATGTAACAAAGCAATGAGGAAGGCTAGTCAGATGCTTTGCTGCATTGGGAGAGGAATCAGTAGCAGAAAGAAAGAAGTAATAATGCTACTGTATAGGTCATTGGTACAGCCTCCTCTAGAATACTGTGTTCTATTCTGGAGGCCATATCTTCAAAAGGATATTAATACATTAGAGACTGTACAAAGAAGGGCAATTAAAATGGTGCATGGCCTACATCACAAAACATACACAGAAAGACTAAAAAGTATCAATATGTATAGTTTGGAGCAGAAAAAAGAAAAAGGGAGGACATGATAGAAACTTTCAAATGTCGAAGTAAAAAATATTACATACACACAACATACAAACTCCAAACAGAGAGGTCTCTGTTTGTGCGCATACATGCAGCGTGCACAGGATATACGGTAGCATACGCATTCACACAGAGAAGCCACAAAGACATATTCAACACATATTTCATACAACACATAAATTACACATAGACAAGACAGGTTAATCACCATTTTGTATTAAATTGTATTTATATAATAGAGTGTAACATCAGATATATAAGTATTATTGGAATGGAACAAGTTAATTATATCATGCTTAGTGCCAAAATGATCAGGAGAACGGGTGGATTAATTTGATAGCTATGGGTAGATTGTAGCACATTGCAACGATTAGTTATGACCAAATGTATGAATACAAAGGACTTTCTAAAACTTGAAACTGGATTCACAGTCATGGCCCTGAGGGCAAACACATGTGTTTGCAACATAGGACAAAAGTACTCACACTGACCTATGAGCCGTTGAGTTCTTGAGAGGTCTGGCCTCTGGACCAATGGAAGAAGATGAAACCCACTGTTGTATACACCCATTATTTTACTGTATAAAAATTGGGACCCAGAAGCAGGCATCTCTCTGATACATTCTGATTCACTCTCACACACACATTCTCATTCACACACACACACACACACACACACCCTTATCAGAAGTCTCCTACCTGATGACTGGCTACCTGATTCAAGTGAAACTATGCGTATGTTTATTAGCTGTAACTGATTCTTATGTAACTGCAACTGCTTCTTTTTTAACTGTAACTCTGTAACCATATTTATACATGTTATATTTAATGATATACTGTACATATGTTATTTTGAATGTATATCCTTTTAATATCAAATATATATATCTCTGAGCGTTGGACCTCAGTATACAAATGTGTGCGACTGCTTGCTTTCTCTTAAGTGACAAAGTGCTGCAACGTTCAGCGCAATTTTATTGTATATGGTAATAAGATGCACCTTGTGGCATTGAAATGTTTATTTAAAATAATTGGAACTTCACATAAGTATATCAAGGGTTTTAACAAGGTCCAGGAGGGAAACATTTTCCAAATGAAAAGAAGCAACAGGACATGGGGACATGCACCGAGACTGGAGGGGGGGATGTTCAGGGGAAATTTGAGGAAAAATGACTTCACAGAAAGGGTAGTGGACAAGTGGAATAGCCTCCCATCAGAGGTGGTAGAGGCTAAGACAGTAGAGCAATTTAAACATGCATGGGATAGACATATTATTATTATTATTACATTTTATTTATAGGGCGCCACAAGTGTTTCGCAGCGCCGTACAAAGGACAGTACAGGGAGACAAAACTTAGCATAACAGTAAATAAATAACAAAAATAGAGTGCAGATAACAAAGAGCACCACAATTCTCAAAACATAATACAGCTTAGATGCAAGTACCGAGGGAGTAATCATTGTACTACTTGGGGCTGGCGGCCATAGATAGAGAGGAGCCTTTACCAGTAGGCGAAAAAGCAGGTAAAGATGGTCGCTGAGTGAAATGTGTCGAGAAGAGGGCTTAGACAACAAGAGGAAAGAGTGCCGTGCTCAGAAGAGCTAACAATCTAGCGGGGAGGGGTGACAGACAGATGACATGAGGTGCAAGCAAGCAGGAGGAAGCCTGATGGCAGTATGCAAGCAAAGCAGAGATGTTCAAGGCATGGGGCAGGGGGATGGAGGAGCAGCCTAAGGACTAGGTTATGCTTCGGAGGGGTACGCTTTGATAAATAGGTGGGTTTTCAGTGACCATTTGAAGCTTTGCAAGGTTGGGGAGAGTCTATTGGAGCGGAGGAGCGCGTTGCACTGAAGGGGTGCAGTGACCAAGGCAGAGGAGAGGCGGCGGTCATCGGCCGACCATAGTGGGCGGGAGGGAGTATGAAGGAGAAGGAGGTTGGAGATGTAGGGAGCAGTGGAATTAGAGATGGCCTTGTATGTGAGGGTGAGGAGTTTGAAGAGGATTCTGTAGGGGAATGGGAGCCAGTGTAGATTTTGTCGAAGAGGAGTGGCAGAAATGGAGCGGCAGGAGAGGAAGATAAGCCTAGCTGTGGAGTTGAGGACAGATTGGAGGGGAGCGAGGTGGGAGCAAGTGAGGCCAGTGAGGCGAACATTATGATTGCAGTAGTCGAGTCGTGAGATGACCAGTGAGTGTATGATAAGTTTAGTTGCACTGTGGGAGAGAAAAGGCCTGACGCGAGCAATGTTGCGTAGCTGGAACCGACAAGATTGCGCCAGAGCTTGGATATAGGGTGCAAAGGAGAGGGAGTAGTCAAGAGTGATGCCCAGGCAGCGGAGTTGGGGAACGGGGGAGATGATTGTGTTGTCAACAGTCATAGAGATATTTGTAGGGGGTGTTGCTCTGGCTGGGGGAAAGATAACGATTTCAGTTTTGTCCATGTTGAGCTTCAGAGGCAGCTGGAGACCTTGGAGAGGACAGAGGGGCACAGATCAGGAGAGGAGAGGTAGAGTTGTGTGTCATCAGCATAGAGGTGGTATTGAAGGCCAAAGGAATTAATGAGCGCACCCAGGGAAGAGGTGTACAGGGAGAACAGAAGGTGGCCTAGGACAGAACCCTGAGGGACACCAACAGGAAGGATGGAAGGGTGTGAGGTGGTTCCGGAGGCATGTAAGGATATCCTTACAAATAAATAAGGATAAAAAAAGGCTTGAGATAAAAAATATGGTAAAAAAAAAGGGGCAGACTATATGGGCCAAGTGGTACTTATCTGCCATCAAATTCTATGTTTCTATATAATGGTGTGTGGCATAAGTTGTAATAGGCATTACGGTGTGTGGCATAAGTTTAAAAAAAGGTGCTACGGTGTGTGGCAGAATGTGTAATTGGCATTACGATGTGTGGCATAAAGTGTAATGGCGTTAGTGTGTGACATAATATGGAATGGGCATTACGGTGTATGGGATAATGTGTAAGGGGCATTACTAATACACTGCAGTATGCTCCTATGCAGTCACTATACTGCACTGCCCCAATTAGTCTGGAGTCTCTGGATGGACATACTGTAGCACAGCCTAAACAGCAGAGTACAGTGCCCCTACACAGTAACTATACTGCACGCACAGTGCACAGCCACAATTAGTCTGGAGTCTCTGGATGGACATACTGTAGCACAGCCTAAACAGCAGAGTACAGTGCCCCTACACAGTAACTATACTGCACGCACAGTGCACAGCCACAATTAGTCTGGAGTCTCCGGATGGACACAGCACAGCCTACAGCAGAGTACATTGCAGCATGCCCCTAAATATACAGTCACTATTTACTGGCTGCATATCGACAATTAGGATGGACACAGCACAGCCTAAACAGCAGAGTATTGCACAGCATTCGTCAGAGTGCATTGAGCGAAATGGCGCAGAGTCCCGGCCACGGTGCTTTATATGGAATCCAAGTATCACGAGAATTAGACGCCAGGAAGATGACAATCGGTCTCGACGTGCAATCCGAGTCTCATTGGAACACCCGAACCTCAGCACTCAGATCTCAATGTTAGGAGCGGTTTGGGTTCTGCGGAATTCAAACCACTCATCTCTAATACGGGTATATACAAATCTTTTGATTTACCAGTATTCAAAGTGAATTCTGATCTGTTCATCAAGGGTCATTAATTATAATGGATTAAAGACTGTTTAATTATGAACACAGGAAATATTCTGTGATAGGGACTTCATTTCCAAATGAGATGTTGATGTCACATTAATTTGCAAAACTTAAAAATGGATTGGGGTGGGGATGTAATAGGGTGTGAGAACCAGAATGTGAGAGATTTTGTGTGAGTTCTCCTGTTTTATTTAAGTGGTAATCATTTATATGGCAAAACCAGGTTGATTTTGCCATGTAAATGATTGCCACTTAAAAAAAAAACAACAACAGGGGAACTCACACAAAATCTCACCCATATGTATCTCGCACACTTTTACATCCCTCCTGGGTGCATTCAGTGGCGCCCTTAGGGGGTTGTTGTCAAGAAATTCCCCAGGGTGCAGAAAATTATTATATACCTTCAGGAGTTTTGAGCACTACAGGAGGCTGTCAGCAGGGAAGCAGCAGAACAGGCCAATCGACTATTAAGTGTCTCCTCTATATCATCAGGACACAGCACTGGGTTCACCTAATCTTTGTGCCAATTCGACACTACACTCAGTGCACCCTCTGCAGTTCGAGTGGTCTTCAGTATGCCGAATGTCGGGATCCCGGCGCATATTATACCGGCGCCGGAATCCCGACACCCGGCATACCGACACCTATTCTCCCTCGTGGGGTTCCACGACCCCCCTGGAGGGAGAATAAAATAGTGTGGCGCGCTTAGCGCGCCACCGTGCCCACAGCATGGCGAGCGCAGCGAGCCCGCAAGGGGCTCCTTAGCGCTCGCCACGCTGTCGGTATGCCGGCGGTCGGGCTCCCGGCGCCGGTATGCTGGTCGCCGGGAGCCCGAGCGCCAGCATACCGTACTACACCCCTGCAGTTCCACCACTGTATGTTTAGTTAACAACCAGACATAATTTCATATTTATCCATCTGTCATTATTTTTCACAATTACTTTTTTTTTTAATTCGTCTCTCTCCGCAAATAAGCTACACCCAACAGATTCACATTGGGACATGGGAATAGTTTTATTTACAGATATGGAAATCAAGAGCATTACTTGATCCTGTATGATTGGTTCCCTTACCATATTATATTTTTTAGAAACCTGACAATGAATGTGATATTATCTTCTTTTCTCAGTTATATTAGGTATTGAAAACCTTTGTCATTTCCTGCTGCAGTTGGCAGCTCAATGGTGCATGCAAAACATAAGCTTATGAAACATGTACATGTGCGTCAGTGAATGTATGTCAGTAGTCGCTGCTTTATATAAAACTTGTATTTTATGCATACTGTAGCTTTTCTTTGTTCATTTATTTTTAACATAATTGTATTTAATGGATAGAAGAAAACCTACCCAAGAACACACAGATTTGACTCTTAGAGACAAAACCTAAAGAAATGATTCTCTTATTTTTCATCATTTTTTTTTTTTTTCTTATTGGTGATTTGTCCTAGAATGTATTTGTTCTATAATCCTCTGCAAATACAGAAATAAGTATTATGGGATCTGTTCATGAAGCAGTGAAAAGTGTGGAGAAGTGAGCCAGTGGAAAAGTTGCCTATGGCAACCAATCAGCATTGAAGTAACATTTATAATTTGCATGCTATACAATTGTACGGAGCAGCTGATTGGATGCCATGGGCAACTTCTCCACAGGCTGACTTCTCCAGTCTTTTCACTGCTTCATGAATAGACTCCTGAATCATTCAATCTCAGGCTGCTGTAACACACAGTCCTAAGGTGAAATGTCATTGGGGGTAATTCCAAGTTGATCGCAGCAGGAAATTATTTAGCAATTGGGCAAAACCATGTGCACTGCAGGGGGGGGCAGATATAACATTTGCAGAGAGAGTTAGATTTGGGTGTGGTGTGTTCAATCTGCAATCTAATTTGCAGTGTAAAAATAAAGCAGCCAGTATTGACCCTGCACAGAAATAAAATAACCCACCCAAATCTAACTCTCTCTGCAAATGTTATATCTGCCACACCTGCAGTGCACATGGTTTTGCCCAATTGCTAACTTTCTTGCTGCTGCGATCAACTTGGAATTACCCCCATTTTGTTTTGGCAAAAGTGACTGGTTTTGTACTTTAAAAATTGTCACACTTACCAATTTGAAACTTAATTGTATGGGATGAAGAGAGAGAGAGAGAGAGAGAGAGAGAGAGACAAAACTGAATATATTTGTCCTATTAAAAACACGTTAAAGGTTAAAGAACACAGTACGCAATTGGCGCAAAAAGTACCGCAAGGGTACTCCCTTAACTATACCTTAAGGAATGTACTTATACTGTAAACATTTGTGCAGTGACAATGTGTAGATGTAATGCAGTGTAACCTTGTTAGCTTAAAAGCTGTATGTGCGACTATGACGCTCTGAGAAACCTTTATGCATTTATAATAACCAATCAAATACCGGTCTAAGGTTCTAACGCCTTTAGTGAGAGAATGAACGTTCAAAAAGAATAATACAATACAAGCTATACACTACCAAAATAACATAGAATATCTAACCAAGTTACTACACATAAAATACAATAAAGACACAATTACTTTTAAAAGGGGAAGGAGAGAGAGAATGGCTTATAACATTAAATAAGAGACAATATGGTTGCAGATAAGCTTACACATGTGAGGAACAATCGCTGCGCAGTTAGTCAATGCTGAGAATCTTTGTGGAGAAAATACTTGAGCTTACCCATACTGGCTGTCCCTATATACACAACCCTACAATACCGCATGGGACAGAAGCTAGACTCCATTTTGGGAAAACTCCCATGATTCCAAAGACTGCACCACATCGCTGAAAGGGGGAGGGGAAAACACCCAGCAGCAGCCATTTTACTCAAACCAACTAATCTTATTCCACATTCCAATCCAACTTCCTAGAACCATCTTATTGCATACAGTCCATGTTATATGAATCACCAGATCACAATGTAACCACACATCCCAGCCTGCCATTGCTACAAGCACATGACTACAGTAACAAAAGGAAGTATGCTTTAACTTCAAACCTTCAGCAAGATGCATCATGTAAACTACTACAATCTGTTATAAATCACCAACCACAAATGTACACCAGGAATGCTATGCTACAGACTGTCCACTGTTCCAACTCACCACAGATCCCACAGAGCACCACCACAAACACCCAACAATCACACAGCTGCGCAAGCCCCACCAACCTCAAGCCATCTGCATCTCCAAACCAACCACTCCATACCAATCACTTCACAACCACTCCACCTCAAACACACATTTAAAACTATTCTATGCCAATCAGCCATGAGACACTGAGACCATGATACTTAGCCTTTGCAAGGTGCCTGGTGATGATCCAGCCATGCCTCTGAGAGCTTTGTTCTGAGTGTAGCTACATTACATCTGTTCTCTGAGGCCACAAGCAACTGAACACCTCTCTCTCTAGCCAGCCTGTTTGACTAGTCCCTGGGGGAGGGGTCTCTCTTGCTTTGTATATGCTGATCAGGTTCAGCCCTGAAATCTGGCAAAAGGGTTGTCTTCAGTTCCCTGGTCACTGCATTGTTCTAACAAAGTGATTTTTAGCTTTTATACATATAATCATATCTATCCGCTGCAATGTCCCACAACTTCACAACAAGTATCAAATTACTCTACACATCAATCTGCTTGTTTCAATATCAAACATGACGGGCGTATCTGGTTCTGTTCAAATAATACACATTCATGACATTAATTCATTAGCTAATTTTAAATCTCCATGATGTCTGGTGCTTGATATTATTATAATTATGTACTGTATGAAATAAGTGTCGAATCCATCTCTGTGCCATGTCCGTGTAAATGCGTGTGTTACTATATATTGCTGTGCTCGCTGCGCATATTTGCAAGTATAGCGACTTAAATGTGTGCAGTTTGTATGTTCTCTCTATGTAATATTTTTGACTTTGACAGTCCACCCTTTGGCAGTCACCAATAACTGCCACTTCCTAAAACATTTCAAAAAGAGAAAAATATATGTCATATGTAAATACATTTCTATGATTGGGTAAGGGAGGAGAGAAGAAGGTGGGAAAAGGGTATGACCTAGTGAGATAGCAGAAGCATGTGTGTATGAATCCATGTTTGGGGGGTCATGTATCATCGTGCCGTACGTGTTTTAAATCAAGCTTCGAGGTATTGCGAAGTATACATTTGAATTCCTTCTTATCCCGCGGTACGGGTCTGTGGATGGGCTGTCAAACTTTACCGAGCTCTTTTTGGATTTTGGTTGCAACAAAATGGGGGAGCACATTTTAGTTGATGATACATGAATGGGGGAATATGTGATTGCTGATATCTGTGCCTGTATTCCCTATCGACTATGTGTGTCATTACCTGAAGGTTGTAGAAATGAAGATAAAGAACAATTATGGTAAATGCAGTGGTATTCTATGTCAGGTTAATGAACATTTGTCGGCTGAAGTCTTGTCTGGTATCTGTTGAATGCAGTCTTCTTTGGGCTTTTGCCAACGAGTGCGAGCAAAAGCTTTGTCAATGTCCATAGACTTACAAAAGTGTTGGGCTAGCGTAAATTTAAAATTTCTAGGGAAACTGGGGGTCTATGGCATAGTTCATCAATTATCTGTGTATAAGGTTGTCAAAACTTCTTCTTTAATCCATCAGTTGTCTGTATATCGGCTCATCAAATTCCTCGTCCAAGTGGGTCTTTTTACCTTGGAGAAAACGGAAAAACAGGTGAAAGAAACGGACCATATAATCGCATTTTCATCACATCATTGTCTCTACCGTTGGGTCATAAATCAAATCCATTGGAATTACAGTTTCCTCACTCCTTAGACTCATTACCCTGGTACTACGTTTGCACTTCATTAAAGCCTAACCGCATCTAAATATCAAGCCAATGGATATGACAACACCTAAGATACATAGAAGAAACTTCCCAACATCCATTATGACTCCTTGAGCCCATTCTCCTAAACCAGAGAACCAGTTTCGCGGGTTCAACCATGACACCCAACCAGTCAGCTCATTACCCACAGCAGCAAGGGTGAGATTGTGTCTCCTGCGAAATTCCCACTTTAATTGGAGAATATCGTCCATCTTTTGGTCTATGACCTCGACCGGGTCCTCGGTGCTATTCGTAATATATGTGCAGCATTTCACGCCGTACTGCGTTGCCAGTGTGACACAATATCCACCTGTCCCTGCCGTGAGATAATTAAGAACCATTCTATGCTGTACCAGTTCTGTTTTATAAGCTTGAAGTCCCCTTCCAGTATACCTAAAAGTGTCGTCATACATTTCAGTGATATTGTCTAACAAATTTGCAAGCGCAGATATATATATATCTATAATTCAACACTCCTCTGGCGGTGCGAGTGAAGTCTAACGCGAGTAGAACCTGAATCCCGGTGGATTCGTGGATCATGTCAGAGGCCGAATGCTCTGTCCTTTCTGTCAGTTGCCTTTTAACTACGTGCTCGTAATGAGTGTGAGTATAAGGAGCTTGGGCACCACGGTGTATATCTTTCATTTTGGCATGTGATACAGTCATTACTTCAGGCAATACTTTTCCAATATAACACAATCCTTCTGAGTTTGGGGCAAGCCGCTCATACGCCTTTCTCCCGCATATGAATTATGCATCATCGGGGAGAACATATGGGAACCGAGTAGGACATTACCATGTTACACATTTTCCATGTGAACTCTCCTAACCCTAATTCTCCCATCTGTTTAGTACACCTATCAGTTTGTACGATCTGTGCACTGTATCCTGGCGATACCTCTCCAACTCTCATGGTCCCACCTCCCAGGGTATACCCATATCGGAAATATTTTCCACTATCGGCTATGTGGCGTATGAGCTCTGTATCTGTAGGCATTCTATCGGCTCTATGTGAAAAGGTCCTGGTTTTGTTATTCCATGACACTTCCCAATTTCCCGGCTTTCGGGGATTGGAAATGTTAAAACATACTAGGGATCTATCCACATGATATTGGTGGAGCTTCAAACTAGGAGGGCTGGAGATATTAAACCTCCTGTCCACCGGCCTCCCACCACTTAACTCAAGTACCTCCCCTACCGTTAAAGGGAATGGTACTAAGCCTGATTTGCTATGGCCTTGAGGTACTTGAAAGCATACCCAACAATTTGTCTGATTTAACACTTTACCCACTAAGGAGTGATAGTCACTCAATGGATGCCGGTCCATGTGGATATTAAAACTGGACTGACATTTCTTGATGCACCCATCCTCTACTACACTGTCACAGAGTCTACAGATACAGTTCTTTTTTCAGCTAACAATCCTTCACAATGTTTACAAATAACATGGCTGCTAGATCGTTTCCGGTACTCGCCTTTGCTTGGTGATTGTGTTGCTATTGGAAATTTACACCTCCGTCTCAGTCATCAGAAACCCATTCTGGATCCTTTCTCGACCTCACTGGTACTCTCACCGAAACAGACTGCTCTGGTCAACATCAGGGTCAACATGAAAACACGGATCACAGTCTCTTGAGGCGAGTCCATCTTACAGGAGGAGAAAAGGAGAAATTTGTAATGGGGGTATAGGAAAACAGTTTGAGGGGGAGAGAAACTTGTTACGATAATTAGTTCTCTAGTCTTGTTGTTCTTAAGGTGCTGTCTCTAAGTCTTCCAAACGAACATTCCGGTGATGCAATATTCCTTCCAAACCAGCGAACTTTCTGTAAGGAGCAAAAATCTTGCATTACCATTTGTCTAACTGATGTGTGACATACCATCTTTAAAACATGAAAACATGAGTGAGAAGAGAGAGAAAACAAAAAAAAACAAAGAAAGAGAACAATTCATATATATATATATATTACATAAATCAACAATAAACAACAGGAAAAAAAAAACATTTTTCAAACACTTTAAAATATTGTCAGATCATCAGGCTGTCATATCTACATGTCCCATGGTTTCCTTGCGCAGTCCCTCCCACCAGCACCTCCATACTCCACCCTCTGTATGTGGCCAGGATACATTGATGCGGATAGGTCATGCTGGGGTTTGGTAGACTTCTGCAAAGACCAAGCAGATATGCAATGTTTGAGTCCTACCAATAATCGTCAGAGATGGGGAGAGAAAAAGAAACATTTCACAGATACATATACAACGTTTCACCCGGTCATTCCTGTGTCTTCAGGGAATGACCTCCCAATTTATTAACTGTTACCTCAGGCTTACCATCAGTCCTAATGATCACCTTTTATAATTTGGTGTGTCATATTCATGCTCATATTCATGTCTAGGGGGTCTGACTTTATGTGGGCTGTTGCAGTTACTGGCATAATGCCCTTCTCTTTTGCACAGATCACAAACCCTGGGCTTCCTCCAAGTGTCAGTGAAGTGGGGTCTTGGTTGATTTGATGCCTCCTCAAACGCTTGGATGCTCATCACCATCAACCGCTTTCCCTGTACCTCCCTGATTCCTTGGATACCATGATTATGTCGTTGTCTAGGGAGTTGATATACCTTCTGTGAATCTTTGATCATACACTTAGATCTTTCCTAGGATCTGGGAAATCAGACATGATTGATCTCAATTCTGTCCGGGACCAGGGATGGCGCATTGCACTGTCCTTGACGGGAATGATTCCCTGATCGTCAGTCTTCCCATTGGGGACTGTGATCACCCTGACAGGACTAAACTCAATCACATCACCTTGTGTTGGTCCCACAATATAGGGCACATCCGCCTGCGCGTGATACACAACACCGTACGCACCTGTGGACACGACCTCACCTGACCCTCCGCCAGGGGGCCCGATCACTGTCCCTACCAATTTGGTCGCGTCCACCTGGACGTCTTGTAGGCTGGCTGCTGGAAGAGGCGCCGATATCGTGCTGGGCTCACCCCCTTGCTGGTAATCCTGAGGGAAGTTTAACATGGGGTGCGACTTGCACAGGTTAACATTTGTGATTTTTACACTTTCATTTTTATAAACATTATTACATTTGTTACTTTCATTCTTAATACAGCTACCAAGTGCATTTCTATCGTACAACACTGTGCCATTTCTCTGCAACCATAATCCTCTCCATTGCCATGTCTCTCTTCCCAAGATGAGGGTCAGATATGTAAGTTAAATTTCTTTGCATTTCACTTTCCTGTTGCCATAACTGTAAACAATCATAATGTCTAATTCGTTGCTTCCAGGATTTTATGAGACAGATCCTTCGCCTTAAATTATGCAGTACCTCTGAGTCAAAACTACCTATCACAGGAAATGGTGCTTTATCCCCCACAGTCATTCGTGTCCATTCATCACAAAAGGTCTCAGTGTGGGGACCATATCTTCCCCACATTACTAACCGGGCCGACCCCCGGGGCTTGAAAATCTCTGCAGCCTGAACTCTGACTGCTGAACGTCCCTGTGTTGTGCACTTGGCTTCCATTGTGGACCTCTTTAACACAGAAAAACTTCCTTAAATGCACCAAACACAGAAGTCTACGGTGGAAGTTACCTAAGCTCTTCCACCAGCTTCTTCTGCTCCGAGTACAATGAATCCGCCCCTTTTAGCAGACACGTGTAACCGTTACAGGCCCTATCTCTAGAGATTTTCCTGAGAGACCAGTGAAAATTCCCTTCTTTACACAAATCACGCTTGCATGTGCTCCCTACAACACGTATGAGGGCAATATACTACCTCATATCACGTTGCGTTATTGGTCACACATACAACCGTGCGGTCTAATCGTACCACTTATAGACACTTGTTGCCCATAAATGGTAGGATCATTGGAGTCTCCCTACTGTGCTCCAAAACAGCCGGAGCGTAATACCACGAAAACTTTATCACACTCCGTCGCACGTTTTCACCAAGACCGTGCACGCACGTTTTCACCTAGACCGTGCTCATCACGTATTCACCTAGACCGTGATTCACCAAGATTTACTTCACCAAGATTTCACCAAGACTTCACCAAGAGGAGTTCAATACACTCATACCGTTTTCAACCCACTATCATTCTATAGTTTTCTGATCAGAAAAATAATTTCCCGTAATCTGATAGCTCTCCCCAGAGGCATTACAGTAAAGTAAGGTATTTAAACTAAATTTTGGAAACTGAACAAATGTGTGCTATTATCGCGTGGCTATACTATACCGCCCCCACTAAAACAATGCTATTGTGCGATTTGAGTTTCGGTGGGCGTACCCAGACGCTCCGTTGCGTCGACCCTTTTGTTAGAGACACGTGTACGCTGGCCACAAAAATACAATTAGCACGTTTATCAATGTAGATGATCTTTAACTGTAATCATCTACCGAGCACCACACAGGTCTCTCCTTGTATCTCAGGCAAAGCTGTGTGTGTGTTTTACAAATTACCCCTTAATGTATCATTTTTACTCTTTAAGTACCAATAGCAACAAATCTTTCTCAGCACGTTATCAATTATGAAATGGCAACCAGGAAAGTGAGATGTGAAGATTACACAAATGAACATGCAATTCTAAATTTAATCTAATAACATACATTGATGTAAGCACATGCATATAGATATTTTGACCTTATTCAGTGCTTCTAATTTGCATATGAATTGCTTTTTAACTACAGTAACTCTGTAAAGGCGATTTATTTCAACACTGCTAGGGAACAAAACCAGTCACACAGGTTCATTTGCATTTCAATGGCCATCCTGCACCAAGCATAGTAGGGTGGTAAGGAAACCAAAAAAAAAAAAAACTTTGTTTTATCTGTGTATCGTTCTTAAATCAAATACTCATTCCACTATTAACTTATATCAACCTCTATCTGAACCACTCATGATTGACCATGATATAGATTAAATAAATGCATTAAAAAAAAACTCATTAAATGATGATTTCTTTTTGACAATGGATGGCTGATTATTTCCTGAGTCAACTGAAAATCAGCCGCTTAGGGAAAAAAAATTGACCTTCCCAAAATGGCCGCTGCTCCTCCCCCTTTCACCTCCATGAGGGCCACACAAAATGGTGGACAGACCATGCTGCTTCTTGTCACAAATAAAGTCATCATTCAAACTCCTAAAGTTATTCTAGGCCTGAGTTTTTAAAAAAAAACTATATCAAGGCTATGCAGCAACTTTTAAATGTACTTTTAAACCTACTTAAACAGACAAACCATCCAATCTGCGTGTGTAGTTGGCACCAAATAGAAATAAAAAAAAAAATAGATTTTCAAAGACAATAACGTACTGTTCCTACCTTCCAGTTCCCGAATTCCCTCAGCACTCCTTACCAAGTGAAGCAGGCGCTTATCTGGTCAGCACTGCGAGGGATAGCACCTTCCCGCCTTTTGCTGATCGATAATGTCTGCTAAAGTTACCTAGTGCAGATATGTGAAGACCGGAGGAGACCCCACTTGACAAAACTGAATATATTTGTCCTATTAAAAACACGTTAAAGGTTAAAGAACACAGTACGCAATTGGCGCAAAAAGTACCGCAAGGGTACTCCCTTAACTATACCTTAAGGAATGTACTTATACTGTAAACATTTGTGCAGTGACAATGTGTAGATGTAATGCAGTGTAACCTTGTTAGCTTAAAAGCTGTATGTGCGACTATGACGCTCTGAGAAACCTTTATGCATTTATAATAACCAATCAAATACCGGTCTAAGGTTCTAACGCCTTTAGTGAGAGAATGAACGTTCAAAAAGAATAATACAATACAAGCTATACACTACCAAAATAACATAGAATATCTAACCAAGTTACTACACATAAAATACAATAAAGACACAATTACTTTTAAAAGGGGAAGGAGAGAGAGAATGGCTTATAACATTAAATAAGAGACAATATGGTTGCAGATAAGCTTACACATGTGAGGAACAATCGCTGCGCAGTTAGTCAATGCTGAGAATCTTTGTGGAGAAAATACTTGAGCTTACCCATACTGGCTGTCCCTATATACACAACCCTACAATACCGCATGGGACAGAAGCTAGACTCCATTTTGGGAAAACTCCCATGATTCCAAAGACTGCACCACATGGCTGAAAGGGGGAGGGGAAAACACCCAGCAGCAGCCATTTTACTCAAACCAACTAATCTTATTCCACATTCCAATCCAACTTCCTAGAACCATCTTATTGCATACAGTCCATGTTATATGAATCACCAGATCACAATGTAACCACACATCCCAGCCTGCCATTGCTACAAGCACATGACTACAGTAACAAAAGGAAGTATGCTTTAACTTCAAACCTTCAGCAAGATGCAGCATGTAAACTACTATAATCTGTTATAAATCACCAACCACAAATGTACACCAGGAATGCTATGCTACAGACTGTCCACTGTTCCAACTCACCACAGATCCCACAGAGCACCACCACAAACACCCAACAATCACACAGCTGCGCAAGCCCCACCAACCTCAAGCCATCTGCATCTCCAAACCAACCACTCCATACCAATCACTTCACAACCACTCCACCTCAAACACACATTTAAAACTATTCTATGCCAATCAGCCATGAGACACTGAGACCATGATACTTAGCCTTTGCAAGGTGCCTGGTGATGATCCAGCCATGCCTCTGAGAGCTTTGTTCTGAGTGTAGCTACATTACATCTGTTCTCTGAGGCCACAAGCAACTGAACACCTCTCTCTCTAGCCAGCCTGTTTGACTAGTCCCTGGGGGAGGGGTCTCTCTTGCTTTGTATATGCTGATCAGGTTCAGCCCTGAAATCTGGCAAAAGGGTTGTCTTCAGTTCCCTGGTCACTGCATTGTTCTAACAAAGTGATTTTTAGCTTTTATACATATAATCATATCTATCCGCTGCAATGTCCCACAACTTCACAACAAGTATCAAATTACTCTACACATCAATCTGCTTGTTTCAATATCAAACATGACGGGCGTATCTGGTTCTGTTCAAATAATACACATTCATGACATTAATTCATTAGCTAATTTTAAATCTCCATGATGTCTGGTGCTTGATATTATTATAATTATGTACTGTATGAAATAAGTGTCGAATCCATCTCTGTGCCATGTCCGTGTAAATGCGTGTGTTACTATATATTGCTGTGCTCGCTGCGCATATTTGCAAGTATAGCGACTTAAATGTGTGCAGTTTGTATGTTCTCTCTATGTAATATTTTTGACTTTGACAAGAGAGAGAGAGAGAGAGAGAGAGAACGAGGTGCTATTGGCTCAGGTTCTATGATAAACTGGCGTGAGAGACTACATATTATTTATGATTATTTATTACCAGTTATTTATATAGTGCACACATTGGAGGTAATTCCAAGTTGATCGCAGCAGGAATTTTTTTTAGCAGTTGGGCAAAACCATGTGCACTGCAGGGGAGGCAGATATAACATGTGCAGAGAGAGTTAGATTTGGGTGTGGTGTGCTCAATCTGCAATCTAAATTGCAGTGTAAAAATAAAGCAGCCAGTATTTACCCTACACAGAAACAAAATAACCCACCCAAATCTAACTCTCTCTGCAAATGTTATATCTGTCCCCCCTGCAGTGCACATGGTTTTGCCCAATTGCTAACAAACTTGCTGCTGCAATCAACTCAGAATTACCCCCATATTCCGCAGCACTTTACAGAGAATATTTGGTCATTCACATCAGTCCCTGCCCCAGTAGAGCTACCACATGTACAGGCACATACATAAATGATAGGGTTAATTTTGTTGGGAGCCAATTAACCCACCAGTATATTTTTGGATTGTGGGAGGAAACCAGAGCACCCAGAGGAAACCCACGCAAGTACGGGGTAGATATACAAACTCCACACAGTTAGAGTTATGGTAGGAATCAAACCCATGACCTCAGTGCTGTAAGGCAGTAATGCTAACTATTACACCATCCGTACTTGCTGAATGCAGAGAGAGTTAATAGATGTTGGAGTTTACCTGCCAGGAGAGGTATTGTGTGCAGCAGTGACATGCAGTGAGGTGAGGCAGATCCATTCTTGTCATACTAACATATATCCCAGAGGTTTGATTATAAAGAATATGAAAAATACAAAGAATATATTAGAAATATCTTCTTTGCATTGTTCTAGTCATTTTTATAGTCAAAAGACTACGGCAGCCAGATCTGCGTTCATCTCTGCACACGCTGAGGGACGTCTAGCACAGGGCAAGGCCGCCCAACATGTGTAGGGCTGTCTCCCGCTGCATCTGCAATCTAATTGCGAATGCATCGCATCTAAGGTTGAGCCCTGGCAGGCGGTCTGTGGCCACGTTTTTTTTTTTGGACCGTCACGCAGCCGCCCCAAAAATGGTCCGGACCACCCCGTTTTCCCGGCACCACCCCCACAATGCTGAAACTCTGCCCCCACAACGGCCTTGCCTGTCAATCACATTGCAGTTGCATCCATTGGGGATGCAACCACAATATGTATGGCTGCACATGCGCAGTTTGCCGCCATTGGCAAACTGCGTTGCAGCCCGCTATTGCGTCCCAGTCTGAATGACCACCTATGTGTCACAGACAGCCACAGAAAGGATTGCTGGTATATTGACTTGGTTGATACAGGTATTTCAGCTGCAATGAACCACATGTGATCCTATAACAATAAAAGGAATTTGAAATTACATGCTTACTGCTATGAATGTTGGGACAGTCATTGCCCACTTGAAAATAGGGATTAAAACCAAAGTTACAGAAATCCAAGATGTGCTTTATGTACCAGATATGGGGACAAATCTCATAGCCATCAGTGTGATAGAGCAAAGAGGTCACAGAGTCCATTTCACAAACGGAAAATCCATTATTCAGAACTGAAAAGGGACTGTAATAGCAACAGGTTACTGGTGACATCAATTGTATGTCCTTGACACAACAGTGTTATGCAATGATGATGTATGGCTCACAGTCCATGTAACTCTGGCACAAAAGATTTGGTCACCTTGGATATGACAGTTTCCAGAAATAACTAAATGGCATGGTTACAGGAATATCCGTGATTGGTACAGAGAACCCCATATGTGAAAGCTGTATGATAGGAAAGCAAAGCTGGCAACCATTTCCAAAGTCAGCAAGTACAGTTGAAGTACCATTGGAGTTGGTGCATACAGATGTGTGTGGTCCAATGGAAGTCAATTCAGTAAGTGGATGCAGATATTTCATAATATTCATCAATGATTTCAGAAGAATGACACACAAATTAAATAATTTCTGTGAGATTAAACCCTGGAAAACCACACGAGGCTGAAGTTAGCTTCTTATTCGGCCAGCTTCTTATTCACTTCTTATTCAAGCTCTAGCTTCTTATTCACTTCTTTATCGAACTCCAGCTTCTTATTCAGATCATTCAGTTTTGCAAGGGTTAATGAGTCTTGGGTCACAAATTTGACACCTGAAATCAACAGAGTAGGGTCCCTTGCATATGACCCACTTGTATTTTGCTTGGCCCAACGCTGTTTTGGCCATGAAATACACTGGCAAAGTGGGCACACACACCATAATTTACCATTTTGAATAAGTAGCTGTAGTTTTGCAAGGGTTAACCAGTCTTGGGCCACAAATTTGACACCTGAAATCAACAAAGCGTGGTCACTTACATATCACCCACTTGTATTTTGCTTGGCCCAACGCTGTTTTGAGCATGAAATACACTGGCAAAGTGGGCACAAACACCATAATTTACATTTTGAATAAGTAGCTGTAGTTTTGCAAGGGTTAACTAGTCTTGGGCAACAAATTTGACACCTGAAATCAACAAAGCGTGGTCACTAACATATGACCCACTTGTATTTTGCCTGGCCCAACGCTGTTTTGGGCATGAAATACACTGGCAAAGTGGGCACACACACCATAATATACCATTTTGAATAAGTAGCTGTAGTTTTGCAAGGGTTAACCAGTCTTGGGCCACAAATTTGACACCTGAAATCAACAGAGGGTGGTCAGTTACATATGACCCACTTGTATTTTGTTTGGCCCAACGCTGTTTTGGGCATGAAATACACTGGCAAAGTGGGCACAAACACCATTTTATAAATTGCCATTTTGAATAAGAAGCTGTAGTTTTGCAAGGGTTAACTAGTCTTGGGCAACAAATTTGACACCTGAAATCAACAAAGCGTGGTCACTAACATATGACCCACTTGTATTTTGCCTGGCCCAACGCTGTTTTGGGCATGAAATACACTGGTAAAGTGGGCACAAACACCATATTTTACCATTTTGAATAAGTAGCTGTAGTTTTGCAAGGGTTAACTAGTCTTGGGCCACAAATTTGACACCTGAAATCAACAGAGGGTGGTCACTTACATATCACCCACTTGTATTTTGTTTGACCCAACGCTGTTTTGGGCATGACATACACTGGCAAAGAAAGTGTGCACACACACCATATTTTACCATTTTGAATAAGTAGCTGTAGTTTTGCAAGAGTTAACTAGTCTTGGGACACAATTGTGAGACCAGCAATCAACAGAATGTGGTCACTTACATATCACCCACTTGTATTCTGCCTGGCCCAACATTGATTTGTGAATGAAATACGCTGGGAAAGTGGGCACAACCACCATATTATAATTTACCATTTTGAATATGTAGCTGTAGTTTTGCAAGAGTTAACTAGTCTTGGGCGACATATTTGATACCAGAAATCAAGGGTTAGATTACCTCCTTATCGCACAGGGGAGTCATAGAGAGCCTATGTTGAGTTAAAGTTGTCTGAAGTCAGCTCCTATCCTAGCTTGAAGGAAGCTATACTCCGCAGGATTGGGGTGACGGGTCCCAGCAAAGCCCAAGAATATTATGAGTTGCAGCTGAACCCATCTGAGCCTCCAGTGGTCAAACTGGCATAATTGGCCAAACTGAGTAAAACCTGGTTACAGACAGATAAAAACTCTTCTCAGTGGGTAGTGGAAGTGATGGCTCTAGACCAGGCTATACGGGTATTAGACCGTGGTGTAAAACACTCGGCCTTTGCAGGCTGACCCCCAGACAATTGAGGAGCTAGCAGTGGTGATTGAGAGGTACCTGACCCTGGGAAATTTTAATAAAGCCAAGCAAGGGTTACAGCCAGCACCTAAGCCCAATACCCAGATCCCCATTGTTAAACCAAACAGCCCGTCTCCAGTCATATGTTTTGAGTGCAGAGAGCCCAGTCATGCACAGCAGTACTGCCTAAAGCAGGGTGAGCTAGTGGATTGCAGCTCAGGGAAAACAGCACAACCTGTATTCAGTATGGCGCCTGGAATTATTTCCCCAGCTGAAACTACCCTGTTTCATCTGATGGTACAGATTGAAGGCTGGGATATCTGGGCCTTGGTTGATACTGGCAATGAATTGTCTATCATCTCTGCTAACCTGGTTCTTCCCGGGTCTGGTCAGGTTGTGCTTCTGGTAAAGATGCTATGTATACTTGGTGACATAGAAGAATGCCCATGAGTGCACCTGCCGGTGGTGATTAAAGTAAGACCAGTAAAAATGGTAGTCACAGTAGCTTCCAAGCCTTCTTATCCACTAATCCTGGGCCAGTACTTCCCAGTGTTGCAGGAGTTTGTTACCTGGCATGACATTGGCAGACAGACAGAGGTAAAGCTGTCGCAGGGGCTAAGGTTGTATGACTGTAAAGCCCTCTCTTGCCAGTGAGATTGAGACACATTAGTCCCCCATTTGCGAAAGAGTGTCTTTGCAGGACTTTAGGCGAGATCAACATAACGATGGCAACTTGTCCAATACTTTTTAAAATGTGGTAGTGGTAAATGGTAAGGTAAACTCTGCTTTACCACCTGAAGGTGTACCTTACTTTATGTGAAAAACAATTTGTTTTACTTTGTAACTTATTTGCAAGGTAAAAGGGTAGACCAGTTGCTGATTCCCCGAAAACATGTGTTACGATCCTGATGCTCAGGACAGGAGAGATCTTATGCAGTGAGTCCAGAGCACCAGGACGTGATGCTGGGATAGGGAAATGGAATGGAAATAGCCCCTAGAACCCTACCTCTGTTGTCTTACCCGTGTTGTCAATTCACGCCTGAACGACTATGGTTTCTTGGGCCCACGGCAGCCGCGTTTGAAGGGCGGATTAGGTCTGCCCAACTCCGATGCCCCCAGGTCTTAAAGAGAGACAAAGCGTGAACTGAGACAGGGTAATAACAAGGGGACCTCTAACTGAAACAACCAAGCTAGGGGCTACTAACTACCTGAAAACTAAACGTATGTGCGGATCGACCAGATACAGCTGACCAGGAACAAACTTCTACAAGGCAGGAACAGCATACAGGAAGCTATCACCGGCGTTTGTGTGAGACACTGAGGAGGCATATAACAGGGAACCCACCAATGGCAGTACAGAGCCTAATTGATAAATGTCGTGCAGCTGCCTCGCTGCACGACCAGGGGAGAACAGGTGAGTAATCTTATGGCAACGGGGAACGCGGTCCACCTGTGGCGTCCCCGTTACCATGGACCCGGCGGCCCTGCACGCACGGCATCCTAGCATTGCCAGGGACCCGGCGGCTATCGTGCGCACGGCGTCCCGGCGTTGCTAGGCGCCGTGCGGAAGCAGGGAGAGAGAGAGGTGCGGCGGCCGTGACCGCTGCTCTGTCAGGGCACGGCCGAACACCGCCGCGCCTAACAGTACCCCCCCCCCCTTGAGGAGGGGTTAAAGAACCCCTAGAGCCGGGTTTCTGAGGAAACTCCTGAAAGAATATCTTCTTAAGTTTAGGAGCATGTAAATCCTTATCCAACACCCAAGACCTTTCTTCAGGGCCATAACCTTTCCAGTGGATTAAAAAATAAAGCCAGCCACGAGAAAGCTTAGAATCTAAAACCTTCTCCACCAAGAACTCTTGTTGTCCCTGAACATCCACTGGAGATCTACCCTGGGAAGTCCTCCGAGGAAATCTCCTGGAAGAAAAATACTGTTTCAAAAGGGAACAATGAAAAGTATTTCAAATTTTGAGTGATCTCGGCAAACGTAGCCGAAAAGCAACTGGGTTAACTTTCTTAATGATAAGGAATGGTCCAATAAATTTGGGTCCCAATCTAGCCGAGGGTTGTCGGAGCTTGATGTTGCGAGTTGACAACCACACCTTATCTCCCACCTTAAAATTGCAAGGACGTCGGAGCCTATCAGAAAATTTATTTTCTCGGAAGGCAGCTTTCTTCAGGGCAAGGTGCACCTTTCTCCAAATCGTTCTGAGATGGGAGGTTAAGGTCAACGAGGAGACTGGAGAATGAGGGAAAAAAGAGTTGGCTCTAGGATGAAAGCCAAAGACCAAAAAGAATGGGGACTCCTTGGTGGAAGAATGACAAGAGTTATTATAGGCAAATTCAGCTAAAGGAAGAAATTCAGACCAATCATTCTGAAGTTTGGCCGAATATAACCGTAAATACTGTTTTAACGACTGATTAACTCGTTCGGTTTGTCCGTTAGATTGAGGATGGTACCCAGATGTTAAAGAGAGTTTCATATTCAATGAGGCACAAAAACGTTTCCAGAAACGGGCGATGAATTGCGGACCCCGATCAGAGACAATATCCCTGGGCAACCCATGGAGCCTGAACACATGCCGGAGAAACAAGACTGCCAACCCTTGAGCAGAGGGCAATCGGGGAAGAGCAATGAAGTGAGCCATTTTACTAAAACGATCTACTACCACCCAAATGACTCGAAATCCGGCTGAAAGAGGAAGGTCCACCACGAAATCCATGGATATATGTGACCATGGCCTGAGAGGAACGGCTAAAGGTATGAGTTGCCCGATCGGCAACGAACGAGAAACCTTATGCTGTGCACAAACCTGAGAGGAATGGACAAATTCCCTTACATCTTTAGAAAGATTAGGCCACCACACCGAGCGAGAGACTAACTCCAAGGTCTTAGTGATACCTGGATGACCAGAGACTTTTTTGTCATGAAACTCAGCTAAAACAGTGCCTCTCAGAAATTCAGGGACAAAGAGACGATCAGCAGGAGTCGGTTTAGGAGCCTGCTGTTGAAGCTGGACTAACTGAGTAAATAAATCCTATGTGAGGCCTGCCCGGATGACAGATGATGGAACTATGGGGGTAGTAGCAGGATGGTTATTGTGAACCGGAAGAAAACAACGTGACAGGGCATCAGCTTTAGTATTTTTGGAACCGGGCCTGAAGGTGATAATAAACCTGAAACGAGTAAAAAACAATGCCCAACGTGCCTGCCGAGCATTAAGCCGTTTAGCTGACTCAATATACTGCAGGTTCTTATGGTCAGTAAACACTGTAATAGTATGCCTAGCTCCCTCCAGCCAATGCCTCCACTCCTCGAAAGCCCATTTAACTGCCAGCAATTCTCGATTACCAACGTCATAGTTGGATTCTGCGGAGGAGAATTTCCTGGACATGAAGGCACAAGGGTGTAATTTCTGAGACTCCGGATCTTCCTGAGAAAGGATAGCCCCCACTCCAACCTCTGAGGCATCTACCTCGACTATAAAGGGGAGCTCCGGGTTAGGGTGCCTGAGAACAGGAGCCGAGACAAAGGCCTGCTTCAAGGCCAGAAATGCAGACTCAGCTTCAGGTGACCAATTGGAAGGGTCCGCTCCTTTTTTAGTCAATGCTACTATAGGAGCGACCAAATCAGAAAAGGTATGAATGAAACGCCTATAATAATTTGCAAACCCTAAAAAGCACTGAATTGCTTTTAAATTCGTGGGTTGCGCCCATTTAAGGATGGCCTGGAGTTTTTTTGGTTCCATGAAAAACCCCTGGGGAGAAATAATATACCCCAAGAAGGACACTTCTGTGATGTGGAAATCACATTTCTCCAGTTTAGCGTATAAATGATTCTCCCGTAGTTTTTGAAGGACCAGTCGCACATGGGAAATATGTTGTTCCATAGACTCACAGTAAATCAAAATGTCGTCTAAGTAAACGACTACGAACTTCCCTAGAAAGTCACGAAGTACATCATTAATGAGGTCTTGAAATACCGCAGGAGCATTTGACAGCCCAAACGGCATCACCAAGTATTCATAATGACCTGACTGTGTGCTGAAAGCCGTCTTCCACTCATCCCCAGATCTTATTCGGATGAGATTGTAAGCTCCTCTAAGATCGATCTTAGAGAAGATAACGGCAGAGCGTAACTGATCAAACAGTACTGAAATCAAGGGCAAGGGGTAGGTGTTTTTAACAGAAATTTTATTCAGAGCCCGAAAATCAATACACGGTCTGAGCGACCCATCTTTTTTCTCAACAAAAAAGAACCCTGCACTCAAAGGAGATTTCGAGGGCCTAATGAAGCCTTTTTTCAGGCTCTCCTGAATATAATTATCCATAGCCGTGGTTTACGGCCCAGACGGGGCATATAATCTCCCGTTAGGTAAAGTGGCACCCGGGATTAAATCAATAGCGCAATCATAGGACCGATGGGGAGGCAGAATGTCCGCATTACCCTTGGAGAAAACATCGGCAAAATCCTGATATTCCAAAGGAATAAGTTCTGGGACAACTGCCGCAACCCGGACTGGATGGGAAATACACTCCTTTACACAAAAGGGACCCCATTGGGAAATCTCCTCAGACCGCCAATCTATGGTGGGATTATGAAAGGCAAGCCAGGGATGACCCAAAACTACTGGAATTGCCGGACAATGTGTAAGGTAAAATTCTATTCTTTCTGAATGAAGGGCCCCCACTGTCAGTTGTACTGGGGGTGTGCGGTGAGTAATTACCCCATTGGAAAGCGGACCACCATCCAAGCCGTGCATGGTGATACGTTTATCCAAAGGTATCTGCGGAACGCCTAAAGCCTTAGCCCAACCTAAATCCATAAAATTTCCTGCAGCTCCATTGTCGACGAAGGCCGACACCAACGAACTGAGGCTACCAAAGGAAATCTTTACAGGAACTAATAAAGAATCATTAGAGGAGATTAACTGCAGACCCAAGTGAACCCCCTCACAATTCACTTGGTCAGAGCGTTTCCCAGCTTATTCGGGCAACCACGTGTGATATGTCCTTTGCCACCACAATACAAACAAAGACCAGAATTTAACCTTCTGGTTCTTTCCTCTGGGGACAGCCGGGAGAGACCCATTTGCATGGGCTCCTCGACGTCCTCAGGGAAAGTATACACACATGGACTAGGCCTAAAAGTTGTTCCTCTTTCAGCCCTCCGCTCTCGGAGACGACGATCAATTTTAATAGCGAGCTCCATGAGTTTTTCTAGAGTCTCAGGAGCGGGGTACTGAAGGAGACTGTCTTTAATAACTTCAGACAAACCGAGGCGAAACTGACTGCGCAGGGCCGGGTCATTCCAGCCACAGTCGTTCGACCAACGGCGAAACTCGGTACAATACGCCTCTGCAGGATTTTTACCTTGCTTAAGGGCACGCAGGTGGCTCTCAGCAGAAGCTTCTCTATCTGGGTCGTCATATAAAAGGCCTAAGGATTTAAAAAAGGCGTCTACTGATAACAAGGCAGCATCATCCGCTCTTAGCCCAAAAGCCCAGGTCTGCGGATCACCTTGGAGTAAAGACATCACAATCCCGACCCGTTGAGACTCAGTACCAGAGGAGCGGGGCCTTAAACGAAAATAAAGCTTACAAGCTTCCTTAAAATTAAAGAAATCTTTTCGGTTACCCGAAAAACGGACAGGTAAATGCATTTTTGGTTCTGGAACCATACTCGGGGAGGCTCGCAAAAGATCTTCCTGCGATCTCACCCGAAGAGTAAGGTCCTGAACCATCTGAGTTAATTCCTGAATCTGGTTGACCAAAAGCTGACTGGCATTTGTCCCTAAAACTGCCGGATTCATGAGGCCGAATTTCTAGGCCCACCAATACAAAGAAAAAAGAATTATACCCCTTTTTGTGGGCCGGTGATAATGTTACGATCCTGATGCTCAGGACAGGGGAGATCTTATGCAGTGAGTCCAGAGCACCAGGACGTGATGCTGGGATAGGGAAATGGAATGGAAATAGCCCCTAGCACCCTACCTCCGTTGTCTTACCCGTGTTGTCAATTCACGCCTGAACGACTATGGTTTCTTGGGCCCACGGCAGCCGCAATTGAAGGGCGGATTAGGTCTGCCCAACTCCGATGCCCCCAGGTCTTAAAGAGAGACAAAGCGTGAACTGAGACAGGGTAATAACAAGGGGACCTCTAACTGAAACAACCAAGCTAGGGGCTACTAACTACCTGAAAACTAAACGTATGTGCGGCACGCCGCCAAAGGAAAAGAACTATAAAGGATACCACTGTCCACTCCCCCACACGGCACCGACGAGTTCCAGGGAGGACAGTGAAAGCGGAAACCTCCGCAAAAGCACCAACTCAAAGAAACGCAAATACTAAGCGGCCTAGGCCGCAACACGCGGCAGAAGCCGGTACTCACGAAACCGGGCGAGAACCCCAGATGACAGTAACAGGTTCACAAGGACCAGAAGGATTCCCAGGACCGGCTTCAGAACTTCAGAATACAAGAGGGCAGGGGAGCAGGATCGACCAGATACAGCTGACCAGGAACAAACTTCTACAAGGCAGGAACAGCATACAGGAAGCTATCACCGGCGTTTGTGTGAGACACTGAGGAGGCATATAACAGGGAACCCACCAATGGCAGTACAGAGCCTAATTGATAAATGTCGTGCAGCTGCCTCGCTGCACGACCAGGGGAGAACAGGTGAGTAATCTTATGGCAATGGGGAACGCGGTCCACCTGTGGTGTCCCCGTTGCCATGGACCCGGCGGCCCTGCACGCACGGCGTCCTAGTGTTGCCAGGGACCCGGCGGCTATCGTGCGCACGGCGTCCCGGCGTTGCTAGGCGCCGTGCGGAAGCAGGGAGAGAGAGAGGCGCGGCGGCCGTGACCGCTGCTCTGTCAGGGCACGGCCGAACACCGCCGCGCCTAACAACACGAGCAGCTGGTATTGAGGGCGGCTCACATTTATTTATGGGGTGGCCATTTAGGGGAGAGGAAAACTCTCCAGCGTATCCAGCTATGGTTCTCCTGGCCAGGCATTCATGCTGCAGTAAAAAAATATTGTCAGGAATGCCCAGTGTGCCAAAAGAATGCACCCCAGACAGAATTTAGGGCGACCTTAGTTTTCCTGACTATAATTTCCATGCCTGTTGAGCCAATTTTTATAGATCTGATAGGGCCAGTAGAAAAATCGGATCATGGGCATCAGTATATATTGGTGACGGTGGACTACTCCACCGGGTACCCGGAGGCCATACCACTATGTAACATGAAATCTAGTACTATTGTCCGGGAGTTCTTGATGCTGTATACCCGTCTAGGAATACCAACTGAGGTCCTGACCGACTAAGGTACCCCTTTTGTGTCTAAATTAATGAAATACCTGTGTCGCCTGTTAAAGGTGGATAGAATTACCATTTCGGTTTACCACCCGCAGACAGACGGCTTGGTTGAATGCTTTAACAGAACCCTTATGCAGATGATGAAAAGGGCAGTGTCACAGGAGAAGCGAGATTAGGACCTACTCTTACCTTAGCTAATGTTGGCAGTTTGAGAGGTACCCCAAGCCTCTTTTATTATTATTATTATTATTATTATTATCCTTTATTTATATAGAGACTTTATATAGTGACTGTATGGGGTTTAGACCCTTCAAACTCCTCTATGGTAGACAACGCAGAGGGATACTAGATCTATTAAAAGATGGGTGGGAGCAGCAATTGTCCCAAGGGGATGCAGTCAAGATCTCGCTGGACGGAATCCCGGCGGTCGAAATACCGACGCCGAAACCCCGACCGGCACAATCCCGACATATTCTGCCTCCGTGGGTGTCCATGACACCCATAGAGGGAGAATATAAAAGTGTGCCGAGCGTAGCAAAGCACCGTGCCTGCAGCGTGGCGAGTGAAGCGAGCCCGCAAGGGGCTGCGTTCTGCTCGCCACCCCTGTCGGGATTGTGTGGTTGAAATTCCGGCGTCGGTATTTCAACCGCCGGGATCCCGTCCAGCGGGATTTAGTACTGATCCCGTCCCAAGAGCCTAACATCGTTCAGTTTGTGTCCCAATTGTATGGCTGTCTAAGGCAAATTGCGCCACTTCTGACCAAGCATATGGTAAGAGCTCAACAGGATCAAAAACGCAGTCATGGCGTTACTGCTGTCAACCGGACTCTCAATAGGGGCAACAAGGTACTGATACTTGTGTCTAGGTACGGCAGGAAGGTAGAAGGAAAGAGGTAAAAGTCTACCATGTGAATTTGTTGAAGCCTTGGAAAGTGCCAGTCATCCCTCTTTAGTGGCCATGAAAACCCCAGAATGTCAGGTGCCTACTGAAGTAACTTTGAGTCCTAGCCAGAAACAAGAAGTGGTAAACTTAGTAGCACAGTACCAGGTTGTGTTCTCTGCCCTCCTGGGGAAAACTCAAATCATGCAGCATGACAATGTTACTCCCCCCAGGGGGGGGGGGGGTGTGTGATAAAACAAAGGCCATATTGTATATCTGAGGCCCAACAGGCAGCAGTAAAACAGGAAATGGAAGTGATGCGGCGCTTGGGGGTAATAGAGTAGTCAAACAGTGAATGGAATAATCCCATTTTTTTTAGAGCCCAAGCCTTTTGGAGCTTTGAGATTCTGTAATGACTTCAGAAAGTTAAATAAAGTTCCTCGGTTTGATTCCTATCCTATGCCCCGGGTTGATGAACTAGTACAAAACTTAGCAATAAGCCAGTATCTAACTACGCTAGATTTACTGAAGGGGTACTGGCAAATTCCTCTGATGGAAGCTGCCAAAGCAACAACAGCCTTCTCTACCACAGTGGGTTTGTTCCAGTATAAAGTCGCACCTTCCAAAGGTGGATGCAGTGTTACAGTCTCTACAGGCACAAGGGTTCACAGCTAACCTGGAGAAGTGTGCAATCATAACTGTGGAGGCAAAGTATCTGGGGTATATTGTATGCCAAGGGTAAGTTAAACCTCAACCCAGCAAGGTGGAAGCAATCTTCACATGGCCTAAGCTAAAATGTATGTCGCAACTCAGGATATTCTTTGGTCTGGTGGGCTATTATCGTAGGTTCAGGGGTGGAACTTGCAGCGGTGCAACCGGTGCAATGCACCAGGGCCCCTCCACGATGAAGGGGCCCACAGCCGGAGGCACTACAATGAGTCAGACTGACTCATTACATGCCACCTGCCGGCGCGCTGCAAGCCGCCGGTTCCCCTTAACAGAATGAGGCTCAGCTGGTGTGCAGAGCTGCAGTCTGGGCAGAGGGGGAGGTGGATGCAGTGGAGGAGTCTGGAGAAGGGGCCATCTTCCCCTCTCATTCACGGGCAGCCCAGCTGTTTCTTTTTGCTACCGGAGCATCACGTGACCATGCGGCTAAACTGTAGAGTATCTGAGGTAGTGCAGCAGCATTCCTTGTAAAGCGGTCAGGCAGTTGTGTGTTTATTTTTATTTTATTATACATTTTTCTAATTGTACATTTCATCCTGCAAACTCAGAATCGTGGACCTCGAAGAGGCGGAGCCTACATTGAGGGGGCGGAGATTGGGAGGTGGTGGGCGAGGTTGTTACAGTAAGCTGGTCTCTCTGCAAATAGTAATGGTGACTGTGCATTGACATATAACATACAGCACAGCATAGAGTGACCCCACTAAGGCAGCCAGGCACAAAGTCATGTATTGTCACCCAGGGTGCATGTGCTGCTGCTGGCTGCATGATGCATATTGTGGGCATCTGTCTCCATGGGCCTTGTGTATCCTTGTACAAAGGAAGTGTCCCATCTTCATACAGTGAGAAGTCTCCTGAGTTTTTGTGGGAATTGGATACAATTGGCCGACAGTTATCATATTGATATTCATTATGTCGACATGAAGAACTGTCAACAAACAGTCCCTTGTGATATAGCAGTTTTATACTTTATACCGGTGACAGCAGTGCCTTTTTCTGGATCACATTGCATTGGCGATGTCTAAGCAATGTTCTGGTGAGTAGTTTCCCCATTATCCCTAATCCTTTCCCTAGTAGCTAACCTTAACCTTTTCCCCTCCCCACAGCCTAACCCCAGCCACCACCCCAGTGCCTCACCCCCCCCCCCAGCAGCCTAACCCTAAAACTTTACCGTAGTGCCTACTATATTGGCGTTATGTGTAAAAGGAGCTCTACTGTGTGGCGTAATGTGTATAAGGAGCTCTACTGTGTGGCGTAACCTGTATAAGGGGTATTACTGTGTGGTGTAACGTCTATAAGAAGCACCACTGTGTGGCGTAACGTGTATAAGGAGCACTATTGTGTGGCGTAAAGTGTATGAGGACCATTACTGTGTGTTGTAACATGTATAAGGAGCTCTACTGTGTTGCGTAACATGTATAAGGAGCAGTACTGGGTGGAGTAACGTGTATCAGGAGCACTACTGTGTGGTATAACGTATATTAAGAATACTACTGTGTGGCGTAACATGTATAAGAGGCACTACTGTGTGTTGTAATGTGTATAAGGTAGAGATGTGCACTTGAAATTTTTCGGGTTTTGTGTTTTGGTTTTGGGTTCGGTGCAGCGGCCGTGTTTTGGGTTCGACCGCGTTTTGGCAAAACCTCACCGAATTTTTTTTGTCGGATTCGGGTGTGTTTTGGATTCGGGTGTTTTTTTCAAAAAACACTAAAAAACAGCTTAAATCATAGAATTTGGGGGTCATTTTGATCCCAAAGTATTATTAACCTCAAAAACCATAATTTCCACTCATTTTCAGTCTATTCTGAACACCTCACACCTCACAATATTATTTTTAGTCCTAAAATTTGCACCGAGGTCGCTGGATGACTAAGCTAAGCGACCCTAGTGGCCGACACAAACACCTGGCCCATCTAGGAGTGTCACTGCAGTGTCACGCAGGATGGCCCTTCCAAAAAACACTCCCCAAACAGCACATGACGCAAAGAAAAAAAGAGGCGCAATGAGGTGCTGTGTGAGTAAGCTAAGCGACCCTAGTGGCCGACACAAACACCTGGCCCATCTAGGAGTGGCACTGCAGTGTCACGCAGGATGGCCCTTCCAAAAAACACTCCCCAAACAGCACATGACGCAAAGAAAAAAAGAGGCGCAATGAGGTAGCTGTGTGAGTAAGATAAGCGACCCTAGTGGCCGACACAAACACCTGGCCCATCTAGGAGTGGCACTGCAGTGTCACGCAGGATGGCCCTTCCAAAAAACACTCCCCAAACAGCACATGACGCAAAGAAAAAAAGAGGCGCAATGGGGTAGCTGTGTGAGTAAGATAAGCGACCCTAGTGGCCGACACAAACACCTGGCCCATCTAGGAGTGGCACTGCAGTGTCACGCAGGATGGCCCTTCAAAAAAATACTCCCCAAACAGCACATGACGCAAAGAAAAATGAAAGAAAAAAGAGGTGCAAGATGGAATTGTCCTTGGGCCCTCCCACCCACCCTTATGTTGTATACACAGGACATGCACACTTTAACCAACCCATCATTTCAGTGACAGGGTCTGCCACACGACTGTGACTGAAATGACGGGTTGGTTTGGACCCCCACCAAAAAAGAAGCAATTAATCTCTCCTTGCACAAACTGGCTCTACAGAGGCAAGATGTCCACCTCATCATCATCCTCCGATATATCACCGTGTACATCCCCCTCCTCACAGATTATCAATTCGTCCCCACTGGAATCCACCATCTCAGCTCCCTGTGTACTTTGTGGAGGCAATTGCTGCTGGTCAATGTCTCCACGGAGGAATTGATTATAATTCATTTTAATGAACATCATCTTCTCCACATTTTCTGGAAGTAACCTCGTACGCCGATTGCTGACAAGGTGAGCGGCGGCACTAAACACTCTTTCGGAGTACACACTTGTGGGAGGGCAACTTAGGTAGAATAAAGCCAGTTTGTGCAAGGGCCTCCAAATTGCCTCTTTTTCCTGCCAGTATAAGTACGGACTGTCTGACGTGCCTACTTGGATGCGGTCACTCATATAATCCTCCACCATTCTTTCAATGGGGAGAGAATCATATGCAGTGCCAGTAGACGAAATGTCCGTAATCGTTAGCAGGTCCTTCAGTCCGGACCAGATGTCAGCATCAGCAGTCGCTCCAGACTGCCCTGCATCACCGCCAGCGGGTGGGCTCGGAATTCTGAGCCTTTTCCTCGCACCCCCAGTTGCGGGAGAATGTGAAGGAGGAGATGTTGACAGGTCGCGTTCCGCTTGACTTGACAATTTTCTCACCAGCAGGTCTTTGAACCCCAGCAGACTTGTGTGTGCCGGAAAGAGAGATCCAAGGTAGGTTTTAAATCTAGGATCGAGCACGGTGGCCAAAATGTAGTGCTCTGATTTCAACAGATTGACCACCCGTGAATCCTTGTTAAGCGAATTAAGGGCTCCATCCACAAGTCCCACATGCCTAGCGGAATCGCTCTGTGTTAGCTCCTCCTTCAATGTCTCCAGCTTCTTCTGCAAAAGCCTGATGAGGGGAATGACCTGACTCAGGCTGGCAGTGTCTGAACTGACTTCACGTGTGGCAAGTTCAAAGGGCAGCAGAACCTTGCACAACGTTGAAATCATTCTCCACTGCGCTTGAGACAGGTGCATTCCACCACCTATATCGTGCTCAATTGTATAGGCTTGAATGGCCTTTTGCTGCTCCTCCAACCTCTGAAGCATATATAGGGTTGAATTCCACCTCGTTACCACTTCTTGCTTCAGATGATGGCAGGGCAGGTTCAGGCGTTTTTGGTGGTGCTCCAGTCTTCTGTACGCGGTGCCTGTACGCCGAATGTGTCCCGCAATTCTTCTGGCCACCGACAGCATCTCTTGCACGCCCCTCTCGTTTTTTAAATAATTCTGCACCACCAAATTCAAGGTATGTGCAAAACATGGGACGTGCTGGAATTTGCCCATATTTAATGCACACACAATATTGCTGGCGTTGTCCGATGCCACAAATCCACAGGAGAGTCCAATTGGGGTAAGCCATTCCGCGATGATCTTCCTCAGTTGCCGTAAGAGGTTTTCAGCTGTGTGCGTATTCTGGAAACCGGTGATACAAAGCGTAGCCTGCCTAGGAAAGAGTTGGCGTTTGCGAGATGCTGCTACTGGTGCCGCCGCTGCTGTTCTTGCGGCGGGAGTCCATACATCTACCCAGTGGGCTGTCACAGTCATATAGTCCTGACCCTGCCCTGCTCCACTTGTCCACATGTCCGTGGTTAAGTGGACATTGGGTACAACTGCATTTTTTAGGACACTGGTGAGTCTTTTTCTGACGTCCGTGTACATTCTCGGTATCGCCTGCCTAGAGAAGTGGAACCTAGATGGTATTTGGTAACGGGGGCACACTACCTCAAGAAATTGTCTAGTACCCTGTGAACTAACGGCGGATACCGGACGCACGTCTAACACCAACAAAGTTGTCAAGGCCTCAGTTATCCGCTTTGCAACAGGATGACTGCTGTGATATTTCATCTTCCTCGCAAAGGACTGTTGGACAGTCAATTGCTTGGTGGAAGTAGTAAAAGTGGGCTTACGACTTCCCCTCTGGGATGACCATCGACTCCCAGCAGCAACAACAGCAGCGCCAGCAGCAGTAGGCGTTACACGCAAGTATGCATCGGAGGAATCCCAGGCAGGAGAGGACTCGTCAGAATTGCCATTGACATGGCCTGCAGGACTATTGGCATTCCTGGGGAAGGAGGAAATTGACACTGAGGGAGTTGGTGGGGTGGTTTGCGTGAGCTTGGTTACAAGAGGAAGGGATTTACTGGTCAGTGGACTGCTTCCACTGTCGCCCAAAGTTTTTGAACTTGTCACTGACTTATTATGAATGCGCTGCAGGTGACGTATAAGGGAGGATGTTCCGAGGTGGTTAACGTCCTTACCCCTACTTATTACAGCTTGACAAAGGCAACACACGGCTTGACAAATGTTGTCCGCATTTCTGTTGAAATACTTCCACACCGAAGAGCTGATTTTTTTGGTATTTTCACCAGGCATGTCAATGGCCATATTCCTCCCACGGACAACAGGTGTCTCCCCGGGTGCCTGACTTAAACAAACCACCTCACCATCAGAATCCTCCTTGTCAATTTCCTCCCCAGCGCCAGCAACACCCATATCCTCCTCATCCTGGTGTACTTCAACACTGACATCTTCAATCTGACTATCAGGAACTGGACTGCGGGTGCTCCTTCCAGCACTTGCAGGGGGCGTGCAAATGGTGGAAGGCGCATGCTCTTCACGTCCAGTGTTGGGAAGGTCAGGCATCGCAACCGACACAATTGGACTCTCCTTGTGGATTTGGGATTTCGAAAAACGCACAGTTCTTTGCTGTGCTTTTGCCAGCTTGAGTCTTTTCATTTTTTCTAGCGAGAGGCTGAGTGCTTCCATCCTCATGTGAAGCTGAACCACTAGCCATGAACATAGGCCAGGGCCTCAGCCGTTCCTTGCCACTCCGTGTGGTAAATGGCATATTGGCAAGTTTACGCTTCTCCTCCGACAATTTTATTTTAGATTTTTGAGTCCTTTTTTTACTGATATTTGGTGTTTTGGATTTTACATGCTCTGTACTATGACATTGGGCATCGGCCTTGGCAGACGACGTTGCTGGCATTTCATCGTCTTGGCCATGACTAGTGGCAGCAGCTTCAGCACGAGGTGGAAGTCGATCTTGATCTTTCCCTATTTTTGGAACCTCAACATTTTTGTTCTCCATATTTTAATAGGCACAACTAAAAGGCACCTCAGGTAAACAATGGAGATGGATGGATACTAGTATACTTATGGATGACGAGCGACTGCCGACACAGAGGTAGCTACAGCCGTGGACTACCGTACTGTGTCTGCTGCTAATATAGACTGGATGATAATGAGATAAAATTAATATATATATATATATATCACACTAGTACTGCAGCCGGACAGGTATATATTATGTAATGACGGACCTGCTGGACACTGTCTGTCAGACTCAGCACTGCAGACTCCTAAAGTAAGCTACTAGTATCAAGAAGATAGAAAAAAAAAACCACGGGTAGGTGGTATACAATTATGGATGGACGAGCGACTGCCGACACAGAGGTAGCTACAGCCGTGGACTACCGTACTGTGTCTGCTGCTAATATAGACTGGATGATAATGAGATAAAATTAAAATATATATATATATATCACACTAGTACTGCAGCCGGACAGGTATATATTATGTAATGACGGACCTGCTGGACACTGTCTGTCAGCACTGCAGACTCCTAAAGTAAGCTACTAGTATCAAGAAGATAGAAAAAAAAAACCACGGGTAGGTGGTATACAATTATGAATGGACGAGCGACTGCCGACACAGAGGTAGCTACAGCCGTGGACTACCGTACTGTGTCTGCTGCTAATATAGACTGGATGATAATGAGATAAAATTAAAATATATATATATATATCACACTAGTACTGCAGCCGGACAGGTATATATTATGTAATGACGGACCTGCTGGACACTGTCTGTCAGACTCAGCACTGCAGACTCCTAAAGTAAGCTACTAGTATCAAGAAGATAGAAAAAAAAAACCACGGGTAGGTGGTATACAATTATGGATGGACGAGCGACTGCCGACACAGAGGTAGCTACAGCCGTGGACTACCGTACTGTGTCTGCTGCTAATATAGACTGGATGATAATGAGATAAAATTAAAATATATATATATATATCACACTAGTACTGCAGCCGGACAGGTATATATTATGTAATGACGGACCTGCTGGACACTGTCTGTCAGCACTGCAGACTCCTAAAGTAAGCTACTAGTATCAAGAAGATAGAAAAAAAAAAAACCACGGGTAGGTGGTATACAATTATGGATGGACGAGCGACTGCCGACACAGAGATAGCTACAGCCGTGGACTACCGTACTGTGTCTGCTGCTAATATAGTCTGGATGATAATGAGATAAAATTAAAATATATATATATATCACACTAGTACTGCAGCCGGACAGGTATATATTATGTAATGACGGACCTGCTGGACACTGTCTGTCAGACTCAGCACTGCAGACTCCTAAAGTAAGCTACTAGTATCAAGAAGATAGAAAAAAAAAACCACGGGTAGGTGGTATACAATTATGGATGGACGAGCGACTGCCGACACAGAGGTAGCTACAGCCGTGGACTACCGTACTGTGTCTGCTGCTAATATAGACTGGATGATAATGAGATAAAATTAAAATATATATATATCACACTAGTACTGCAGCCGGACAGGTATATATTATGTAATGACGGACCTGCTGGACACTGTCTGCAGAATGCGTTTATAAAAACACCACACGACGAGTGTTTAACTTTTTCAGGCAGACAATCACAATATACTGGTGGTCAGCAGACAATCACAATACTGGTGGTCAGTGGTCACTGGTCAGTCACACTGGCAGTGGCACTCTGGCAGCAAAAGTGTGCACTGTACTTAAAATATGTACTCCTGCTATAACTGCTCCCCAGTCTCCCCCACAATTAAGCTGTGTGAGCAGTGAGCACTCAGCACAGTCAGATAATGATATACAGTATTACATATGATGCAGCACACTGGGCTGAGCACAGATATGGTATGTGACTGTGTCACACTGTGTATCGTTTTTTTTTCAGGCAGAGAACGGATTAATTAAACTGGTGGTCACTGGTCACACTATCAGCAGCAAGTAGTACTCCTCCTAATAATATGCTCCCCAAAATTTGTGTCTCTCTCTAGTACTCTAGTCTAAACGGAGAGGACGCCAGCCACGTCCTCTCCCTATCAATCTCAATGCACGTGTGAAAATGCCGGCGACGCGCGGCTCCTTATATAGAATCCGAGTCTCGCGATAGAATACGAGCCTCGCGAGAATCCGACAGCGGGATGATGACGTTCGGGCGCGCTCGGGTTAACCGAGCAAGGCGGGAAGATCCGAGTCGCTCGGCCCCGTGTAAAAAAACCTGAAGTTCGGGCGGGTTCGGATTCCGAGGAACCGAACCCGCTCATCTCTAGTATAAGGAGCACTACTGTGTGGCGTAACGTGTAGAAGGAGCTCTACTATGTGGCGTAATGCGTATAAGAAGCAGTACTGTGTGGCGTAACGTGTTTCAGGAGCACTACTGTGTAGCGTAACGTATATAAGGAGTACTACTGTTCAGTATAATGTAATGTAAATCGGCGTAATGTAATAAGGTTGCACTACTGTGTGGCATAATTTGAATTGGTGGTACTATTGTGTGCATACACCCCTTTTCAATGAGACCATGCCCTATTTTTTGACACACATGTTTTGGATCTCGGGGGGGCTGGGGCAACGCATTTTGTTGCACCTGGGCCCACCATGGTCTTGTTCCGCCACTGCGTAGGTTCATGCGCGAATTTGCAACAGGGCAGCATCATTAACTGAATGTCTGAGGAAACAGTCCCCAGACAAGATCTAATCGCAGATGTGCTAAATGTAGCACATCTATGATCATTTACTCTGACATGCGGGTGGATGCCCAGCACAGGGCTAGTCCGCCCCGCATGACTGGCCCTAGCCCGCCCCCCCCCCCCCTCGCACAGGTACAAAACCATTGCACGGTGGCGATGATTTTGTACCTGATGAGTAACTCCCTGCAAACTAAGCTCCTGCACGCTGGCAGTCCGCTACTCGCCACATCCCGGGTCGCAGAGTCTGTGTGTAACACCACGCAGCTGCCTCGGGCCACCCCCCAACGGTCCAGACAGGCCTCTGTTGTCCGGAACGTGGTTCTAAAGCCGGTGGCATGCCCCTTCCCACCACGTGACCGCCTCTGCCTGTCAATCAGGCAGAGGCGATTGAAGCCCTGAGATGCTGATAGAATCTCACTGGGCTCCAGGAGTGCACACGAGCAGGGCGCACTCCATGAAGTGATTCAGACTGCAATCGCGGCTGCTGCAGTGATGCAGTCTGAATTACCCCCTAGGCCCGCAGAGACTGCTTTGCAGAATTTAAGAAAAGCTTTATGCGCAGAGACTGTATTGCAAGCTCCTGATTTCAGGTGTCAAATTTGTGGCCCAAGACTAGTTAACCCTTGCAAAACTACAGCTACTTATTCAAAATGGCAATTTATAAAATGGTGTTTGTGCCCACTTTGCCAGTGTATTTCATGCCCAAAACAGCGTTGGGCCAAGCAAAATACAAGTGGGTGATATGTAAGTGACCACCCTCTGTTGATTTCAGGTGTCAAATTTGTGGCCCAAGACTAGTTAACCCTTGCAAAACTACAGCTATTTATTCAAAATGGCAAAATATTGTGTGTGTGCCCACTTTGCCAGTGTATTTCATGCCCAAAACAGTGTTGGGCCAGGCAAAATACAAGTGGGTGATATGTAAGTGACCACTCTCTGTTGATTTCAGGTGTCAAATTTGTGGCCCAAGACTAGTTAACCCTTGCAAAACTACAGCTACTTATTCAAAATGGCAAAATATGGTGTTTGTGCCCACTTTGCCAGTGTATTTCTTGCCCAAAACAGCGTTGGGCCAGGCAAAATACAAGTGGGTCACATGCATGTGACCACTTTCTGTTGATTTCAGGGGTCATATTTGTGGCCCAAGACTAATTAACCCTTGCAAAACTACAGCTACTTATTCAAAATGGTAAAATATGGTGTGTGTGCCCACTTTGCCAGTGTATTTCATGCCCAAAACAGTGTTGGGCCAAGCAAAAATAAGAATTTACTCACCGGTAATTCTATTTCTCGTAGTCCGTAGTGGATGCTGGGAACTCCGTAAGGACCATGGGGAATAGACAGGCTCCGCAGGAGACTGGGCACTCTAAAAGAAAGATTAGGTACTATCTGGTGTGCACTGGCTCCTCCCTCTATGCCCCTCCTCCAGACCTCAGTTAAGGAAACTGTGCCCGGAAGAGCTGACACAACAAGGAAAGGATTTGGAATCCAGGGTAAGACTCATACCAGCCACACCAATCACACTGTACAACTTGTGATAACCATACCCAGTTAACAGTATGAACAACAACTGAGCCTCAGTAACAGATGGCTCATAACAATAACCCTTTAGTTAAGCAATAACTATATACATGTATTGCAGAGAGTCCGCACTTGGGACGGGCGCCCAGCATCCACTACGGACTACGAGAAATAGAATTACCGGTGAGTAAATTCTTATTTTCTCTGACGTCCTAGTGGATGCTGGGAACTCCGTAAGGACCATGGGGATTATACCAAAGCTCCCAAACGGGCGGGAGAGTGCGGATGACTCTGCAGCACCAAATGAGCAAAGGCAAGGTCCTCCTCAGCCAGTGTATCAAACTTGTAGAATTTAGCAAATGTGTTTGAAGTTGAACCCGACCAAGTAGCAGCTCGGCAAAGCTGTAAAGCCGAGACCCCTCGGGCAACCGCCCAAGAAGAGCCCACCTTCCTTGTGGAATGGGCTTTTATCGATTTAGGATGCGGTAACCCTGCCGCAGAATGAGCTTGCTGAATCGTGTTACAGATCCAGCGCGCAATAGTTTGCTTTGAAGCAGGAGCACCCAGCTTGTTGGGTGCATGCAGGATAAACAGCGAGTCAGTTTTCCTGACTCCAGCCGTCCTGGCTACATAGATTTTCAAAGCCCTGACTACATCCAGTCCTCCAAGTCCCGAGTAGCCGCAGGCACCACAATAGGTTGGTTCAAATGAAACGCTGATACCACCTTAGGGAGAAATTGGGGACGAGTCCTCAATTCTGCCCTGTCCATATGGAAGATCAGATAAGGGCTTTTACATGACAAAGCCGCCAATTCTGACACACGCCTAGCCGAAGCTAAGGCCAATAGCATAACCACTTTCCACGTGAGATATTTCAGCTCCACGGTCTTAAGTGGCTCAAACCAGTGGGATTTCAGGAAATCCAACACAACGTTAAGATCCCAAGGTGCCACTGGAGGCACAAAAGGGGGCTGAATATGCAGCACTCCCTTAACAAACGTCTGAACTTCAGGCAGTGAAGCCAGTTCTTTTTGAAAGAAAATAGATAGGGCCGAAATCTGGACCTTTATGGACCCCAATTTTAGGCCCATAGTCACTCCTGACTGTAGGAAGTGCAGAAATCGCCCCAGCTGGAATTCCTCTGTTGGGGCCTTCCTGGCCTCACACCAAGCAACATATTTCCGCCATATGCGGTGATAATGATTTGCGGTCACATCCTTCCTAGCTTTTATCAGCGTAGGAATCACTTCATCCGGAATGCCCTTTTCCGTTAGGATCCGGCGTTCAACCGCCATGCCGTCAAACGCAGCCGCGGTAAGTCTTGGAACCAGGGGCGGATTGGGAACAAAAAGCGGCCCTGGAAAAATTTGTACTAGTGGCCCCACATGGGCAACACCAAAGGTGTAAGGTCTAGCCATGGGCCATGGCAGCAGCGCCCTCCCCCCAAAACTTTCCAGATAGTGGGCATGTCCAGCATCAAGGGGGAAGTTAAAAAGAAATAAAATTAAATATTATGAGCACATTATATGATACACCTTCAGAATTTAGGAAACTATATCATTCTTTAGAAATATATATTTTCTTGCTTATTACACCAACTGTATCCCAATTACTATTCATTCAATCTTATATGTCAGCCAAGCAGGCAGACAGAGCATACACTAGATTATCTGCAATCACAGGCTAAGTGGCAAAGAAATTTTCATATATGCAAATTATTTAGCATCTCATTCATTATGTCTATAAAAAGGACCACATGTCCTCAAACAAAACAGGCCCCACGGGTGCGTCGGCCCACCGGGAATCTTCCCTGTGAACCCTATGGCCAATCCGCCTCTGCTTGGAACAGACAGGGCCCCTGTTGTAACAGGTCCTGTCTGAGAGGCAGAGGCCATGGGTCCTCTGAGATCATTTCTTGTAGTTCTGGGTACCAAGTTCTTCTTGGCCAATCCGGAACGATGAGTATAGTTCTTACTCCTCTCTTTCTTACTATCCTCAGTACCTTGGGTATGAGAGGAAGAGGAGGGAACACATAAACCGACTGGTACACCCACGGTGTCACTAGTGCGTCCACAGCTATCGCCTGAGGGTCCCTTGACCTGGCGCAATATTTTTTTAGCTTTTTGTTGAGGCGGGACGCCATCATGTCCACCTGTGGCCGCTCCCAACGGTTTACAATCTGCGTGAAGACTTCTGGATGAAGTCCCCACTCTCCCGGGTGGAGGTCGTGCCTGCTGAGGAAATCTGCTTCCCAGTTGTCCACTCCCGGAATGAACACTGCTGACAGTGCTAGCACGTGATTCTCCGCCCATCGAAGAATCCTTGTGGCTTCTGCCATCGCCATCCTGCTTCTTGTGCCGCCCTGGCGGTTTACATGGGCGACCGCCGTGATGTTGTCTGATTGAATCAGCACTGGTTGGTTTTGAAGCAGGAGCTCTGCTTGACTCAGGGCGTTGTAAATGGCCCTTAGTTCCAGTATATTTATGTGTAGTGAAGTCTCCTGACTTGACCACTGTCCTTGGAAGTTCCTTCCCTGAGTGACTGCCCCCCATCCTCGGAGGCTTGCATCCGTGGTCACCAGGACCCAGTCCTGTATGCCGAATCTGCGGCCCTCGAGAAGATGAGCACTCTGCAGCCACCACAGCAGAGACACCCTGGCCCTTGGGGACAGGGTGATCAACCGATGCATCTGAAGATGCGATCCGGACCATTTGTCCAACAGATCCCACTGAAAGATCCTTGCATGGAACCTGCCGAAGGGAATTGCTTCGTAAGAAGCCACCATCTTTCCCAGGACTCGCGTGCAGTGATGCACCGACACCTGTTTTGGTTTCAGGTGGTCCCTGACCAGAGATGACAATTCCTGGGCCTTCTCCACCGGGAGAAACACCTTCTTCTGTTCTGTGTCCAGAATCATGCCCAGGAAAAGCAGACGCGTCGCAGGAATCAGCTGCGACTTTGGGATATTCAGAATCCAGCCGTGCTGTTGCAACACTTCCCGAGAGAGTGCTACGCTGACTAACAACTGCTCTCTGGACCTCGCCTTTATAAGGAGATCGTCCAAGTACGGGATAATTATAACTCCCTTCTTCCGAAGGAGTATCATCATTTCGGCCATTATCTTGGTAAATACTCTCGGTGCCGTGGACAGACCAAACGGCAACGTCTGGAATTGGTAAAGACAATCCTGTACCACAAACCTGAGGTACTCCTGGTGAGGTGGGTAAATGGGGACATGCAAGTAAGCATCCTTGATGTCCAGCGACACCATAAAATCCCCCGCTTCCAGGCTTGCAATAACCGCCCTGAGCGATTCCATTTTGAACTTGAACTTCCTTATATAAGTGTTCAAGGATTTTAAATTCAGAATGGGTCTCACCGAACCCAGTCCCTGTTGAAGGAGGGGAACCTTGATTATCACCTGCTGGAGGTACAGCTTGTGAATTGCCGCCAGTACTACCTCCCTTTCCCTGGGAGCAGCTGGCAAGGCTGATTTGAGGTAACGGCGAGGGGGAGTCGCCTCTAACTCCAGCTTGTATCCCTGAGATACAATTTGTACAGCCCAGAGATCCACCTGTGAGCGAACCCACTGGTTGCTGAAGTTTCGGAGACGCGCCCCCACCGCACCTGGCTCCGCCTGTGGAGCCCCAGCATCATGCGGTTGACTTAGAGGAAGCGGGGGAGGATTTTTGTTCCTGGGAACTGGCTGCCTGGTGCAGCTTCTTTCCTCTACCCCTGCCTCTGGGCAGAAAGGATGCGCCTCTGACCCGCTTGCCTTTCTGAGGCCGAAAGGACTGTACATGATAATACGGTGCTTTCTTAGGCTGTGAGGGAACCTGAGGTAAAAAAGTGGACTTCCCAGCTGTTGCTGTGGATACGAGGTCCGAGAGACCGTCCCCAAACAATTCCTCACCCTTATAAGGCAAAACCTCCATGTGTCCAATCAGCATCACCTGTCCACTGCCGAGTCCATAATACTCTCCTGGCAGAAATGGACATTGCATTAATTCTAGATGCCAGCAGGCAAATGTCCCTCTGTGCACCCCGCATATATAAGACGATGTCTTTTATATGTTCGATGGTTAGCAAAATAGTATCCCTGTCGAGGGAATCAATGTTGTCTGACAGGGTATCAGACCATGCTGCTGCAGCACTACACATCCATGCTGAAGCAATAGCAGGTCTCAGTATAGTACCCGAGTGTGTATACACAAACTTCAGGATAGCTTCCTGCTTTCTATCCGCAGGTTCCTTTAGGGCGGCCGTATCCTGAGACGGCAGTGCCACCTTTTTTGATAAGCGTGTGAGCGCCTTGCCCACCCTAGGGGATGTTTCCCAATGTAACCTGTCCGTTGGCGGGAAAGGGTACGCCATCAGTAACCTCTTAGAAATCACTAGTTTCTTATCGGGGGAACTCCACGCTTCTTCACACAAATCATTTAATTCATCAGATGGGGGAAAAGTCACTGGCTGCTTTTTCTCCCCAAACATAATACCCTTCTTGGTAGTAACCGGGTTAACATCAGAAATGTGCAATACATTTTTCATTGCAGTAATCATGCAACGGATGGCCTTTGTAGACTGTACATTTGTCTCATTTTCATCCACACTGGAGTCAGACTCCGTGTCGACATCTGTGTCTACCATCTGAGCTAGCGGGCGTTTTTGAGCCCCTGATGGCCTCTGAGACGCTTGGGCAGGCGCGGGCTGAGATCCCGGCTGTCCCAAGGCTGCTGCTTCATCGAACCTTTTATGTAAGGAGTTGACACTGTCTGTTAAGACCTTCCACATATCCATCCAATCCGGTGTTGGCCCAGTCGGGGGTGACACCACACTTATCTGCCCCTGCTCCGCCTCCACGTAACCCTCCTCATCAAACATGTCGACACAGCCGTACCGACACACCACACACACACAGGGAATGCTCAGACTGAGGACAGGACCCCACAAAGTCCTTTGGGGAGACAGAGAGAGAGTATGCCAGCACACACCACAGCGCTATATAACACAGGGATTTACACTATAATGAGTGATTTTTCCCAATAGCTGCTTATTATCCTATTTGCGCCTAAATTTATGTGCCCCCCCTCTCTTTTTTACCCTTCTCGTACAGGATACTGCAGGGGAGAGCCTGGGGAGCGTCCTTCCAGCGGAGCTGTGAAGAGAAAATGGCGCTGGTGTGCTGAGGAAGAAGGCCCCGCCCCCTCAGCGGCAGGCTTCTCCCGCGTTTTGTATAGCTTAATGGCGGTTTTTTTTACACATATACAGTTTCCCAGACTGTATTATGTGTATTTAGTACCAAAAGGTATTCTTATTGCTGCCCAGGGCGCCCCCTCCCCCCCAGCGCCCTGCACCCTACAGTGACCGGAGTGTGTGGTGTGCAGTGGGAGCAATGGCGCACAGCTGCAGTGCTGTGCGCTACCTTAATGAAGACCGGAGTCTTCTGCCGCCAATTTCATCTCCTTCTTCTGTCTTCTGGCTCTGCAAGGGGAACGGCGGCGCGGCTCCGGGAGCGGACGATCAAGGTCTGGTCATGTGTTCGAACCCTCTGGAGCTAATGGTGTCCAGTAGCCTAAGAAGCACAAGCTAGCTGCACGCAGGTAGGTTTGCTTCTCTCCCCTCAGTCCCACGTAGCAGTGATTCTGTTGCCAGCAGATCTCACTGAAAATAAAAAACCTAACAAATACTTTCTTTCTAGCAAGCTCAGGAGAGCCCACTAGGAGCACCCAGCTCTGGCCGGGCACAGATTCTAACTGAGGTCTGGAGGAGGGGCATAGAGGGAGGAGCCAGTGCACACCAGATAGTACCTAATCTTTCTTTTAGAGTGCCCAGTCTCCTGCGGAGCCCGTCTATTCCCCATGGTCCTTACGGAGTTCCCAGCATCCACTAGGACGTCAGAGAAAAACAAGTGGGTGATATGTAAGTGACCACCCTGTGTTGATTTCAGGTGTCAAATTTGTGGCCCAAGACTAGTTAACCCTTGCAAAACTACAGCTACGTATTCAAAATGGCAAAATATGGTGTGTGCCCACTTTGCCAGTGTATTTCATGCCCAAAACAGCGTTGGGCCAAACAAAATACAAGTGGGTGATATGTAAGTGACCACCCTCTGTTGATTTCAGGTGTCAAATTAGTGGCCCAAGACTAGTTAACCCTTGCAAAACTACAGCTACTTATTCAAAATGGTAAAATATGGTGTTTGTGCCCACTTTGCCAGTGTATTTCATGCCCAAACCAGCGTTGGGCCAGGCAATATACATGTGGGTCACATGCATGTGACCACTCTCTGTTGATTTCAGGGGTCAAATTTGTGGCCCAAGACTAGTTAACCCTTGCAAAACTACAGCTACTTATTCAAAATGGTAAAGTATGGTGTGTGTGCCCACTTTGCCAGTGTATTTCATGGCCAAAACAGCGTTGGGCAAAACAAAATACAAGTGGGTGATATGTAAGTGACCACCCTCTGTTGATTTCAGGTGTCAAATTTGTGGCCAAAGACTAGTTGACCCTTGCAAAACTAAATTTTTTGAATAAGAAGCTGGAGCTCGAATAAGAAGTGAATAAGAAGTGAATAAGAAGCAGGCCGAATAAGAAGCTAACTTCAGCATCGTGAAAACCACCAAGGATGTACTACTGCATGAGGAATTCACAAGTACAGTATTGTATTCAGTGAACATCTAGACATCTAAGAACCAATGTCAAGACATAACTGACGTGAGTGGAAATCCAAAATAGGCAAAGAGACTTTGTAATGCTGCTCGAGTCAGGTGGCCATGCGGGATGCCGGCCGGACATTTTTTTAAAGGGGCAATCACAAGGCAAAACCATGCCTTGTAAATGATTGCACCTTTAAGAAAACATCGTGTTCGGCTGGCATCCCACACAGCCGCTGGGCTCGGCCGGCATTACATCCCGCGGCCGCCGATTGTGTGAATAATTTTTCATAAGTATAGAAGACATCAACAACATTGAGAATAACATCAGTCATGAGTTTGTGATGAAAGACTTCTGAAATAGTTTGCATAGTCAGTGAGAAGAGTCTGATTGATATCCTTTTCAAGAGATGTAGAATAGAATTGCCTGAAATGTTGGTATTTAACTGCTTCACTAACCCTTAATTATTTACAGATTGCTACAATAAAGATAAATTAATGGTGCATACACAATTACCGAGAAAATGGTAGACGTCGCTCATTTTCACCCTTCTTGAGCAACATCTCTCATTTTCTCTACAAGTGTGTATGCCGCCGGCGACAAACGATGCGCGGACCAGCAGGGGTTATTAACGACACTTGTTGTCGGCCATGCAGGCAGCTCAATCTGGACTGTCGTCCAAGAGCTGCCTGCACGGCCCGACCGCTGCGTAACGTCACTGAGCGATATGAGTGTCATATCGCTCAGTGTGTACGGCTGGCCGCTGATCGCCCTTTCTGGGAGGGGGAAACACTAGGCGACATCGCTCATAGAGCATGTCACCTACTGTGTACCCACCTTAAGAATGTTTCTGTAACATGGAGAAGCTTGTAGTGAGGGGGGGTTGAAGCTTGAAGATTGCTACTGCGCAGTCTCTACGATGGTCCTTTCATGGAGGCATCAAGTCTTTTACCAAGATGGCTGTTGCTTGGTCGTGTGGTAAATTACCTTAATATTATTATTATAAAAAAAAGGAGCATCTCTAATACAGTAGATTATCCTTTTGTCTCCTGTCGTTAACCTTCATACTTCATAAAACAATAAAATATGCTTAAATGAATCACAGTCAAATTAATATTTTATCGAAACGCTTTATCTTATCTCTTTTAGCTACATATTTAAAGCTAGAAGTTACCATTTTAATACAATGTGATGCTGCATCAAAGAAAATGTTTTTTTTTTATCTTTGTCATAGTCAATGAGAAGAAGTGATTGAACTGGCAGCAATAGGAACAGAACCCATTTTCCCAGGATTCCTGAGTGTAAATTCTGTATTAATTTACAGCGCCTCCCACACTTCTCACAGCAGATTGTGAGCACTTTTACAACCACTCTTTGAAACTGATGGGTGCTGGACGACGTTCCTTGGTTCAGAGGGAGTATGTACATATTTGAATGTACCAAGTAAAGCTGAGATACTAAATGTGTGCAATAGTGTCTACAGTTATGCAGCTCATCAATTCCACATAACACAGGAGGAAAAAAAAGAAGATAGAAAATATGTCTGCAAATCTTCCTTCACTTAACCAGACATTGTCGTCTGCCGCAAATGGCACTGCTCGTTTGATATACTGGAATGGAAGTGGTACTTTCTACCGAGAAGATGACGATTTGTCCCTTGGTTTAGAAATACTGGCAATAATCTCTGTCACATATGCTCTTATCATTTCAGTTGGTCTCCTTGGGAACACAATACTTATCAAAGTATTTTTCAAGATTAAGTCGATGCAGACAGTTCCCAATATTTTTATCACCAGCCTAGCTTTCGGAGACTTGCTTCTTCTCCTGACATGTGTTCCGGTAGATGCATCCCGCTATATGGTGGACACGTGGCTTTTTGGGAGAATGGGTTGCAAGGTTATATCTTTCATACAGCTCACTTCTGTTGGAGTGTCAGTATTTACCTTGACTGTCCTTAGTGCCGACAGGTACGTCTTACCTTCTCTTTATTATCATTATCTTTGTATTATTACTAAACCATGATACTGATTGTGTAACGTATCTTTAACTATTTGTATGAAATATAGTTGAAATGTAAATTCGGACACATTAGGATAGAGTCTAGAAACATAGATTAGAAAAGTAGGTTTTATAATTGCAAAATTTGTTCTGTATATATATGACCATGTTTTCAGTCAGTAATACTATATATATATATATATATATATATAGTATTACTGACTAAAAACATGCACCTATTTGAACCTATGCACCTTTTGACCATGTTGACCATATGCATGTCGCCCAATTTGTGTCGACCTATTGCCTGTCAACCTTTTAACTGTCGACTTATCATCTGTATACTTTCCGGGAGTTGGAATAAAAGATGATATCGAAAAGACACCATTTATACAGGCTTACATTCCTGGAGCAGATATTTTTTAACTGAATATTACTGAAACCTGTAATTATATAGGACGAGAACACACAAATAAAGTCTATGAAAGGCAGGGTTAATGCTATAGACAATCTGAAGCTTGGATTTGACTACAATGCAGTCATTATCCTTAATGTATAATGCATAACTAATGTAAATGGGCTATACAATTAACTGTACATTGATTTGTACAATTACAAATACAGTAAATTAATCATCTTGTTTATGAATGTTTATGTCTGTTGCCATCGGGCTGTAAATACAGCTATATAATAAATACATTTATAATTTAAAAAAAAAATATTCAACACAATGGAATTTTTTTCATGATATATTTGCCTTATTTATAGTTTCATATTTTATGTATATTGTTAAATTGGGAAAAATGCTAACCAGTAAACTGAAAGAAGCATCATAAATAAATATATATATATATATATATATATATATATATATATACACGTGTGTGTGTATGCGTATGTGATTTCTGTTTAAACAGTGGCAAAAATACTAACCAGTAAACTGAAATAAGCATTTTTTATATATATATATATATATATATACATACATACATATGTATGTGTGTGTATGCGTATGTGATTTCTGTTTAAACAGTGGCAAAAATACTAACCAGTAAACTGAAATAAGCATTATATATATATATATATATATATACACATACATACATATGTATGTGTGTGTATGCGTATGTTATTTCTGTTTAAACAGTGTGGTCACCTGCCGTGTTGCACCCCAAATCTAGGAATGGTGAGTGCCCTGGATTAGTGCTTTTTGTTTATTATATTAATTTTGGTATTCATATATTTGTGATTACATTTTCTCATGCACTCTGTTTTAACTTATTTATTATAGCTTATGTCAGGTGCTTTACAACAGGTGTGTTGGTAACTGCCTCACCTTTAAAAGCAAAGTCGTTGTGAGCTTTAGAGCAGGTAGCATACCTAAAGTTTGACACCGATGTGAGAGCTATTTTTATGGTAATTATATTGAATGATAGAGTAGGACCTACAGTAAAATGGGGTCCCTTGCTGGGAGCTGTAGGCAGTGGCGTAACTACTGACCCCGCAGCCCTCGCGGTGGCTTGGAGGTGCAGGGCTGCGGGGGGGGCGCCGCCACTGATTTAGCGCAGATTGACATGCGGACGAGCCGTCCGCATGTCAATCTGCTGTCTCCCTCCTTCCCTAGCCGCTGCTGTGAAGGAGGGACATGGAGGGAACAGCGCGCGCCTCTCCTGTGTCCCTCCTGCATCTCCGGCGTGTCTATTGAATGAAGTGCCGGTTCGTGAGCTCTGATTGGCTCACGAACTGGCACTTCATTTAACAGGAGGGACCCAGGAGAGGCGCGCGCTGTGCCCTCCGTGTCCCTCCTTCAAAAAACAGCGGGGGAGTGGGGGTGAGCTGTACCTGGCACTGGGGGAGGGGGAGCATATTTGGCACTTGGGGGGCATATGTGGCACTGAGGGGGCATATGTGACACTGGGGGGGTATATGTGTACCTGGCACTTGGGGGGGGGGGGCATATTTGGCATTGGGTGCATGTGTGTACCTGGCACTGTGGGGAAATATCTGGCACTGGGGGCATATGTGGCACTGGGAATACAGCCCTAGCAACAAGCATTACCCCCTAGCAACGAGCATGACACCCAGTGCATGAAACCCTTGGCAACGAGCATGACACCCAGTGCATGAAACCCCTGGCAACGAGCATGACACCCAGTGCATGAAACCCCTGGCAACGAGCATGACACCCTGAGCATGAAATACCCTGGCACCGTGCATGGAACCAAGAGCATGAAACCCCTGGCAACGAGCATGACACCCAGTGCATGAAACCCCTGGCAACGAGCATAACACCCTGAGCATGAAAACCCCTGGCACCGTGCATGGAACCAAGAGCATGAAACCCCTGGCAACGAGCAGGTAATTTAAAAGTAATTAGAAGCCTTACTGTAGAACTTAATGTGTAATGGGCATTGCGGTGTGTGGCATAATGTATCACGCAGTGACGTGCGGTAGGGTGAGGCAGAGCCTTTCCTGTCATACTTGCGTTTGTACCAGAGTTTTGATTGTATAAAGTATATGAAAAATATAAAGAATATGTTTGAAATATCTTCTTTGCATTATTCTAATAATTTTTATAGCCAAAACTCTGGAGTAAAAAGTCTATGGCAGGTGAGGCAGTGCCTCACCTGGCTAACTTTTCTGCACATCTCTGATCAAAACTCACCAAATTTCCAGGAGTTTATACTGCTGCACCTGTGTATAATGCCCAGATGTACACTTTGGCTCATATAGTGCATGTAAATCTGGCTCTGGTGTTAGCCAGTGCCTCCTGAGCTATTTAGCTCACTGCACGTCCTTGGACTATCACGGACATTGAGGTGTGTGTCATAATGTGTCACAGGCATTACGGTATGTGGCATACTATATCACGGGCATTGTGGTATGTGGTATAATGTTTCAGGGGCATTGCAGTGTGGCATAATGTATAACGGGCATTGCGGTGTGTGGCATAGGGTATAACGGCCATTTCGGTATGTGTCACAGGCATTACGGTGTGGTATACTATATCACGGGCATTGTGGCATGTGGTATAATGTCTCAGGGTCATTGCAGTGTGTGGCATAATGTATCACGGACATTGCGGTGTGTGTCATAATGTGTCAGGCATTACGGTGTGTGGTATACTATATCACGGGCATTGTGGTATGTGGTATAATGTCTCAGGGTCATTGCGGTGTGTGTCATAATGTGACACAGGCATTGTATGTGCTATAATGTATCAGAGGCATTGCAGTGTGTAGCATAATGTATAACGGGCACTGCGATTCCTGTCATAATGTGTCACAGGAATTACGGTGTGTGGCATAATGTGTCGGGGGCATTATGGTGTGTGCATATTGTGTCATGTGCATTATTGTGTGTGGCATAATGTCTAAGGGCCATTGCAGTATGTGGCATAATGTATACTGGGCATTACTATAAGGAGGAAAAATGACAAATAATGTAAGGGGCATGAATCAGGATTATTTTTCTTTCCTGTGGTGGCCAACGTCTGGGCGTGCAGGTTGCAAAACTGGGGTATAAGGTAGTCTTTTCCTGCATGTCATGCCCCTTCATGTGAAGATATGCCCATTTCAACAAAGCCACTTTTTTGCGGCGCGCGCCGGTTCATCCCTATACTAGTGACAATTATGGGGGGTGGGGGGGGGGGGGGGCGACGGAGAATTTCTTGGCTTGGGGGAGAAAAATTTCTAGTTACGCCACTGGCTGTAGGCTTTACTGCATTGATAAATACATTAAACTCAACTGTTTATTATTGTTAGTTAATATAGTGAGTGATAGCCTCTGTGATTTCTGTTTAAACAATGTGGACACACACCGTGTTGCACCCCAAATCTAGGGATGGTGAGTGCTGCGGATTTGTGTGTGTATGTATGTATATATATATATATATATATATATATATATTTATCCACAGAAAAGAGATGTGTACAGGTGCGCTGGTGATTAGTTAGTCTCAGTCCACAGGTATAAGCACAACACTGGGCTGTATCACCAGAGTATATTCACAATGCAGCAGTTCTCCACATAAAGCTCTGACTCTCAAGAGCAAAGTATCTGGAAATAGCAAAAGAAGGAGAATGCGCTCATAGTGCAAATCAATTTAATTCATAAACCACATATATGCACAGGATAGGTCAAATGAATAGCAGTGGACTCGTACCCTGATGGCCCACTCTGTGGGCTGTGTATCACATGAAAAGTAAAACCACAAGGCAAAAGCTGCAGCCCGCTGCACCTGGATCTGGGACCACGCACCGCACCAGCTTCAGTGACCGATCCGTCAGGACACCTGTACCGGGTGAAGTCGGGGATGACAGCTCATGTGGAACAAGAAGCGCCTGGTAAGCCCCACCTCAATGCATTTCGTAATCACTTCGTCAGGAGGTTGGCTTACCAGACGTCAGCACGAGCTTTATATAGCAGTCACATATCAATAATGGTACCATTAATTGTGAATTACCATCAGCCGCTCTAATTCTCAGCAGCAACAGCCTCACTTAGAAGTGCTAGACAGCACTCATTAATACAATCTGATAAAAAACATCAGTAAATAGACGGCTAATTTCATAAAAACTACGCTAAAGCTACAAGACTGGTGGCTCTTCAGCGACAATTTTCAAAGCTAATAAGCACACACAATTTAGCACAATACATAAATACAGAATACAAATAGACTTATTTAAAAGTGCAATAAAAAAATTATTAATGCTTAATTAATACTCTTCTGTTTTTTCATTTTGCTTTTTGTTAATTGCTAAAAATAAACTACAGGTTGAGTGTCACATATCCAAATATTCCGAAATACGGAGTATTCCGAAATACAGACTTTTTTGAGTGAGAGTGAGATAGTGAATCCTTTGTTTTCTGATGGCTCACTGTACACAAACTTTGTTTAATGCACAGTTATTAAAAATATTGTATTAAATGACCTTCAGGCTGTGTGTATATGGTGTATATGAAACATAAATTAATTGTGTGAATGTTCACACACTTTGTTTAATGCACAAAGTTATTAAAAATAATGGCTAAAATGACCGTCAGGCTTTGTGTATAAGGTGTATATGTAACATAAATGCATTCTGTGCTTAGACTTGGGTCCCATCACCATGATATCTCATTATTGTATGCAATTATTCCAAAATACGGAAAAATCCGATATCCAAAATTCTTCTGGCCCCAAGCATTTTGGATAAGGGATACTCAACCTGTATTAACACTTGTATTTTTTTTAAGTATTTTTAATTTGCAGCATTTTTTCCACACCTGCTTAAAACCTTGCACGTTATATATATATATATATATATATATATATGTATAAATATATATATATATATATATATACTGTATATATACACACACATGTTTATATATATATAATTCAGTGATGTGCGTTGGGGTGGGGCAGATGAGGCAGAGCCTTTCCTGTCATACTAACGTTTGTGCCAGAGTTTTGACTGCATAAAGTGTGTGAAAAATACAAAGAATATGTTAAAAATATCTTCTTTGCATTATTCTAATCATTTTTATAGCCAAATCTCTGAAGTAAAAAGTCTATGGCAGGTGAGACAGTGCCTAACCTGCTTATCTTTTCTGCCCATCTCTTATCAAAACCCACTAAATGTTCAGGAGTTTATACTGTTGTACCTGTGTATAATGCCCACATGAACCATTTGGCTCATATATTGTGTGTAAATCAAATCGTGGTATTATTAACCAGTGCCTCCTGAGAAATTTACGCCACCGCACATCCCTGATATATATATATATATATATATATATACACACACACACACACACACACTGTATATATATATATATATATATATATATATGTGTATGTGTATATATATATATATATATATACCAACTAGGACAAATGAGGCGGCACTCAGAGTCTTCAAACAAGTGAAAAATTGTAAGCACCATTACAATTTTTCACTTGTTTGAAGACTCTGAGTGCCGCCTCATTTGTCCTAGTTGGTATCCATCTGGTATTTATACCTGGAGGAGGGCACCGGAGCATAGAACTGGCTATATATATATATATATATGGCAAACAAAAATGAGAATAGGCGTCTCCTAGTGCAATTTTTCATATATATTATAACCTCCACCTTTGGTATCACCCCAGTGAATTCAAGGTGTACCGTGAATGGTGGAATTCCAACCACCTATTTGAATGGCACAGTATCACGACTTCAACGTATGATAGGAATAGTTTTCATCAATGTTATCCTGGTGGTGCTTCTCCCCGGTTATTACCTCACACAGAAAAGATAAAAGCAGAAAGGACTGATAGTGCAATATGTTTTTATAAAAAAATATACATTTATTCAAAACTGATCCTAATAATAAAATAGTTGCCCGTACAATATAAAGATAAAAGACAGCTTATCTGTCAATAGTCGTCCATACGAATAAACACTCAGCGCGTTTCATCCGATGCCCACGGCTTGGACTTCCTCAGGAGTGTAATGGTGTAAGCTGCATGGACACGTATTTAGAGATGAGCGGGTTCGGTTTCTCTGAATCCGAACCCGCCGAACTTCAGCTTTTTTTACACGGGGCCGAGCAGGCTCGGATCCTCCCGCCTTGCTCGGTTAACCCGAGCGCGCCCGAACGTCATCATCCCGCTGTCGGATTCTCGCGAGGCTCGGATTCTATTGCGAGACTCGGATTCTATATAAGGAGCCGCGCGTCGCCGCCATTTTTCACACGTGCATTGAGATTGATAGGGAGAGGACGTGGCTGGCGTCCTCTCCGTTTAGAGTGACTAATAGTACTAGAGAGAGAGAGACACAAATTTTGGGGAGCATAATATAGGAGGAGTACTACTTGCTGCTGATAGTGTGACCAGTGGCAGTGACCAGTGCCACCAGTTTAATGAATCCGTTCTCTGCCTGAAAAAAAACGATACACAGTGTGACAAGGTCACACATACCATATCTGTGCTCAGCCCAGTGTGCTGCATCATATACTGTATATCATTATCTGACTGCTGAGTGCTCACTGCTCACACAGCTTAATTGTGGGGGAGACTGGGGAGCAGTTATAGCAGGAGTACATATTTTAAGTACAGTGCACACTTTTGCTGCCAGAGTGCCACTGCCAGTGTGACTGACCAGTGACCACTGACCACCAGTATTGTGATTGTCTGCTGACCACCAGTATATTGTGATTGTCTGCCTGAAAAAGTTAAACACTCGTCGTGTGGTGTTTTTATAAACGCATTCTGCAGACAGTGTCCAGCAGGTCCGTCATTACATAATATATACCTGTCCGGCTGCAGTACTAGTGTGATATATATATATATTTTAATTTTATCTCATTATCATCCAGTCTATATTAGCAGCAGACACAGTACGGTAGTCCACGGCTGTAGCTACCTCTGTGTCGGCAGTCGCTCGTCCATCCATAATTGTATACCACCTACCCGTGGTTTATTTATTTTTTTCTATCTTCTTGATACTAGTAGCTTACTTTAGGAGTCTGCAGTGCTGAGTCTGACAGACAGTGTCCAGCAGGTCCGTCATTACATAATATATACCTGTCCGGCTGCAGTACTAGTGTGATATATATATATATATATTTTTTAATTTTATCTCATTATCATCCAGTCTATATTAGCAGCAGACACAGTACGGTAGTCCACGGCTGTAGCTACCTCTGTGTCGGCAGTCGCTCGTCCATCCATAATTGTATACCACCTACCCGTGGTTTATTTATTTTTTCTATCTTCTTGATACTAGTAGCTTACTTTAGGAGTCTGCAGTGCTGACAGATAGTGTCCAGCAGGTCCGTCATTACATAATATAATATACCTGTCCGGCTGCAGTACTAGTGTGATATATATATATTTTAATTTTATCTCATTATCATCCAGTCTATATTAGCAGCAGACACAGTACGGTAGTCCACGGCTGTAGCTACCTCTGTGTCGGCAGTCGCTCGTCCATCCATAATTGTATACCACCTACCCGTGGTTTATTTATTTTTTCTATCTTCTTGATACTAGTAGCTTACTTTAGGAGTCTGCAGTGCTGACAGACAGTGTCCAGCAGGTCCGTCATTACATAATATATACCTGTCCGGCTGCAGTACTAGTGTGATATATATATATTTTAATTTTATCTCATTATCATCCAGTCTATATTAGCAGCAGACACAGTACGGTAGTCCACGGCTGTAGCTACCTCTGTGTCGGCAGTCGCTCGTCCATCCATAATTGTTTACCACCTACCCGTGGTTTATTATTTTTTTCTATCTTCTTGATACTAGTAGCTTACTTTAGGAGTCTGCAGTGCTGAGTCTGACAGACAGTGTCCAGCAGGTCCGTCATTACATAATATATACCTGTCCGGCTGCAGTACTAGTGTGATATATATATATATATATATATATATATATATTTTAATTTTATCTCATTATCATCCAGTCTATATTAGCAGCAGACACAGTACGGTAGTCCATGTCTGTAGCTACCTCTGTGTCGGCAGTCGCTCGTCCATCCATAAGTATACTAGTATCCATCCATCTCCATTGTTTACCTGAGGTGCCTTTTAGTTGTGCCTATTAAAATATGGAGAACAAAAATGTTGAGGTTCCAAAATTAGGGAAAGATCAAGATCGACTTCCACCTCGTGCTGAAGCTGCTGCCACTAGTCATGGCCGAGACGATGAAATGCCAGCAACGTCGTCTGCCAAGGCCGATGCCCAATGTCATAGTACAGAGCATGTAAAATCCAAAACACCAAATATCAGTAAAAAAAGGACTCAAAAATCTAAAATAAAATTGTCGGAGGAGAAGCGTAAACTTGCCAATATGCCATTTACCACACGGAGTGGCAAGGAACGGCTGAGGCCCTGGCCTATGTTCATGGCTAGTGGTTCAGCTTCACATGAGGATGGAAGCACTCAGCCTCTCGCTAGAAAAATGAAAAGACTCAAGCTGGCAAAAGCACCGCAAAGAACTGTGCGTTCTTCGAAATCCCAAATCTACAAGGAGAGTCCAATTGTGTCGGTTGCGATGCCTGACCTTCCCAACACTGGACGTGAAGAGCATGCGCCTTCCACCATTTGCACGCCCCCTGCAAGTGCTGGAAGGAGCACCCGCAGTCCAGTTCCTGATAGTCAGATTGAAGATGTCAGTGTTGAAGTACACCAGGATGAGGAGGATATGGGTGTTGCTGGCGCTGGGGAGGAAATTGACAAGGAGGATTCTGATGGTGAGGTGGTTTGTTTAAGTCAGGCACCCGGGGAGACACCTGTTGTCCGTGGGAGGAATATGGCCGTTGACATGCCTGGTGAAAATACCAAAAAAATCAGCTCTTCGGTGTGGAAGTATTTCAACAGAAATGCGGACAACATTTGTCAAGCCGTGTGTTGCCTTTGTCAAGCTGTAATAAGTAGGGGTAAGGACGTTAACCACCTCGGAACATCCTCCCTTATACGTCACCTGCAGCGCATTCATAATAAGTCAGTGACAAGTTCAAAAACTTTGGGCGACAGCGGAAGCAGTCCACTGACCAGTAAATCCCTTCCTCTTGTAACCAAGCTCACGCAAACCACCCCACCAACTCCCTCAGTGTCAATTTCCTCCTTCCCCAGGAATGCCAATAGTCCTGCAGGCCATGTCACTGGCAATTCTGACGAGTCCTCTCCTGCCTGGGATTCCTCCGATGCATCCTTGCTTGTAACGCCTACTGCTGCTGGCGCTGCTGTTGTTGCTGCTGGGAGTCGATGGTCATCCCAGAGGGGAAGTCGTAAGCCCACTTTTACTACTTCCACCAAGCAATTGACTGTCCAACAGTCCTTTGCGAGGAAGATGAAATATCACAGCAGTCATCCTGTTGCAAAGCGGATAACTGAGGCCTTGACAACTATGTTGGTGTTAGACGTGCGTCCGGTATCCGCCGTTAGTTCACAGGGAACTAGACAATTTCTTGAGGTAGTGTGCCCCCGTTACCAAATACCATCTAGGTTCCACTTCTCTAGGCAGGCGATACCGAGAATGTACACGGACGTCAGAAAAAGACTCACCAGTGTCCTAAAAAATGCAGTTGTACCCAATGTCCACTTAACCACGGACATGTGGACAAGTGGAGCAGGGCAGGGTCAGGACTATATGACTGTGACAGCCCACTGGGTAGATGTATGGACTCCCGCCGCAAGAACAGCAGCGGCGGCACCAGTAGCAGCATCTCGCAAATGCCAACTCTTTCCTAGGCAGGCTACGCTTTGTATCACTGGTTTCCAGAATACGCACACAGCTGAAAACCTCTTACGGCAACTGAGGAAGATCATCGCGGAATGGCTTACCCCAATTGGACTCTCCTGTGGATTTGTGGCATCGGACAACGCCAGCAATATTGTGTGTGCATTAAATATGGGCAAATTCCAGCACGTCCCATGTTTTGCACATACCTTGAATTTGGTGGTGCAGAATTTTTTAAAAAACGACAGGGGCGTGCAAGAGATGCTGTCGGTGGCCAGAAGAATTGCGGGCCACTTTCGGCGTACAGGCACCACGTACAGAAGACTGGAGCAACACCAAAAACGCCTGAACCTGCCCTGCCATCATCTGAAGCAAGAAGTGGTAACGAGGTGGAATTCAACCCTATATATGCTTCAGAGGTTGCAGGAGCAGCAAAAGGCCATTCAAGCCTATACAATTCAGCACAATATAGGAGGTGGAATGCACCTGTCTCAAGCGCAGTGGAGAATGATTTCAACGTTGTGCAAGGTTCTGCTGCCCTTTGAACTTGCCACACGTGAAGTCAGTTCAGACACTGCCAGCCTGAGTCAGGTCATTCCCCTCATCAGGCTTTTGCAGAAGAAGCTGGAGACATTGAAGGAGGAGCTAACACGGAGCGATTCCGCTAGGCATGTGGGACTTGTGGATGGAGCCCTTAATTCGCTTAACAAGGATTCACGGGTGGTCAATCTGTTGAAATCAGATCACTACATTTTGGCCACCGTGCTCGATCCTAGATTTAAAACCTACCTTGGATCTCTCTTTCCGGCAGACACAAGTCTGCTGGGGTTCAAAGACCTGCTGGTGAGAAAATTGTCAAGTCAAGCGGAACGCGACCCGTCAACATCTCCTCCTTCACATTCTCCCGCAACTGGGGGTGCGAGGAAAAGGCTCAGAATTCCGAGCCCACCCGCTGGCGGTGATGCAGGGCAGTCTGGAGCGACTGCTGATGCTGACATCTGGTCCGGACTGAAGGACCTGACAACGATTACGGACATGTCGTCTACTGTCGTCTATCTTTTTTTCCGGCAGACACAAGTCTGCAAAGGTTCAAAGACCTGCTGGTGAGAAAATTGTCAAGTCAAGCGAAACGTGACCCGTCAACATCTCCTCCTTCACATTCTCCCGCAACTTGGGGTGCGAGGAAAAGGCTAAGAATTCCGAGCCACCCGCTGGCGGTGATGCAGGGCAGTCTGGAGCGAGTGCTGACATCTGGTCCGGACTGAAGGACCTGACAACGATTACGGACATGTCGTCTACTGTCACTGCATATGATTCTCTCCCCATTGAAAGAATGGTGAAGGATTATATGAGTGCCCGCATCCAAGTAGGCACGTCAGACAGTCCGTACTTATACTGGCAGGAAAAAGAGGCAATTTGGAGGCCCTTGCACAAACTGGCTTTATTCTACCTAAATTGCCCTCCCACAAGTGTGTACTCCGAAAGAGTGTTTAGTGCCGCCGCTCACCTTGTCAGCAATCGGCGTACGAGGTTACTTCCAGAAAATGTGGAGAAGATGATGTTCATTAAAATGAATTATAATCAATTCCTCCGTGGAGACATTGACCAGCAGCAATTGCCTCCACAAAGTACACAGGGAGCTGAGATGGTGGATTCCAGTGGGGACGAATTGATAATCTGTGAGGAGGGGGATGTACACGGTGATATATCGGAGGATGATGATGAGGTGGACATCTTGCCTCTGTAGAGCCAGTTTGTGCAAGGAGAGATTAATTGCTTCTTTTTTGGTGGGGGTCCAAACCAACCCGTCATTTCAGTCACAGTCGTGTGGCAGACCATGTCACTGAAATGATGGGTTGGTTAAAGTGTGCATGTCCTGTTTATACAACATAAGGGTGGGTGGGAGGGCCCAAGGACAATTCCATCTTGCACCTCTTTTTTCTTTCATTTTTCTTTGCGTCATGTGCTGTTTGGGGAGTGTTTTTTGGAAGGGCCATCCTGCGTGACACTGCAGTGCCACTCCTAGATGGGCCAGGTGTTTGTGTCGGCCACTAGGGTCGCTTATCTTACTCACACAGCTACCTCATTGCGCCTCTTTTTTTCTTTGCGTCATGTGCTGTTTGGGGAGTGTTTTTTGGAAGGGCCATCCTGCGTGACACTGCAGTGCCACTCCTAGATGGGCCAGGTGTTTGTGTCGGCCACTAGGGTCGCTTAGCTTACTCACACAGCTACCTCATTGCGCCTCTTTTTTTCTTTGCGTCATGTGCTGTTTGGGGAGTGTTTTTTGGAAGGGCCATCCTGCGTGACACTGCAGTGCCACTCCTAGATGGGCCAGGTGTTTGTGTCGGCCACTAGGGTCGCTTAGCTTACTCACACAGCTACCTCATTGCGCCTCTTTTTTTCTTTACGTCATGTGCTGTTTGGGGAGTGTTTTTTGGAAGGGCCATCCTGCGTGACACTGCAGTGCCACTCCTAGATGGGCCAGGTGTTTGTGTCGGCCACTAAGGGTCGCTTATCTTACTCACACAGCTACCTCATTGCGCCTCTTTTTTTCTTTGCGTCATGTGCTGTTTGGGGAGTGTTTTTTGGAAGGGTTATCCTGCGTGACACTGCAGTGCCACTCCTAGATGGGCCCGGTGTTTGTGTCGGCCACTAGGGTCGCTTATCTTACTCACACAGCTACCTCATTGCGCCTCTTTTTTTCTTTGCGTCATGTGCTGTTTGGGGAGTGTTTTTTGGAAGGGCCATCCTGCGTGACACTGCAGTGCCACTCCTAGATGGGCCAGGTGTTTGTGTCGGCCACTAGGGTCGCTTAGCTTACTCACACAGCTACCTCATTGCGCCTCTTTTTTTCTTTGCATCATGTGCTGTTTGGGGAGTGTTTTTTGGAAGGGCCATCCTGCGTGACACTGCAGTGCCACTCCTAGATGGGCCAGGTGTTTGTGTCGGCCACTAGGGTCGCTTAGCTTACTCACACAGCTACCTCATTGCGCCTCTTTTTTTCTTTGCGTCATGTGCTGTTTGGGGAGTGTTTTTTGGAAGGGCCATCCTGCGTGACACTGCAGTGCCACTCCTAGATGGGCCAGGTGTTTGTGTCGGCCACTAGGGTCGCTTAGCTTACTCACACAGCTACCTCGGTGCAAATTTTAGTACTAAAAATAATATTGTGAGGTGTGAGGTATTCAGAATAGACTGAAAATGAGTGGAAATTATGGCAGAAGCAGAACGGCTGCCTTAGCCTGCACTGTATCTTCAGTTGTATGTAAACATGGACGCTACCACACTTATATAAGAATAAATATTTTAGTTTAATAAAGGGTCATAAATTCGTGGATTCCGGGCGGAAGTGACGTCACTTCCGGATAACCGGACTTAGCTATCAATTTCTTGTCTAATAGAATAATTGACATGGGTATAAATACTAGAGATGTGCACTTGAAATTTTTCGGGTTTTGTGTTTTGGTTTTGGGTTCGGTTCCGCGGCCGTGTTTTGGGTTCGAACGCGTTTTGGCAAAACCTCACCGAATTTTTTTTGTCGGATTCGGGTGTGTTTTGGATTCGGGTGTTTTTTTCAAAAAACCCTAAAAAACAGCTTAAATCATAGAATTTGGGGGTCATTTTGATCCCATAGTATTATTAACCTCAATAACCATAATTTCCACTCATTTTCAGTCTATTCTGAACACCTCACACCTCACAATATTATTTTTAGTCCTAAAATTTGCACCGAGGTCGCTGGATGGCTAAGCTAAGCGACACAAGTGGCCGACACAAACACCTGGCCCATCTAGGAGTGGCACTGCAGTGTCAGGCAGGATGGCACTTCAAAAAAATAGTCCCCAAACAGCACATGATGCAAAGAAAAAAAGAGGCGCAATGAGGTAGCTGTGTGACGACTAAGCTAAGCGACCCTAGTGGCCGACACAAACACCTGGCCCATCTAGGAGTGGCACTGCAGTGTCAGACAGGATGGCACTTAAAAAAATAGTCCCCAAACAGCACAAGATGCAAAGAAAAAAAGAGCTGCACCAAAGTCGTTGTGTGACTAAGCTAAGCGACCCAAGTGGCCGACACAAACACCTGGCCCATCTAGGAGTGGCACTGCAGTGTCACGCAGGATGGCCCTTCCAAAAAATAGTCCCCAAACAGCACATGACGCAAAGAAAAAAAGAGGCGCAATGAGGTAGCTGTGTGACGACTAAGCTAAGCGACCCTAGTGGCCGACACAAACACCTGGCCCATCTAGGAGTGGCACTGCAGTGTCACGCAGGATGGCCCTTCCAAAAAATACTCCCCAAACAGCACATGACGCAAAGAAAAAAAGAGGCGCAATGAGGTAGCTGTGTGACGACTAAGCTAAGCGACCCTAGTGGCCGACACAAACACCTGGCCCATCTAGGAGTGGCACTGCAGTGTCACGCAGGATGGCCCTTCCAAAAAATACTCCCCAAACAGCACATGACGCAAAGAAAAAAGAGGCGCAATGAGGTAGCTGTGTGACGACTAAGCTAAGCGACCCTAGTGGCCGACACAAACACCTGGCCCATCTAGGAGTGGCACTTTAGTGTCAGACAGGATGGCACTTAAAAAAATAGTCCCCAGACAGCACATGATGCAAAGAAAAAAAGAGCTGCACCAAAGTCGTTGTGTGACTAAGCTAAGCGACCCAAGTGGCCGACACAAACACCTGGCCCATCTAGGAGTGGCACTGCAGCGTCACGCAGGATGGCCCTTCCAAAAAATAGTCCCCAAACAGCACATGACGCAAAGAAAAATGAAAGAAAAAAGAGGTGCAAGATGGTATTGTCCTTGGGCCCTCCCACCCACCCTTATGTTGTAAAAACAGGACATGCACACTTTAACGAACCCATCATTTCAGCGACAGGGTCTGCCACATGACTGTGACTGAAATGACTGGTTGGTTTGGGCCCCCACCAAAAAAGAAGCAATCAATCTCTCCTTGCACAAACTGGCTCTACAGAGGCAAGATGTCCACCTCATCATCATCGTCCGATTCATCACCCCTTTCACTGTGTACATCCCCCTCCTTACAGATTATTAATTCGTCCCCACTGGAATCCACCATCTCAGGTCCCCGTGTACTTTCTGGAGGCAATTGCTGCTGGTGAATGTCTCCATGGAGGAATTGATTATAATTCCTTTTAATGAACATCATCTTCTCCACATTTTCTGGAAGTAACCTCGTACGCCGATTGCTGACAAGGTGAGCGGCGGCACTAAACACTCTTTCGGAGTACACACTGGAGGGAGGGCAACTTAGGTAGAATAAAGCCAGTTTGTGCAAGGGCCTCCAAATTGCCTCTTTTTCCTGCCAGTATACGTACGGACTGTCTGACGTGCCTACTTGGATGCGGTCACTCATATAATCCTCCACCATTCTTTCAATGGTGAGAGAATCATATGCAGTGACAGTAGACGACATGTCAGTAATCGTTGGCAGGTCCTTCAGTCCGGACCAGATATCAGCATCAGCAGTCGCTCCAGACTGCCCTGCATCACCGCCAGCGGGTGGGCTCGGAATTCGTAGCCTTTTCCTCGCACCCCCAGTTGCGGGAGAATGTGAAGGAGGAGATGTTGACGGGTCGCGTTCCGCTTGACTTGACAATTTTCTCACCAGCAGTTCTTTGAACCTCTGCAGACTTGTGTCTGCCGGAAAGAGAGATCCAACGTAGGTTTTAAATCTAGGATCGAGCACGGTGGCCAAAATGTAGTGCTCTGATTTCAACAGATTGACCACCCGTGAATCCTGGTTAAGCGAATGAAGGGCTCCATCCACAAGTCCCACATGCCCAGCGGAATCGCTCTGTTTTAGCTCCTCCTTCAATGCCTCCAGCTTCTTCTGCAAAAGCCTGATGAGGGGAATGACCTGACTCAGGCTGGCAGTGTCTGAACTGACTTCACATGTGGCAAGTTCAAAAGGTTGCAGAACCTTGCACAACGTTGAAATCATTCTCCACTGCGCTTGAGACAGGTGCATTCCACCTCCTTTGCCTATATCGTGGCCAGATGTATAGGCTTGAATGGCCTTTTGCTGCTCCTCCATCCTCTGAAGCATATAGAGGGTTGAATTCCACCTCGTTACCACCTCTTGCTTCAGATGATGGCAGGGCAGGTTCAGGTGTTTTTGGTGGTGCTCCAGTCTACTGTACGCGGTGCCTGTACGCCGAAAGTGGCCCGCAATTCTTCTGGCCACCGACAGCATCTCTTGCACGCCCCTGTCGTTTTTTAAAATAATTCTGCACCACCAAATTCAAGGTATGTGCAAAACATGGGACGTGCTGGAATTTGCCCAGATGTAATGCACGCACAATATTGCTGGCGTTGTCCGATGCCACAAATCCCCAGGAGAGTCCAATTGGGGTAAGCCATTCTGCGATGATCTTCCTCAGTTGCCGTAAGAGGTTTTCAGCTGTGTGCGTATTCTGGAAAGCGGTGATACAAAGCGTAGCCTGCCTAGGAACGAGTTGGCGTTTGCGAGATGCTGCTACTGGTGCCGCCGCTGCTGTTCTTGCAGCGGGAGGCAATACATCTACCCAGTGGGCTGTCACAGTCATGTAGTCCTGAGTCTGCCCTGCTCCACTTGTCCACATGTCCGTGGTTAAGTGGACATTGGGTACAACTGCATTTTTTAGGACACCGGTGAGTCTTTTTTTACGTACGTGTACATTCTCGGTATCGCCTGCCTAGAGAAGTGTAACCTAGATGGTATTTGGTAACGGGGGCACACTACCTCAAGCAATTGTCTAGTTCCCTGTGAACTAACGGCAGATACTGGACGCACGTCTAATACCAACATAGTTGTCAAGGCCTCAGTTATCCGCTTTGCTACAGGATGACTGCTGTGATATTTCATCTTCCTCGCAAAGGACTGTTGGACAGTCAATTGCTTACTGGAAGTAGTACAAGTGGTCTTCCGACTTCCCCTCTGGGATGACGATCGACTCCCAGCAGCAACAACAGCAGCGCCAGCAGCAGTAGGCGTTACACTCAAGGATGCATCGGAGGAATCCCAGGCAGGAGAGGACTCGTCAGACTTGCCAGTGACATGGCCTGCAGGACTATTGGCTTTCCTGGGTAAGGAGGAAATTGACACTGAGGGAGTTGGTGGTGTGGTTTGCGCGAGCTTGGTTACAAGAGGAAGGGATTTACTGGTCAGTGGACTGCTTCCGCTGTCGCCCAAAGTTTTTGAACTTGTCACTGACTTATTATGAATGCGCTGCAGGTGACGTATAAGGGAGGATGTTCCGAGGTGGTTAACGTCCTTACCCCTACTTATTACAGCTTGACAAAGGCAACACACGGCTTGACACCAGTTGTCCGCGTTTCTGTTGAAATAATTCCACACTGAAGAGCTGATTTTTTTTGTATTTTGACCAGGCATGTCAATGGCCATATTCCTCCCACGGACAACAGGTGTCTCCCCGGGTGCCTGACTTAAACAAACCACCTCACCATCAGAATCCTCCTTGTCAATTTCCTCCCCAGCGCCAGCAACACCCATATCCTCATCCTGGTGTACTTCAACAGTGACATCTTCAATTTGACTATCAGGAACTGGACTGCGGGTGCTCCTTCCAGCACTTGCAGGGGGCGTGCAAATGGTGGAAGGCGCAAGCTCTTCCCGTCCAGTGTTGGGAAGGTCAGGCATCGCAACCGACACAATTGGACTCTCCTTTAGGATTTCGAAGAACGCATAGTTCTTTGCTGTGCTTTTGCCGCAAGTCTTTTCTTTTTTCTAGCGAGAGGATGAGTGCTTCCATCCTCATGTGAAGCTGAACCACTAGCCATGAACATAGGCCAGGGCCTCAGCCGTTCCTTGCCACTCCATGTCGTAAATGCCATATTGGGAAGTTTACGCTTCTCCTCAGACGCTTTTAATTTTGATTTTTGGGTCATTTTTTTACTGATCTATTTTGTTTTGAATTTTACATGCTCTGTACTATGACATTGGGCATCGGCCTTGGCAGACGACGTTGATGGCATTTCATCGTCTCGGCCATGACTAGTGGCAGCAGCTTCAGCACGAGGTGGAAGTGGATCTTGATCTTTCCATATTTTTTTAACCTCCACATTTTTGTTCTCCATATTTTTATGCGCACAACTAAAAGCCACCACAGGTATACAATGTAGATGGATGGATAGTATAGTATTATATTACTTATGGAGGACGAGTGCACTGACGACACAGAGGTAGGTACAGCCGTGGCCTACCGTACTGCTTATATATATAATATACTGTATATGACGGACCTGGTGGACACTGTCAGCAGACTGATAAACTAGTATGAAGAAAAAAAAAACACCACAGGTAGGTATACAATAATGTAGATGGATGGATAGTAAGTATAGTATTATATTACTTATGGACGACGAGTGCACTGACGACACAGAGGTAGGTACAGCCGTGGCCTACCGTACTGCTTATATATATAATATACTGTATATAACGGACCTGGTGGACACTGTCAGCAGACTGCTAAACTAGTATGAAGAAAGAAAAAAACACCACAGGTAGGTATACAATACAATGTAGATGGATGGATAGTAAGTATAGTATTATATTACTTATGGACGACGAGTGCACTGACGACACAGAGGTAGGTACAGCCGTGGCCTACCGTACTGCTTATATATATAATATACTGTATATATATCGGACCTGGTGGACACTGTCAGCAGACTGCTAAACTAGTATGAAGAAAAAAAAAACCACCACAGGTAGGTATACAATAATGTAGATGGATGGATAGTAAGTATAGTATTATATTACTTATGGATGACGAGTGCACTGACGACACAGAGGTAGGTACAGCCGTGGCCTACCGTACTGCTTATATATATAATATACTGTATATAACGGACCTGGTGGACACTGTCAGCAGACTGCTAAACTAGTATGAAGAAAAAAAAACCCACCACAGGTAGGTATACAATACAATGTAGATGGATGGATAGTAAGTATAGTATTATATTACTTATGGACGACGAGTGCACTGCCGTGGCCTACCGTACTGCTTATATATATATAATATACTGTATATAACGGACCTGGTGGACACTGTCAGCAGACTGCTAAACTAGTATGAAGAAAAAAAAAACCACCACAGGTAGGTATACAATACAATGTAGATGGATGGATAGTAAGTATAGTATTATATTACTTATGGACGACGAGTGCACTGACGACACAGAGGTAGGTACAGCCGTGGCCTACCGTACTGCTTATATATATAATATACTGTATATAACGGACCTGGTGGACACTGTCAGCAGACTGCTAAACTAGTATGAAGGAAAAAAAAACCACCACAGGTAGGTATACAATAATGTAGATGGATGGATAGTAAGTATAGTATTATATTACTTATGGACGACGAGTGCACTGACGACACAGAGGTAGGTACAGCCGTGGCCTACCGTACTGCTTATATATATAATATACTGTATATAACGGACCTGGTGGACACTGTCAGCAGACTGCTAAACTAGTATGAAGAAAGAAAAAAACACCACAGGTAGGTATACAATACAATGTAGATGGATGGATAGTAAGTATAGTATTATATTACTTATGGACGACGAGTGCACTGACGACACAGAGGTAGGTGCAGCCGTGGCCTACCGTACTGCTTATATATATAATATACTGTATATAACGGACCTGGTGGACACTGTCAGCAGACTGCTAAACTAGTATGAAGGGGGAAAAAAACCACCACAGGAGTGTTTTTCAGGCAGACAAACGTATACTGGACTGGTGGTCACTGTCAGCAAAACTGTGCACTGTACTCCTGCTATAACTGCTCCCCAGTCCCCACAATTAGGCAGTGTGAGCAGTGCACTCAGCACAGATATATCATGCAGCAGTGCAGCACACTGAGCACAGATATGGTGGAGCGTTTTTTTTAAGGCAGAGAAACAAAGGATTAAACTAACTCACTGGTGGTAAACACTGCACTGTACTCCCTAACAGCTGCTCCCCGTCCCCAATCCTCCCCACATAACTAAGTCACTCAGTTTACTCTGTTCTTTTCTAATATAACGGAGAGGACGCCAGCCACGTCCTCTCCCTATCAATCTCAATGCACGTGTGAAAATGGCGGCGATGCGCGGCTCCTTATATAGAATCCGAATCTCGCGAGAATCCGACAGCGGGATGATGACGTTCGGGCGCGCTCGGGTTAACCAAGCAAGGCGGGAGGATCCGAGTCGCTCGGACCCGTGTAAAAAAAAGGTGAAGTTCGGGCGGGTCGGATCCCGAGGATCCGAACCCGCTCATCACTAATATATATATATATATATATATATATATATATATACAGGAGAAAGAAGAGGCGGCACTCGGAGACATGTTATTCAAATAAACAATGTATTCAGTGCAGTCAGACTGCAGTGAATACATCGGTATTTGAATCACAAGTCTCTGATTGCCGTCTCTTTCTCCTGTACAATACAAGGGACGTGGTCCCGGGGAGGGCACCGGAGCAAGTTACACCCTGCAGGGGATGCCTGGAGTGCTGGTGTCACAGTGGATATATATTAGTGATGTGCACCGGACATTTTTCGGGATTTGTGTTTTGGTTTAGGAGTCTGTTCCGCGTCCGAATCCAAAACACGGTTTTGGCAAAACCTCCCTGAAAATTTTTTGTCGGATTCGGGTGTGTTTTGGATTCGGTTTTTAAAAAATAAAAAACCCTCAAAAACAGCTTAAATCATACAATTTGGGGGTCATTTTGATCCCATAGTATTATTAACCTCAATAACCATAATTTCCACTCATTTTCAGTCTATTCTGAACACCTCACACCTTACAATATTATTTTTAGTCCTAAAATTTGCACCGAGGTCGCTGGATGGCTAAGCTAAGCGACACAAGTGGCCGACACAAACACCTGGCCCATCTAGGAGTGGCACTGCAGTGTCAGGCAGGATAGCACTTCACAAAAATTGTCCCCAAACAGCACATGATGCAAAGAAAAAAGAGGTGCAGTGAGGTAGCTGTGTGACTAAGCTAAGCGACCCAAGTGGCCGACACAAACACCTGGACCATCTAGGAATGGCACTGCAGTGTCAGACAGGATGGCACTTCAAAAAAATAGTCCCCAAACAGCACATGATGCAAAGAAAAAAAGAGGCGCACCAAGGTCGCTGTGTGACTAAGCTAAGTGACACAAGTGGCCGACACAAACACCTGGCCCATCTAGGAGTGGCACTGCAGTGTCAGACAGGATGGCACTTCAAAAAAATAGTCACCAAACAGCACATGATGCAAAGAAAAAAAAGAGGCGCAATGAGGTAGCTGTGTGACTAAGCTAAGCGACCCAAGTGGCCGACACAAACACCTGGCCCATCTAGGAGTGGCACTGCAGTGTCAGACAGGATGGCAGATTAAAAAAATTGTCCCCAAACAGCACATGATGCAAAGAAAAAAAGAGGCGCAATGAGGTAGCTGTGTGACTAAGCTAAGCGACCCAAGTGGCCGACACAAACACCTGGCCCATCTAGGAGTGGCACTGCAGTGTCAGACAGGATGGCAGATTAAAAAAATTGTCCCCAAACAGCACATGATGCAAAGAAAAAAAGAGGCGCAATGAGGTAGCTGTGTGACTAAGCTAAGCGACCCAAGTGGCCGACACAAACACCTGGCCCATCTAGGAGTGGCACTGCAGTGTCAGGCAGGATGGCACTTCAAAAAAATTGTCCCCAAACAGCACATGATGCAAAGAAAAATGAAAGAAAAAAGAGGTGCAAGATGGAATTGTCCTTGGGCCCTCCCACCCACCCTTATGTTGTATAAACAGGACATGCACACTTTAACAAACCCATCATTTCAGCGACAGGGTCTGCCACACGACTGTGGATTGAAATGATTGGTTGGTTTGGGCCCCCACCAAAAAAAGAAGCAATCAATCTCTCCTTGCACAAACTGGCTCTACAGAGGCAAGATGTCCACCTCATCATCATCCTCCGATTCCTCACCCCTTTCACTGTGTACATCCCCCTTCTCACAGATTATTAATTCGTCCCCACTGGAATCCACCATCTCAGGTCCCTGTGTACTTTCTGGAGGCAATTGCTGCTGGTGAATGTCTCCACGGAGGAATTGATTATAATTCATTTTGATGAACATCATCTTCTCCACATTTTCTGGAAGTAACCTCGTATGCCGATTGCTGACAAGGTGAGCAGCTGCACTAAACACTCTTTCGGAGTACACACTGGAGGGAGGGCAACTTAGGTAGAATAAAGCCAGTTTGTGCAAGGGCCTCCAAATTGCCTCTTTTTCCTGCCAGTATACATACGGACTGTCTGACGTGCCTACTTGGATGCGGTCACTCATATAATCCTCCACCATTCTTTCAATGGTGACAGAATCATATGCAGTGACAGTAGACGACATGTCAGTAATCATTGGCAGGTCCTTCAGTCCGGACCAGATGTCAGCACTCGCTCCAGACTGCCCTGCATCACCGCCAGCGGGTGGCTCGGAATTCTTAGCCTTTTCCTCGCACCCCAAGTTGCGGGAGAATGTGAAGGAGGAGATGTTGACGGGTCACGTTTCGCTTGACTTGACAATTTTCTCACCAGCAGGTCTTTGAACCTTTGCAGACTTGTGTCTGCCGGAAAAAAAGATACAACGTAGGTTTTAAATCTAGGATCGAGCACGGTGGCCAAAATGTAGTGCTCTGATTTCAACAGATTGACCACCCGTGAATCCTGGTTAAGCGAATGAAGGGCTCCATCCACAAGTCCCACATGCCTAGCGGAATCGCTCTGTTTTAGCTCCTCCTTCAATGTCTCCAGCTTCTTCTGCAAAAGCCTGATGAGGGGAATGACCTGACTCAGGCTGGCAGTGTCTGAACTGACTTCACGTGTGGCAAGTTCAAAGGGTTGCAGAACCTTGCACAACGTTGAAATCATTCTCCACTGCGCTTGAGTCAGGTGCATTCCCCCTCCTTTGCCTATATCGTGGGTAGATGTATAGGCTTGAATGGCCTTTTGCTGCTCCTCCATCCTCTGAAGCATATAGAGGGTTGAATTCCACCTCGTTACCACCTCTTGCTTCAGATGATGGCAGGGCAGGTTCAGGAATGTTTGGTGGTGCTCCAGTCTTCTGTACGCGGTGGCTGAATGCCGAAAGTGGCCCGCAATTCTTCGGGCCACCGACAGCATCTCTTGCACGCCCCTGACGTTTTTTAAATCTGCACCACCAAATTCAATGTATGTGCAAAACATGGGACGTGCTGGAATTTGCCCAGATGTAATGCACGCACAATATTGGTGGCATTGTCTGATGTCACAAATCCCCAGGAGAGTCCAATTGGGGTAAGCCATTCTGCGATGATGTTCCTCAGTTTCCGTAAGAGGTTGTCAGCTGTGTGCCTCTTCTGGAAAGCGGTGATACAAAGCGTAGCCTGCCTAGGAACGAGTTGGCGTTTGCGAGATGCTGCTACTGGTGCCGCCGCTGCTGTTCTTGCTGCGGGAGGCAATACATCTACCCAGTCACAGTCATATAGTCCTGAGTCTGCCCTGCTCCACTTGTCCACATGTCCGTGGTTAAGTGGACATTGGGTACAACTGCATTTTTAGGACACTGGTGACTCTTTTTCTGAGGTCGGTGTACATTTTCGGTATCGCCTGCCTAGAGAAATGGAACCTAGATGGTATTTGGTACCGGGGACACAGTACCTCAATCAAGTCTCTAGTTGCCTCTGAATTAACGGTGGATACAGGTACCACGTTTCTCACCGCCCAGGCTGCCAAGGCCTGAGTTATCCGCTTTGCAGCAGGATGACTGCTGTGATATTTTATCTTCCTCGCAAAGGACTGTTGGACAGTCAATTGCTTACTGGAAGTAGTACAAGTGGCCTTCCGACTTCCCCTCTGGGATGACGATCGACTCCCAGCAGCAACAACAACAGCAGTGCCAGCAGCAGTAGGCGTTACACTCAAGGATGCATCGGAGGAATCCCAGGCAGGAGAGGACTCGTCAGACTTGCCAGTGACATGGCCTGCAGGACTATTGGCTTTCCTGTGTAAGGAGGAAATTGACACTGAGGGAGTTGGTGGTGTGGTTTGCAGGAGCTTGGTTACAAGAGGAAGGGATTTAGTTGTCAGTGGACTCCTTCCGCTGTCACCCAAAGTTTTTGAACTTGTCACTGACTTCTGATGAATGCGGTCCAGGTGACGTATAAGGGAGGATGTTCCTAGGTGGTTAACGTTCTTACCCCTACTTATTACAGCTTGACAAAGGCAACACACGGCTTGACACCTGTTGTCCGCATTTGTGTTGAAATAATTCCAGACCGAAGAGCTGATTTTTTTTGTATTTTGACCAGGCATGTCAATGGCCATATTCGTCCCACGGACAACAGGTGTCTCCCCGGGTGCCTGACTTAAACAAACTACGTCACCATCAGAATCCTCCTTGTCAATTTCCTCCCCAGCGCCAGCAACACCCATATCCTCATCCTGGTGTACTTCAACAGTGACATCTTCAATTTGACTATCAGGAACTGGACTGCGGGTGCTCCTTCCAGCATTTGCAGGGGGCGTGCAAATGGTGGAAGGCGCAAACTCTTCCCGTCCAGTGTTGGGAAGGTCAGGCATCGCAACCGACACAATTGGACTCTCCTTGGGGATTTGTGATTTAGAAGAACGCACATTTCTTTGCTGTGCTTTTGCCAGCTTAAGTCTTTTCATTTTTCTAGCGAGAGGATGAGTGCTTCCATCCTCATGTGAATCTGAACCACTAGCCATGAACATAGGCCAGGGCCTCAGCCGTTCCTTACCACTCCGTGTCATAAATGGCATATTGGCAAGTTTACGCTTCTCCTCAGACGCTTTCAATTTAGATTTTTGGGTCATTTTACTGAACTTTTGTTTTTTGCATTTTACATGCTCTCTACTATGACATTGGGCATCGGTCTTGGCAGACGACGTTGATGGCATTTCATCGTCTCGGCCATGACTAGTGGCAGCAGCTTCAGCACGAGGTGGATGTGGATCTTGATCTTTCCCTATTTTAACCTCCACATTTTTGTTCTCCATTTTTTAATGTGTGGAATTATATGCCAGTATCAATAGCAATGGCCTACTACTATATATACTGCGCACAACTGAAATGCACCACAGGTATGGATGGATAGTATACTTGACGACACAGAGGTAGGTACAGCAGTGGCCTACTGTACCGTACTGCTATATATTATATACTGGTGGTCAGCAAACTGTGCAAAAATGAAATGCACCACAGGTATGGATGGATAGTATACTTGACGACACAGAGGTAGGTACAGCAGTGGCCTACTGTACTGTAATGCTATATATTATATACTGGTGGTCAGCAAACTGTGCAAAAATGAAATGCACCACAGGTATGGATGGATAGTATACTTGACGACACAGAGGTAGGTACAGCAGTGGCCTACTGCACCGTACTGCTATATATATTATATACTGGTGGTCAGCAAACTGTGCAAAACTGAAATGCACCACAGGTATGGATGGATAGTATACTTGACGACACAGAGGTAGGTACAGCAGTGGCCTATTGTACCGTACTGCTATATATTATATACTGGTGGTCAGCAAACTGTGCAAAACTGAAATGCACCACAGGTATGGATTGATAGTATACTTGACGACACAGAGGTAGGTACAGCAGTGGCCTACTGTACCGTACTGCTATATATTATATACTGGTGGCCAGCAAACTGTGCAAAACTGAAATGCACCACAGGTATGGATGGATAGTATACTTGACGACACAGAGGTAGGTACAGCAGTGGCCTTCTGTACCGTACTCCTATATATTATATACTGGTGGTCAGCAAAATTATGCACTGTACTCCTACTATATACTGTCTACAATGCAGCACAGATATGGAGTGTTTTTCAGGCAGACAACGTATACTGGTGGTCACTGGTCAGCAAAACTCTGCACTGTACTCCTCCTATATAATATTATACTGGTGGTCCCCAGTCCCCACAATAAAGCAGAACACTGAGCACAGATATGGAGTGTTTTTCAGGCAGACAACGTATACTGGTGGTCACTGTCAGCAAAACTCTGCACTGTACTCCTGCTATATAATACAGCTGCTCCCCAGTTCCCACAATTAAGCAGTGTGAGCACAGATATATGCAGCACACTGAGCACAGATAAGGAGCGTTTTTTTCAGGCAGAGAACGGATAAAACTGGTGGTCACTGATCAGCAAAACTCTGCACTATACTCCTCCTATATTATACAGCTGCTCCCCAGTCCTCCCTACAATTAAGCAATAAAGCACAATCAAGTTCAACAATAAACGGAGAGGACGCCAGCCACGTCCTCTCCCTAACATTTCCAACGTATGAGTGAAAATGGCGACGACGCGCGGCTGCTTATATAGAATCTGAATCTCGCGAGAATCCGACAGCGGGATGATGACGTTCGGGCGCGCTCGTGTTAACCGAGCCATACGGGAGAATCCGAGTATGCCTCGGACCCGTGTAAAATGGGTGAGGTTCGGGTGGGTTCGGTTTCCGAGGAACCGAACCCGCTCATCACTAATATATATATATATATATATATACATATACATACATACAGTGGTCAAAGTGCGCGCTCCAGAAAAGGGAGCGTGGTCACCCAAAAAGGGGGCATGTCCCATGTAGTAGAACCCCTTATACTATCTAGTACTGGTGCCCCTTTCACTTTATAGCACACGGTACGAGCTGAAATTCACATTATAGCACACAGTACAAGCCGAAATTCACATTGAAGCACACTGAATGAGCCAAAATTCACCTTGTAGCACACTGAATGAGCCGAAATTCACATTGTAGCACACTGAATGAGCCGAAACTCACATTGTAGCACACTGAGCCGAAATTCACCTTGTAGCACACTGAATGAGCTGAAATTCACCTTGTAGTACACTGAATGAGCCGAAATTCACCTTGTAGCACACTGAATGAGCCGAAATTCACATTGTAGCACACTGAATGAGCCGAAATTCACATTGTAGCACACTGAATGAGCTGAAATTCACATTATAGCACACTGTACGAGCCGAAATTCACATTATAGCACACTGAATGAGCCAAAATTCACATTGTAGCACACTGAATGAGCTGAAATTGTGACAGCAGGCACAGCCAGAGTGACGACAGGGAGAGAGACAGTGACGACAGGGAGAGAGACAGTGACGACAGGGAGAGAGAGTGACGACAGGGACGACAGGGAGAGAGAGTGACGACAGGGAGAGAGAGTGACGACAGGGAGAGTGAAGACAGGGAGAGAGAGCGATGACAGGGACGACAGGGAGAGAGAGTGACAACAGGGAGAGAGAGTGACGACAGGGATGACAGGGAGAGAGAGTGACGACAGGGAGAGAGACAGTGACGACAGGGAGAGTGAGTGACGACAGGGAGAGAGACAGTGACGACAGGGAGAGACAGTGACAGGGAGAGACAGTGACGACAGGGAGAGTGACGACAGTGACCACAGGGACAGTGACGACAGGGAGAGTGATGACAGTGACGACAGGGAGAGTGACGACAGTGACGACAGGGAGAGTGACGACAGTGACAGCAGGGAGAGAGGTGACAGCAGGGGAACATTACCTCATTTGTTGCTGGCAGCGGTGATCGGTGGGCTGCTGGTGGCGTCGGGCGGCTAGTGGCTGGCGGCTGGTGGCGGGCGGCTGGTTAGCGGCTGGTGAGCGGCGTGCGCGGGCGGCTGGCAGCGGTAAGCGGCTGTGAGCTACTGCAGTGCTCTACACAGCCGCCGGCCGCCGCACAGGGGCGGGGAGCACCATGTGCAGCAGGATGGCCACTTCCCTCGCCTCCTGCTGCACTTTCATGTGCTCATTTCCGGGTCAGTGGAAGAAGTGGCGGTATACCATACTGCCGTATACCGCCCCACTTCGACCACTGTATATATATATATATATATATATATTTCTGTGTATATGCATTTGTGTATGTGTTTTAGTCTTTTAGCAATAAACATGAAACATAAATACAATTTATCTATACTTTATTGATATGTATTAAAAGATGTTTTCATGAAAAGCAAACTGGGTGATAATACAGCCTATATAGTTGATAATTTTTAAAGTACATAATATGTCACAATAATCACTGTGCCAGAAAAACTGAGAAATGAGCATCTATCATATCCTGTTTTTTTTATATTTGTGCAGATACAGAGCCATAGTGAAGCCCTTGGAACTGCAGACCTCAGATGCAGTTCTGAAGACGTGCGGAAAAGCAATCTGTGTGTGGATAATTTCCATGTTGCTCGCAGCTCCAGAAGCAGTGTTTTCCGATTTGTATGAATTCAGCAGCCCTGATAAGAATACGTCTTTCAAAGCCTGCGCCCCTTATCCAGTTTCTGAAAAAATACTACAGGAGGCTCATTCTCTCATGTGTTTTCTAGTGTTTTACATCATACCCTTGTCAATTATTTCAGCATATTATTTTCTTATTGCGAAAACACTGTACAAAAGCACATTCAACATGCCAGCTGAAGAACCCACTCACGCCCGGAAGCAGGTTTGTTACATTGAATTAATTTAAAAAAATATTATGGTAAAATTTAAATTATTTCCCCCCCAAAGCCTAGTAATTGTAATTTATGTTTAATTATAATTTCAGTCTCACAAAGGCCATCATTAGACCAATCTTCCGATTTGCAATTTATGCGTAAAGCTGAAGACAGACTCTTAAAATTTGCATGGTCTGTATGATTTATTTCTATCATCAAGACTTAAACCGTGGCTTGTTTAACAGGTTTGGCAAAACAATTGTGACCACACATAACATATTAGTACTAGCAAGTATGGTTTAATAAAAAATAATTACTGCTACTTTATGCATCCTGGATATCCTGCAGTAAGAGGTTCCCTAGTCACTTCACTAAAAGATCATTTCCAAAAGGATTCACCTGCTTTTACCAACACCTGCACATCTTCGTATCATCTACTTGTATCATTGATTTGTACAGCAAAACAAATTCCCTCAGTCAGTGACGTAACTAGACATTTTTGTGCCGTGTGCCAGAAAAATAATCCTCTTCCATCACATTTAGGACAAGGACAGTGTGCACTCATGGCGCACTTAAAAATATAGGAGAGTGGCTTTATGTGTAAAGGGCATGGCCCCTTATGCACGTTACACCACATAGTAGTACCCCTTATACATGTTACACCATGGTAGAGCCCCTTATACATATTATGCCACAGTAGAGGCCCTTATACACATTACATTACAGTAGAGCCCATGATATACATCATGCCATGTAAAGCCCCTGATACACATTATGCCAGGTAGAGTACCTGATAAATATTATGCCAGGTAGAGCCCACATTATGTCAGGTAGAGTCCCTGATACACATTATGCCAGGTAGAGCCCCTGGGAACACTTTATGCCAGGCAAAGCCCACATTATTCCAGGAAGAGCCCATGAGACACATTATGCGAGGTAGAACCCACATTCTGCCAGGTAGAGCCCCTGAGACACATTATGCCAGGTAGATCCCGTGATACACATTATGCCAGGTAGAGCCCACATTATGCCAGGTAGAGTCCCTGAGACACATTATACCAGGTAGAGCCCACATTTATGTCAGATAGAGCCCCTGAGACATATTATGCCAGGTAGAGCCCAAATTATGCCAGGCAAAGCCACTGATAAACATTATGTTTGTTATGTACCTTCTGCCTCACATCCGGTTTTATCAAGTCCCACTGAGACCGCAAGTTCTGTTGCATAAAGAGCACTGCAGATGGCTGACCGGTAGTGGAGTGCTCAGTCCTACGATATATAAACAGGAAGTTGTCAATCTTGTGTTGCAAAGGTAGATGTTCATGGTGCATGGACTTGATAGCTTTTTTTTTTTGCAAACATTAAATTTTTATTAAAGGGTTTACACACAAAAATGGGGAACAGAAAAAAGAGATGTAGGGGAAACACAGGGGAAGTCCAGAATGGTTACCATATATTATATATGATTATAAACAGTTCACAGTCGGATGAATATACAATTGGCTACATTAGGCTTTCAAATACATGAGGAGGAGAAAGCATTGAGAAAAAAACAAGGACTAAAATATATTAAACTTAGAAAATACCTGCTAGTACAACCTTCTTGTAGAGGTCAATCTAGGATGGGTGAAGCACAGACACATCAATTGGAGAGCTATAAACTGAAGTCTACCCTCTCTACTCCTATAGTCGGACCATCCTACCCATTTCAGGTGGATAGAGTTAGCCGAGGAAGAGTATTTAGCCTCTGCTGTTTCGAAAATGAAATGTTTGTGGATTTTATTTTGAATAAACGCTAGGGTAGGAATATTCTCAGACTTCCACAATTGTGCTATAGCGGCTTTAGTGGCTATCAAGATATGTCCCAAGACGTAGCGATCACCTACGGAGAGGCGGTCAACGTATAAATGGAATAGCGCCAGAGCTGGGTCCATGGGGATGTTGAGCCCTAACACTATGCTAGCCATGTGTAAAACTTCTCTCCAAAGTGGTTGTATATGAGGGCATGCCCAGAAGATGTGATAGATATCCCCCGTAGAGCCGCATTTTCTCCAACATAATTTAGATTGTGAAGGCCAGATCCTGTGTTGTTTTGCAGGGGTAAAGTAGGCCCTCTGTATAAGCTTGTAGAACATTTCAGAGTGGTTAACACATTTGGAGACTTTAAAACAAGATCTTGATATACTGTCCCAATCTTCATCAACTAAGGACCTATTCAAATCTCTTTCCCATAAAGTCTGAGCTTTTAATTTTGCCTGTGGGCCATTAGTCAATTGAAATTGGTACCACCACGTAATCCCATATTTATGTGAGGACGATTCCAATCGGCTTATAATATAAGCCGGAAGAGAAGGTTTGTGGAGATGTGAGGGAGTAAATGAGTGTAACCAACTTCTCACCTGCAGGTATTTGAAAAAATCTTGAGTGCGAATCCCAAATCTCTCTTGCAGTTGAGAAAAGGACATCAAGACGTCGCCTACAAATAAATCGCCCACAGTGGAGAGCCCCCTACGGATCCACTCCTCTAGGGAGACATTAGGAATCGATGACATAAGAGCAGATAACGACAGGCAGGGGGCAGGTAAATGAATCTCTTCCGAAGAGAGCACTAGTTTATGCCATGAATCTAGGGTCGTTTTAATAGACTTGCAGGATCCGGCCCTACTCCGAGCAGCAGACAGTGGTAACCAAAACAGGTCAGGAAGAGAAACAGTGTCTAAGCGTGAAGCTTCCAGGATAACCCAAGGTTTCGGATTCGAGGTGTCGAACCAGTCACTAGACTGACTCATCAGGCATGCAGCATGGTATTTTTCTATATCTTGAAAAGCTACCCCTCCAGATAATTTGGGCAAAATGAGAGTTTTTTTTGCAATTTTTGGTCTAGAGCCTCCCCACACATATCTGATCAGGACCTGGTTAAATTTATTATAAAAGAGTCTGGGAAGGGGCCTAGGTATGGCGCGAAACAGGTACATTAATTTCGGCAATAGGACCATTTTGGCAGCAGCAATCCTACCTAACCAAGACACCTCCTGAAGCATCCACTCCCCAGTCAGCTCCGTAAACACTTTTAATAACGGGGCGTAATTACATTCAATCAAATTATCTTCTCTGGTTAAATTAATTCCTAGATATCTCAAAGAGTAGGACTTCCAGGCATATTTGTACGAATCCTTTAACCTAGAGACCACGGTCGGAGTTATATTGAGTGGGAGGGCTTCAGTCTTATTTGTATTTAATTTATAAAAGGAAACATCCGAATAACTTTGTAGGACGTCATGAAGAACTGGCAAGGAAGCCTCGGGGTCAGAAAGACATAGCAGAATATCATCCGCAAACAAGCTAATTTTGTGGGAAATGCCCCCTATAACCGGGCCTCTAATCGAGTCCCGGGATCTAATGCAGGTAGCCAAGGGTTCTATCGCCAATGCAAAAATAAGAGGAGATAACGGACAACCCTGCCGCGTGCCATTAGAAATATTGAAGGGTGAAGAAAGGCATCCGTTAACAAAGACCCGCGCACTGGGTGTGGAGTAGAGAGCCAGGATAGAGTCTAAGATCCTTCCCGAGAAGCCAAATTTGTCCAGCGTTAATCTCATAAAGTCCCAGTTCAATCTATCGAACGCCTTTTCGGCGTCCAGAGACAAAACCAGGAGGGGTTCTCCTCTACAGGCAGAGTGCTCAATAACATTAATCACCCTACGCGTATTATCCGGGGCTTGTCTGTTTAAAACGAAGCCCACTTGATCAGGGTTGATTAGGTATGGGAGAAGGGGACTGATACGGTTAGCAATTAATTTGGCATAGATTTTTAGATCCGTGTTTAATAAAGCAATTGGTCTAAAATTTTGGACTGAGGTAGGGCTTTTTCCCGGTTTGGGAATGGTGATGATTTGAGCTTCCAGCATCTCTTTGGGGAAGTGGCCAGACTCTGAGGCTTCATTAAACACTGTCAAGAGGACCGGGGCCAAGTTCTCCTTAAAGGATTTATAAAAACCAGAAGGGTAACCATCGGGTCCCGGGGCCTTATCCGCTGGAAGGGAGTCAATAGCCTTTTCGACTTCGGCTAAAGTCCAAGGCGCACTGAGTGAGCTACATGACTCCAACGACAGCGAGGGGAGAGGAAAGTTACTCAGAAAATTCTGAACATCTATGCCTGTAGGTTGGAAAGTAGAAGAATCCCCCCTTAAGTTGTATAATTTAGAGTAATAGGATGCAAAGACATTTGCAATTTCGTCGGGATCGTAGACTCTCTTACCCCTATCTGAATGGACAATATGGATTTTTTCTTTCGCCCTCTTCCCCCTCAGCTTCCTCGCCAGTAATCTACCAGCTCTGTTGCCATAAACATAAAATTTTTGGTTCAGTCTATGTAGGTTGCGTTGGACCTCCGCTAGATAGAAAACAATTAACCGCCTCCCTTGCTTCTTTCAATGACTTGAGGAGGGCTTTATCGTGCGGATGCGCCTTGTGGGAGCTCTCCAGGGAAGCGACTGTGAGCTCAGCTTGTTCAAATTTCTTACGATATGCCCTTTTAAGCTTAGCCGCAGTTTGAATCGCCGTCCCTCGTGTTACTGCTTTGAGGGCGCACCAGAATGTGAAGATAGATGTCTCCTCGGGAGAGTTCTCAGAGAGATAATGATCCAAGGTGGTTTGGATCGCCTGCGTTGTCTCAGGCTGAAGAAGACTGAGTTTACCTAAGCGCCAGGGTGCCGGGGTAACCCTTCTACTATTTATGTCCCATTCGATGTATACTGGGGAGTGATCCGACCAGGACATGGGAAGAATGGAGATTTTACGGATGGACTGTAGAGTCCACTTGTCTGCTAATGCTAAATCTATTCTAGAATAGGATTCGTGCACTGGGGAGAAAAATGTGTAATCTCTGTCCATTGGATGTTTAACGCGCCAGAGGTCTAGGAGATCATATTCCGCCAGTAGCTGGCTAAAGCCCTTTGCATTCCTATGGAGCTGACTGGAGAGCGAGGGCCGCTTGCTAGAGTTATCAACTAAGGGGTCTAGAGTCAAGTTAAAGTCCCCCATTAGGAGTAAAGCGCCTTTAGCCAATTGTTGCACCTTAGCGCAAAGTTTCCTGCAAAAAGCTAGTTGCTTGTTGTTGGGAGCATAGCAAGAAACTAATGTCACCTCTTTATTTTCAAGAGTGCCAACCAAAATTAGAATTCTCCCCTCAGGGTCGCAGTATTGCGAAGTGAGGGAAAAAGCGCAGTGCTGAGATATCAAGATTGCCACCCCCGCCTTCTTTGCTGGCCCGTTGGCTAGATAGCAATGGGGAAATCTCCCATTAGTAAACCTTGGGGGGGGGCTGATTTAATAAAGTGAGTCTCTTGGACGGCTATGATTTGAGCTTTAAGTTTATGGAAATAATTAAGTGCTAATCTCCTCTTGTGTGGGGAATTAAGAGCCTTTGCATTTATAGAAACAATGTTAACCATATTGTAAAACTGTCGGGGATTGCATAACTATCGACAACCAACTGACAAGTGAAAAGTGTATGTAACGTTTCCGGACAAATAGAGAGGGAAAGGGAAAGAAAGGACAATAAAAATGAAGGTTAACAGAAAGAAGAAACAGAACAATAACCCCTCTCGGGGGCACATGTGGACGCCTAACCATGGCGACTCAGAGTTAAACTGTGGGGGGTAGTAGTCAATCTGCCCGCACCCGAACCAAGATTATACAAAGTGTAGTTCCTCGGCCCTCCATCTCTGGTCCCCCAACAGCCTCCGGGACCTAAGGAAACTCGGGTAGAGTTCCCAGCCGACAGAGAAATGCGGGAGGCAGTCGGGGCAGCAGAGACAGGCAGCAAACAGTAAAGCGGCAGAGAGAAGGCGTCACTGAAAAACATGCTAATAACACACAGCTATCACATAAACACCCTCATCGAACAATTGCCAAGGAACTGGTGCAGCGTAGGAAATATGACATTACAAACTGATCAGAAGACATGGAATCTATGCAAGTGTAGTAAATCAAACAATACTCATAGTTCTGCAACCGAAGAGGCCCAGTCCCGCTGAAGGCCCCGCTCGGGAGAGGTGTGTGTAGAAGAACTTGCAGAGTTCCATGATGCTAGGATCTTTTTACCCTCCTCGACATTCGTTATGACAACAATAGAACCTTCTCGAGAAATAAGTAACTTGGTGGGATATCCCCATCTGTACAGAATGTTCTCTTTACGTAGCACTGATGTGATGGGGTAAAGAGAGCGCCGTTTCGCCAAAGTAGCAGGGGACAGGTCTCCGAATATCTGAAGTGAGCCCAAAGCCTCCGATGCAGTATCCGAGGGTCTAGCAGCTTTCAAGATTGCCTCCTTCACGTGGAAATAGTGTAGCCTCATGAGGACATCGCGGGGGACACCGTCAGGAGCGTTCCTGGCTTTAGGAAGCCTATGGATACGGTCAAGTAGAAAGTCCACTGAGCGGAACGAAGGAAGGAGTTTGCTGAAGAGGTCAACTGCAAAGTCTTTTAAGGCGCTATTAGCGACAGCTTCCGGCACACCACGTAGCTTAATGTTGTTACGTCTCGCTCTGTCCTCAATATCCGAGAGTTTGTCCCTGAGCGCCGTAACCTCATTTTGGAGCAGATCATGAGAATATATCAGGTCGTTGTGTGATGACACCACCTCACCCATTTTCGTTTCTAGGTGATCGGTGCGGCCACCTATCTCGTCAATAGATCTCTGACATTCCTTCATAGTAGCTCTGAATTCTGCCGCGACTTCATCCTTAAATTGTGTTAGGAGATGTTTCATAGCACCCACCGTAAGCGAGTCACCATCATTGATGGGGCTGGGGTGTGCTGTGGCAGGGGCGGGCATATCTCTAGATGGCGAGGGCACCGGGACAGCAGGTTTAAAGGCACCACCCCGTGCTTCCTTTGCTTTAGCGGCCTGAGGAGAAGGTTTAAAGAACGCCTCCTGGGAGACAGTTTTAGCGGCCCTATATTTCTTGGGAGGCATGGCTGCGCTGAATGATAAAAGTAGAGGAACGGGAGGCACAGGGCTTCTGAGGTATCAATCGAGGAGGGATCCACGCAAAAATCAAGTTGTCATATCATGTCATAGGAGCCTTCGGGTGTAGGCAGAGTTATCTCAGAGTGATCACTTCATGATATCTTGGTTATTCAACCATGAGGGCATCACGGCCGATCGTCTCGGAGGGTGCCGGGATATCTGCGGTCCTATGATTTCTGCAGTGAAATATGTATTTTATATCCAGCACACTGTATGAGAAATGTATGCTATTACACCCAGAGGCCACTAGATGGGGTAATTGCAGTAGAAAATATTAGTGCCAAGTATAAGGCTATTTCTCCCCACACAGGTGTGTGCACAGATCCCTCTACAGGGGCCCCAGGGCAAGAGCAGGAGGAGAACAGTGCTAGAGGGCCACCAATCCTGGTTTAGCCCTAATCCAGAGACCCCAGCAGGTACACAGACACACTGATACCTCGGTTTCTGCTACTCCAGTGTAATCAAAGATGGCCGCCGCTTCTCCCTGGGCCTCAGAACCGCCGCTCTCTCCCGCTGCCTGGCGTCTCCCCGACCCGCTGCCTCAGGGGGTATCCACCCTGGGGGTCAGGGGGAGGCTTCTAGATGGTCCGGCGCTCCTGTGTGGGGTCCGCGCCGCTTCCCGGCGCCGTGTCTCCGCCGTTGAGCTCGAATCGCGGGCGCCGGGAGTACGCGAGTCCCCGGCTTCCGGCAGTGTATAGGCCGCAACCTGAGAGAGCAGTGAAAACTGCTCCCCGGCTCTGCGGCTGTAACTGCAGGGCTTAGGAGGCTTGTAGGGAGGGAAGGGGAGCCCCCGGAGAGGGTACACAGAGGAAAGGCTTACTAAATAAGGGGATATAAAGCACTGGAGAGAGGAGGCCAGCAGATGCACGTCTGCTCTCTTCTCCAGTCAAGCCACGCCCCCCCTTGATAGCTTTTTTTAATGTTTGAACAAATCTCTCAGCCAAACCGTTAGTGACTGGATGGTGTGGAGCTGATGTAAAATGTTTAATTCCATTGTTTTGCATGAACTTTTTGAATTCCATGGACACAAACTGTGGCCCATTGTCACTGCACACTTGCTCCGGTAGACCATTTCTGGCAAAGAAGGTTCACAGCACAGCAATTGGTTTCTCAGAAGTAGCAGAACAATACAATTCTACTCTCTCAATATATGTAGCCCAGTCCTCTATAGTGCCATCAAATGCAGCTATTGTGCCAGTATATCCTGAAATTTTTCCTTTATACTTTGTCCTCCCTTCCTTAGAAAATGAAGATATAACTCACGTGCTCCTTTTATTCAAGTTTGGTGGTGCTGGCAGTCTGAATAAGTTGCTACTTTTTGCACCCCACAATTGTGCTGTGTCAGCCCACTGGTGCTCCACTGATCCCTGGAGCAATGCAGAAGAAGAGTTTAATCTTCATCGACAGTGTTAAATCTGTGACTTATATTTCAATAAGAGTTTTTTATGTAACCAGGACACAGTGAGTGTAAACTACAGGAAACCAAAGAACCGTTGTACCCTTCCACCAGAACACATATACAGCAATGGGAACTATATACACCACAGGCGGGTCTGCGCTCACACTGCAGATGCGCTGTGTGCCAGGCACCGCTGGCACACACCTAGTGATGGCTCTGCCCTCAGTGGCAAAATATACCATACATTAACAGGGACATACAATGTAGACAAATATATTAGTAGACATCAAATAAAGGGAGCAACTCAGAGTGGAGATTAGGTTGGCAATTTTGAAGCCTGGAGAGAGTCCAATCAGGCACAGTAAGGATTTCCATAGGTGGGAGGTGGCACAGAAGTCTTGCAGGCTCGGGGACTGAGAGCTAGTTATCAGAAAGGTCTAAAGATGCAGTTTGGAGTCAGGTTGCCGCTTAGAGCTTTGTAGGTGAGGATGAATAAGTGAATAATTTGAAGTGGATTCTAGAGTATATGCAGAGCCAGTGAGTAATTTGTTGATTGGTGAGGTGGAAGTGGAGCAGTGACAGAGAAAGATAAGTCATAAAACCAGGGGTGCATCTAGAGAGGAGGAGGCCCGTGTGCAGGCTCCGGTATGCAGGCCCCCTCATCCTAGCCAGCAACACCGTAGCTCTGGGCGCTAGGGTCACTAGGCGACCCAAGCGCTGTCCCGGAGTCTAATGCGCATACGCAGGTTTCTGGGGAAATGGCGCAGCAACCATTTCCCCAGTGATTTCCTTACTGTGCATGCGTGAAACACTGGGAAAATGGTGCCGCACAATTTTCCTGGTGATTTCTGCCGACGCGGGACTCCAGAGGGTAAGTATTGAAAAAAATGGGTGCAGGGTGTGCGGTGAAGGCCCATATGGACCGCACACAATGCACCCATTATAAATATGCCAGTGCATACCACAACTTTTAGGATGGTTTGAAGAAATTACAAGTACAGTAGATGAGTGGAATGCCAGGTAGGAGGAGGTTACAGTAGTTGAGGTGTGAATTAATTATAGAATAGATAAGAATGTTGTAAAGTATGTGGAGGCTAAAGAGCTAGATGAAAGACTGGGAAGCAGGGGATTGCAAGACTGAAGGAATAGTACTATTGCTAATAGAGAATTGATGGGAGATAGTGACTCTGGGTTGAAAGGAAGATGATAAGCTTGAGTGTTAAGGGGGGTACACACTAAAGAGATGTGTGCTGAGCGATCTATCACAGACCGCTCAGCACATATCTATCCCCTCCGCTCAGCACAGCACAGCGCGATGTGTGCTGACCGAGGGGGGAGGGGATGGGGGGCCGCTCACTTCACACAGCGCTGAAGTGAGCGACCTGCTAGATTGCGTCTGCATGCAGGCTCAATCTAGCACCCGCGATAGCAATGTGCGAGGCCGCGCAGCGCTATCGCTGGGGGTCATACACACAAGAGATTGCTTAGATTTTAAGCATGGATCTCTCTCCGTGTGTACCCCATTTAGACAGCCTTGAGACAACATGTGAAAAGAGCAGGGAAACGGTTAGAAAGAAAGGATAGTGTTTAGTTGGAGAGGATGAAGGCAAAGTTGGAGAAGCTCAAGATAGATCAAATGCCAGGTAAACAAGGCCAACAAGTCCAATATGAGAGATCAAAGCAGAAATGAAGCAAAAGTTTTATGGCAGTAAAGTATTGTCAAAAAGAAAACTGAAATCACCTAGTATGAATGTAGGTTAGGGACTATATAAGTATAAAATGGAAGATACTCAATCAAATTAGCAATACCCAGGGCCGGACGATCTTATTTTTTTGGTAAATGAATATAGATTTTTGCACCACTATATAAAGGGACTGCGCACACTGCAAGAATGGGTGTGGCCGCACAATAGTACCCCAAAATGGTACAGGGAGATAGTGGGTTACAGGGAGATATTAGGTTATTTCGGAGGCAGGTGTGACAGGGATATAGTAGGTGACTGGTTAAGCAGGGGTGACAGGGAGATAGCGTGTGACTAGGGAGACAGTGGGTGACAGCTGTGAGGTCGCTGCAGGCAGTGACATTCTTAAGTTTGCTTACTCCAGGGGCTGTCTACTTCAGATCAGCGTGGTAGTCTTATCTGCATCCTCCATCACAGACCCGTACTGCACATGTACACAGTACTGGATCTTGCCACGGGCAAGCAAGATTTTTGCCCGGGGCACCGCCGCCATGGCAAGATCCGCTACTGGTGCCGTGCGGTGAGCGATGACATAATCGTGCACCGCATAGCATTGTGGGAGCGCCCATAGACGCTAGAGGTCATAATTGACCTCTAATGTCTATGCGGTGCTATGGGAGGGACATCATGACGTCTCTCCCATAGATTCAAGAAGCAGCGCCGACGGCCAGAGACGGAGGGCAGCAGCGGTCGGGAAGCAGGAGCAGGTATGGTGAGTATTTTTTTGGGGGGTAAGCGACACAGCTACAGGGGGCACAGTATTAGGGGCACAACTACTGAGGGGACACTACTGGGGGCACAGTACTGGGGGCACAACTACTGAGGGGACACTACTGAGGGCACAGTACTGGGGGCACATCTACTGAGGGCACAGCTACAGGGGGCACGGTACTGGGGGCACAGTACTGGGGGCACAACTACTGAGGGCACAGCTACAGGGGGCACTACTACTCAGGGCACAGCTACAGGGGGCATAATTGTCACCACGCTCCTTGCCCATGAAGCCACGCCCCTATTTTTAGACGTGCGCCTATGGCGTGCACTCACCCTCCTTTACGTGCCGGGGGGTGCCAGGCGCCAAAGTAGACTTTCGCCCTGGGCGCCACAAGGTCTAGAACTGGCCCTGCATGCACAGTACAGGTCCAGTGCATGCGCAAAGTACTAAACATCTGTGTTTTTTATGGCATGCGCCGCAGTTTCTTTCGAGATCTGAATGAGGGCCAATGTCAGTGATGATAGAATGGTGTGATGGATAGCACACTTACCAAACTGCCCCTCCCTTCCCAGTGTGGACAATAGGGATGGAACTAGTGCAGTGGCAGAACTTGAGAGTGGTGGGCCCAGGTGCAAAAATATGTTTTGGGCCTACTTCCTTCTAGACCCCATGCTGAGTTTATAATATGCCACAAGTTAGTGCATCATGTGATCACCAATCTGGCTCCCTTTAATCAGGTGATAATAATCTGTGCCCCCTTTAATCAAATAATAATAATCTGTGCCTCGTTTAAACCAGGGGGTGATGGACAGAGAGTGACATCGAGAGGCAGAGGGTGACAAAATGAGGGTGATGGAGAGAGGCAGAGGGTGATGGTGAGAGGGTGATGTGCAAAGGCAAAGGGTGAAAGGTAGGGGATGGTGGGGAGAGGCTTCCCGGGACTCAGCTGACCATGTTTGCAGTAGAAGCAGCGGACAGGTGTGCTGCCATCACTATAGGATCAGCAGTCACAAACAGGAACTGGCTGAGCTCCCTACACAGGTACTGGTGGGTTCTTAGAATCTGTGGCTGGTCCAGGTCTCCGGGACTCAGCTGACTACACTGCACTGCTGCTTGCTTGATCAGCAATTACCAACAAGAGCCTTCCCAGCTAATCACACAGGTGCTGATCTGGGCTGATTGCACTTGCAGCAGTCTGATGGCTGACGGCGCTGCGGATCATCAGTGACCCGATCATGGTTGGGGGCATAGGTGTGCGCAGACACTGACAGGCGGGTGCCGCTCCGGACACCCCCCTCCACGGCATTATAGTGTTCTCTTACCTCCCCTGTCCTGGATATAGACTGCTCACCTGGGCGGGTCATAAACTGCTCACCTGGGCGGCCCAGTTGAGCAGTCTATATCCAGGACAGGGGAGGTGAGAGAACACTATAATGCCGTGGAGGGGGAAGGGGGGGGGGGGGGAGTCCGGAGCGGCACCCACCTGTCAGTGTCTGCGCACGCCTATGGTTGGGGGGCCTAGAAGGCCACTTACTCCCCAGGGACCCTGTGCAACACACTAACTGCACTATGGGGGTCATTCCGAGTTGTTCGCTCGCAAGCTGCTTTTAGCAGCTTTGCACACGCTAAGCCGCCGCCTACTGGGAGTGAATCTTAGCTTATCAAAATTGCGAACGAAAGATTAGCAGAATTGCGAATAGACACTTCTTAGCAGTTTCTGAGTAGCTTCAGACTTACTCGGCATCTGCGATCAGTTCAGTGCTTGTCGTTCCTGGTTTGACGTCACAAACACACCCAGCGTTCGCCCAGACACTCCTCCGTTTCTCCAGCCACTCCCGCCTTTTTCCCAGAAACGGCAGCGTTTTTTCACACACACCCATAAAACGGCCAATTTCCGCCCAGAAACACCCACTTCCTGTCAATCACACTCCGATCAGCAGAACGAAGAAAAAACCTTGTAATGCCGTGAGTAAAATACCTAACTGCATAGCAAATTTACTTGGCGCAGTCGCACTGCGGACATTGCGCATGCGCATTAGCGACTAATCGCTCCGTTGCGAGAAAAAATTAACGAGCGAACAACTCGGAATGACCCCCAATAGGTAGTTCCACTTCTGAACTTATAATACCAGTAACAGTAATAGTTGTATATTTCTTTACCTTAACCACAGTGTGCAAGGACAGTAGCATAAATATGGCAGTGTATACTGAACAACCTTAATGGTTCATTTTGAGGGCATGATACAGAAGATAGACATTATAAAGGTCGACAGTCATTAGGTCGACACCATAGGGTTGACAGTCAAAAGGTCAACAGGGTCAAAAGGTCAACAGAGTCAAAAGGTCGACACAAAAAAGTTGATTGTTTTGTGTGTGTGTTCTTGTGTGTTATTAAACATATTTCACCCAAATTTGATGAAATGCACCCCCTCACGGGCTTGCTTCACTCACCACGCTTCAGGCTCGGTGGCTCACTTCACTAGCCACTAGGTAATAGTTTGTGACATGGATAGTAAATGCATCAAAAGTTGTAAAAACATGACCTTTTGACCCTGTTGACCTTTTGACCCTGTCGACCTTTCGACTGTCAATCCTATGGTATCAACTAGATATGAGCAGGTTCGGTTCCCTGAGAACAGAACCCCCCCAAACTTCCCTATCCGAGCCCGGATCCGAGCCCGGCTCGGGTTTTCCCGCCTGACTCGGAAACCAGAACGAGGCAAAACGTCATCATCCCGCTGTTGGATTCTCGCGGGTTTTGGATTCCATATAGGGAGCCGCGCTTCGCCACCATTTTCACTCCAGTCCCGGAGAGTGTAACAAGAGGACGTGTCTCCGTCCTCAGTGTCTGTGCGGGATGGAATGTAGGGTAGCGATTCCAGTGCTGTCTTGTGCTGCTTAGTCCAGTGTAGTATTTTATGCTGCATCACTCCAGTCACAGTGGTGGTGTCCTTTGCTGCCATATGTCCAGTGCTGCTGTATAAGTCCAGTCCATTGCAGTGGTGCTGTGTTGTCCTGCATCAGTCCAGTGTTGGTGTCCCTGTGCTGCATCAGTCCAGTCACAGTGGTGGTGTCCTCTGCTGCCATATGTCCAGTGCTGCTGTATAAGTCCAGTCCATTGCAGTGGTGCTGTGTTGTCCTGCATCAGTCCAGTGGTGGTGTCCCTGTGCTGCTGTATAAGTCCAGTGGTACTGTCGTATATGTCCAGTGATACTGCCATATATGTCCAGCGTTACTGCCGTATAAATCCAGTGATACTGCTGTATATGTCCAGTGGTACTGCCATATAAATCCATTGATACTGCCATATATGTCCAGTGATAATGCCATATAATTCCAGTGATAATGCCGTATATGTCCAGTGGTACTGCCGTATAAATCCAGTGGTACTGCTGTATAAGTCCAATGGTACTGCCGTATAATTAGAGTGATACTGCCATATCATTCCAGTGGTACTGGCGTATAAGTCCAATGGTACTGCCATATAAATACAGTCCAGCGGTACTGCCGTATAAGTCCAGTGGTACTGGCGTATAATTCCAGTGATACTGCCGTATAATTCCAGTGGTACCGGCGTATACGTCCAGTGATACTGCCGTATAAATCCAGTCCAGTGGTACTGCCATATAAGTCCAGTGGTACTGCCGTATAATTCCAGTGATACTGCCATATATGTCCACTGATACTGCCATATAATTCCAGTGATACTGCCGTATATTCAAAAAAGAAAAGGGATTGAAGGCTCTGTCCAAAATAAAAAGTATTTTATTTAAAATTACATATAATCACATGTATAAAACTCTCCTTTGGCTAATAATCTTAATAATAATTAATCTCAATTAGACACCAAAGCTAAAAACCAGTATTCTCGGAAATTAGCTACTTTCTAACCCTGCTAGATGCAATAGTTACACCTGCAAATATATGGACATTTTTAACACCATTTGAAACTAATGTATCATAATATATTTATTTCTCTATAATAGGAGTTTTTGAGCACCTATTTCTTTTAATATGAACAGCCTACTATAAATTAAATATTTCACAATCCAGACATATCTAGAGGATTAAAATACCACATGCATTTGGATTTCCATTTGCTTATATCCTCCCGCTGGTACAGCGGGAGGATATAAGCAAATGTAAATCCAAATGAAATATTTAAGAGTTAGATTTGGGTGGGTTATTTTGTGTCTGTGCAGGATAAATACTGGCTGCTTTATTTTACACTGCAATTTAGATTGCAGATTGAACACACCACACCTAAATCTAACTCTCTCTGCACATGTTATATCTGTCTCCCCTGCAGTGCACATGGTTTTGCCCAACTGCTAACAAAGATCCTGCTGCGATCAACTCAGAATTACCCCCATTGTGTTATATAACTCCAGAAACATAATGGAGAACAAAAATGTGGAGGATAAAATAGGGGAAGATCAAGAACCACTTCCTCCTAGTGCTGAAGCTTCTGCCACTAGTCATGACATAGATGATGAAATGCCATCAACGTCGTCTGCCAAGGCCGATGCCCAATGTAATAGTAGAGGGCATGTAAAATCCAAGAAGCCAAAGTTCAGAAAAAAGACCCCAAAAAATAATATTAAATGGTCTGAGGAGAAACGTAAACTTGCCAATATGCCATTTACGACACTGAGTGGCAAGGAACGGCTGAGGCCCTGGCCTATGTTCATGGCTAGTGGTTCAGCTTCACATGACGATGGAAGCCATCATCCTCCTGCTAGAAAAATTCAAAGAGTTAAGCTGGAAAAATCACAGAAAAGAACTGTGCGTTCTGAGATGGTATCACAAATCCCCAAGGAGAGTCCAAGTGTGTCGGCGGTTGCGATGCCTGACCTTCCCAACACTGGATGGGAAGAGGTGTCTCCTTCCACCATATGCACGCCCCCTGCAAGTGCTGGAAGGAGCACCCACAGTCCAGTTCCTGATATTGAAATTGAAGATGTCACTGTTGAAGTACACCAGGATGAGGATATGGGTGTTGCTGACACTGAGGAGGAAATTGACAAGGAGGATTCTGATGGAGAGGTGGTTTGTTTAAGTCAGGCACCGGGGGAGACACCTGTTGTCCGTGGGATGAAGAAGCCCATTGTGATGCCTGGGCAAACGACCAAAAAAGCCACCTCTTTGGTGTGGAATTATTTCTCCACAAATCCGGATACACAGGTGTCAAGCCGTGTGTTGCCTCTGTCAATCTGTAATAAGTAGGGGTAATGATGTTAACCACCTAGGAACATCCTCCCTTATAGGTCACCTGCAGTGCATTCATCAGAAGTCAGTGTCAAGTTCTTAAACTTTGGGTAAGAGCGTAAGCAGTCCACTGACACCTAAATTCCTTCTTCCTCTTGTACCCAAGCTCCTGCAAGACACACCACCAATTCCCTCAATGTCAACTTCCTCCTCAGTCAGAAACGTCAGTAGTCCTGCAGGCCATGTCACTGGCAAGACTGAGGAGTCTTCTCCTAACCGGTATTCCTCCGGAGGATCCTTGAAGTAAGCAATTGACTGTCCAACAGTCCTTTGCAAGGAAGATAAAATATGACAGCAGTCATCCTGTTGCAAAGCAGATAACTGACGCCTTGACAGCTATGTTGGTGTAAGACGTGCATCCAGTATCCGCAATTCGTTCAGTGGGACTTAGAGAATTGATGGAGGTAGTGTGTCCCCGGTACCAAATCCCATGTAGATTTCACTTCACTAGGCAGGCGATACCGAGAATGTACAGAGACAGTATCCTAAAAATTGCAGTTGTAGCCACTGTTCACCTAACCACGGACATGTAGACAAGAGGGACAGGGCAGACTAAGAACTATATGACTGTGACAGCCCACTGGGTAGATGTATTGCCTCCTGCAGCAACAACAGCAGCGGCACCAGTAGCAGCATCTCGCAAACGCCAACTCGTTCCTAGGCAGGCTACGCTATGTATCACTGCTTTCCGTAAGAGGTACACCACTGACAACCTCTTACGGAAACTGAGGAACATCATCGCACAATGGTTTACCTCACTTAGACTCTCCTGGGGATTTGTGATATCGGACAACGCCACCAATATTGTGCGTGCATTACATCTGGGTAAATTCCAGCACGTCCCATGTTTTGCACATACAATTAATTTGGTGGTGCAGAATTTTTGGAAAACTGACAGGGGCGTGCAGGAGATTCTGTTGGTAGCCAAAAAAATTGCGGGCCACTTTCGACATTCAGCCATCGCATGCCAAAGACTGGAGCGCCAGCAAACACTCCTAAACCTGCCCTGCAATTACCTGAAGAGGTGGTAACGAGGTGGTATTCAACACTCTATATGCTTCAGAGGATGGAGGAGCAGCAAAAGGCCATTCAAGCCTATACATCCTCCTACGATATAGGCAAAGGAGGGAAAATGCTCCTGACTCAAGCGCAGTGGAGAATGATTTCCATCTTGTGCAAGGTTCTCCAACCCTTCGAACTTGCCACACGTGAAGTCAGTTCAGACACTGCCAGCTTGAGTCAGGTCATTCCCCTCATCAGGCTTGTGCAGAAGCAGCTGGAGAAATTGAAGGAGGAGCTAAGATGGAGCGAGTCCGCTAAGTATGTGGGACTTGTGGATGCCAGGATTCAAGGGTGGTCAATCAGTTGAAATCAGAGCAATACATTTTGGCCACCATGCTCGATCCTAGGTTTAAAGCCTACATTGTATCTCTCTTTCTGGCAGACACAAGTCTGCAGAGATTCAAAGGCCTGCTGGTGAGAAAATTGTCAACTCAAGTGGAACGTGACCCATCAACAGCTCTTCCTTCATTTTCTCCCACATCTGGGGCTGCAAGGAAAAGGATAAGATTTCCTAGCCCACCGGCTGGCAGTGATGCAGGGCAGTCAGGAGCGAGTGCTGTCATCTGGTCTGGACTGAAGGACATGCCAACAAATTACTGACATGTCTACTGTCACTGCATATGGGCCCTCATTCCTAGTTGTGCGCTCGGTAATTTTCTTTGCATCGCAGCGATTTTCCGCTAATTGCACAATGTTTGCACTGCGACTGCGCCAAGTAAATTTGCTAAGAAGTTTACTCACGGCATTACGAGGTTTTTTCTTCGTTCTGGTGATCGTAGTGTGATTGACAGGAAGTGGGTGTTTCTGGGCGGAAACTGGCCGTTTTATGGGAGTGTGTGAAAAAACGCTACCGTTTCTGGGAAAAACGCGGGAGTGGCTGAAGAAACGGGGGAGTGTCTGGGCGAACGCTGGGTGTGTTTGTGACGTCAAACCAGGAATGACAAGCACTAAACTGATCGCACTGGAAGAGTAAGTCTCGAGCTAATCAGAAACTGCACAGATAAATCTTTTCGCAATTTTGCTAAGCTAAGATTCACTCCCAGTAGGCGGCGGCTTAGCGTGTGCAATGCTGCTAAAAGCAGCTTGCGAGCGAATAACTCGGAATGAGGGCCATGATTCTGTCACCATTGAAAGAATGGTGGACGATTATATGAGTGACAGCATCCAAGTAGGCATGTCAGACAGTCTGCATGTATACTGGCAGGAAAAAGAGGCAATTTGGATGCCCTTGCACAAACTGGCTTTATTTTACCTAAGTTGCCCCCCTCCAGTGTGTACTCCAGTAACCTTGTCAGCGATTGGCGTAGGAGGTTACTTCCACAAAATGTGGAGAAGATGATGTTCATCAAAATGAATTATAAATTCCTCCAGGAAGACCTTTCCCAGCAATTGCCTCCAGAAAGTACACAGGGACCTGTGATGGTAGATTCCAGTGGGGACGAAGTAATACTCTGTGAGGAGGAGGATGTACACACTGAAAGGGGTGAGGAATCAGAGGATGAGGATGAGGTCGACATCTTGCCTCTGTAGAGCCAGTTTGTGCAAGGAGAGATTGATTGCTTCTTTTTTGGTGGGGGCCCAAACAAACCAGTAATTTTAGCCACAGTCGTGTGGCAGACCCTTTTGCTGAAATGATTGGTTTGTTAAAGTGTGCATGTCCTGGGTGGGAGGGCCCAAGGACAATTCCATCTTGCACCTCTTTTTCTTCTTTGCATCATGTGCTGTTTGGGGAATAGTTTGTAAAAGTGCCATCCTGTCTGACACTGCCGTACAACTCCAGGGGTACTGCCGTGTAAGTCCAGGGGTACTGCTGTATAAGTACAGTACAGTGGTGCTGTCTTGTGCTGCATCAGTCCAGTGGTGGTGTCTTGTGCTGCCATAAGTCCAGTGGTGGTGTCTTGTGCTGTATATTATTTACTCCAAATAAAAGGGTTATATACATTACTTATTTTATTATCCAAATATTTTTTCCTGGCATAATGTGCATAAGGGACTCTACCTGGCGCAATGTGCATAAGGAGCTCTACATGGCATGTATAAGGGGCACTACTGTGTGGTGCAATGTGTTGACTGACGGACACTACTGTGCGATGTAATGTGAATTGATACTAGTATGTGGCCATGCCCCTTCCCCATGAAGCCACCTATATATTTTTGGTGCACACTTTTGGCACGCACTGTCTATATTTTGAATGTGGTGCCAAAGGAAACCATCACCCATGGCGCCACAAGGTCTAGAACCCAGGGGCAAATGCAAGATTTGGGAGGGGGGTTCTGCATGTGTGCAATATTATATATATATATATATATATATATATAAAATTACCACCCACAGTATGTGTCTTACCAAAATGGGGACACACACCAGGACTGCAGACTGTTGTTGTGCCTATCCTCCCCACACATACACTCTGGGACTGCAAAGTGCCCAGCAACCAACACCCCCCTCCACAGACAGCACCCCCTTTCCTCCACAGACAGCACCCCCCTCCCCTCCACAGACAGACAGCACCCCCTCCCCTCCACAGACAGAGAGCACCCCCTCCACAGACAGACAGCACCCCCCTCCCCTCCACAAAGACAGCACCCCCCCTTCTTTCCACAGACAGCACCCCCCTCTCCTACACAGACAGACAGCAACCCCTCCCCACCACAGACAGACAGCACTCCCCACCACAGACAGGCAGCACCCCCCATCCCCTCCACAGACAGAGAGCAACCCCTCCCCTCCACTGACAGACAGCACCCTCCTTCCCTCCACAGACAAACAGCACCCCTTTCCCTCCACAGACAAACAGCACCCCCCTTCCCTCCACAGACATACAGCACCCCCCTCACCTCCATAGACAGAGAGCACCCCCCTCCCCCCATAGACAGAGAGCACCCCGGCCCCTCCATAGACCGAGAGCACCTCCCCTTCACAGAAAGAGAGCACCCTGCCTCACCTCTAGCCGGGAGGTGGCGCGGACAGTGAGGCCAGGCAGCCGGCTGAACGGAGGCGCCACAGTCATGCTCCCGGCAGCAGCCCTAGCAAACAAACAGCACCCCCCTTCCCTTCACAGACAGACAGCACCCCCCTTCCCTCCACAGACAAACAGCACCCCCTCCCCTCCACAGACAACACCCCCCTTCTCTCCACAGACAGACAGCCCCCCCCTCCCCCCATAGACAGAGAGCACCCCCTTCCCCATATAGTGTCACGATCATGTCAAGCAAATCTTATTGACTTTTTTGATTGTGTGACTAAAGTCTTGGATAAAGGTGGAGCCATGGATATAGCTTATCTAGACTTTAGTAAGGCTTTTGACACAGTTCCACATCGCAGACTGCTAAATAAACTTGAAAGTTTGGGATTGGATATTAGGATTATTGAATGGATAAGATCTTGGTTGAAGGATAGAAAACAGAGAGTTGTGGTAAATGGAGTGCATTCACAGGAGGGAAATGTTACCAGTGGAGTACCCCAGGGATCTGTACTTGGACCAGTGCTTTTTAATATCTTTATTGGTGACATTGCAAATGGTATTAAAGGGAAAGTATGCCTTTTTGCAGATGACACAAAGGTATGCAACAGGGTAGACACACCAGGTGGGGTAAAACAAATGATTGAGGATCTAGGTAGACTAGAGGAATGGTCAAGAGTCTGGCAATTACAGGTTAATGCCAAAAAATGCAAAATCATGCACTTGGGTCTCAAAAATCCTAAAGCTAAATACAGTATTAATGGCACTATACTGGAAACTACTGAGGAGGAAAGGGATCTAGGAGTCACTATTTCAGATGACTTAAAGGCAGGTAAGCAATGTAACAATGAGGAAGGCTAGTCAGATGCTTGGCTGCATTGGGAGAGGAATCAGCAGCAGAAAGAAAGAAGTAATAATGCCACTGTATAGGTCATTGGTACGGCCTCATCTAGAATACTGTATTCAGTTCTGGAGGCCATATCTTCAAAAGGATATTAATACATTAGAAACTGTACAAAGGAGGGCAACTAAAATAGTGCATGGCCTACATCACAAAACATACCCAGAAAGACTAAGAAATCTCAATATGTATAGTTTGGAGCAGAGAAGGGAAAGGGGGGACATGATAGAAACTTTCAAATATATCAAGGGTTTTAACAAAGTCCAGGAGGGAAACATTCTCCAAATGAAGAGAAGCAATAGGACACGAGGACATGCACTGAGACTGGAGGGGGGGAGGTTCAGGGGAAATTTGCGGAAAAATTATTTCACAGAAAGGGTAGTGGACAAGTGGAATAGCCTCCCATCAGAGGTGGTAGAGGCTAAGACAGTAGAGCAATTTAAACATGCATGGGATAGACATAAGGATATCCTTACAAAGAAATAAGGATCAAATAAGGTTAGAGATAAAAATAATATTAAAAAAAAAAAAGGGGCAGACTAGATGGGCCAAGTGGTTCTTATCTGCCGACAAATTCTATGTTTCTATGTTTCTATGATCTGGGTAACTGGTCACCATTATTTACCCTTTAGGTGTCTACTGAGACTGGCTCAGCGTTCCAAGGTGGGATCCCATCTGCATTGCCAGCATATGGAACGCTGATCTCTAAACTTCATATTATCTCCCTGTCATTCTACAGCGCTGTCACAACAGCTTCACAAGTGGTAACACTAAGCATGGTGCCTCCTACCCTCCGCGGCCTCTGCCGCAATTATCACTACTTCCTAAGTGCACTGTTTAAGAATGGCGCTTCCAGCCCTCCGCGGCCTCTGCCGCCATTACTGTTACCTCATATGTGTGATATTCACCCTGGCGTCTCCGGCTCTCCGCGGCCTCCACCACCATCGTTGTGGTTTCTCATGTGGCGTGCTCCAAGATGGCATCCGTTGTTCTCTGTGGCCTCCACCGCCAATGCTGGGCCCGCACGTAGAAATACAAACATACTTTCCCTCCAAAGCATACCATGGGCGCAACCATGTTTTTCCAGTCACATGTGGTTGCCTCATCCTATCCGCTGCACTCTGGACTCTGCTTAATCAGCCAGCCAATCCCTGCTTCCCAGCAGGTATAAGTATCCTGTTTCTGGGCTGGTAAGATGTCAGTGCTTTGGTTGTCAAACCCTGTTACAGGTCTCCTCTGTTGTGGTTCTACAGCTATCGTTCCAGGTATTCCAACTCCTGAGTTCAGCTCCACTAGAGACTCGCACCAGCTACCATCTGGCGGTGCAGCCTGACTCTGCAAGTTTACCAGCGTTGGTTTCAGCAACTGCCAGTAATCCAGTACCGGCTTCCAGCGGGGTTTCATCTTGCCAGTCATCATCGGTGTTCTATCACCGCATCCAAGTCACCATCGGTGTCCTATCATCAATCTCAAGCCACCATCGGTGTTCTATCACCGTATCCAAGTTACTATCGGAGTCCTATCATCGATCTCAAGCTACCATCGGTGTTCTATCACCATATCCAAGTTACTATCGGAGTCCTATCATCGATCTCAAGCTACCATCGGTGTTCTATCCCCGTATCCAAGTTACCATCGGTGTCCTATCATCGATCCCAAGCCACCATCGGTGTTCTACCACCGTAACCAAGTCACCATCGGTGTTCTACCACCGTAACCAAGTCACCATCGGTGTTCTACCACCAAACCTAAGTCACCATCGGTGTCTTACCATCGATCTCAAGTCACCATCGTGTCTTACCACCAATTCCAAACCATCATCTATCATCAATCTTCAGTATCACCAGTACTCTGCAATAGACTTTCCTTTACACTGGTGTTAACCATTATTCAACAGTTCATGAGTATTCATCCTGTCCGGCATTGCACCAGCATCTACAAGTTTACATTGTGTCATTATCTAATACCCCTTTTCCACTAGCTCAAAAAACACGGGTAAATGCACGGGGGCGCGCATTTACCCGTGTTTTTTGCAAGTGGAAAAGGGTAAACCCGGATCAAGTGACCCGTGAATCCTACCCGGCTATTTACCTGGGTAGGACACGGGACTGATCCGGGTAGGGTTGTAGTGTAAACGGGAGCCGTGTCGATGCGACACGGCTCCCATTTACACTGTATGGAAGGGCGGCGCTGGGAGATCATGTGATCTCCCTGCGCCGCCCCTGCCGCGTCACTAGAAGCGTCACCAACCCGGCATATGCCGGGTTGTGACTGCTGATGGGAAAGGGGCCGAGCACGGGTCGCAGCAGGGGGCAGCTCCCGTGTCAGGCTCCCGGCTGCGACCCGTGCTCGTAAGTGGAAAAGGGGTATAACACTGCTGAGCATCGCTGTCTATTGAACTGTGTTTAATAAATCCTCTTAACTTTTTACGAAGTTGTCTTGGTCACGCCTTCGGGCATTTGTTCCAGTGGTAAACTGCATGTCTAAGAACCCAATACAGCCTGCTAAGTTCCTTCACACCTCAGCCCCTACAACTGAGGCTTCCTCTAGTCAGCCTCAGCCCTCAGTTGTGACAGTAAGCACTGACCTTATGGATCCGGCCGGAGATCAGGTCCAAGCGACCGGACCAATACAAGAACTTGCAGCTCTCCTTGAACATCAGGAGGCTGCACAGGGCCAAGTGATTCGCTGTCTCCAGGATCTCTCCTCTCGGCTGGATGGGATACAAACAACCCTGCGTGGTTCAGGGGCGTCCAGTGTGCCGACTGCAGTACCTTTGGTGGTATCCCCACCCACCATTCCCGTTTCTGCTCCTCGTCTTCATTTACCGACACCTGCCAAATTTGATGGTTCCCCAAAAGCCTGTCGGGGTTTCCTAAATCAGTGTGAGATACATTTTGAGTTACAGCCTGGTAATTTTCCAACTGACCACACCAAGGTTGCCTACATCATCTCCCTCCTCATTGGCTCAGCTCTAGATTGGGCATCTCCTCTATGGGAAAAATCTGATGCCTTGCTTTCGTCATATGCAAGTTTCATGGCAACCTTCAGGCGTATCTTTGACGAACCAGGACGTGTGACATCAGCCTCCTCTGAAATCCTCCGGCTACGTCAGGGGACACGACGTCAATATCTGATAAAGTTCCAGATCCTAGCGTCCGAACTTTCCTGGAATGATGACGCTCTTTATGGAGCCTTTTGGCATGGGTTAACTGAATGGCACAAGGATGAGCTCGCTACTAGAGACTTACCTCCAAAATTAGACGAACTCATATCCCTCTGCAACAAAGTTGAACTTCGGTTCCGTGAAAGGGGGATTGAGCGACGAAGATCCTCACTTCCCAAGAACTCTACTGCTCCTTCTCCTCATCAGTCATCTCTGCCAGAGGATGAACCCATGCAGATAGGTAATTCTCGTCTGTCACCTGCAGAGCGTAGAAGACGCCTTTCTGAACGTCTGTGTTTGTACTGTGCTGCTTCTACTCATGTCATCAATGCTTGCCCAAAGCGTCCAGGAAACTCCAAGTCCTAGTCCGCCAAGGAGAGGGCCGGCTAGGAGTAATGAATTCCTCTCCACCTTCATGTGATTGTAATCTTCCAGTTTTGCTTCAAGTTGCTCAGCGCTTCAGGAACGTCACTTCTCTGTTAGACTCTGGAGCAGCTGGGAACTTCATGACTGAAGAATATGTTAAGCGGTGGTCTCTACCCACCGAGAGACTTTCGTCTTCCATATCCTTGACTGCCGTGGGTGGCAGCAGGATTTCCGATGCAGCCATTGTTTCCAAGACCCTGCCTATCCGTCTGAAGGTAGGAGCTCTTCACTCTGAACTGATTTCTTTCCTGATGATTCCAAAGACCACACATCCTGTGGTTTTAGGCCTTCCATCTCCACAACCCTCAAATTGACTGGGGAACTACGCACATCCTGGCGTGGAGTCCTTCCTGCTCCAAGACCTGTCTTCAGAAAGTACTTCCAGTGTGTGCATCTTCTTCCAAGTCTTCTAATGTTCCGCCTTCTCCATACCGTGACTTCACAGATGTCTTTAGCAAGTCCTCTGCAGATATTCTTCCCCCTCATAGGGAGTGGGATTGTCCTATTGATCTCATTCCAGGGAAGACTCCACCTCGGGGACGCACGTATCCGTTGTCATTACCTGAAACCCACTCTATGGAAGAATATATCAAGGAAAACCTTGCCAAAGGGTTTATCCAGCCTTCCTGTTCTCCAGCTGGGGCAGGCTTCTTCTTCGTAAAGAAGAAAGATGGTGGCCTGCGACCCTGTATTGACTACCGTGGGTTAAATGACATTACTGTGAAAAACTGGTATCCTCTGCCTCTTATTACTGAGTTGTTTGACCGTGTCAGTGGAGCCACTATCTTCTCTAAGCTGGACCTGAGGGGTGCACACAACCTCATCCGCATACGGAAAGGCGACGAGTGGAAGACCGCATTTAACACCTGTGATGGACATTACGAGTACCTCATCATGCCTTTCGGACTCAGTAATGCTCCAGCTGTATTTCAACACTTCGTTAATGAAATCTTTCGAGATATCCTCTACTGACACGTTGTGGTCTACCTTGATGATATTCTCATCTTCGCCAATGATTTAGAGGAACATTGCTACTGGTTCAAGGAAGTTCTGTCCCGTCTCCGTGCCAACCAGCTTTACTGTAAGTTGGAGAAGTGTGTCTTCAAGGTCAAATCCATTCCGTTTCTAGGTTACATTGTGTCCAGTTCTGGACTAGAGATGGATCCTGAGAAACTCCAAGCAATCCGTGATTGGCCGATACCCACAACTCTCAAGGGTATTCAGAGATTCCTAGGATTCGCTAATTACTACAGGAAATTTATTCGGAACTTTTCTACTATTGTGGCGCCCGTCACTGCTCTTACCAAAAAGGGTGATAATCCTTCTAAGTGGTCAGAAGAAGCTACGCAAGCTTTTCATCTTCTGAAGCAACAGTTTGTCTCCGCGCCAATTCTGAAACAACCAGATACCAGTTCACCCTTAACCCTAGAGGTGGATGCCTCTTCCTTTGGAGTACGCGCAGTCCTGTCTCAAAGAGCTGATGACGGTCACTTACACCCTTGTGGCTTCTTCTCACGAAAGTTATCTCCTGCTAAGCGCAATTACGCCATTGGCGATCAAGAACTTTTGGCTATCAAACTCGCTCTGGAAGAGTGGAGATATTTGCTGGAGGGAGCTTCCCATACTATCATCATCCTGACGGACCACAAGAAACTCCTGTATTTAAAAAGTGCTCAATGCCTCAATCCTCATCAAGCTCACTGGGCACTATTCTTTTCCAGGTTTGACTTTAAGCTTCAGTTTTGTCCAAGGTCACAGAATCGCAAGGCTGATGCTCTTTCCCGCTCCTGGGAGCAAGAAAATTAGTCTGAATCTACTGACAAGCATCTTATTATTGATCCAGTGGCATTCTCCGCAGTGAGGATGGACTCTATGCCCCCGTCAGGAAAAAGCCTCGTAAAATCGGCTCTCAGAAGGAAGCTCTTGCAATGGGCACATTCCTCACGCTTCGCCGAACACACAGGTATTCAGAAGACCTCAGAATTCATTTCCAGATCATACTGGTGGCCGACCCTAAAAAAGGACCTTACAGAATTTATTGCATCCTGTCCTAAGTGTGCCCAGCACAAGGTACCTTGTCAGTCACCCGCTGGGCAGCTGATTCCTCTGTCCGTACCATACCGTCCTTGGACCCATTTATCAATGGACTTTATTACCGATCTTCCTGAATGTGACAAGTACAATACCATCTGGGTGGTAGTTGACCGGGTCACCAAGATGGCTCAATTCATTCCTCTCACCGGTCTTCCGTCAGCTTCCAAGTTGTCTCAAGTCTTTATCCAGGAGATCTTCAGACTACATGGTCTCCCTGAAGAGATAATTTCCGACCGAGGTGTCCAATTTGTAGCCAAATTCTGGCGAAGTCTATGTCTGGCACTACAAGTCAAGTTAAAATTCTCCACTGCTTATCACCCCCAAACTAACGGTCAAACTGAAAGGGTGAATCAGGACTTGGAGGCCTTCCTCCGAATTTATGTTTCCTCTTCTCAAGACAACTGGGTTCATCTTCTTCAATGGGCCGAATTCTGTCATAACAATCAGTACCATTCTTCATCTTCTTCTACGCCATTCTTCACCAATTATGGATTCCATACAAAGGTTCCAGAATTTCAACCGCTTCCTGCAACTTCTGTGCCTTCAGCTGATATCACGCTTCACCAGTTTTCCAAGAATTGGAAGAATGTTCGGCAGCTCTCCTGAAAGCGTCCTCAAGGTACAAGAAGTTTGCGGATAAGAAACGTAGAGCAATTCCCGCTCTCAAGCCTGGTGATTGTGTCTGGCTGTCCACTAGGAATTTAAGATTGAAAGTTCAGAGTATGAAGTTTGCTCCTCGCTATATCGGTCCTTTCCAGATTGAGCAAGTCATCAATCCAGTTGCCTATAAACTCAAGTTACCTCCATTCCTGAAGATTCCCAGGACATTTCATATTTCTCTTCTTAAACCAGTAATCCTGAACCGTTTTCATTCTGCGCTCCCCACTGCACCCAAAGTTCAAACTCAACGTGGTGTCGAGTATGAGGTCGCCAAGATTCTGGATTCATGTTTCCGGTATGGTCATCTCCAGTACCTGATTGACTGGAAGGGCTATGGCCCTGAGGAACGCTCCTGGACTAATGCATTGGATGTCCATGCTCCTAAGTTGGTCCGGGATTTCCACACCAAATTTCCTCTCAAGCCTAAGAAGTGTCCTGGGGCCACTAGTAAAGGGGGAGTGCTGTCACGATCCGGGTAACTGGTCACCATTATTTACCCTTTAGGTGTCTCCTGAGACTGGCTCAGCGTTCCAAGGTGGGATCCCATCTGCATTGCCAGCATATGGAATGCTGATCTCTCTACTTCATATTATCTCCCTGTCAATCTGCAGCGCTGTCACAACAGCTTCACAAGTGGTAACACTAAGCATGGCGCCTCCTGCCCTCTGCGGCCTCCGCTGCCCTTATCACTGCTTCCTAAGTGTACTATTTAAGAATGGCGCTTCCAGCCCTCCGCGGCCTCTGCCGCCATTACCGTTACCTCTTATGTGTGATATTCACCCTGGCGTCTCCGGCTCTCTGCAGCCTCCGCCGCCATCACTGTGGTTTCTCATGTGGCGTGCTCCAAGATGGCATCCGTTGTTCTCTGCGGCCTCCGCCGCCATTGCTGGGCCCGCACGTGAAAATACAAACATACTTTCCCTCCAAAGGCTAACATGGGCGCAGCCATGTTTTTCCAGTCACATGTGGTTGCCTCATCCTATCCGTTGCGCTCTGGACTCTGCTTATTCAGCCAGCCAATCCCCGCTTCCCAGCAGGTATAAGTATCCTGTTTCTGGGCTGGTAAGATGTCAGTGCTTTGGTTGTCAAACCTTGTGTTACAAGTCTCCTCTGTTGTGGTTCTACAGCTATCGTTCCAGGTATTCCAGCTCCTGAGATCAGCTCCACTAGAGACTCACACCAGCTACCATCTGGCGGTGCAGCCTGACTCTACAAGTTTACCAGCATTGGTTTCAGCAACTGGCAGTAATCCAGTACCGGCTTCCAGCTACCAGCGGGGTTTCATCTTGCCAGCCATCATCGGTGTTCTACCACCGCATCCAAGTCACCATCGGTGTCCTATCATCGATCTCAAGCTACCATCAGTGTTCTATCACCGTATCCAAGTTACTATAGGAGTCCTGTCATCGATCTCAAGCTACCATTGGTGTTCTATCACCGTAACCAAGTCACCCTCGGTGTCCTATCATCGATCTCAAGCCACCATCGGTGTTCTATCACCGTAACCAAGTCATCATCGGTGTTCTACCACCAAACCTAAGTTACCATCGGTGTCTTACCATCGATCTCAAGTCACCATCGTGTCTTAACACCAATTCCAAACCATCATCTATCATCAATCTTCAGTATCACCAGTACTCTGCAATAGACTTTCCTTTACACTGGTGTTAACCATTATTCAACAGTTCATGAGTATTCATTCTGTCCGGCATTGCACCAGCATCTACAAGTTTACATTGTGTCATTATCTAATCACTTTTTTGATTGAGTCAGCTGTCCCATGTGACTGGATATGTTTTCCGGACGCATACAGTGAGGTTGATTGGCGTGGCTGCTTTACGTATGGTTGGCAAGATTCATGCAGCAGGACAGGATGTTGATCTGTGACATCACTTCCGCATCCCGTGGGGTTCCCTGGCAACGGAGGATACTTCCGAGTGCAGTCATAAGGATAATATAATCTTTGAGATACACATCTCAATATTAATTGTTGCTGCTTTTCTTCCTTTGTTGTTTTTAATATTGTAACATTGTATGTATTTAACATTCTATGTTATAGTTTTCGGTAATATGGTGCACAGTGTAATTTTTAATGTCATCATTGGTTCTAATATAAATATTATTATATATACATAACAATTTAGAGAAGTCTTTATTTGATACAGTGGTTGCTCATTATCCATAGATTGGTTTTTAATAGAATGTGTATCCCGAGCGCAGTTGAATTATTTAATTCTGCCCTATAGTGTTATAAATCTGCAGAGGTTTATTTTTACAACAGCGAATGGGAATCACGGCAATTAAAAACATATCATATTTGTAGTGCATTAATCCATTATCTTCTATTGCAATAGAACTTCAGCGCCTAGGTCATTTTTTTCCTTTAGCAGTTTTGCTACAGTAAAATAGCAAAACTGCAACTGAAGCTGGATCAGGTCTTATGTGAAGATTGGTATTGCGTGCGTGTTGCATACGACTCAAAATCAGGCCCAAAGTAGAACTCGTAGGTGTTATAAAATGTGCAAATGTTTGTATAAATGTAATTAATTGATCATCAGATTTACACACAAAGAGTTTAATCAAATGCGCTTATGTACTTATAGTTTATTAATATGTTTGGAATGTAAGATTAAATACTTCCTAAACAGAAAGAACAGTAAACCACTTTGCACTGTATAAATCTTATCACTATGAGTTCTGTCTGTTGAAGTGCAATGTAAAATGAAAAGGTAGCCTCAAACAACCACATATGCCTGATAATGTCCTATCGATTTGAAGTGGTTCCTCAGTGGAAATGTTGGCAAATGTGGTTGGAAGATGCCCCCTACAGGCCTGTGTGTTCCTTCTCTTTCTTACTGCACTAACGGATCAATCTTGTCAAATTTAGTCACCAAACTGTACAGATATACTGTTACTTGACCAGGGGCGGATTGGGAACAAAAAGCAGCCCTGGAAAAATTTGTACTAGTGGCCCCACATGGGCAGCACCAGAGGTGTAAGGTCTAGCCAAGGGCCATGGCAGCAGCAACCTTCCCCCAAGACTTTCCAGATAGTGGGCATGTCCAGCATCAAGGGGGAAGTTAAAAAGAAATAAAATTAAATTTTATGAGCACATTATATGATACACCTTCAAAAATTAGGAAACTGTATAATTCTTTGGAAAGATATATTTTCTTGCTTATTACACCAACCGTATCCCAATCACTATTCACTCAATCTTATGTCAGCCAAGCAGGCAGACAGAGTATACACTAGACCATCTGCAATCACAGGCTAAGTGGCAAAGTAATTTTCATATATGCAAATAATTTTGCATCTTATTCATTATGTCTATAAAAAGGACCACATGTCCTCAAACAAAACAGGCCCCGTGGGTGCGTCGGCCCACCGGGAATCTTTCCTGCAAACCCTATGGCCAATCCGCCTCTGTACTTGACCAAGGAGCGGCAGAACCACCTGCAAGTAGTCAGATTAATATAAATTATCTTGTGTTATTGACAAACATGTATTAATGTTTCCATTTAAATCAGGTTAGAATGTATGACATGCAATCTCCCCCTCTCAGCCCTTATTGATTTCAAAATGTGTTTTTTTCTTTTCTTTTTTTGTCATTATTTACTGTATAACCATTCCAGGCAAAATTTCTGATTAGAACTGCATCAAAATTAAGCCATTCCCAGTCCACCCTCCCATCTTCAACAAGGCCAGGACTTTCCTTTTTTCTTTTTTTACAGTAGAACAAACTTAGAGGCTACCACTTCCAATAGATATCAATATAAAACAAAGTACTATTAATAATAAACAGTATTTTTTTTTAGAAAACATATTATTACTAGTGTTATAGTTGTTGTAAATGGTGGTGGTCAATTATAATGTCAATCTCACAGACATGCTCTCTAAGCACCTCCACTGTAGCCACTGCAAGGATCATTGCTAAATAACGTAATAATATTATTATACTATGGAGAGATATAAGTTCTTGTTGGAAGCAGAGAATTTTTGTGCATCAGGTACATGACCTAACTTGTTCCAGAACTTACATTTGTAAATTTTGGGAGGTATGCCAGTTCTATTTAGTATATTTTAGGAACAGTGCTCCAAATTTTGGAAAGACAGCTCATCCAGAAAACGCAAACCTCAATCATTTCAGATAAAAGATGCCATATCTGTGTATACATTATGTGAAGCACGTGTAACACTCTAACTTTTGTGTTACCATTAAAAAAACAAAAGCTAAGTGAGCAATGGGCTTGATTCAGGTTTGTGAGTAAAGCAAAAAAAGCAAGCAACTTGGCAATACCATGTTGCATTGCAATGGGGCAGGTGTAACATGTGCAGAGAGAATTAGATTTGGTTTGGGTGTGTTTAAACTGAAATCTAAATTGCAGTGTAAAAATAAAGCTGTCTAATCATTTTCGGCTAAATGCAAAAGCAGCAAGTATTTACCCTGCACAGAAAAAATATAAATGTATTTTGCTCTCCTTGAATGGCAACATGGTTTGTTCCAAACATAAAGTTGCTTGCTTTTTTCTACTTTACTTATAAACATGAATCAGGCCCACTGGGCCTGTGATGAAGCAGGAGGTGCCTATTACAACCAGGCACCTCCTGCTGCAGTAGTGATCTGACTTGCGTCCTAGGATGTAGCATCGAATCACTGGACTCACCATAGGATGGCTCGAGGCACCCTTCGTGCCACGCAAGCCGCCATCGCAGAGGCCAGGATGCAACCAAAGAGATCCCGGGCCTCTTTCCTGCCCCTAAATGCTGGCGAAACACCTCTGTTTGGAGAAACGTAGGCCGGCGCCGCCACCTCCATGCCTACACACGGCATCAGACTGTCACTCACCCAATGATGAAAATTGTTTATAACTAATGTAACTGTGACAGGGAAGGTGGGCCCCTCTCAGCTCTGGGCCCCATAGCAGCTACACTCCCTGCACCTATGGTAGTTACACCCTTGGCTCTGTTCACATCTGAATCAGACTAGTGTGTCTATTCTTATGCATAGACTGTAGTAATCAGAGACTTTTGACCCTGATTGGGAGCAGTGTTTCCACTTAATTAGTATTTTTACCTGGAACATTTGGTCCTGTTTACGGTGAAATTTCCCTTGATACTAGAAAAAATTAACTTTTCCATTTTTTTTTTGTCTGTACTTTTAGATGTTATTTATATACAACAGTGTCTGAGGCACAAATTGTGACTGGCAAATATGACATTTTTGCCTTTGAAAAACTAGGGGGTAAGTTTACTAAGATGGGAGTTCTATTTAAGATGGGATGTTGCCCATAGCAACCAATCAGATTCTACTTCTCATTTATCTAGCACCTTCTAGAAGATAATATCTAAAATCTGATTGGTTGCTATACTCGACATCCCATCTTAAATAGAACTCCCATCTTAGCAAATTTACCCCTAGGTTGGGAAAAGGAAATCTGAAAGCCTCATCTATGTTCTCACTTGCACTGTTCTCACTTCTGTTATGCCATTAAGTCAGATTGAAGGGGTCCCTTTGTGAAGAAGCTGTTCAGCGGTGCATAAGCTTTATCAATATAATATAATATAATCTCAAACATTAAATCACTTTTATTTTTATCTTTTCTAGATTGAGTCCCGCAAAAGAGTAGCCAAAACAGTCCTGGTGCTGGTTGCTCTATTTGCCTTCTGCTGGCTTCCTAATCATATCCTGTACCTCTATCGTTCCTTCACTTACCACTCGGCTGTGAACTCCTCTGTGCTCCATCTTTCTGCCACCATTTTTGCCCGCATATTGGCTTTTGCCAATTCCTGCGTCAACCCATTTGCTCTGTGCTGGCTCAGCAGAAGTTTTAGGCAGCACTTTAAAAAACAGGTATACTGCTGCAAGACACATCCTCCACCTTCCCAACCAAGCCCAACTCACAGCTGCACTGCAACTGCAATTACTGCTATAAAGGGAAACACCCAGATGTCTGAAATTAGCATTGGCCTTATAGGAGCCTATGATATGAAGAGAGAAAGTGACAGTGTTTAAACACATTTTATAAAGTTATACTGTAATGGTGTTAAAGAAGAACCACGTGGACCTTGTTTTGCCTCCTGACCATCTTCTCACCAAGTTGCAGACCCACAGACAACTCAGCTACCATGATTTCCCCACTCTGGAGCAGTTAAAAAAAAAACATGGTTGGTGGTAGAAGATGATATGGCGAGCTGTGGACCAACGAGGAAGAACTTGGAAATCTAAAGTGTGAGGAGGACATCACCTGTATCCAGTTACTTGGAGGCCAGTTAGGGTGAGAAACATAAACATTGTCCCATGGATGGAGTTATTTCAATATAACCACATACATTATTTATGTGATCTCTTATCCGTAAACCCCTTGTCCGGAACATTGTAAAAACCAAAAAAGGGAAAACAGAAAACCATTTCTGCTCTGGGAATATACATACACACAGATCCTTAAGTAGAGTTTACTATATGTCAATTTTTGTGGTGTGAATATATGCATTTCCGTACTGTGCTCATCATCATTATTTCACATTAGCATCAAAATGTGTCCCTATCTAAACTTGTGTATGTTTTATCTTGCATCCCAGTATATCTGGGGAAGTGCAATGTGGTGGGCAATGGTAAGTTGAATATACATTGGGTGTGTTCATTTAAGTGTAGCTCATCCCAGGGAGATGCAGAATAATTAGAAGTTGACACATCCCTAGATACTTCTATCAGAAGGTACTAGAGTTCTTGTCCAGTAACATCTGATAATAAATCATGATGAACATCAGCATGACAGGCGTAACTGTGGGAGGCAACGGAGTCACCTGCCACCGGGCTCCTGCTCTGTAGGGGGGCACCTCTCCTCCCGTTCTGTGTGTTCAGCAACACCATTCAATTAAGTTATTTGATAGCCGCTGCTATCTCTTTCTCCCTGCACCTTACAAGTCACACCCTCTGTATTATACAGTACATACACATTTTACAAGTGTCATACCCAGGATTAGAACCCACTACCTATTACACTGGAAGCAGACACCTTACTGATGAAGCTATTTGCTCCTGTATAGGAAGTATGAGAATTCTAACTATATGAAGTGACTTCTCTGACAATTACAAGTAACTTCATATAGTTAGAATTCGCATGCTTCCTGTACAGGAGCAAATAGCTCTACCAGTGAAGTGTCTGCCTTCAGTGTAACATGTCATGGGTTCTAATCCTATGTATGACTGCTAAAATATGTATATTTGTTGTAGGAAATAAAATTCCCATTCACGTTTCAAAAGTGTACACAATGGATGTAAAGATGTTTAAAGACATTTACAGGGAAATGTGCCTTCCATATTTATTAATAACAGTCAAGGCTCTCTTGTGTATATGATTTGATTACATTATGCTGGACCTATATAAATAACTATTAACAAATAAATGATTGTGTATAAATACGGTAATGCGTTCTTTGCAATTACCACTTAAACAATTATGCCACATCTCTTTGCTGTTGTTTGGCATAAGCATACACTCACTTGTACACATGCAGTAAATATTTCCTTTTTGAGTCGGACTCACCTTAAGATCTGTGCACCTCAACATACACATGTAAGTAAGCTTGTTTAATCTATAAATTATTACTCCTGTGCTCGGAATGCTAACGTGCCCAACTCTAAGTGATGCCCAGTGGCGCCACTGGCGTCGTTGTCACCCAGTGTGCCAAACAGACTAAAGCGGAAGTGACCTAATGGGCAGGAGGGCATTGCTGGACTGCAGAGATGCTGAGCTGCCCCCACAGACTCTACCCGCACTGCCGGCTGCTTCTCAGTGACCAGGAGCCACATGATAATGTCACAGTGCAGTGACTGGTTGCCAGTTACTGAGAAGGAGCCAGCATTTTTTGGTGTCACCCCCTCAGATGGTGACTCCCAGAGCAGTCTGCACCGCCAGCACCCCTCTAGTGACACCACTCATGAAGCCCATACATATGATCACTAAGTGCAGCTTCCTACAGTGACTGTGAGGGGCATTGCTCAACACTTTTATATTTTAGCTCTGGTTCTCTAATACCCCAAGTATTCTAGATAATAGATCTCATGTTCGGTAATATTGCAACAGTCACACACTATGCATTATTCTGTGCCAGAAACGTTTTGTCCTTTCATTGCCAGAAACATTATAAATAATTCAGTAGTTTTCAAAATGCCTAAAGGGAAATTATTATCAAAACTGATTTTTGTGGATACAATTTAGACAAAAAGTTTTGTAACCTATGTATATAACTATCATTTGTATACATATCTATAGCTGTCATCTCTAGGTAATAGATTATGTTGTTTAACTGGGTGTAATGAAAGTCTAGAACTGTGGTAAAATTATAAGTTGATTTGCAGCAATTAATACTTAGGGTTCATAAAAAAATAAACCAAAATCATAAAAACATTTAACGTTGTTGTGTAGTATTTTACATTTTTTTTGTATTTTTAAGTCTACCAAATAAATTATATGAAGGAAGAACAATATCAGAGGGTAAAGCTGGATATGTGATGAACAATAATCATTCAGCTAAGCCAGTGAAATAAGGGGGTAATTTAGATCTGATCGCTGCTGTGCATTATTGCACAGCATGCGATCAGATCTGAACTGCGCATGCATGTGAGCAGCAATGTGCGGCGCGGCACACAACAGAGCCAGGTTTTCGCGCCTAGCGACGGGATGGGGTGAAAAATCTGAACGCACGGGCGTTCGCAAGGTGATTGACAGGAAGAGGCCATTTGTGGGTGGCAACTGACTGTTTTAAAGGAGTGTCCGGAACAATGCAGGCGGGATCAAGTGTTTTAAGGGAGGGCGTCTGACGTGAGCTCCAGCCCCGATCAGCTGGAGCTGACAGCGGTTGAGCAAGTCACAGCGGCTGAGTAAGTCCCAGGCTGCATAGAGACTGCACAAAATGTGTGTGCAGCTCTGCTACAAAAAGCGAACACACACCTGCACAGACCTTAAACCCTCCCCCTGTAGGTGGCGACTACCTGATCGCAGGGCAGCAAAAAACGCAGCCCAGCGATCAGATCTGAATTACCCCTTAAGTTTTCTGAAAGTTAATTATCATGTGGAACATTGCTCACAGCCTGAAAACAACTGAAAAATGTCTGGATCATTGGATTGGTTATCAAACCTGTCAGATTCTTCTCAGTTGTCTAGCCAACTCCTTGCTGTTAAAGATTATTGTGCTGTCTCTCTGCCTAATGAGCGTTCCATCGAATCATCATGCAGTCTATGACCAGCTAAAGAAAGGGATGGTAGCATTCCAAGAGATTAAGGCTGGTATCCAATTGCCACCAATAATTTAACACACGGCAATGAAGGGCTAAAATAGCCAGATACAGTAATACTTTTGGGCTATCCAATTATAGCCCGTTTTTATCGTGTGGTATATGACTCGCTTTCGGACAATAACAAATGGGATGTGGGATAAGTTCCCGGATCCATGCATTAATGCAAAAAACGGGTCTTTGGTGGCTGCTTATCTCGGATAATGCTTTGGTCACCCAAAACATAATCCCAGATAAGTGCGATTTATGGGGCTATTCGGATAGCCCGGGGCCGATTAGTTAACTGCGGTAAAGTACCACCGCTAATTGAATACCGGCCTAAACAGAACAACTCACAAAATAAAATAGGTCTGAAAATTACAAACCAAACAGTTATGCAACATCATTTTGTACATCAGAGGGTGACAAATGGTTAATCTCAGAATTTAGTGCCATGTAGCCTTTTATATAACATCTTCTGATAAAGTAACGGGGGAATAATTTGTTTGGTATTGCCAATTCACAAAGGTGGGTATAAAAGAAAGAAAGCATTAATACTACCAGTCATTTTGTAGGAACTGCTGATGGAAACAGAAAACAAAAACAGGCTATAGCAAAAGATAGGCTAAATAAATAAATAAATGAATAAATATACAACTAGTAAAGGGACCCATATACTGGGTCACCTCATTCCAGGGTTGGATTAGCCTAGGGGGGGTGCGGGGGGGGGGGGGGGGGGGTGGACACTGAAGACAGTGGGGTCTGGGGGAATGGGGGGGGGGGTAATTAGACTGTACATACCTCCCAACATGACCCATTTCAGGATTTCAATAATTAGTTTAATAATGGTACTTTTAATGGTACTGATTATAGCTCCACCTAATTGAGAGACGACTATTTAGTAAAGTTTACTTGTAGTGGAACAAAGACAATTTAAACGGGTATAGGATTCCAGGTCGACAACAAAAAGGTCGACACACCTTAGGTCGACACAAAATGGTCGACACGCCTTAGGTCGACATGGGCAAAAGGTCCACATGAACAAGATCGACATGGAAAAAGGTCAACATGAGTTTTTTATGTTTTTTTGGTGTAGTTTTCTTCGTATAGTGACCGGGAACCCCAATTAGTGCACCGCGTTCGCTCGCCATGCTTCGGGCAAGGTGTCTCGCTGCGCTCAGCACAGGTTACCATTCCCAATTGTAGTCCACGAGGATCGTAAAGTATGAAAAAGTTCAAAAATTAAAAAAAGTGAAAACCCCATGTCGAACTTTTTCCATGTCGACCGTGTTCATGTCGACCTTTTGTCCACGTCGACCTAAGGTGTGTCGAACAATTGGTGTCGAACTTAGGTGTGTCGACCTGGAGTCCGGATACCATTTAAACTACCTTAAAATGCACATTGAAAAATAACATATATATATATATATATATATATATATATATAATCAGCAACTGGACCCCGGCACTCCGGACTAACGCAAATCCTGCTCCGGTGCCTTCCCTTCAGGGCTTGTCACCTCTGTTTAGCATATAATACCTTGGAGAGGGCGGCACTCAAAGACTTGGCAAAATGATGTAGGTGAAGAAAAAAAACCCGCAGGGCAACCTTTATTGTGACGTTTCGGGGACTAGCCCCTTCCTTAGACAACAAACGTGAACAAAAACCAGTGTTTAAATACACAAAATAATTAAGTAAGACAACTTACCCTCCTCCCCAGTGTGCTCCCAGGCGTGCCCGGCCGCCGATCTGCAGCGGCACCTCCGGCCGCGGGACCCCCGTCGCGCCGGAAGTGACGTCACACGTACGGCCCGGTTACCATGGAAACACACTGCAACAAAAAACGGGGCAGCATAAGTTGTGTGTACACACAAAACGACTGACAACAAGGATATACAATGATGTGCAATACAAATGCATTACATGACAGTGCAAAAGTAGTTTAAAATTGTAGTTTAAAATTGTGTAAGATACTGAACGGTGTTACATACATGTGCCCAGTTTACTTAATATCAACCACCATAAATTCATTCTAATTATCACACCTAGGAGCAAAAGTTAAAGTGCTAGTGCAAACAATATTGTTTATATGCTTATGGACTATTAAAATTCTTACAATTAAGAACACTCAATTAACCTTGTGCAGGTAAGCAAATAGACTCCTAGACACTGTTGCCCTCTTGTGGTGAAGACTGGAAGCTGCATAAATTGTTTTTAAACGAATAATTATTTAAAAGTAGTGGGTTTATGCTACTAAAGAAAATATTCGATGAGATCAAATTACAGGAAATGTGACAGGCCCAGCGATTCGTTGAGTCCCTTAGGAGATAAACAATCCAACCTGAAGATCCAGCGGGATTCCAGTTGTAGTCATTTTCTCCCTCGGTCCCCACCACGACGTGATGGGGGTATGTGGTCAACAGCCTTATACCTCAAACTTGCCAGATTGTGTTTAAACTGGACAAAGTGTCGGGCTACCGGTTGTTCGCTTGTCCCTGACAGTAAGGCATTTCTAATAGCCGACCGATGCTGGGTCAACCTTACTTTTAGTTGGCACTCGGTCTTCCCGACATAATAGAGGCCACAAGGGCATACCAATATATAGATTACAAATCGGCTGGTACACGTTATTGGCCAATTTATGGTGGTTGATATTAAGTAAACTGGGCACATGTATGTAACACCGTTCAGTATCTTACACAATTTTAAACTACAATTTTAAACTACTTTTGCACTGTCATGTAATGCATTTGTGTTGCACATCATTGTATATCCTTGTTGTCAGTCGTTTTGTGTGTACACACAACTTATGCTGCCCCGTTTTTTGTTGCAGTGTGTTTCCATGGTAACCGGGCCGTACGTGTGACGTCACTTCCGGCGCGACGGGGGTCCCGCGGCCGGAGGTGCCGCTGCAGATCGGCGGCCGGGCACGCCTGGGAGCACACTGGGGAGGAGGGTAAGTTGTCTTACTTAATTATTTTGTGTATTTAAACACTGGTTTTTGTTCACGTTTGTTGTCTGAGGAAGGGGCTAGTCCCCGAAACGTCACAATAAAGGTTGCCTTGCGGGTTTTTTTTCTTCACCTACATCATTTTGCCAAGTCTTTAAATATATATATATATATATATATATATATATATATATATATATACACTGCTCAAAAATATAAAGGGAACACTAAGATAACTCATCCTAGATCTGAATGAATTAAATATTCTTATTAAATACTTTGTTCTTTACATAGTTGAATGTGCTGACAACAAAATCACACAAAAATTATCAATGGAAATCAAATTAATTAACGCATGGAGGTCTGGATTTGGAGTCACCCTCAAAATTAAAGTGGAAAAACACACTACATGCTGATCCAACTTTGATGTAATGTCCTTAAAACAAGTCAAAATGAGGTTCAGTAGTGTGTGTGCCGCCTGTTCCTTGCTTCCAGGGGGACACTTGCATTTGTCTATTATCTCTTAGGAAGGCACCCCGGCATTTACATTGGATATCCCAGAGTGCCCTTTCCAGTGACTGTGTATATATATATATATATATATATATATATATATATATATAGTAGCAGAGGAATCAGCGGCACTCAGCAGACTTGGTATTGAAGTAAAAAAGTCTTTAATCCGGTCCTACGCCGTTTCGGGGACTGCGCCCCGTCTTCAGGGACAAATCATCGTGTATGATTTGTCCCTGAAGACGGGGCGCAGTCCCCGAAACGGCGTAGGACCGGATTAAAGACTTTTTTACTTCAATACCAAGTCTGCTGAGTGCCGCTGATTCCTCTGCTAAAATATTGGATTTTGCTATAGATCCTCCGAGGGCACCGCAGCAAGTATACTGGTATCCCCACTTTCAGTGCCGAACCGCAACATATATATATATATATATATATATTTATATATATATAATATTTATCCTGTCACATGCAAGAATAGCAGGAGTATCTGTACTACTTACACACTAGGAGACACTCAGGTGGGAAGGTGGAGTAGCTCGGATCCCTGGGTCACTTACAGTCTCTCCCCCCTCCTCTCACTTCTCTGATGGAAAGCTCCATTAGTAGCTCATAAAACCTGATACTCATGTGTCTGCCTGCACTGCATACTGTCCTGATGCCATTCTGACTGCCTAGTTCTGCTGCTGCACAAGAGGGAGAGCTAGTGATGTCAGTGTGCTCTGGCTGGGGCCCACCCCGACAGAGGGGGGCCCAGGGTACAATATCACCTGTGCCCGCTTCCCTTTAATCTGGCTATGCCTCAGTCTTGGCCCCCCTCCAACGCTCAGGCCCATCCCTTTTCTATCTGCTTCTCTGTTCTAGAAATGAGGCGGTGAACTGTGATTAAGGCGCTGAGTGATTTGGTGCAGAAAAAAATATATTAATAAAATGATTTTTATTAAATAAAAAAAAAATATATAAACAAATGTATGCAAAGCCTGATATTGCACATAAGATGGGGGGTAATTCCCAGAAAGATGCAAAGATAAATAAAAACATGAAAAGTATATAAGACCATATGCAAGTCTTAAGGAAATGTTGATATCATGCACAAAAATAATAAGAAAAAACAGGATAGTTCACTCTGTATGTAATGGAAACACAGTCAAATTCTCTGGTTTTGTTCAAAATAAAAGAATAAGAAGAAAGTCCTACCAAACTGGGGTTGTTGGAGTCGCAGGTGGACCATGACCTGCATAGGATACAAGGCTTTTCCAGTAAGCTATGCCCACAGGGTGCAGGTAATAGGCCAGCGTATTTTGAGCTCCTCCTGAGCTCTTCTTCAAGGCTAATACCTGCTGCCTGTCCTGACCTGGTAACCAGGGCTGCCAAGAGAAATCATGGGCCCCCGAGACAACAACTTCCTGGGCCCCACCCATCCACCCTGGAGGTGGTGTCACCACAACATGTCTAGCACATAAGAAGTACCCACTCTCAGGAGCATGCCCCAGGCTGGGCCCAGGTACTTTTCAGGGGGCATGGCCTTATCCACAGGAGGCGTGGCCATGCACCCTTAGAAAAAATACAGAAAAAAATATTTTAAGCGCCTCCCTGGCCACACTGCAGTCCAGCACACAGCAGCGTGTGCTGGGCTGAGAAGAAATGCTGCAGCTGCTGCTTCCAGGTAAGGGGGAAGGGGGGAACCTGGGCCCCAACTGGGCCCCTCCATCAGACCTGGGCCCAGGTAATTTGTACCCTCTCCCCTCCTCTCTCGGCGCAACTGCTGGTAACCCATTAGTCAGATCTAACCAGACTATCAAAATGCAACATATCTGACTGTTCACCAAGTAGCTAGTTGCTATGTCAATAGAAACCTACACATGCTATAATTTTAAGAAAAGTAAAAAGCAATAGAAAGAAATACAGCATTTTTTTAAAGCTATATTTTGGCACGCACACATAAGTGAACACAAAATGTTGCTGACCATATCACTATAAAGAAAACCTTTACACACACACACACACACACACACACACACACACACACACACACACACACACACACACACACACACACCTGCTGGGGAACGGGCACTCCTCCTCTTCCTTCAGCCTCTCCGAGCTGTCAGAAGCCTCTGAACTCTCAATCTTCCAGAGAGGCTCCACGCTGACCCAGCTCCCATCACTGGCCGTGACACTGCAGCCTCTCTTCTCCACATTCAACCCCCTAGTCTGCCCAGGGGCCGTGGCTCCCATTGCAGGGGGGTGGGGGGGATCCACTGCTGCTGCCACGGGAGAGGGTAGTTGTGGTTTTCAACCTGCACTGTGGCTCAGCCGTCAAGCTCCACCCCTATTTTATCCAGATTTGCGCATGGCCGGTTTACATTTCAGTCGGGTCTGGGGGATTACAGGGGATTGAGTTGAGTTTGCGGGTCAGCGTGAGACTGGCCGGTAAAACGGGAGCCTCCCGCAGAATGTGGGAGTTTTGGCAAGTATGGTGTCTATACAGCATCTGTATGACTTATCTCACATAAGTGTATATACAACATCTGTATGCCTCATGTTACATCAGTATATGAGATGTCGCTATTAAATAACAAGACTGCGTGAGTTAAAAGGGAATGGTGGAACATTTACCTCGGGCTGTCCCATAACAGTTCTGCACATTACACCCCTCTTGCACAGATATTTTGCTGTCAAACAACATTAGAAGAAGCTGTGTTTTTCCCGTGCATCATAAAAATAGGATGCGGTTATGTGACTGCTTGTCACTATAACGACGCTGGAATCCTGCCCGGTTTAAATCCCGACAGTTGCCATGCCGACTGACAGGGACTATTCCTACTCGTGGGTGTCCACGACACCCATAGAGAGAACCTGTCGCGAGCGCAGCAAGCCAGCAAAGGGCTTTGTTGTGCTCGACCCCCCCGCCGGCATTCTAAACAACGTGATCCCGGCATTGGTATGGTGACCAGCGGTATCCCAACCGCTGGTCACCCGTACCCAACCCATACAAATGCTTAGTTTAAAAGTAAAAGTTTTTGTTAATTTGAAAATGCCCACTGAATCTCTCCATATGCTGACCCAGGCTTTTGGGGCAGATTAAATGTCACGTGCATGTGTGTTTGAGTGGCACAAAAGATTTTGTTACAGTCGCGAAGATGCCGAAGATGACATATGTCCAAAAAGGCCTCGTAAATAAAAAAAACAAACAAATGAAAATGTGGAACATATTGAGAGAACTGTTCGAACTGACCGTTGACTCAGTATTCAAATGATTACAGCACAGGTTCTCAAACTCGGTCCTCAGGACCCCACACGGTTCATGTTTTGCAGGTCACCTGTAGATTTTTAAACTGTGACAGTTGGTGATACACAGTGCACCTGCTGGGTGACCTGGAAAACGTGAACCGTTTGGGGTCCTGAGGACCGACTTTGAGAACCACTGGATTACAGAAATGGTAAACATCAACCAAGAAACTGTTAGGCAAGTTTTGCATCAAGATCTTAATAAGACAAAAGTTTGTGCTAAGACGGTTCCAAGGCTGCTCACTGCCGAGCAAAGAGAAAACCGAAAGCAAATTTGTACAGACATTTTTTAATAAATTTGAGACAAAACGCCAGTCCATACACTGGAAAGCACCACCATCACCAAGAATGAAGAAAGCACATAAAAGCAAATCCAAATTAAAGCCATGTTAATTGTTTTCTTTGCTATTAAGGGGTGTGGTATGGCTGACCGACGCCGGGATCCGGACAGCATACCAACGCCGAGATACCGGCAGGGAGGGGCGAGTGCAGCAAGCCCTTGCGGGCTAGTAGGCATGACAGCTATGGCCTAATGCAGACATATGGGCCCTACACACTTACCGTTGTGTATGAGCAATATTAATGATCTCGTTCATATCGCTCAGTGTGTATGCCTCAACGATGAACGATGCGTGTTCCCACGGTTGTTCATCGTTGGTTTTCCCTCGTTTAGCATAGCAAGCCAATTTGGATGATGGTCGTTAATCGTTGAAAACGAACATCGTCCAAATCGGAAACATCGCCAAGTGTGCAGGGCCCATAACAGATATGTCCCACATCACGTATCTAGATGTATGGAGAATTGAGATAAAATAATAGGCTTATAATGGTGAATAAAAGAGCATATTGTGAATTTAAATGTATGTGGGTGACTGCAGACAGCTGGCTACTGCCGCACACCTGTGTTAGTGCTTTCAAATATAAGTTAGAGAGAGCTGCAGTTCTTGAAAGCCTGAGCATAGCATTAATGGATCACACCATAATTATCTGTTTCTTTCTAACTAATATCATCATACATTGGGAAAGATCAACATTACAGCTGTAAGACTTCATATATGTAACATTAATAAATGAAATAATAAACAGTGAGCTTAGGGGGTCATTCCGAGTTGATCGCTCGCTAGCAGTTTTTAGCAGCCGTGCAAATGCTATGCCGCCGCCCAATGGGAGTGTGTTTTTGCTTAGCAGAAGTGCGAATGAAGGGATCTCAGAGTGGCTACAAAAAAAATGTGTTCAGTTTCAGAGTAGCATCAGACCTACTCAGCGCTTGCGATCACTTCAGACCATTCAGTTCCTGATTTGACGTCACAAACACGCCCAGCCACGCCTGCGTTTTTCCAGGCACGCCTGCGTTATTCCGAACACTCCCTGAAAACGGTCAGTTGACACCCAGAAACGTCCTCTTCCTGTCAATCACTCTGCGGATGCCTGTGCGACTGAAATGCATCGCTAGACCCTGTGCAAAACTACATCGCTCGTTGTAATAGGACGCCGCGCGTGCGCATTGCGCCGCATACGCATGCGCAGAAGTGCTGTTTTTTTGCCTCATCGCTGCACAGCGAACGAATGCAGCTAGTGAACAACTCGGAATGACCACCTTAGTGAGAAGAGCCTGCAAGCACATACACAGTGGACCTTAGTTGTGCGCTTCTGCAGCCACATTGTGTACTCAGACATAAATGTGAATATCTGACTGCAATCAGAGTTGGCCAGCCCCATCCGCCCGCTTGTCAAAGTAGACACTATCACTTGCAGACTTGCACCACTGCTGTCCTTGGTGTAAGGGGTGTGTCTGAAATTAGATGTCTCTCTGCATACGCTCACATCTGAATAACCTGTATTGCCATCTGCACGACCACGGCTCACTTACCCAAGTTGCCGCCCAGTTACACTCACAAATGGAGATGCAGAGAGGCAGAGATGTGCATGACCCTGAATCGCCCTCAATTGTGCATGCAGGCTCTGATATATGCGCACTTACTAAACATTGCAAGATTTGTCAGCAAAGCTGACTGGTGAGCTACTGTGAGCTACTATGAAACAGGTCCAGTATGTACAGTACACATAAGTAAACCAAAATGTGTTATACAGCACTGGGTTATAAAAATTCCAAAGGTTCAGGCTTATATTGGGGCAGAGTTGTAACAGGGCAGCAGCAGGGTACACCGTTGCAGGCCTCACCTCCTAACCACGCGACATCCAAGGGGGCAGGGCTGCTGGCTCTGTGAAGTAGAGCTCTGCCCGAAGTGTCCTGACAACACTCCAAGCAGCTCCACAGGCCTCAGGGTTCCTATTCGAAGCGGCACCAACGATGCATCCCCCAGTGCCCTGCACCCTGTGAGACAGCTCTGCTCGCTCACCCCTAGTTACGGCCCGGCATTAGGTGAAGTTTACAAGTGTCGTTATTTATAATGCCGACGCGAGAAGGTCGACGTTGTGAATGTTGGCATGGTCTCAGTGGGGACATTTAACATGTTGGCACTCACATGTTGACAGTGACATAATTTCAACATGTTCAGCATGTCGTTATGCATGTAGACGATGTGAATGTCGACAATACTATCTAACCCTTTGCCGACATTATGAACAAATATATCAACATTTCGACATTAGTGTCAACATAGTGAATGTCAATAGGACAGCATACCTTAAGTTGTATTACTGGATATAAAATAGGATTTTAATACCTACCGGTAAATCCTTTTCTCTTAGTCCGTAGAGGATGCTGGGGACACTTCAAGAACCATGGGGTATAGACGGGAGCCGCAGGAGACATGGGCACTTTAAGACTTTAAAAGGGGTGTGAACTGGCTCCTCCCTCTATGCCCCTCCTCCAGACTCCAGTTTAAGTTACTGTGCCCAGGGAGACGGACATTTCGAGGAAAAAGGATTTATTTTGATTTAAACTAAGGTGAGATACATACCAGCTCACACCTCAAACATGCCGTACAACATGGCATTCAACCCAACGCATGCAACGGCATGAATAATGGCCCTCATTCCGAGTTGATCGGTCGCAAGGCGAATTTAGCAGAGTTACACACGCTAAGCCGCCGCCTACTGGGAGTGAATCTTAGCTTCTTAAAATTGCGACCGATGTATTCGCAATATTGCGATTACTAACTACTTAGCAGTTTCAGAGTAGCTCCAGACTTACTCTGCCTGTGCGATCAGTTCAGTGCTTGTCGTTCCTGGTTGACGTCACAAACACACCCAGCGTTCGCCCAGGCACTCCCACCGTTTCTCCGGCCACTCCTGCGTTTTTTCCGGAAACGGTAGCGTTTTCAGCCACACGCCCCTGAAACGCCGTGTTTCCGCCCAGTAACACCCATTTCCTGTCAATCATATTACGATCGCCGGAGCGAAGAAAAAGCCGTGAGTAAAAATACTTTCTTCATAGTAAAGTTACTTGGCGCAGTCGCAGTGCGAACTTTGCGCATGCGTACTAAGCGGATTTTCACTGCGATGCGATGAAAAAGAACGAGCGAACAACTCGGAATGAGGGCCAATGACAGCAACAGGCTGACTATAACTGCAACACAACACGTGTGTAGCCATAACCAATAACTGCAGATACAGTACGCACTGGGACGGGCGCCCAGCATCCTCCATGGACTAAGAGAAGAGGATTTACCGGTAGGTATTAAAATCCTATTTTCTCCTTACGTCCTAGAGGATGCTGGGGACACTTCAAGAACCATGGGGTTTATACCAAAGCTCAAGAACGGGTGGGAGAGTGCGGATGACTCTGCAGTACCGATTGACCAAACAAGAGGTCTTCCTTAGCCAGGGTATCAAACTTGTAAAACTTTGCAAAAGTGTTTGAACCCGACCAAGTAGCTGCTCGGCAAAGCTGTAATGCCGAGACCCCCCGGGCAGCCGCCCAGGATGAGCCCACCTTTCTGGTAGAATGGGCCTTCACCGATTTCGGTAACAGCAATCCAGCCGTAGAATGAGCTTGCCGAATCGTATTACAGATCCAACGTGCAATAGTCTGCTTGGAAGCAGGAGCCCCAATCTTGTTGGGATCATACAGGACAAACAGAGCCTCCGTTTTCCTAATCTGAGCCGTTCTGGCCACATAAATTTTCAAAGCTCTGACCACATCTAGAGAGTTTGATTCCTCAAAGGCGTCAGTAGCCACTGGCACCACAATAGGTTGGTTCATGTGAAACGATGACACCACTTTAGGCAGAAATTGTTTACGAGTTCTCAACTCCGCTCTATCTTCATGGAAGATCAAATAGGGGCTCTTGTGAGACAAAGCCGCCAATTCAGACACCCGCCTTGCAGAGGCCAAAGCCAATAGGATGATCACTTTCCAAGTGACGAATTTCAACTCTACCTTACGTAAAGGTTCAAACCAATGAGATTGCAGGAACCGCAACACCACGTTAAGATCCCATGGTGCCACCGGGGGCACAAAGGGAGGTTGGATGTGCAGTACGCCTTTCAAGTCTGAACTTCCGGAAGGGAAGCCAATTCTTTTTGAAAGAAAATTGACAAGGCCGAAATTTGTACTTTAATTTAGCTTAACTTTAGGCCCGCATCCACCCCTACTTGCATAAAATGGAGAAAACGGCCCAGCTGAAATTCTTCTGTAGGAGCCTTCTTGAATTCACACCAAGATACATATTTTCTCCAAATACGGTGATAATGTTTCGCCGTTACCTCTTTTCTAGCCTGAAGCAGTGTGGGAATTACTTCACCAGGAATACCCTTTTGGGCTAGGATCTTGCGCTCAAACTCCAAGCCGCCAAACGAAGCCGCGGTAAGTCTTGGTACATGCACGGCCCCTGCTGTAACAGATCCTCTCGCAGAGGAAGAGGCCAGGGATCTCCTATGAGCAATTCCTGAAGATCTGAATACCAAGCCCTCCTTGGCCAGTCTTGAACAATGAGGATTGCCTGAACCCTTGTTCTTCTTATGATCTTTATCACTTTTGGAATGAGTGGAATCGGAGGGAACACATATACCGACTGAAACACCCACGGTGTCACTAGGGCGTCCACTGCTATTGCTTGAGGGTCCCTCGACCTGGAACAATATCTCGGAAGCTTCTTGTTGAGGCGAGACGCCATCATGTCTATTTGAGGAATTCCCCAACGACTTGTCACTTCTGCAAAGACCTCTTGATGAAGACCCCACTCTCCTGGATGGAGATCGTGTCTGCTGAGGAAGTCTGCTTCCCAGTTGTCTACACCTGGAATGAAGACCGCTGCCAGAGCGCTTACATGCCTTTCCGCCCAGCGGAAAACTTTTGTGGCTTCTGCCATTGCCGCTCTGCTCTTCGTTCCGCCCTAGCGGTTTACGTACGCCACTGCTGTTATGTTGTCCGACTGAATCAAGACGGGCAGATCGCGAAGAAGATGTTTCCGCTTGTAGAAGGCCGTTAACTCCAGAATGTTTATGTGTAGGCAAGCTTCCTGGCTTGACCATTTTCCCTGGAAATTTTCCACCTGTGTGACTTCACCCCAGCCTCAGAGACTCGCATCCGTGGTCAGCAGGATCCAGTCCTGGATCCCGAATCTGCGTCCCTCTAGGAGGTGAGAGCTGTGCAGCCACCACAGGAGTGAGAGTCTGGTTTTGGAAGACAGGATTATCTGTCGGTGCATGTGCAGATGGGATCCGGACCATTTGTCCAACAGGTCCCACTGAAACACTCTGGCATGGAATCTGCCAAACTGAATGGCCTCGTAGGCCGCCCCCATCTTCCCAAGCAACCGAGTGCATTGATGAATCGACACTCTTGCTGGCTTCAGAATCTGTTTGACCAGGTTCTGAATTTCCAGAGCCTTTTCCACTGGAAGAAAAACTCTCTGTAATTCCGTGTCCAGAATCATACCCAAGAACGACAGTCTTGTCGTCGGAACCAACTGTGATTTTGGCAAGTTTAGGAGCCAACCATGTTGTTGCAGAATTGTCAGGGAGAGCGTCACGCTCTGCAGTAATTGTTCCTTGGACCTCCCTTTTATCAGGAGATCGTCCAAGTACGGGATAATTGTGACTCCTTGCCTGCGCAGGAGAACCATCATTTCTGCCATAACTTTGGTGAAAACCCTCGGAGCCATGGACAGACCAAACGGCAACGTCTGAAATTGGTAACGACAATCCTGAACGGCAAACCTCAGGTAAGCCTGATGTGGTGGATATATGGGGACGTGTAAGTAGGCATCCTTTATGTCGACCGACACCATAAAATCCCCTTCCTCCAGACTGGAGATCACTGCTCGGAGAGACTCCATCTTGAATTTGAATTTTTTTAGATAGAAATTGAGGGATTTTAAGTTCAGAATAGGTCTGACCGAGCCGTCCGGCTTCGGGACCACGAACAGGCTCGAATAAAAGCCTTCTCCCTGTTGTGACGGGGGCACCGTGACAATTACTTGGTTTTGACATAGTTTTTGTATAGCACCGCATACCACCTCCCTGTCCGGAAGAGAAACTGGTAAGGCTGATTTGAAAAATCGTCGAGGGGGCACGTCTTGAAATTCCAGCTTGTACCCTTGGGACACTATTTCTAATACCCATGGGTCTAGGGTCGAACGAACCCAGAAATGACTGAAGAGTCGGAGACGTGCCCCCACTGGTGCGGAGGAGACCCAGCGTCATGCGGTGGATTTGGTAGAAGCCGGAGAGGACTTCTGCTCTTGGGAACCTGCCACAGCCGGTGACCTTTTTCCCTTTCCTCTTCCTCTAGAAGCAAGGAAGGAAGACCCTCGTCCTTTTTTGTATTTATTTGGCCGAAAGGACTGCATCTGATAGTGGTGCGTTTTCTTTTGTTGTGCAGGAACATAAGGTAAAAAGGATGACTTACCCGCGGTAGACGTAGATACCAGGTCAGCGAGGCCGTCACCAAACAAGACACCACCTTTATACGGCAGAGACTCCATAGCCTTCTTAGAGTCAGCATCAGCATTCCATTGATGAATCCACAATGCTCTCCTAGCTGAGACTGCCATAGCATTGGCTCTTGATCCCAAAAGGCTAACGTCCCTTGCAGCTTCCTTAAGGTAGGCTGCAGCATCCCTGATATGACCCAGAGTCAAAAGAATGTTATCCCTATCCAGGGTATCAAACTCAGATGACAAGTTATCTGCCCACTTTTCAATAGCGCTACTCACCCACACTGAAGCAACGGCAGTAGCGTACCCGTAGTGACATAAATGGATTTCAATGTATTTTCCTGCTTACGATCCGCAGGTTCTTTTAAGGCTGCCGTGTCCGGAGACGGAAGCGCCACCTTTTTGGATAGCCGTGACAGAGCTTTGTCCACAGTGGGGGGTGACTCCCACTTTTCCCAATCCCCAGAGGGGAACAGATATGCCACCGGAATTCTCTTGGGAATCTGAAACTTCTTGTCAGGATTTTCCTAAACCTTTTCAAAAAGAGCGTTCAGTTCATGAGAGGGAGGAAACGTTACCTCAGGTTTCTTTCCTTTAAACACAAAGACCCTTGTATCAGGAACAGCAGGGTCCTCCGTGATATGTAACACATCTTTTATCGCCACAATCATGTACTGAATGCTTTTAGCCAGTTGGAGTCAGAGTCCGTGTCGGTATCTGTATCTGCTATCTGTGTAAAAGAACGCTTTTGTGTCCCCGAGGGGGTCTAACTTGTGACAACACATCCTCCACGGATTTCTTCCATGCCTGGGTCTGAGACTCAGACTTATCCAATCTCTTATTTAATAGAGCCACATTCGCATTCAAAGCACTCAAAACATTTACCCAATCAGGCGTCGGCGGTGCCGTCAGGGTCACTCCCACAGTCGTTTCTTTCCCTAATCCAGTCTCCTCCTGAGAAGAGCACTCAGCCTCAGACATGCCGACACACGTGTATCGACACCACAAACACACTGGGCATATAGGGGACAGACCCACAGTAAAGCCTGTCAGAGAAATACAGAGGGAGTTTGCCAGCTCACAACCCAGCGCCTATCCCGGTACTGAAACGTTTTATACAATGCCTCAGACCTGTTAGCACTTTTATTATTATTAAAACAGCACCAAATTAACTGTGCCCCCCCGTTTTGCACCCTGTTACTTGTACAGCAGTGTAGGAGGACAGGACCAGCGTCTCTGCAGCTCTGTGAGAGAAAATGGCACTGAGGAGAGCTGTGAGGGCTATGCCACACCCCCTTAATGGCGCGCTTCAGCCCCGCTATTTTTCAAATATTTATAATGGCGGGGGTTCAGATTCAGTGCCCAGGCACTATATACCACTTTTGACAGTTACTTAAATGAGGATTTATGCTGCCCAGTGCGCCCCCCCCCCCCCCCCCGCGCCCTGCACCCTGCAGTGCCGCTGTGTGTGTGGGAGCATTGCGCGCCGCGCCCGCTGTGCGATGCCTCAAAGCCATCACTGAAGTCTTCTGATCTTCTTCTACTCACCCGTCTTCTGACTTCTGGCTCTGTAAGGGGGGTGATGGCGGGCTCCGGGAACGAGCATCTAGGCGTACCTAGCGATCAGACCCTCAGGAGCTAATGGTGTCCTGTAGCCTAAGAAGCAGAGCCTTGAAACTCACAGAAGTAGGTCTGCTTCTCTCCCCTCAGTCCCACGATGCAGGGAGCCTGTTGCCAGCAGGTCTCCCTGAAAATAACAAACCTAACAAAAGTCTTTTTTCGGAGAAACTCAGGAGAGCTCCTCAGTGTGCATCCAGTCTCACTGGGCACAGAATCTAACTGGAGTCTGGAGGAGGGGCATAGAGGGAGGAGCCAGTTCACACCCCTTTTAAAGTCTTAAAGTGCCCATGTCTCCTGCGGATCCCGTCTATACTCTATGGTTCTTGAAGTGTCCCTAGCATCCTCAAGGACGTAAGGAGTGATAATGTTGAAATATCCTTAGGAAAGAAAGCTATACCTTAAACACACCTTAAATACACTTTACCATGGAACCGCTGCGGCCGCTGTACTTAACACACACTCTGCGCACTTTGTACGCTATTAGCGTACAAAGTCCCGTACTGCGTACGGACTTCGCGTACAAACGCCGCGCTGACGGTACAAAGTACTCACAGCGCGTACACACCCAGAGATACACCACAAACCCTGAACAGTTATGCAATGCAATGAAAATACGCTTTAAACCTTAGCAGGGCAATGAAGACACAACACCAATTGTGATTTTACCGCTGGGTTCCGACACCACAGTGGATTATTGCTGAAAGGGGGTTACAATACAAATAATACAATACAATATAAACGAGTAAATGGCTACATTCAATGGTACATACGTGAGTGGACAAGCTTGCGCAACCCGGCCGGTCCTCGGTCATCTGATATATAACTTTGTGAGTCTTGTGTCAGACCAGGCCTGCGGCAGCTCTCTTTATACAATTCTTCCAAAAAGCAATACAATAGATACTGTAATCTCTTTGTCCATTGGACACAGGAATGCACATTTACAGTACAGGAGAGGTCATAGGTCGGTTTGAATAGGTAGGCGATGTCTTTCCCAACAGCTCTTGTGGGTGGTCTCCTCTGGATTCCCGCCGCATACATAATGTACAGTAAATACAGTTTATATCTATATTCTGCTCCTGGACATAACTATCCGCAGGAACATGCGATCTTTCTCAAAGCAACACCGGAATGTTACCCTTAAACTACCCTTCAGCTGGATACCAAACACCACCTTATGACCTTGTTCTGTCCCCTCCTATTCTGTAAAGGTGAATCCCTTTGTTCTGAAACCATTCAAACTGTTGTTACTTTCTGATGTGGTGCAGGGATACTATGTGTACATTGTGCACTATTTGGATTAAATATGTAATGTGTTTTGATAGCTTTCCATGCGTTTACAAACTCTACCGTAAATATCCATACCACGCGCTAATGCGCATGAACGCGGGAGCGACCATACGCAAATTGCGGATATGTGCACGCACAGCTGAGCAAGTACGCTCACGGAGGCCATCTGTGTGTGGTTTGTACTTGGTGTGTGTGTTGTAATATTTTTCGACTTTGACAGTCCACCCTTTGGCAGTCACCAATAACTGCCACTATCTAATCACTAAAAACAGAAAAATAGCTACACAATATCTACAGAAGCTTGGAGTTGTCGGAGGAGAATTGTAGGTGGGAAATGTATGACCTAGTGGGATAGTTAAAGTATGTATGTATGAATCCATGTCTGAGGGGCATGTATCATCGTGCCGTATATGTTCTAAATAAGCTTCGAGGTATTGCGAAGTATACATTAAATCCTTCTCATCCAGTATCAAGGGTCTGTAAATGGGCCAACAAACACTACCGAGCTCTTTTCGTCTTCTTGTTAAAACAAATGGGGTTCACATTTAGTTGATGATACATGGAGGGGGAAACATATGTGAGTGCTAGTATATGTGGATATCACCTGTCGACTATGGGGGTAATTCCAAGTTGATCGCAGCAGGAATTCTGTTAGCAATTGGGCAAAACCATGTGCACTGCAGGGGAGGCAGATATAACATGTGCAGAGAGAGTTAGATTTGGGTGTGGTGAGTTCAATCTGCAATCTAAATTGCAGTGTAAAAATAAAGCAGCCAGTATTTACCCTGCACAGAAACAAAATAACCCACCCAAATCTAACTCTCTCTGCAAATGTTATATCTGCCCCACCCCTGCAGTGCACATGGTTTTGCCCAACTGCTAACAGAATTCCTGCTGCGATCAACTTGGAATTACCCCCTATGTGTGCTATTAACTGGAGGTTGCAGAGGTGAAGATAAGACACATATCTAAAAAACATTCACAAAAAACATTTTGGGTAGGGCAGATGTCTTTTCCGGATGGATGTATCTGGGCAGAGGGGGAAACAAAAGAAAAACTGGTGAAAGAAACAGGCCATGAAATTCATTTGCAATCCTTATCATAACACTGTCTCTATGGATGGGTCATAAATTAAATCTGCTGCTATAACAGCGCCCTCGCTCCTTAGACTCATCAAATTTGTGCTGTGCTTGCGCCGCGTCAGAATTCGAACACACCTAAATATCAGACCAATAATTATGATGACTCCCAGGATACAAATGAGAAACTTCCCTACACTCATAATAACATTTTGAGCCCACTCTCCTAAACCTGAGAACCAATTTCGTGGGTTCAACCATGAAACCCAGCCGGTCAGTTCATTACTCACAGCCGCCAAGGTAAGGTTGTGTTTCCTCCTGAACTCCCACTTCAACTGCAAGATATCGTCCATCTTTTGATCGATAATCTCCGTTGGGTCGTCAGTACTGTTCGTAATATACGTACAGCACTTCACCCCATATTGTGACTCCCTTCCCGTATACCTGAAGGTGTCGTCATACATCTCAGTGATATTATCTATCAAGTTCGCTAGCGCATGGATATACCTATAATTTATAAATCCTCTGGCAGTACGGGTGATGTTTAATGCGAGAAGGAATTGAATCCCGGTGGATTCGTGGATCAAATCAGAGGCTGCGTGCTCTGTTCTATCTATGAGGTGCCTCTTAATTATGTGTTCATAGTGAGTAGGAGTATAAGGAGCCTGAGCACTGCGGTGAACGTCTTTCATTTTATCATGGGTTATGGTCATGACCTCAGGCAGTACTCTCCCAATATAACACAATCCCTATGAGCTCGGGGCAAGCCACTTGTACGCCTTCCTCCCACATATGAAATAGGCATCATCTGGGAGAACAAAGGGGACAAAATATGACATCACCATATTACAAACTTTCCAAGTAAAGAAACCTATCCCTAGTTCTCCCATCTGCTCAGTACAAGTATCAGGCTGGATGATATGAGCACAATACCCTGGCGATACTTTTCCAACCCACATGGCCTTGCTTCCACGAGTATACCTATACCGGAAATACCTCCCACTGTTGGCTATTTGGCGTACAAGTTCAGAGTCTATGGGTATCCTATCAGCTCTGTGTGAAAAGGTAATTGTCTGGTTATTCCACGTTACTTCCCAATTTCCCGGTTTTCGGTAATTGGAAATATTAAAACATAATAAGTATCTGTCTACATGATACTGGTGGAGCTTCAAACTAGGGGGCCTAGAGATATTGAATTTCTATGCACCGGTCTCCCACCCCGTAATTCGAGTACCTCATCTATTGCTAAAGGTTACGGTACTAATCCTGACTTGCTCTGACCTTGAGGTACCTGTGAGCACACCCAGCATTCTGTCTGGTTTAAGACCTTACCCACTAGTGAGTGGTAATCACTCAATGGATGACGGTCCATGTCGATATTAAAGTTGGACTGACATCTCTGGATGCACCCATCCTCAACTATATTCTCACAATTCCTACAAATACAATATTCATCAGACAATAACCCCTCGCAGTGCCTCCGAGCTCCCTGACTACCAGAGCGCTTACTGATGCCAGCCTTTACTGAAGTGATGTGCTGCTCCTGTGATCCTACAAATTCGTACTTGCCATCAGAACCCATTCCAGATCCCTGTTCAACCTCTCTGGGACCCTCACAAAAACAAACTGTCCTTATCAAAACCAGAATTACTAATAGAACCCGAAACGCAGTCTCTTGTGATCGATCCATTTTGTTAGGGGAAAGGAGGAAAATAAGAAGGAGAAAAGAAAGGAAAAAAATGTAGGGGGAGGTGAAAAAAGAAAGTGGTACGACAACCGTTCTAGCTCTTGTTACTCTCTGTGCTCAGATGCCCTTCAACGGTCCTGTCTCTCACTTTCCCGGAACAGACACTCCAGTGATACGAGGTTCTCTAGACTCTGCTCTGTGTCACGAGTTCTCTCCGGGTCAGCAACCTTCTTGCAGTGGGACGAGTGGACCCAAGTCTCTCTTTCGGCGACCTTCTATGCTGTTGTGCTGGTTAACAAGACTTGATACGGTCCTTCCCACCTGTCTATGAGGCAACCTGAGCGTAAGAAATTTCGAATCATCACATAATCCCCAGGCTCAATGTCATGACAATTGCTGTTCGGTAGGTCAGGAATCACCAGCTTTAAATTTCTTTGTTGATTTCTCAGCTGCTGGCTCATCCCAACCAAATATTTCACAGTCACTTCATTATTACAATTCAAATCATCCTGGGGGTCTATCATTACATGAGGTTGTCGACCAAAAAGGATTTAAAAGGGTGATAGGTTAAGGGGAGACCTGGGAGTGGTTCTGATGCTGTACAACACTAGTGGCAAAGCTTCTGGCCACAACAATCCAGTCTCAGCCATCAGCTTGCTCAGCTTGTTCTTAATAGTGCTGTTCATTCTCTCCACCTTTGCACTTGCCTGTGGACGGTACGGAGTATGCAGCTCACTATTAATTCCCATCAGTTTGCACATGACCTGAAAGACTTCACCTGTAAAATGGGTACCCCTATCACTTTCAATTATTCTAGGGATACCATATCTACACACAAATTCCTGCACAATTTTCTTTGCTGTGAACGTAGCAGTATTTGTGGCAGCAGGGAACGCTTCTACCTAATTTGAAAATACATCAATACAAACTAACACATATTTTAAATTCCTACAGGGTGGTAACTGTATGAAATAGATTTGTATTACCTGAAAAGGGCCTTCTGTCGGAGGGATATGGGATGGCTCTGTTGGTATTGACTTTCCAATATTCTTCCTCAAGCAAGTAAAACATGTCATTGCTCTCTTACCTGCATGAGAAGAGAATCCTGGCGCACACCAGTAGGCTCTCACCAGCTTACACAGACCCTCTTTACCCAGATGAGTCAGACCGTGTGCCGCCTCAGCTAAGCTTGGAAGATATGCTCTGGGGGCTACTGGCTTACCTTGTCCACCTGTCCATAGTCCCGAGGATTTCTGGCCATATCCCTTTGACCTCCAGACTGCCTTTTCCTGTAATGAACACAAATCTTGCATTTCAATTAATTGTTGTGTGTTGATTGTGTTAAATGTCATCAGTGGTGTGATGTTTGTTTGTATGGGGGTGCTGGCTGCTGATTTAGCAGCTTCGTCTGCCCGGCTGTTACCAAGTGAAATTGGGTCTTGGTTGTAAGTATGTGCTTTGCACTTGATAACAGCCACTCTGTCTGGTTCTTGTATCGCTGTTAAAAGTCTTTTTATGTGGGACGCATGCGCTACAGGTGTGCCAGCTGCCGTCATGAAATTTCTGAGGCGCCATAGGGCCCCGAAATCATGCACCACTCCAAAGGCAAACCTAGAATCTGTGTATATGTTAGCTGACTTACCCTTGGCCAATTCACACGCTCTGGTTAGGGTGACCAGCTCAGCAACTTGTGCTGAGTGCGGTGGGCCCAGGGGTTCAGCTTCTATGATACCTTCGTCATCTACAACTGCATATCCAGTGCACAAGTCTCCCGATTCTGTCTGTCTGTGGCAACCACCGTCAGTGTAGAATGTAAAGTCTACTCCTTCCAGTGGGTTGTCACTGATGTCAGGTCTCGCTGTGAAAGTCTGATTCAGGTGCTCCATACAATCATGCGTATCAGTATCTATACTAAATCCTCCTTCACCATCATTCTCATCCTCCACCCTTTGTGCCTGTCCAGGCACACTTGGCAAGTTGCAGGATTTAGTGAGCTGCATCTCTTAATGGTGATGTTTACAGGGGCCATCAGTGATAATTCCCACTTTGTAAACCGAGCAGATGAGACATGTCTGGTTTGGGCGGAGTTCAGTAAGGCTGATACTGCATGAGGTGTATGGATGGTCAGGTCATGTCCTAACACTACGTCCTCGCTTTTATTTACCAGCAAATTTATCGCTGCAACACTTCGCAAGCAAGTGGGGAGAGACCTTGCTACAGTGTCCAACTGTGCACTGTAGTATGCTACCGGTCTGCTGGCATCACCATGTCTCTGTCTTAAAACTCCTGCCGCGCACCCTGCACTTTCCGTACCGTATAATTCAAAGGGCTTCCCATAATCTGGCATACCTAATGCAGATGCCTGTGATAGGCACTGTTTGAGTCTCTCAAATGCCAGTTCGGACTCATCTGTGTGCGAGACCCGTTCTGGTTTGTTTGAAGAGACCATTTCTTGCAAAGGTAAAGCCAGTATGGAGAACCCTGGGATCCAGTTTCGGCAGTACCCACACATTCCAAGGAAAGTGCGGATCTGTTGCCGAGTTTGTGGCAGAGTCATGTCGTGAATCGCCTGTATTCTATCAGCGGTGAGGTGTCTAAGTCCTTGAGTCAAGCAATGTCCCAAATATTTTACCCTGGTCTGGCATAACTGCAACTTATCCTTTGAAACCTTGTGTCCCGTTTGGGAAAGATGAAACAGAAGCTGTTTCGTGTCTTTCAAGGACGATTCGAGTGAGTCAGAACACAACAATAAGTCATCGACATACTGTATTAGCACTGATCCACTCTCAGGTTGAAAGGATTGTAAACAGTCATGCAAGGCCTGGGAGAAAATACTCGGGCTGTCAATGAAGCCTTGGGGTAGACGAGTCCAGGTGTACTGTACTCCTCTGTATGTAAATGCAAAGAGGTATTGGCTGTCAGGGTGCAGAGGGACAGAAAAGAAAGCAGAACAGAGGTCGATGACAGTGAAGAATTTTGCAGTAGAGGGAATTTGCATGAGGATGACAGCTGGATTTGGCACTACGGGGAATTGGCTCTCAACTATCTTGTTTATCCCCCTTAGATCCTGCACTAGCCTGTAACCCCTCCCCCCACTCTTTTTCACAGGGAAGATTGGACTATTGGCAGTGCTGGACGTCCTGACTAGGATGCCCTGTTGTAGCAACCGCTCTATTACGGGGTACACTCCTAATTCTACCTCTGGCTTCAGAGGATACTGAGGGATTTTTGGAGCTATCCTACCATCTTTTACTTGCACTACTACTGGAGCTACATTCGCCATCAATCCAGTGTCTTGTCCATCTTTGGTCCAAAGGGAACCCGGTATTTGTGAGATCATTTCCTCTACCTTTGATGGACACTTGTCTATAACAGCAGAGTGCGACATTAGCCTTTGAGGGGTGTCTAATATATCTTGCACTTCTTGAACGTGATTCTCGGGTATATCCAAGAAGACACCCTCAGGAGTACAATATATGACACACCGCATTTTACACAATAAATCTCTGCCGAGCAGATTAGTCGGAGCCGATGCAGCCAGCAGAAAAGAGTGTTTGGTCTGCAGGGGCCCTATCGTAATCTCTGCCGGTCTACTCAAAGGGTAGTGTTGCACCGTTCCTGTTACTCCCATTGCCGAAATTGTTTTACCCGTGGTTTTTATACCTACTGTCGAATTTAACACTGACCTGGCCGCCCCTGTATCTACAAGAAAAGGTAATGGTACACCAGCTACATCAACCGTGACCTCAGGGTCACTACCAAGGCTAGCAATCAACTTCACTGGCTGCAGACTACAGGTGTGGCCCAACCCCTATTGTGTGGTGAGACCCTCCCGCAGCGCATTTGCTGCTACAATATGTGAGGGGGGTAGCTGTGAGTTTTCGGAGGCCTGCCAGTCTCTCCTTGGTGGGAACCTCCTTGTTTCCCCTGTATGTGGCTCATAATTTCTCCTAGGTGGTCCCTGATCCCAATTATGTGCATTGTAGTGTGGTTCATATCCTGGTCTAGGGGTTCGGTATACATTATGTGTACCTTTATTCCTACAGTCCCTTGCAAAATGTCCTACCTTGTGACAAGTATAGCATGTTACTACACGTGACTTACCATCAGGGGTCTGGGGTTTTGGCTGATATGGCCTTTTTGTAAGTGCGTCTATACTCACTGTCATCAGCCTTTCCCCCTGTAACTCCCTGTGCTTAATGATGTTTCTATCATGCTCAACAGCGGACTCTCTCAATGCAGTCACCGAGATACCTCTCCAGTTTGGTAGAGAGGTCTGTACTCTTGTTCTTAATGCCTCTTTAAACCCGTCCATTAATACAGTAACAGCTACCTCCCTATGGTGCACATTATCTTTTATGTCCTCGATCCCAGTGTATCTAGACATTTCCTGTAGTGCTCGATGGAAATATTCGGATGTCGTTTCACCTTCCTTTTGTCTTATGGAAAAGATTTTGTTCCATTTGACAACAGTAGGGAAATATACTCCTAATTGCAGATTGATTTGCCGTACATTCTCCTGATTGTATTCATCAGTGAGGGGTACTTCTGCGTCTAATTTACAATCGGTTCTGAATTTTGCGGGGTCAATATCTGAGGGTAAACATACCCGTAGCACTGTTCGCCAATCTTTGTTCGTGTGTTCGTTGGCATTACCTAACTCTTTAATGAACCTCTGACATGCGACTAGATCTTTTCTGGGATCGGGAAATTCTGACATAATTGACCTTAACTCTGCCCGGGCCCAAGGACAATGCATGGCAATGTTCCTGATGGGAGTGACTCCCTGAGTGCCAGTCTTCCCATTGGGGACTGCAATCACCCTGACAGGATTTAATTCAATTACATCATTCTGGTTCGATTCTACAATGTGAGGTGCTATTGTTTCTGCATAATGTACGGTACCGTACTTACCTGTGGACACGACCTCACTTATCCCTCTGCTAGGGGGCCTGACTACTGCTCTTGTTGGTTGGGCCATGCCCACCTGAGTGTCTTGTATGGTGGCTGCTAGAGAGAGTGCCGATATCGTGCTGGGCTCATCTTCCTGCTCGCAGTCCTGGGGAAAATTCAAAATGGGATACAACTGGCAAGGGTTAGCGTTAGTACAATTATCAATTACTCTCCTATCCTGTACCAATGTACCATTGTCTGTAGCCACTTTCTCCCCCACAATATATGGTAGTGGTGGTGCGGTCGCCATTGTTTTCCCGCTTGGTTTGGAACTGTTAGGCGCCGGGGTCCGCTCGTCGGTGCGGCCCGGCGCCTAGCAACCAGGGACGCCGTGCGCGTACAGCCGCTGGCTCCCTGGCAACGCTAGACGCCGGGCGCACGGAGCCGCACGGACCCTAGCAACGGGGACGCCACTGGCGGACCGCGTTCCCCGTTGCTGGGTCCATTTAAATTAATAGGGCACCTGTTTCCTGGCCGTGCAGCAAGGCAGCTGCACGGCATTTAATCCAATCAGCCTCTGAACAGCTGATTGGAGGACTCCCTGTTAAGTACACTTCCTGGGCTTCTCACAGACGCCGGTAATAGCTTCCTGCATGCTGTATCTGTTTGCTGAGAGTGTTTCCAGTCCTGCTGTACCCGGTCGTTCCTGTCCTCAGTTGTCCTGTACTCGGAAGTCGTCATCTGTTCCTGGAGTCCTGACTGAGCACCTTTAAACATCCAGTGGTGTTCGTGAGTCACGGCGTAGCCGTGTGTTGCGGCTTGGCCGCTTTATTACTTATTATTTATCATTTGTGTTCCGGAGCTTTTGCGGAGGATTCCGCTCCCACAGATCCACTCTGGTATCCAGCGGTGCTGGGTAGGAGTAACGGACTAGTGGATTTTGGTTGTCCTTTTATCTGGCGGTTTTTCCGCGCATACTTCTGGTTTGGTTAGTTAGCTTGTTGCCCCTGGCCTGTTGTCAGTCAGAGGTCCTCTTGTCATCATCCTGCCTCGGATTTCCCTTTGTCTCTCACTAAGACCGGGGGGCACCGGAGTTGGGCAGACATAATCCGCCTTTCAAACGTGGCTGCCAGGGGCTCAAGAAACCATAGTCTCGCAAGGGATTTTCGATAGCACGGGTGAGACAATAGAGTTAGGGCGCCAGGGGCAACTAGTCTTTCTAGCTCCCGTAACGAGCATTCCCCTTCCAGTACTCTGGCCATTGTCATTAGATCTCCTCCGGTCAGGAGTACTGGAATCATAACATTATTACCGGCCATACCAAAACTTAAAATTAAACAGGGTTTGATTTTTTCCTTATTCAGTTTTGTAAGAGTTATCGGCCTCATGAATCCCTCAGGTTTAGGGCCAAATCCTGGCCAGCTCCTAGTCAGCCAGATTCAAGAACTTACTCAGATGGTTCAGGATCTTTCCCTTCGGGTGAAGTCGCAGGAAGATCTTTTACGAACTTCCCCGAGGGTAGTCCCTGAACCAAAAATGCACTTGCCTGACCGTTTTTCTGGTGATAGGAAGGAGTTTTTTAATTTTAAAGAATCCTGTAAACTTTATTTTCGTTTAAGACCGATCTCCTCAGGTACTGAATCTCAGCGGGTCGGAATTATTATTTCTTTGCTCCAGGGGGATCCTCAGACCTGGGCTTTTGGTTTAAAAGCAGAGGATCCGGCATTGTTGTCAGTAGACGCCTTTTTGGGGTCTTTAGGGCTTTTGTATGATGACCCTGATAGAGAGGCATCCGCTGAGAGTCAGTTACGCGCTCTCAGACAGGGTAGAAATCCTGCAGAGGTTTATTGTACAGAATTTCGCCGTTGGTCGAACGACTGTGGCTGGAATGACCCAGCCCTGCGCAGTCAGTTTCGCCTCGGCTTATCTGAGTCTATAAAAGACAGTCTCCTTCAGTATCCCGCTCCTGAGACTCTCGATAAACTCATGGAGCTTTCTATTAAGATTGATCGTCGTCTCAGAGAGCGGAGGGCTGAAAAAGGAGCACCTGTCAGGTCTACTCCATGTGTATTTTCCATTCCTGAGGACATAGAGGAGCCCATGCAGATGGGTCTCTCTCGGCTGTCTCCAGAAGAAAGAGCCAGAAGGCAAAACTCTGGTCTTTGTTTGTACTGTGGGGGTAAGGGACATTTTGCCCGTAATTGTCCGAACAAGTCGGGAAACGCCTCGACCAAGTGAATTGTGAGGGGGTTCACTTTGGTCTGCAGCTTATCTCCTCGAATAACTCCCTTTTAGTCCCAGCTAAAGTTTCCTTTGGCAGCCTCAGTTCTTCGGTGTCGGCTTTTGTTGACAGTGGAGCTGCAGGGAACTTTATGGACTTAACGTGGGCCAAAGCCTTAGGTATTCCTCAGTTAGCCTTGGGTAGGTGTATCACCATGCATGGTTTAGATGGGAGTCCCTTGTCCAATGGGGTTATTTCCCTCCGTACACCCCCTATACTACTTACGGTAGGAGCTCTTCATTCCGAAAAGATCGAGTTTTTCCTTACCCATTGCCCAGCAGTTCCAGTGGTTCTGGGTCACCCTTGGCTGGCCTTTCATAATCCCATCATTGATTGGCAGTCGGGGGAGATTTCACAATGGGGTACCATCTGTAATAAGGAATGTATTACGTTTCCCGTCAGAATAGCTGCTGCCATTCCCGAACTCATTCCCGTGGAATACCAGGACTTTGTTGATGTGTTTTCCAAGGGCAATGCGGACATTCTGCCTCCCCATCGGCCTTATGATTGTGCTATTGAGCTAATTCCTGGTGCCACATTGCCAAAGGGAAGGTTATATGCATTATCCGGGCCAGAAACTGCGGCCATGAATGAGTATGTTAAGGAGAGCCTAGGGAAAGGATTTATCAGGCCATCTAAATCCCCTTTAAGTGCAGGCTTCTTCTTTGTGGAGAAAAAAGATGGATCACTCAGACCTTGCATTGACTTTAGAGCCCTTAATAAGATCTCAGTTAAAAATACTTACCCTCTGCCGCTGATTTCTGTCCTCTTTGATCAGCTGCGTTCGGCTGTGATTTTTTCTAAAATTGACCTGAGGGGAGCGTATAACCTCATCCGAATCAAGTCGGGAGATGAGTGGAAGACGGCTTTCAGTACTCAGTCGGGTCACTACGAGTATCTGGTGATGCCGTTTGGCTTGTCTAACGCTCCGGCAGTTTTCCAGGATCTCATTAACGATGTGCTCCGTGATTTTCTAGGAAGATTCGTGGTCGTTTACTTAGACGACATCCTGATCTATTCTGACTCAATTGAACAACATGTTACCCAGGTGCGTCAGGTTCTTCAAAAATTACGTGAAAATCACCTATATGCCAAGCTGGAGAAGTGTGAGTTTCATGTCACGGAGGTATCCTTTTTAGGGTACATTATTTCCCCTTGGGGATTCTGTATGGAACCTAAGAAGCTCCAAGCCATCCTTAGTTGGGCGCAACCCACCAACTTAAAAGCAATTCAGCGCTTTTTAGGGTTTGCGAATTATTATAGAAGATTTATTCATTCTTTTTCCGACCTGGTTGCTCCCATTGTGGCACTGACTAAGAAGGGAGCGGATCCTACCAACTGGTCACGTGAAGCCGAGTTATCCTTTCAGGCCTTGAAACAAGCTTTTGTCTCAGCTCCAGTCCTCAGACATCCCAACCCAGAATTGCCCTTCATTGTTGAGGTTGATGCCTCGGAGGTTGGAGTGGGGGCTATTCTATCTCAGAAGGATCCGGACTCTCTGGAACTACATCCTTGTGCCTTTATGTCCAGGAAATTCTCATCTGCTGAATCCAACTACGATGTTGGTAACCGGGAGTTACTGGCTATTAAATGGGCTTTCGAGGAGTGGAGGCATTGGCTTGAGGGAGCAACACATACCATTTCAGTATTGACTGACCACAAAAATCTTCAGTACATCGAATCAGCTAAGCGGCTGAATGCCCGGCAGGCTCGTTGGGCTTTATTTTTTACTCGTTTCAAGTTTATTATCACTTTTAGGCCAGGTTCCAAGAATACCAAGGCGGATGCCCTGTCACGCAGTTTTCTTCCAGTTCATAATAACAGTCCTGTTACTCCCATACTTCCGTCTTCAGTCATTTGGGCAGGCCTCACACAAGATTTGTTTACCCAGTTAAAGCAGCTTCAACATCAAGCTCCTGGAAATACTCCTGCTGGTCGTCTTTACGTCCCTGAGTTTTTGAGAGCTACTGTTTTGACTGAGTTTCATGATAGCAAAGTTGCCGGGCATCCGGGGATCTCTAAGACTTTGGAATTAGTCTCCCGCTCAGTATGGTGGCCTGGTCTTTCTAAAGACATTAAGGAGTTTGTTTTTTCTTGTCAGGTCTGTGCACAGCATAAGGTTCCCCGTTCCTTGCCTATCGGGCAACTTATGCCCTTAAATGTTCCTCTCAGGCCATGGTCTCATATTTCCATGGATTTTGTGGTAGACCTCCCTCTGTCAGCCGGATTCCGAGTCATATGGGTGGTAGTGGACCGTTTTAGCAAGATGGCCCATTTCATTGCTCTTCCCCGACTGCCATCTGCCCAGGGATTGGTTGTTTTGTTTCTCCGCCATGTTTTCAGACTTCATGGGTTGCCCACTGATATTGTTTCTGATCGGGGTCCACAATTCATTGCACAATTCTGGAAGTCTTTTTGTGCCTCATTAAAGATGAAATTGTCTTTAACATCCGGCTATCATCCCCAATCCAACGGGCAGACCGAGCGAGTTAATCAATCATTAAAACAGTATTTGCGTTTGTACTCAGCCAAACTCCAGAATGATTGGTCCGAGTTTCTTCCTTTGGCGGAGTTTGCTTACAAAAATTCTTGTCATTCCTCCACTAATGTGTCTCCATTCTTTTCAGTTTTTGGTTTTCACCCCAGAGCTAATTCTTTTTTCCAACATTCCTCTGTTTCCTCGCTAACCTTAACCTCTCATCTCAGAGTCATTTGGAAAAAAGTGCACCTTGCTCCCAGAAAAGCGGCATTTCGAGAGAAAAAGTTTTCTGACAGGCTCCGGCGTCCTTGCACTTTTAAGGTGGGAGACAGGGTATGGTTGTCGACTCGTAACATTAGACTTTGACAAACCTCAGCTAGATTGGGCCCCAAATTTATTGGACCATTTCATATTATTAAAAAAATCAATCCAGTTGCTTTCCGGTTACGTTTACCAAGAGCTCTCCGAATCGGAAATACGTTCCATTGCTCCCTGTTGAAACCATACGTTTCTTCCAGTAGATTTCCTCGGAAGATCTCTCAGGGGAAATCACCAGTAGATGTACAGGGACATCAGGAGTTCTTGGTGGAGAAGGCTCTCGATTCCAAATTGTCCCGGGGTCGGCTTTATTTTCTGGTGCACTGGAAGGGCTATGGTCCAGAGGAAAGGTCTTGGGTCCTGGATAAGGATCTCCATGCCCCGAGGCTCAAGAGGGCATTTTTTCGGGAATTTCCTCGGAAACCTGGCTTTAGGGGTTCCTTGACCCCTCCTCAAGGGGGGGGTACTGTTAGGTGCCGGGGTCCGCTCGTCGGTGCGGCCCGGCGCCTAGCAACCAGGGACGCCGTGCGCGTACAGCCGCCGGCTCCCTGGCAACGCTAGATGCCGGGCGCACGGAGCCGCACGGACCCTAGCAACGGGGACGCCACTGGCGGACCGCGTTCCCCGTTGCTGGGTCCATTTAAATTAATAGGGCACCTGTTTCCTGGCCGTGCAGCAAGGCAGCTGCACGGCATTTAATCCAATCAGCCTCTGAACAGCTGATTGGAGGACTCCCTGTTAAGTACACTTCCTGGGCTTCTCACAGACGCCGGTAATAGCTTCCTGTATGCTGTATCTGTTTGCTGAGAGTGTTTCCAGTCCTGCTGTACCCGGTCGTTCCTGTCCTCAGTTGTCCTGTACTCGGAAGTCGTCATCTGTTCCTGGAGTCCTGACTGAGCACCTTTAAACATCCAGTGGTGTTCGTGAGTCACGGCGTAGCCGTGTGTTGCGGCTTGGCCGCTTTATTACTTATTATTTATCATTTGTGTTCCGGAGCTTTTGCGGAGGATTCCGCTCCCACAGATCCACTCTGGTATCCAGCGGTGCTGGGTAGGAGTAACGGACTAGTGGATTTTGGTTGTCCTTTTATCTGGCGGTTTTTCCGCGCATACTTCTGGTTTGGTTAGTTAGCTTGTTGCCCCTGGCCTGTTGTCAGTCAGAGGTCCTCTTGTCATCATCCTGCCTCGGATTTCCCTTTGTCTCTCACTAAGACCGGGGGGCACCGGAGTTGGGCAGACATAATCCGCCTTTCAAACGTGGCTGCCAGGGGCTCAAGAAACCATAGTCTCGCAAGGGATTTTCGATAGCACGGGTGAGACAATAGAGTTAGGGCGCCAGGGGCAACTAGTCTTTCTAGCTCCCGTAACGAGCATTCCCTTTCCAGTACTCTGGCCATTGTCATTAGATCTCCTCCGGTCAGGAGTACTGGAATCATAACAGGAACCTGCTGCGCGAGCTAATTCTCTTTGCACATCTCCCTCCTGTTGCCATAAATTTAAACAATCAGTATGTCTAATCCTTTGTTTCTTGGATTTTATCAGACATATCCTTATCCTTAAGTTCTGTAATACCTCTGGTTCAAAGCTGCCCACCCGAGGGAATGGTACTCTATCTTTATCAGTCATACATACCCATTCATTGCAAAAAGCCTCCGTGTGTGATCCATATTTTTCACACATAATAAACCTTGCCGACGCTTTTGGTCGCACCTCTTCAGCCTGAACTCTAGCTACAAAACGCCCACTGCTTGTGCAATTGGATCCCATCGCGGACTTTTTGCCAATAAACGCAATCCCCAAATGCACAATACAATAGACGGTGAAAGACACCTAACGCTTTCACTCGCTCCTTCTCCGCTGAATACCACAACTCACTCCAATAATGAACACTGCGTACCCAGTGAGGCCCTATCTGGTTTCTATTTACTGGAAATGTTTAGGAGTGACTTACCTATTCCAGTAAATATCTGCCGCTGGAGATTTTCCTGAGAGAGACCAGCGAAAACTCCCTATAACCTTATACACAAATCACACTTGCGTATGCTCTATACAGCGCTAATGGTACTGCGATTTTACGCAAAAGCTCGTAAAGGGGTATCCAGTTGCGCTATATATCTCGCACCCACAAATGTGCGGTACAATCGCACAGCGTATAGGTACTTGTTACCTATCTGCCGTACAACCACGGGTCAATGTACAAACTGTGACCCTCAGCTCGGAGCAATACAATGCACTATCACGCTCCACTACAAATCACCTCACGATTTGCGTATTTCAATCTATATTAACGTGAGTCAGCCACCTCACGCCACCAAGCCTCCTCTTACTTGATGTACCACGGGACCCGACTTCCGGAGTTCAAATCCACTCACTCCTGCGTTCGTTCGCTCACTCACTCAAATAAACTTTGGTTTGTTTGTTTTTTCTGTACAGAAAATGTCAATTCAGTCAGATAGTCAGCTTTACCCTAGAGGCAATAAAAAAATTATTATTACTAAATTTTGTTTTTATACTAAATTTCTTTAGAAACCGGGTAGTTTGGTGCTATTGTAGCGTAGCTACCGTCCCACCTTTAAACTAAACGAACCATCGTGTGGTTTTATTATGCGCACACAACCCTACGCAAGCTTGCGTAATTATGCAACCGTGCGTACCTCTATGCCACGTGTGCGGCCTTGCACCACGTGCATGTTTTTTTTTTACGCTGTCCTCACGTTCCGTACCACGTGTACCAATGTGCGTATGCAATAAAACAAATCACACAATGTCTATAAATGTGAGCAATACTAACTATATTCGCTCACTTAATACAACACAGTTTCTTTCTGTATAAACCTTTACAACTAGGCCAGACTGTGTTTGTGCTTTACAATTACTTCCTTAAACATTACTTTTAGTTTTAACTATACAGCAACAAATGTCTCCGGTTTCACACAGATCTAAATGAATCTAGCAATCTTAATGTTATGGCAACAATGTGAGAGAGTATGAAAGTATGGGTGCCCTTTTGTGTATGCTTTTGGCGCCCAAAAAAATTCACAGATTTTAAATAGCTTTTTTCCTGTTGTACTACGGGTTCTACCAGCACCTCTACAAACCATACAGAGCAGACGCCATCTAATCAGCATACAAGTAGGGTTTTCAGTGTCTCCAACGACCATGAAAGGGTTACGTAGGATACTGTCCTGTCCACCCTTTGCTGATAGATAAAGTCTGCTGTAACCTGTTAGGTAGTAAGAATGTGGAAAACCGGAGGAGCCCCCAATTGATAATGTTGAAATATCCTTAGGAAAGAAAGCTATACCTTAAACACACCTTAAATACACTTTACCATGGAACCGCTGCGGCCGCTGTACTTAACACACACTCTGCGCACTTTGTACGCTATTAGCGTACAAAGTCCCGTACTGCGTACGGACTTCGCGTACAAACGCTGCGCTGATGGTACAAAGTACTCACAGCGCGTACACACCCAGAGATACACCACAAACCCTGAACAGTTATGCAATGCAATGAAAATGCGCTTTATACCTTAGCAGGGCAATGAAGACACAACACCAATTGTGATTTTACCGCTGGGTTCCGACACCACAGTGGATTATTGCTGAAAGGGGGTTACAATACAAATAATACAATACAATATAACAGAGTAAATGGCTACATTCAATGGTACATACGTGAGTGGACAAGCTTGCGCAACCCGGCCAGTCCTCGGTCATCTGATAGATAACTTTGTGAGTCTTGTGTCAGACCAGGCCTGCGGCAGCTCTCTTTATACAATTCTTCCAAAAAGCAATACAATAGATACTGTAATCTCTTTGTCCATTGGACACAGGAATGCACATTTACAGTACAGGAGAGGTCATAGGTCGGTTTGAATAGGTAGGCGATGTCTTTCCCAACTGCTCTTGTGGGTGGTCTCCTCTGGATTCCCGCCGCATACATAATGTAGAGTAATTACAGTTTATATCTATATTCTGCTCCTGCACATAACTATCCGCAGGAACATGCGATCTTTCTCAAACCAACACCGGAATGTTACCCTTAAAATACCCTTCAGCTGGATACCAAACACCACCTTATGACCTTGTTCTGTCCTCTCCTATTCTGTAAAGGTGAATCCCTTTGTTCTGAAACCATTTAAACTGTTGTTACTTTCTGATGTGGTGCAGGGATACTATGTGTACATTGTGCACTATTTGGATTAAATATGTAATGTGTTTTGATAGCTTTCCATGCGTTCACAAACTCTACCGTAAATACCCATACCAAGCGCTAATGCGCATGAACGCGGGAGCGACCATACGCAAATTGCGGATTTGTGCACGCACAGCAGAGCAAGTACGCGCACGGAGGCCATCTGTGTGTGGTTTGTACTTGGTGTGTATGTTGTAATATTTTTCGACTTTGACAGGAGAAACGTGACGGAAACCATACATCTCTGCAGCCGTACATATTGGAAAGTTTATTTTAATGGGATAGCTTAGTGGTTTTTTGAAAACAGTATTTTGCCATTTTTTTCTTCAGGCAGTTCTTTAAAACTATTTACCCGTATAATTATAAATAGCATCAATTGCTAATCAATAGTGTACTTAGACAGTAAAACCAAACGAAAATGCAGATAAGACAGGGCCTGGCATACAGTTACTTATCTTAGTCAGCCAGTAGGAAAACAACTTGTAAACATGAACTTGGAAACACTCAGTGATTTCGTTTACATTGTACAAAAGCTCTTGGCATAGTGTATTTCTTTCACACCAGTGACCAGCGAGCTATTCTATATTACAGCATGTTTACAGGATCTCTTGAGTTGAGGCAATCAGTTTATAATATTAGTGTCTCATTGGGTTTGATGCAAAGTTGGACTCTGTAAATGTGAGGTTCTCTGAGTCTGAACACTCCTCCTGCACTTCACAGCCATCTCTGCTTACTGAATGTACTCCCATGATTGCTTGAGGTGAAAAGTGTACATCATATCATATGTAGCTTCTATCACATAGCAATATGTATGCTACATGCATAATATGCACTCAGATAGGGGACACGCTGCGATATTATACTACACTGAACTATGTATTCTGGCATATGGATTGGTAAAGAGCAGCAGTGCCATTTTAATGTACAGGCACACTGGGCAGATGCCCGGGGCCCCACAATTCTAAGGGCCTTCATGCAGGGGCAGGCTGGGCCAGATGGAATCTGCCTCCCGAGCTAGTGCCTCTGAAGTTTATTGGGAAGCAGAGAGAGAATGTTGCCTGACCGCTCTAATTGTGAATTACACAGAGCGGCGAGGCAACATTACCTACATGCCTCCCAACCTGCAGTCAAACAACGAATGGCTGTCAGCTTGCTGATTGGTGAATGGTTGGAGCTATCCAGCATTCAGAGAGCTGACAGCCATTCACTGTATGGAAGCATGTGGAAAGAGGGCACGGGACCGCAGGAGGGCTAAGTTATAAAATAGGAATTTGATACCTACCGGTATTTCCTTTTCTCGTAGTCTGTAGTGGATACTGGGGAACTGTAATTTAGTACACTGGAGCCTGGCATTTTAAAAACCTTTAGTGTGTGTGTATGTGTGTGCTGGCTCCTCCCCTCTATGCTCCTCCTACCAGACCAAACTCAGTCTAGGAAACTGGGCCCGCGGAGACGGACATACCACGAGAGAAGAAAACAGGTACAACAGCGGTGAGGCACTAAGCCAACACACAACTATAACCGAAAGGAGGGCACTAAACAGAACATAGGATAGCAACACCAACCTAACCAGGATAGCACAGCTATCCCAAAAACATAAATGGGACTGCAACGGCGGGCCAACCAAACACTTACTCAGGTAAGAAGGAATTGAAGCACTGAGGCAGGCGCCCAGTATCCACTATTGACTACGAGAAAAGAAATTGCCGGTAGGTATCAAATTCCTATTTTCTCTAACGTCCTAGTGGATACCGGGGAACTGTACTTTAGTACCATGGGGAAGTCCCAAAGCTCTCAAACAGGTGGGAGAGTGCTGAGACCCCTGTAAAACCGACTGACCAAATTGAAGGTCATCCCTGGCCAAGGTGTCGAACCAATAGAATTTCACAAAAGTGTTCGAACCAGACCAAGTAGCAGCTCGGCACAACTGTAAGGCCGAGACACCCCGGGCAGTCGCCCAGGAAGAGCCCACAGATCTCGTCGAGTTGGCCTAAATAGATGTCGGCAAAGGCAGAGCCGCTGGAGTATAGGCCTGTTGTATGGTCAACCTGAGCCAACGAGCAATTGATTGCTTAGAAGCCGGACGACCAATCTTGGTGGCATCATGAAGGACAAACAGCTAATCAGATTTCCGATGACGAGCAGTACGTTTGACATAAATCTTCAAAGCCCTCATCATATCCAAGGACTCTGAACCAACGGAAGTGTCAGATAACATTGGAACCACAATGGGTTGATTCACATGAAAAGCTGAAACCACTTTTGGCAAAATACTGAGGCCGGGTCCTGAGTTCCGTCCTGTCTTCATGAAAAATCAAATAAGGGCTCTTACAGGATAAGGCCCCCAATTCAGAGACACGTCTGGCAGATACCAGATAACATCACCGTCTTCCAGGTAAGAAATTTCAACTCCATCCTATGTAAGGGTTCAAACCAGTCTGATTGAAGAAAGGACAGCACCACATTGAGATCCCATGGAGCTGTGGGAGGTACAAAGGGTGGTTGCATATGAAGAATTCCTTTTAGGAAAGTTTGTACTTTCGGCAACGTGGCAAGTTGTTTCTGGAAGAAAATATAGAGCGCCAAAATCTGCACTTTGATGGAGCCTAAACGTAGGCCCATATCCACTCCCGCTTGCAGGAAAAGTAGAAAACGACCAATTCTAAATTCTACAGGAGAAACCTTTCTACTTTTACATCAGGAAACATACTTTTTCCAGATACGATGATAATGTTTTGACGTAACCATCTTCCTGGCCTGGACCATGGTGGAAATAACCCTGGAGGGAAGACCTTTCCTTGCTAGAATTTCCCTCTCAACTTCCAAGCCATCAAACGTAGCCGCTGTAAGACTGGATAGACGAACGGACCTTGCTGAAGAAGATCCTTTTGAAGCGGCTGAGGCCAGGAATTCTCCAGAGCCATGGTTAGGAGGTCCGAGTACCACTCCCATCATGGCCAATCCAGGGCAATTAGAACTGCTTGAATGCTTTCCCTTCCGAGTCTTTTTAGAACCCTTGGGATTAGAGGTAGAGGAGGGAACAGATACACAAACTGGTACGTCCATGGTGTCGTCAGCGCGTCCACCGCTACAGCCTGCGGATCCCTCATTCTGGAACAGTAACAGCATAGCTTCTTGTTGAGACAAGAAGCCATCAGATCTATCTGCGGACAGCCCCACCAATGAATTAACTGTTGAAACACCTGGGAATGTAGCAGCAGTGCAAATGCTAAGCCACCACCCTCAGGGAGTGTATCTTCACTTAGCAGAAGTGCGAACGAAAGGTTAGCAGAATAGTGCTGAAATTTTTTCAAGCCGTTTCAGAGTAGCTGCAGACCTACTCCTTCCTTGCGATCACTTCAGACTGTTTGGTTCCTGGTTTGACGTCACAAACACGCCCTGCGTTCGGCCAGTTACTCCCCCGTTTCTCCAGGCATGCCTGCGTTTTTACCTGACACGCCTGCGTTTTTTAGCACACTCCCGGAAAACGGCCAGTTACCACCCAGAAACACCCACTTCATGTCAATCATTCACCGATCAGCAGAGTGACTGAAAAGCGTCGCTAGACCTTGTGCGAAACTGCATCATTTTTTGTGAAAGTACGTCGCGCGTGCGCACTGCGGCCCGTACGCATGCGCAGAAATGCTGATTTTTAGCCTGATCGCTGCACTGTGAAAAACGGCAGCTAGCGATCAACTCGGAATGACCCCCACTGTTCACACATGAGTGTCATGACTGAGGTTTTGTGAACCCGGTGTTAGTGAAGTCTGTGCGGGCGACTGGAGGATTATATGAATACTACCACTGACCTGGTTTGGGAGTGTTGTGGACTCGGGGTTTCTTCCGGTGACTGGGAAGTAGAACCGCAGCAGAGATGGCCGAATCTAGGTTCTCCTCATGCAGGATTAGGTCGGCAGACAGGAGGCACGTGTGGACGCTGAAGGTCTCCTGAAAGACAGAACTGGAAAGGCGCTGATGAATCAGTGAAGATACCAGGTACAACTGCGCTAAAGTGCACTGGGTGCTTGGAGACACTGAGATGCTTGGAGACACTGAGGTACTAGGAGGCACGGAAGTGCTTGGACGCACTGAGGTGCTTGGAGGTACTGGGGTGTGAATAGACACTGGGGTGCGTAGAGACACTGGGGTGCGTAGAGACACTGGGGTGCTGGAAGTACGGAGGTGCTGAGGCACGAGGTGCTGGAGGCACAGGGGTGCTGGAGGCACGGAGATGCTGGAGGCACAGAGGTGCTGAGGCACGGGGTGCTGAAAGCACGGAGGTACTGGAGGCACGAGGTGCTGAGTCACGGAGATGCTGGAAGCACGGAGATGCTGGAAGCACGGAGGTGCTGAGGCACGGAGGTGCTGAGGCACTAAGGCACTGAGGTACTGAGGCACGGAGGCCACAGGGATACGGGAGCTCTGGAGATCACAACTTTAGGGAGCTCAGCATTAAGGCTCACACATAGCTGTGTGTGACACGAGGAACTGGCCCAGTTTCTAACTCAGCCTCCTGATTTATACTTCCTGGTCCTTGGTGATTGGTGAGCAGGATTAGGTGATGCAGAGAGTCTCAGGCTGGCAGAGGATTGAACAACTCTGGGTCAGGTGAACAGTCACTGTCATGTGACTACTCTAGCCAAGGCTGTGATGTAGAATGAGGCCTAGCAGGCCGAGAGAACACTGAAGCCTGAACTTCTGCAAAACATAGGATGCTGGCTTTTAGGCCTAAACTTCAGATTACTGAATTCAGCCTCACACAGGAGATCACCACAGATGGAGCTAATTAACTATTACCTTTCAGGCAGAGAACTCAGGAAAACTCAGAGCTGACAACCTGTTTAAAAAAGACACAGGATCCGGGACAGATGGCAGGGGTAAGTCACCAAGTATGAAACCTACAGTCAGGATTGTGACAGTATCCCCCTCTTCAAGGGTGGACTCCGGACACCCATCTTGAATCTTAGAGGAACTTGAGAAATTCATACAGAAGAATTTAGGACCTTCGTTGATGCCTCTTCTTCTTACGGGAATATTTGGTTTTAACCAAGGACAGCGGAATGTCCGAAGGAGATTCTTAGATTATCCCTGGGAGGACAGCACAAACTTCCTTCTGCATTCCCTTTAGAGCATGATTTTTTACCGAGTCAGATTCCAAAGGTTTAGGACTAAATTCTTTAACCACAGCATTACTAAAAGTCTGTAAGTCATGGAACACAGGATCATTACTCTCAAAGAGCATGTTGGCCCACTCCAAAGCTCTTCCTCTGAATGCCAGGAACAGATATCGAGTAACGTTGGAAGGAGTTACTGCACCTGAAGGATCAGACTCCATCAGAGAGAGAAATTGTTCAACCACAGCGGCATATTGCAATAAATCTCCATCAAAGTAAATAGGTGGTAAACCATCAGACGAAAACTTAGAGGCTGGAACTGGAGAAATCTTTGGCTGGACGAGTAGTACTGGATTGGATCCGAGGATACTTGAATTGGCTGGGGCCAAAGGAGACTGACCAGGCTGGTCCTGGAGTATTGCTGGACCAGCTGGAACCGGGACGAACTGACCAGGCAGAGCCTGGAGTATTGCTGGACCGGCTGGAACCGGGACGGACTGACCAGGCTGGGCCTGGAGTATTGCTGGACCGGCTGGAACCGGGACGGACTGACCAGGCTGGGCCTGGAGTATTGCTGGACCGGCTGGAACCGGGACGGACTGACCAGGTGGAGCCTGGAATATAGCTGGACCGGCAGGAGCCCCCTCATCACGGGGCTGGGCTGAGGCAAGAACCCCCTCTTCACGGGGCTGGGCTGAAGCAAGAGCCCCCTCTTCACGGGGCTGGGCTGAAGCAAGAGCCCCCTCTTCACGGGGCTGGGCTGAAGCAAGAGCCCCCTCTTCACGGGGCTGGGCTGCCCTCTGTAGACTCTCTGGCTGGGCAGCACTCTGTAGACTCTCTGGCTGGGCAGCACTCTGTAGACTCTCTGGCTGGGCAGCGCTCTGTAGTCTCTCTGGCTGGGCAGCGCTCTGTAGTCTCTCTGGCTGGGCAGCGCTCTGTAGTCTCTCTGGCTGGGCAGCGCTCTGTAGTCTCTCTGGCTGGGCAGCGCTCTGTAGTCTCTCTGGCTGGGCAGCGCTCTGTAGTCTCTCTGGCTGGGCAGCGCTCTGTAGTCTCTCTGGCTGGGCAGCGCTCTGTAGTCTCTCTGGCTGGGCAGCGCTCTGTAGTCTCTCTGGCTGGGCAGCGCTCTGTAGTCTCTCTGGCTGGGCAGCGCTCTGTAGTCGCTCTGGCTGGGCAGCGTTCTGTAGTCTCTCTGGCTGGGCAGCGCTCTGTAGTCTCTCTGGCTGGGCAGCGCTCTGTAGTCTCTCTGGCTGGGCAGCGCTCTGTAGTCTCTCTGGCTGGGCAGCGCTCTGTAGTCTCTCTGGCTGGGCAGCGCTCTGTAGTCTCTCTGGCTGGGCAGCGCTCTGTAGTCTCTCTGGCTGGCCAGCGCTCTGTAGTCTCTCTGGCTGGCCAGCGCTCTGTAGTCTCTCTGGCTGGCCAGCGCTCTGTAGTCTCTCTGGCTGGCCAGCGCTCTGTAGTCTCTCTGGCTGGCCAGCGCTCTGTAGTCTCTCTGGCTGGCCAGCGCTCTGTAGTCTCTCTGGCTGGCCAGCGCTCTGTAGTCTCTCTGGCTGGCCAGCGCTCTGTAGTCTCTCTGGCTGGCCAGCGCTCTGTAGTCTCTCTGGCTGGGCAGCGCTCTGTAGTCTCTCTGGCTGGGCAGCGCTCTGTAGTCTCTCTGGCTGGGCAGCGCTCTGTAGTCTCTCTGGCTGGGCATCGCTCTGTAGACTCTCTGGCTGGGCAGCGCTCTGTAGACTCTCTGGGGCTGGACCCTCTGAACCCCTCACTGGGGCTGGATGCTCTGAACCCCTCACTGGGGCTGAAGACACTGATGCCCCTCCTTGGGCTGAAGACACGGACGCCACTCCTTGGGCTGAAGACACGGACGCCACTCCTTGGGCTGAAGACACGGACGCCACTCCTTGGGCTGAAGACACGGACGCCACTCCTTGGGCTGAAGACACGGACGCCACTCCTTGGGCTGAAGACACGGACGCCCCTCCTTGGGCTGAAGACACGGAAGCCCCTCCTTGGGCTGAAGACACGGATGCCCCTCCTTGGGCTGAAGACACGGATGCCCCTCCTTGGGCTGAAGACACGGACTCCTCTGTGACTCTAAATGGCTTGAATATTCTTCTCTGGACACCCAACTTGGGATAAGGTCTTTTAATCACCGGACCCCAGTCATAAATTTGAGTCTCTTTCAGAGTAGCCATCTTGATACCCGTCAGCAGTAGCAGGATCGGCTACTGTGGATGACTTGTAGACATGAGCACTGTGAAACTGAGATTTGTCACCATTCCCTGGCTTACGAAGAATGCAATCTTTAACAAAATGACCGGAATTTCCACAGTAAAGACAGAGGTGTAGCTCCCTACGCCGCTGGCGTTCAGCTTCAGAGAGTTTGGGCCGTGGATAGCTCTGATGAACAACTTTTCCTTGCACAGAGGAAGAGACTCTATTAACTGGATGGGACAAAACAGGATCAACAACGTTGGTAGTATTCCTGAAGAGATCAGGCATCACAGAAAGAATACTAGACAAAAGTTCTTGTAACTGTAATAACATCTGGAAGAAAATCTGCAGTTGGTCAGGAGTCTTAGTGCAGAGGGTCAGAGAATCTCTGGAGAAAGAATTTAGCTGCAGACACTGTGCTAATTGATCAATACAAGGATTTAATTCACACACCGCGCCAATAAACACCTGCAGCTTTGGTATACCTAAAATGAGACTCCTCACCAGTCTCAAAACAATTTAAAATACAATACACTTTGGTATAACAATAGCGCTGATATCAATGATCACACACAGAGTCATCTTACATCAATAATGATATTCCACTTGATCGGTCACAAAATACGCTATGCGTAGCAATCCGCTGGTGGATTTATTCACCTCTTGTAGAGGAAGGGATTCACCTTCAAATAATCCAAAAACAAATGGACATGGTGCAAGTACAGCCAAGTAATTTGGATTAAAGGTGATTTTAATAAAAACAACTCACAAACAGAGAAAAGAAATAGGCATATAACCACTTTTGTGGGTTAGGGACATACGACCAGGTATCCACACTGTTATCCTCCCAGTTTGTTTTCAAGTAAGCAGATCAGAGTTCCGCTGGTGGATTTATTCACCTCTTATAGAGGAAGGGATTCACCTTCAAATAATCCAAAAACAAATGGACATGGTGCAAGTACAGCCAAGTAATTTGGATAAAAGGTGATTTTAATAAAAACAACTCACAAACAGAGAAAAGAAATAGGCATATAACCACTTTTGTGGGTTAAGGACATACGACCAGGCATCAACACTGTTACCCTCCCAGTTTGTTATCAAGGAAGCAGATCAGAGTTCCGGAATCTCGAATCCACTGGTAACAGGAAGCTGAAATGGTCCAGCAGTAGTCCCCAGAAATCGTCAGTCACCACGCCTGAAGCTTTTCGGACCTTAGTCCTTCATCAGAGGCATGGTGGCTGACTGAATAGATTCTCCTTAAATACCCTATCTAATTAAATGGAACTAGCTACACATGTTAATTCTAATCAAAATTAGTCCGTTTCCGCTGATCCTCTTGCGGAAATGACAATCGCGGTGATTTACCGGAACCGGAAGTGCGTCATTTGCGTTCCACGATGCGTTCCATCTCCGGAAAAACCGGAAATTAGACTTTTTTTGTCCCAGAGTGCGTTCCAGATGTCCATTTTGTAGTATTGCTGTGGGATTATTGTTCATAAGGTCCTTATAGTGTCCATAATGCAAGTAAGATCCGCAGTGGTATATCCCCAAAAAATAAACAAAACATAAAAGTGTATTAAAACAATGAAAGTTAAAACAATATTCATAAAAACCATTTGAGTTCAAACTCAGAGTTCAAGCCATTAGGGATTAATGAATTAAGTTTAAAAATCCATTTCATCTCCGCCTTGGCTAGATTAATCTCTGCGTTTCGATGCCTCCAATTGGGGGTGATTGCTTGGATTCCCATAAAAAGATTTAAATATTTCGGATTACATTGGTGTACCTTTTTAAAATGCATAGATACTGAATGGGTTTCTAACCCCTTTTTTATATTATATGTGTGTTCGGCTAGGCGTGTTTTCAAATTCCTACTTGTCTTGCCGATATAGAATAGGTTACAGGTACATGATAAAACATATACAACATTCTTTGTATTGCAAGTAATAAAATTATGGATATGAAATTTCTCCCCATTGACCTCAAATTCTTTTTGTTTGCTTGGGCCCTTTACCAACCGGCACATGGGGCATAGGCCACATCTATGAAAACCATGGCTCCTCGTGCTGGAGCGCTTCGTATCATTCATAGCACTATGTACCAGTTCATCCTTAATATTTTTGGCTCTTCTATATGTAAATAGAGACCTATCAGGGATCTCCTTTCCCAAAATAGGGTCCTCTTTTAAAACTCTCCAATGTTTTTTGAAAATAGACTCAATTTCCCTATGTTGGATATTGAAGTCACTAATAAAATTCCAAGTATGAGGATGGCTCTCTGAATCTTGAGCTTTTTTATCCAAAAGGGACTTCCTATCTACAGATTCCAAAAACTGGCCATAGGGGATCCCATCGAGCCAGTTTTTATGGTGAAGGCTACTTTTCTCTATATTAATTAATTATTATATAGAAAGGAAACTGATTCTAACAGTTATATAGAGAAAAGTAGCCTTCACCATAAAAACTGGCTCGATGGTATCCCCTATGGCCAGTTTTTAAGAGTAAAACGTATTTGTACCGAAGAAAGTATTCGTGAACAACAGATTAGTGAAATGAGTGGGAGATTCCTTGAGAAGGGATATAAGCAGGAAGAGTTGCTATCTTCCAAACTGCGATTGGAATCTGTAGATAGGAAGTCCCTTTTGGATAAAAAAAGCTCAAGATTCAGAGAGCCATCCTCATACTTGGAATTTTATTAGTGACTTCAATATCCAACATAGGGAAATTGAGTCTATTTTCAAAAAACATTGGAGAGTTTTAAAAGAGGACCCTATTTTGGGAAAGGAGATCCCTGATAGGCCTCTATTTACATATAGAAGAGCCAAAAATATTAAGGATGAACTGGTACATAGTGCTATGAATGATACGAAGCGCTCCAGCACGAGGAGCCATGGTTTTCATAGATGTGGCCTATGCCCCATGTGCCGGTTGGTAAAGGGCCCAAGCAAACAAAAAGAATTTGAGGTCAATGGGGAGAAATTTCATATCCATAATTTTATTACTTGCAATACAAAGAATGTTGTATATGTTTTATCATGTACCTGTAACCTATTCTATATCGGCAAGACAAGTAGGAATTTGAAAACACGCCTAGCCGAACACACATATAATATAAAAAAGGGGTTAGAAACCCATTCAGTATCTATGCATTTTAAAAAGGTACACCAATGTAATCCGAAATATTTAAATCTTTTTATGGGAATCCAAGCAATCACCCCCAATTGGAGGCATCGAAACGCAGAGATTAATCTAGCCAAGGCGGAGATGAAATGGATTTTTAAACTTAATTCATTAATCCCTAATGGCTTGAACTCTGAGTTTGAACTCAAATGGTTTTTATGAATATTGTTTTAACTTTCATTGTTTTAATACACTTTTATGTTTTGTTTATTTTTTGGGGATATACCACTGCGGATCTTACTTGCATTATGGACACTATAAGGACCTTATGAACAATAATCCCACAGCAATACTACAAAATGGACATCTGGAACGCACTCTGGGACAAAAAAAGTCTAATTTCCGGTTTTTCCGGAGATGGAACGCATCGTGGAACGCAAATGACGCACTTCCGGTTCCGGTAAATCACCGCGATCGTCATTTCCGCAAGAGGATCAGCGGAAACGGACTAATTTTGATTAGAATTAACATGTGTAGCTAGTTCCATTTAATTAGATAGGGTATTTAAGGAGAATCTATTCAGTCAGCCACCATGCCTCTGATGAAGGACTAAGGTCCGAAAAGCTTCAGGCGTGGTGACTGACGATTTCTGGGGACTACTGCTGGACCATTTCAGCTTCCTGTTACCAGTGGATTCGAGATTCCGGAACTCTGATCTGCTTCCTTGATAACAAACTGGGAGGGTAACAGTGTTGATGCCTGGTCGTATGTCCTTAACCCACAAAAGTGGTTATATGCCTATTTCTTTTCTCTGTTTGTGAGTTGTTTTTATTAAAATCACCTTTTATCCAAATTACTTGGCTGTACTTGTACCATGTCCATTTGTTTTTGGATTATTTGAAGGTGAATCCCTTCCTCTATAAGAGGTGAATAAATCCACCAGCGGAACTCTGATCTGCTTACTTGAAAACAAACTGGGAGGATAACAGTGTGGATACCTGGTTGTATGTCCCTAACCCACAAAAGTGGTTATATGCCTATTTCTTTTCTCTGTTTGTGAGTTGTTTTTATTAAAATCACCTTTAATCCAAATTACTTGGCTGTACTTGCACCATGTCCATTTGTTTTTGGATTATTTGAAGGTGAATCCCTTCCTCTACAAGAGGTGAATAAATCCACCAGCGGATTGCTACGCATAGCGTATTTTGTGACCGATCAAGTGGAATATCATTATTGATGTAAGCTGACTCTGTGTGTGATCATTGATATCAGCGCTATTGTTATACCAAAGTGTATTGTATTTTAAACTGTGCTAATTGATGCTGAGTCGACTCCAGACCTTCCAAGCGTCGTGCAATATTGCTTAGGAGGTCCTGCGTCAGACAAACACTTTCAGCTGGGTCCATGTGGCCAGTTCCTACTGTCATGACTGAGGTTTTGTGAACCCGGTGTTAGTGAAGTCTGTGCGGGCGACTGGAGGATTATATGAATAATACCACTGACCTGGTTTGGGAGTGTTGTGGACTCGTGGGTTTCTTCCGGTGACTGGGAAGAGGAACCGCAGCAGAGATGGCCGAATCTAGGTTCTCCTCATGCAGGATTAGGTCGTCAGACAGGAGGCACGTGTGGACGCTGAAGGTCTCCTGAAAGACAGAACTGGAAAGGCGCTGATGAATCAGTGAAGATACCAGGTACAACTGCGCTAAAGTGCACTGGGTGCTTGGAGACACTGAGATGCTTGGAGACACTAAGGTGCTAGGAGGCGCGGAGGCGCTTGGAGACACTGAGGTACTAGGAGGCACGGAAGTGCTTGGACGCACTGAGGTGCTTGGAGGTACTGGGGTGCGAATAGACACTGGGGTGCGTAGAGACACTGGGGTGCGTAGAGACACTGGGGTGCGTAGAGACACTGGGGTGCTGGCAGTACGGAGGTGCTGAGGCACGGAGGTGCTGAGGCACGAGGTGCTGGAGGCACAGGGGTGCTGGAGGCACAGGGGTGCTGGAGGCACGGAGGTGCTGAGGCACGGGGTGCTGAAAGCACGGAGGTACTGGAGGCACGAAGTGCTGAGTCACGGAGATGCTGGAAGCACGGAGATGCTGGAAGCACGGAGGTGCTGAGGAACGGAGGTGCAGAGGCACGGAGGTGCTGAGGCACTAAGGCACTGAGGTACTGAGGCACTGAGGCCACAGGGATACGGGAGCTCTGGAGATCACAACTTTAGGGAGCTCAGCATTAAGGCTCACACATAGCTGTGTGTGACACGAGGAACTGGCCCAGTTTCTAACTCAGCCTCCTGATTTATACTTCCTGGTCCTTGGTGATTGGTGAGCAGGATTAGGTGATGCAGAGAGTCTCAGGCTGGCAGAGGATTGAACAACTCTGGGTCAGGTGAACAGTCACTGTCATGTGACTACTCTAGCCAAGGCTGTGATGTAGAATGAGGCCTAGCAGGCCGAGAGAACACTGAAGCCTGAACTTCTGCAAAACATAGGATGCTGGCTTTTAGGCCTAAACTTCAGATTACTGAATTCAGCCTCACACAGGAGATCACCACAGATGGAGCTAATTAACTATTACCTTTCAGGCAGAGAACTCAGGAAAACTCAGAGCTGACAACCTGTTTAAAAAAGACACAGGATCCGGGACAGATGGCAGGGGTAAGTCACCAAATATGAAACCTACAGTCAGGATTGTGACAATGAGGGACCCCGCTGAAGAAGGGGTAGAGTTACAAACAGCCCACATAACCATGTCAACAGACATATTTACACAACTGTAATACAGCGCAGTTCACTGAAAAAACACCTCCCCACAGACCCTAGAGAGCCCTTGGAGTTACACAGAGAAACGGAGAGCAGCACACACAACACAGCAACGCAGTGTGTGAAAATATGTGTATAATCTTATAGATGTGCAGCGGCGCTACCGCTGGTGTGCTCCCCCCCTGCTATGACCCCCTGGTACCAGTACAGAGTCTGCAACACTGTTAAAACACCGCTGCAGCGGTGGTTGTCCTGCGCTGCCCCCCCGGCTCCCACAAGTAATCCCAGCATGCCAGGTTTCTATGGAAATAGCTAGCCGGAAGCCTGCATTGTTCTGTCAGGTTGCAGTCCCATAATGGCAGCGGCATCCATAAGAGATTACTGTACATGTGCCGGGAATTTGCATAGGATGGCGCATGCGCAGTATGTAGGGTAAAGATCATTCGTCAGCGCTGCTGGAGTGAAACCAGCAACGCTGACGGGTGAATTTGTGCTGCAGCTCGCCGTGGGATTAGATAATTTTAAATAGATAAGCATGTACCCAATATACCACAGTAAGCGAAATCAGAAAATAACACCACACCAGAAGTTACTTGGTAAATGGGGGCCAATGTGCCCTATTCAGAGATGGACGCAGCCGCATCCATAGGGTGTGCGCACCGGCTATAGTGCGCATGCGTGACCCTTCCCCATGCAATCGCATCCCGGAAGGATGCGAATGCATGGTGATTGGCAGGCGACGGGGCGTCCGGGGGCGATGACTCGTCATTGGCGGGGCGGAGATCAGGAAATGCAGGCGTCACTGACATTTTTGGGGACCGGCCGCCAATGACATCACCTGCGTTTCCTGCGTATGGAACCAGGCTGTGCAGGCAGGGGTCGACCTCTATTTGATGCATTCGCAATTAAATTGTGAATGCATCGTGAGGCGGTGCCACACATGCTTGGTGTCCTTGCCCTATGCTGGGCAGCCCCCAGCATGAGTATATGTATGCAGATTTTGCTGCGGAAGCAAGATCTGCATCCATCTGTCAATAACCGCCAATATCCTCCTCTCCATGCAATCACCACATGGTGGGCAAATAGAGGGGGTTATTCACCTTGGATCGCAGTGTACCAAAAATCGCAGTCGAGCAATTTTCAGTACACTGCGCTGTTATAGCGACACATAGGCTGTGGCCTAATTATCGATACAGTTGAAATATTGGGCTGTCGGGTATGGGTCGTTGGATAGACACAACTTAGGTCAACAGTCATTAAGTCGACCATGGAAGGCGACAGGGACAATGGGTCGACATGGTTTTTTTTACTGTTTTTGGCGTCATTTTCTTCGGAAAATGACGGGGAACCCCAATTAGTGCACTGTGTCCCCTCGCATGGCTCGCCATGCTTCGGGCAAGGTGTCTCGCTCCCCTCGGCACAGGTTACCGTTCCAATCGTAGTCCACGTGGATCGTTAAGTATGAAAAAATGCAAAAAAATAAAATAAAAAAAAACTCATGTCGACCTTTAATGGTTGACCTGATGACTGTCGACCTAACGACCATATCCACTACCCATGAATCGCCTCTACCCCCACAAAACCATACACATGCGCACAAACATACAAAACATCGGTCTCAAAACATAAATGTTTCAGGAGCATCGATGCTTGGGGTCCATCGCTACAATATGCTCATTTTTATTACTACACTGCAACATTCCCGAACATCAAACGCCACTAAATCGAGAGCTTAACCTTAAACCAGTGTGCTCATAACATTCCCTGCACTATACTTCACTGCACAACCTCAGCCATCATCACATCGATACAAATAATCGTCTCCAACAAAATGGACGCTTCCGTAGCCGCCAACGGCTCTGCGGTCTGCGCACTGAGCAGCAGACACGTTCTTAAGTTCCACAATAGCTGCCGTGTTGTCGCCTCTGCGCAGGAGCAGAGCCTCCATGCCCAACCCAGCTCCTTGATGTATTGTACACAATGTAGCCTAGGAAAGCGCGCTGTGGGTCACGTGATGGTGTCGCGCCTGTCCGGGATTTACGCACGCGCGTGAGCGACGGTCCACTGAGCCTGCGCAGGGTCCATCTGGAAAGTACGGTGGCTCCATACTCCCAAGTACCCGTGTTGTGGATTAGTATTCTTCCTATCAGCCTTTGGCACCAGCGCGGACATGGACAGTAACGAAGCTTTTTACGAGCAGCTGCGGCTCCAGCAGCTGTACGGGAACCCAGATACGGATCACGGTCAGGACCCTTACACCTTTAAGGACCCCTCTGATGGCACGGAGTATGAATGGGACCTGGAGAAGAAGGCCTGGTTCCCTAAGGTGAGTGCTCAGCCTGCAGGTTGATCACCTGGGGACACGCAGAGTTGTGCAGGGATACAGTGTATTAGTGCCATGCATTGCAGGTCCCCAGGCAGCAGGCATCAGTCTGTGTACATCTTGTGGCTTTCCATCAGACTTGCCTGGCACTGGGTGTACTATGGGAGTATGCCCCCCTCACATGGTGCTGCTAAACTGCACTTCCAGGAATGACTTGGCTCTGGACGCCCTCCCGCCTTGTCCCGTGTATTAGGTTCCACTCCAGTTTAGCCATACAGATCAGGCCAGAGATGGATTAGCTGGGAGGTCTGTCGCTGTCGCAGCTGCGTGCTTTAGTCATGTGCGTGATCATAATTATATATTCTGTCAGACCTGTTGCATTTCCCTTTGCTTACTTAAAATGCTATTTTTGGCAACTGTAAGCTTATTATTTATTTCTCTGACGTCCTAGTGGATGCTGGGAACTCTGTGAGGACCATGGGGAATAGCGGCTCCGCAGGAGACTGGGCACAAAAGTAAAAGCTTTCTGACTAGCTGGTGTGCACTGGCTCCTCCCCCTATGACCCTCCTCCAAGCCTCAGTTAGATTTTTGTGCCCGGCCGAGAAGGGCGCATGCTAGGTAGCTCTCCAGAGCTGCTTAGAGTAAAAGTTTTAAATAGGTTTTTTTTATTTTCAGTGAGACCTGCTGGCAACAGGCTCACTGCATCGTGGGACTAAGGGGAGAAGAAGCGAACTCACCTGCATGCAGAGTGGATTGGGCTTCTTGGCTACTGGACATTAGCTCCAGAGGGACGATCACAGGTTCAGCCTGGATGGGTCCCGGAGCCGCGCCGCCGGCCCCCTTACAGAGCCAGAAGAGCGAAGAGGTCCGGAAAAATCGGCGGCAGAAGACGTTCCTGTCTTCAATAAGGTAGCGCACAGCACTGCAGCTGTGCGCCATTGCTCTCAGCACACTTCACACTCCGGTCACTGAGGGTGCAGGGCGCTTGGGGGGAGCGCCCTGAGACGCAATAAAACATGTTTTAAACCTTATATGGCTAAAAAAAATGCATCACATATAGCTCCTGGGCTATATGGATGCATTTAACCCCTGCCAGTTTTCCTAAAAAAAGCGGGAGAAAAGGCAGCCGAAAAGGGGGCGGAGCCTATCTCCTCAGCACACAAGCGCCATTTTCCCTCACAGCTCCGCTGGAAGGACGGCTCCCTGACTCTCCCCTGCAGTCCTGCTACAGAATCAGGGTAAAACAAGAGAGGGGGGGCACTAATTGGCAGAAAATACATATACAGCAGCTATAGAAGGGAGAAACACTTATATAAGGTTATCCCTGCATATATATAGCGCTCTGGTGTGTGCTGGCAAACTCTCCCTCTGTCTCCCCAAAGGGCTCGTGGGGTCCTGTCCTCTATCAGAGCATTCCCTGTGTGTGTGCTGTGTGTCGGTACGATTGTGTCGACATGTATGAGGAGGAAAATGTGGAGGCGGAGCAATTGCCTGTAATAGTGATGTCACCCCCTAGGGAGTCGACACCTGACTGGATGGTAGTATGGAAGGAATTACGTGACAGTGTCAGCACTTTGCAAAAAACTGTTGACGACATGAGACAGCCGGCAAATCAGTGCCTGTCCAGGCGTCTCAAACACCGTCGGGGGCTCTAAAGCGCCCGTTACCTCAGATGGTCGACACAGACCCAGACACGGATACTGACTCCAGTGTCGACGGTGACGAGACAAACGTAATGTCCAGTAGGGCCACACGTTACATGATCACGGCAATGAAGGAGGCTTTGAACATTTCTGATACTACAAGTACCACAAAAAGGGGTATTATGTGGGGTGTGAAAAAACTACCCATAGTTTTTCCTGAATCAGATGAATTAAATGAAGTGTGTGACAAAGCGTGGGTTTCCCCCGATAAAAAACTGCTGATTTCTAATAAATTATTGGCATTCTACCCTTTCCCGCCAGAGGTTAGGGCGCGTTGGGAAACACCCCCTAGGGTAGATAAGGCGCTCACACGCTTATCAAAACAAGTGGCGTTACCGTCTCCTGATACGGCCGCCCTCAAGGAACCAGCTGATAGAAAGCTGGAAAATATCCTAAAAAGTATATACACACATACTGGTGTTATACTACGACCAGCAATCGCCTCAGCCTGGATGTGCAGCGCTGGAGTGGCTTGGTCGGATTCCCTGACTGAAAATATTGATACCCTGGATAGGGACAGTATATTATTGACTATAGAGCAGGATGCATTACTATATATGCGAGATGCACAGAGGGATATTTGCACCCTGGCATCAAGAGTAAGTGCGTTGTCCATTTCTGCCAGAAGAAGTTTATGGACACGACAGTGGTCAGGTGATGCGGATTCCAAACGGCATATGGAAGTTTTGCCGTATAAAGGGGAGGAGTTATTTGGGGTCGGTCTGTCAGACCTGGTGGCGACGGCTGGAAAATCCACCTTTTTACCCCAGGTCACCTCTCAGCAGAAAAAGACACCGTCTTTTCAAACTCAGTCCTTTCGTCCCCATAAGGGCAAGCGGGCAAAAGGCCACTCATTTCTGCCCTGGGGCAGAGGAAGGGGAAAAAGACTGCAGCAGGCAGCCTCTTCCCAGGATCAGAAGCCCTCCCCCGCTTCTGCCAAGTCTTCAGCATGACGCTGGGGCTTTACAAGCGGACTCAGGCACGGTGGGGGCCCGTCTCAAAAATTTCAACGCGCAGTGGGCTCACTCGCAAGTGGACCCCTGGATCCTGCAGGTAGTATCACAGGGGTACAAATTGGAATTCGAGACGTCTCCCCCTCGCCGGTTCCTGAAGTCTGCTCTACCAACGTCTCCCTCCGACAGGGAGGCAGTATTGGAAGCTATTCACAAGCTGTATTCCCAGCAGGTGATAATCAAGGTACCCCTCCTACAACAGGGAAAGGGGTATTATTCCACGCTGTTTGTGGTACCGAAGCCGGACGGCTCGGTGAGACCGATTTTAAATCTGAAATCATTGAACACTTACATAAAAAGGTTCAAATTCAAGATGGAATCACTCAGAGCAGTGATGGCGAACCTGGAAGAAGGGGACTATATGGTGTCTCTGGACATCAAAGATGCTTATCTCCATGTCCCAATCTACCCTTCTCACCAAGGGTACCTCAGGTTTGTGGTACAGAACTGTCATTATCAGTTTCAGACGCTGCCGTTTGGATTGTCCACGGCACCACGGGTCTTTACCAAGGTAATGGCCGAAATGATGATTCTTCTTCGAAGAAAAGGCGTCTTAATTATCCCTTACTTGGACGATCTCCTGATAAGGGCAAGATCCAGGGAACAATTAGAGGTCGGAGTAGCACTATCTCAGGTGGTGCTACGTCAGCACGGGTGGATTCTAAATATTCCAAAATCGCAGCTGATTCCAACAACACGTCTACTGTTCCTAGGGATGATTCTGGACACCGTCCAGAAAAAGGTGTTTCTCCCGGAGGAGAAGGCCAGGGAGTTATCCGAGCTAGTCAGGAACCTCCTGAAACCAGGACAAGTGTCAGTGCATCAATGCACAAGGGTCCTGGGAAAGATGGTGGCTTCTTACGAAGCGATTCCATTCGGAAGATTCCATGCAAGAACTTTTCAGTGGGATCTGCTGGACAAATGGTCCGGATCGCATCTTCAGATACATCAGCGGATAACCCTATCTCCAAGGACAAGGGTGTCTCTCCTGTGGTGGTTGCAGAGTGCTCATCTTCTAGAGGGCCGCAGATTCGGCATTCGGGACTGGATTCTGGTGACCACGGATGCCAGCCTGAGAGGCTGGGGAGCAGTCACACAGGGAAGAAATTTCCAGGGCTTGTGGTCAAGCATGGAAACGTATCTTCACATAAATATCCTGGAACTAAGGGCAATTTACAATGCCCTAAGCCAAGCAAGGCCTCTGCTTCAGGGTCAGTCGGTATTGATCCAATCGGACAACATCACGGCAGTCGCCCACGTAAACAGACAGGGCGGCACAAGAAGCAGGAGGGCAATGGCAGAAGCTGCAAGGATTCTTCGCTGGGCGAAAAATCATGTGATAGCACTGTCAGCAGTGTTCATTCCGGGAGTGGACAACTGGGAAGCAGACTTCCTCAGCAGACACGACCTCCACCCGGGAGAGTGGGGACTTCATCCAGAAGTCTTCCACATGATTGTAAACCGTTGGGAAAAACCAAAGGTGGACATGATGGCGTCCCGCCTCAACAAAAAACTAGACAGGTATTGCGCCAGGTCAAGGGACCCTCAGGCAATAGCTGTGGACGCTCTGGTAACACCGTGGGTGTACCAGTCAGTGTATGTGTTCCCTCCTCTGCCTCTCATACCCAAGGTATTGAGAATTATAAGACGGAGAGGAGTAAGAACTATACTCGTGGCTCTGGATTGGCCAAGAAGGACTTGGTACCCGGAACTTCAAGAGATGCTCACAGAGGACCCGTGGCCTCTACCTCTAAGGAAGGACCTGCTCCAGCAGGGACCTTGTCTGTTCCAAGACTTACCGCGGCTGCGTTTGACGGCATGGAGGTTGAACGCCGGATCCTGAAGGAAAAAGGCATTCCAGATGAAGTCATCCCTACCCTGGTCAAGGCCAGAAAGGATGTAACCGCAAAACATTATCACCGCATGTGGCGAAAATATGTTGCGTGGTGTGAGGCCAAGAAGGCCCCTACAGAGGAATTTCAACTGGGTCGTATCCTGCAAACAGGACTATCTATGGGCCTAAAATTAGGGTCCATTAAGGTTCAAATTTCGGCCCTGTCGATCTTCTTCCAAAAAGAACTGGCTTCAGTGCCTGAAGTTCAGACGTTTGTCAAAGGGGTACTGCATATACAGCCTCCTTTTGTGCCTCCAGTGGCACCTTGGGATCTCAATGTAGTGTTGAGTCTCCTAAAATCACATTGGTTTGAACCACTCACCACTGTGGAATTGAAATATCTCACATGGAAAGTGGTCATGCTGTTAGCCCTGGCTTCAGCCAGGCGTGTCTCAGAATTGGCGGCTTTGTCATATAAAAGCCCTTACCTAATTTTTCATTCAGACAGGGCAGAACTGAGGACTCGCCCTCAATTTCTCCCTAAGGTGGTTTCAGCGTTTCACATGAACCAGCCTATTGTGGTGCCTGCGGCTACTAGGGACTTGGAGGACTCCAAGTTGCTGGACGTAGTCAGGGCCCTGAAAATATATGTTTCCAGGACGGCTGGAGTCAGAAAATCTGACTCGCTGTTTATCCTGTATGCACCCAACAAGCTGGGTGCTCCTGCTTCTAAGCAGACGATTGCTCGTTGGATTTGTAGTACAATTCAGCTTGCACATTCTGTGGCAGGCCTGCCACAGCCAAAATCTGTAAAAGCCCATTCCACAAGGAAAGTGGGCTCATCTTGGGCGGCTGCCCGAGGGGTCTCGGCTTTACAACTTTGCCGAGCAGCTACTTGGTCAGGGGCAAACACGTTTGCTAAATTTTACAAATTTGATACCCTGGCTGAGGAGGACCTGGAGTTCTCTCATTCGGTGCTGCAGAGTCATCCGCACTCTCCCGCCCGTTTGGGAGCTTTGGTATAATCCCCATGGTCCTTACGGAGTTCCCAGCATCCACTAGGACGTCAGAGAAAATAAGAATTTACTTACCGATAATTCTATTTCTCGTAGTCCGTAGTGGATGCTGGGCGCCCATCCCAAGTGCGGATTGTCTGCAATACTTGTATATAGTTATTGTTATAAAAATCGGGTTGTTTATTGTTGTGAGCCATCTTTTCAGAGGCTCCTACGTTTATCATACTGTTAACTGGGTTCAGATCACAAGTTGTACGGTGTGATTGGTGTGGCTGGTATGAGTCTTACCCGGGATTCAAGATCCTTCCTTATTATGTACGCTCGTCCGGGCACAGTATCCTAACTGAGGCTTGGAGGAGGGTCATAGGGGGAGGAGCCAGTGCACACCAGCTAGTCAGAAAGCTTTTACTTTTGTGCCCAGTCTCCTGCGGAGCCGCTATTCCCCATGGTCCTCACGGAGTTCCCAGCATCCACTACGGACTACGAGAAATAGAATTATCGGTAAGTAAATTCTTATTTTCTCTAACGTCCTAAGTGGATGCTGGGGACTCCGTAAGGACCATGGGGAATAGCGGCTCCGCAGGAGACTGGGCACATCTAAAGAAAGCTTTAGGACTATCTGGTGTGCACTGGCCCCTCCCCCTATGACCCTCCTCCAAGCCTCAGTTAGATCTCTGTGCCCGAACGAGAAGGGTGCACACTAGGGGCTCTCCTGAGCTTCTTAGTGAAAGTTTTAGTTTAGGTTTTTTATTTTCAGTGAGACCTGCTGGCAACAGGCTCACTGCATCGAGGGACTAAGGGGAGAAGAAGCGAACTCACCTGCGTGCAGAGTGGATTGGGCTTCTTAGGCTACTGAATTTTAGCTCCAGAGGGACGATCACAGGCACAGCCTGGATGGGTCCCAGAGCCGCGCCGCCGGCCCCCTTACAGAGCCAGAAGGCAGAAGAGGTCCGAAAAATCGGCGGCAGAAGACGTCCTGTCTTCAATAAGGTAGCGCACAGCACTGCAGCTGTGCGCCATTGCTCTCAGCACACTTCACACTCCGGTCACTGAGGGTGCAGGGCGCTGGGGGGGGGCGCCCTGAGACGCAATAAAAAACACCTTGGATGGCAAAAAATGCATCACATATAGCTCCTGGGCTATATGGATGCATTTAACCCCTGCCATAATACATAGAAAAACGGGAGATAGGCTCCGCCCCCTTATCGGCGGCCTTATCTCCTCAGCACACTGGCGCCATTTTCCCTCACAGCTCCGTTGGAGGGAAGCTCCCTGTCTCTCCCCTGCAGTCACTACACTACAGAAAGGGTTAAAAAAGAGAGGGGGGGCACTAATTACGCGCAGTATTAAAGATACAGCAGATATAAGGGGAAAAACACTTATATAAGGTTATCCCTGTATATATATATATATAGCGCTCTGGTGTGTGCTGGCAAACTCTCCCTCTGTCTCCCCAAAGGGCTAGTGGGGTCCTGTCCTCTATCAGAGCATTCCCTGTGTGTGTGCTGTATGTCGGTACGTTTGTGTCGACATGTATGAGGAGAAAAATGATGTGGAGACGGAGCAGATTGCCTGTAATAGTGATGTCACCCCCTAGGGGGTCGACACCTGAGTGGATGAACTGTTGGAAGGAATTACGTGACAGTGTCAGCTCTGTATAAAAGACAGTGGTTGACATGAGACAGCCGGCTACTCAGCTTGTGCCTGTCCAGACGTCTCATAGGCCGTCAGGGGCTCTAAAGTGCCCGTTACCTCAGATGGCAGATATAGACGCCGACACGGATACTGACTCCAGTGTCGACGGTGAAGAGACAAATGTGACTTCCAGTAGGGCCACACGTTACATGATTGAGGCAATGAAAAATGTTTTACACATTTCTGATAATACGAGTACCACCAAAAAGGGGTATTATGTTCGGTGAGGAAAAACTACCTGTAGTTTTCCTGAATCTGAGAAATTAAATGAGGTGTGTGATGATGCGTGGTTTCCCCCCGATAACAACTGATAATTTCTAAAATGTTATTGGCATTCTATCCTTTCCCGCCAGAGGTTAGGGTGCGTTGGGAAACACCCCCTAGGGGGGATAAAGCACTCACACGCTTGTAAGGGCTCTACCCTCTCCGGAGATGGCCGCCCTTAAGGATCCTGCTGATAGAAAGCAGGAGGGTATCCTAAAATGTATTTACACACATACTGGTGTTATACTGCGACCAGCAATCGCCTCAGCCTGGATGTGCAGTGCTGGGTTGGCGTGGTCTGATTCCCTGACTGAAAATATTGATACCCTAGATAGGGACAGTATATTTTTGCCTATAGAGCATTTAAAAGATTCATTTCTATATATGCGTGATGCACAGCGGAATATTTGCCGACTGGCATCAAGTCTAAGTGCGTTGTCCATTTCTACCAGTAGAGGGTTATGGACACGTCAGTGGTCAGGTGATGCGTATTCCAAACGGCATTTGGAAGTATTGCCTTATTAAGGGGAGGAGTTATTTGGGGTCGGTCTTTCAGACCTGGTGGCCACGGCAACAGCTGGGAAATCCACGTTTGTACCCCAGGTCGCCTCTCAACATGAGAAGACGCCGTATTATCAGGCGCAGTCTTTTCATGGACAAGCGGGCAAAAGGTTCCTCATTTCTGCCCCGTGACAGAGGGAGAGGAAAAAGGCTGCAGAAATCAGCCAGTTCCCAGGAACAGAAACCCTCTCCCGCCTCTGCCAAGCCCTCAGTATGACGCTGGGGCTTTACAAGCAGAATCAGGCACGGTGGGGGGCCCGTCTCAATGAATTTCAGCGCGCAGTGGACTCACTCGCAAGTAGACCCCTGGATCCTTCAGATGATATCTCAGGGGTACAAATTAGAATTCGAGACGTCTCCCCCTCGCCGTTTCCTAAAGTCGGCTTTACCGATGTCTCCTTCTGACACGGAGACAGTTTTGGAAGCCATTCACAAGCTGTATTCCCAGCAGGTGATAATCAAGGTACCCCTCCTGCAACAGGGAACGGGGTATTATTCCACACTGTTGTGGTACCGAAGCCAGACGGCTCGGTGAGACCGATTCTAAATCTAAAATCTTTGAACACTTACATACAGAGGTTCAAATTCAAGATTGAGTCACTCAGAGCAGTGATTGCGAACCTGGAAGAAGGGGACTACATGATGTCTCGGGACATCAAGGATGCTTACCTTCATGTCAAAATTTACCCTTCTCACCAAGGGTACCTCAGGTTAATGGTACAGAACTGTCACTATCCGTTCAGACGCTGCCGTATGGATGGTCCACGGCACCCCGGGTCTTTACCAAGGTAATGGCCGAAATGATGATATTCCTTCGAAGGAAGGGAATTTTAGTTATCCCTTACTTGGACGATTCCCTGATAAGGGTAAGATCCAGGGAACAGTTGGAGGTCGGTGTAGCACTATCTCAGGTAGTGTTGCGGCAGCACGATTGGATTCTCAATATTCCAAAATCGCAGCTGGTTCCGACGACTTGTCTTCTGTTCCTAGGGATGATCCTGGACACAGTCCAGAAAAAGGTGTTTCTCCCGGAGGAGAAAGCCAGGGAGTTATCCGAGCTAGTCAGGAACATCCTAAAACCGAGCCAAGTCTCAGTGCATCAATGCACAAGGGTTCTGGGTAAAATGGTGGCTTCCTACGAAGCAATCCCATTCGGCAGATTCCACGCAAGAACTTTCCAGTGGGACCTGCTGGACAAATGGTCCGGGTCGCATCTTCAGATGCATCAGCGGATAACCCTGTCACCAAGGACAAGGGTGTCCCTCCTGTGGTGGTTGCAGAGTGCTCATCTTCTAGAGGGCCGCAGATTCGGCATTCAGGACTGGGTCCTGGTGACCACGGATGCCAGCCTGCGAGGCTGGGGAGCAGTCACACAGGGAAGGAATATCCAGGGCTTATGGTCAAGCCTGGAGACATCACTTCACATAAATATCCTGAAGCTAAGGGCCATTTACAATGCTCTAAGCTTAGCAAGACCTCTGCTTCAAGGTCAGCCGGTGTTGATCCAGTCGGACAACATCACGGCAGTCACCCACGTAAACAGACAGGGTGGCACAAGAAGCAGGAGGGCAATGGCAGAAGCTGCAAGGATTCTTCGCTGGAATCTTCCACATGATTATAAACCGTTGGGAAAAACTCGACAGGTATTGCGCCAGGTCAAGGGACCCTCAGGCAATAGCTGTAGACGCTCTGGTAACACCGTGGGTGTACCAGTCAGTGTATGTGTTCCCTCCTCTGCCTCTCATACCCAAGGTACTGAGATTGATAAGATGGAGAGGAGTAAGCACTATATTCGTGGCTCCGGATTGGCCAAGAAGGACTTGGTAACCGGAACTTCAAGAGATGCTCACGGAGGATCCGTGGCCTCTACCTCTAAGAAGGGACCTGCTCCAGCAAGGACCCTGTCTGTTCCAAGACTTACCGCGGCTGCGTTTGACGGCATGGCGGTTGAACGCCGGATCCTGAAGGAAAAAAGGCATTCCGGATGAAGTCATCCCTATCCTGATCAAAGCCAGGAAGGATGTAACCGCAAAACATTATCACCGCATTTGGCGAAAATATGTTGTGTGGTGCGAGGCCAGTAAGGCCCGACGGAGGAAATTCAACTGGGTCGATTCCTACATTTCCTGAAAACTGGAGTGTCTATGGGCCTGAAATTGGGGTCCATTAAGGTTCAAATTTCGGCCCTGTCAATTTTCTTCCAAAAAGAACTAGCTTCAGTCCCTGAAGTTCAGACGTTTGTAAAAGGGGTACTGCATATACAGCCTCCTTTTGTGCCTCCAGTGGCACTTTGGGATCTCAATGTAGTTTTTGGGTTCCAAAAGTCACATTGGTTTGAACCACTTAAATCTGTGGAGTTAAAATATCTCACATGGAAAGTGGTCATGCTGTTGGCCCTGGCCTGGGCCAGGTGCGTGTCAGAATTGGCGGCTTTATCCTGTTAAAGCCCTTATCTGATTTTCCATTCGGACAGGGCGGAATTGAGGACTCGTCCTCAGTTTCTCCCTAAGGTGGTTTCAGCGTGTCACCTGAACCAACCTATTGTGGTGCCTGCGGCTACTAGGGACTTGGAGGACTCCAAGTTGCTAGACGTTGTCAGGGCCCTGAAAATATGTTTACAGGACGGCTGGAGTCAGGAAATCTGACTCGCTGTTTATCCTGTATGCACCCAACAAGCTGGGTGCTCATGCTTCTAAGCAGACTATTGCTCGTTGGATTTGTAGTACAATTCTGCTTGCACATTCTGTGGCAGGCCTGCCACAGCCAAAAATCTGTAAATGCCCACTCCACAAGGAAGGTGGGCTCATCTTGGGCGGCTGCCCGAGGGGTCTCGGCTTTACAACTTTGCCGAGCAGCTACTTGGTCAGGAGCAAATACGTTTGTAAAATTCTACAAAATTGATACCCTGGCTGAGGAGGACCTGGAGTTCTCTCATTTGGTGCTGCAGAGTCATCCGCACTCTCCCGCCCGTTTGGGAGCTTTGGTATAATCCCCATGGTCCTTACGGAGTCCCCAGCATCCACTTAGGACGTTAGAGAAAATAAGAATTTACTTACCGATAATTCTATTTCTCGTAGTCCGTAGTGGATGCTGGGCGCCCATCCCAAGTGCGGATTGTCTGCAATACTGGTACATAGTTATTGTTACCAAAAAATCGGGTTATTGCTGTAGTGAGCCATCTTTTCTAGAGGCTCCTCTGTTATCATGCTGTTAACTGGGTTCAGATCACAAGTTGTACAGTGTGATTGGTGTGGCTGGTATGAGTCTTACCCGGGATTCAAAATCCTTCCTCATTGTGTACGCTCGTCCGGGCACAGTATCCTAACTGAGGCTTGGAGGAGGGTCATAGGGGGAGGGGCCAGTGCACACCAGATAGTCCTAAAGCTTTCTTTAGATGTGCCCAGTCTCCTGCGGAGCCGCTATTCCCCATGGTCCTTACGGAGTCCCCAGCATCCACTACGGACTACGAGAAATAGAATTATCGGTAAGTAAATTCTTATTTTATATGTTGTGTTTGGCTGCCTCTATGAAAACACTTGAAACACTGATGGGATGTTGCCTACAATTTTGACTTAATAGTACGAACTATTAAGCATAAAACAGTATGTGCCATACAATAAAAAACCCAAAACATTTTGCTGTTAGCAAAACATACATATGAACCGAATGCTGACATGAATAGTGTCAGCAGAAAGTGAGAATGTAATATTTTGTTATTCACCCGATGATCAACTGAAACATTTGGCTGACCGTAGTTGTGCCACTTGCATTAAAGAGTTCATTATTGTGCTTGGTTTTAAGTTGCTTTAAAATAGTGATTGCAATGCAGGCCCTGCTTCCCCAAAACTATTGAAAGTATTGCACTTTTCACTAAAAAGGTGTAATCTGAGGACAGTCAGCTGTTGAGCATTCTGAACACACATAGGCCCTCATTCCGAGTTGTTCGCTCGTTCTTTCCCTTCGCATCGGTGCGATTTTCCGCTAACTGCGCATGCGCAATGTTCGCACTGCGGCTGCACCAAGTAAATTTGCTAAGAAGTTTGGTATTTTACTCATGGCATTACGAGGTTTTTTCTTCGTTCTGCTGATCGTAGTGTGATTGACAGGAAGTGGGTGTTTCTGGGCGGAAACAGGCCGTTTTATGGGAGTGTGTGAAAAAACGCTGCCGTTTCTGGGAAAAACGCGCGAGTGTCTGGAGAAACGGGGGAGTGTCTGGGCGAACGCTGGGTGTGTTTATGACGTCAAACCAGGAACGACAAGCACTGAACTGATCGCACTGGAAGAGTAAAGGGCCCTACTCACTGGCCGACCCGCCGCCGAGCTGCCCGATGGCGGATACGGCCGACGAGCGACCCGGCGGAGGGGGGGCAGTGACGGGGGGAGTGAAGTTTCTTCACTCCCCCCGTCACGCGGCTCCATAGAACTGCAGGCAAATATGGACGAGATCGTCCATATTGGCCTGCATGCACAGCCGACGGGGGACCAGCGATGAACGAGCGCGGGACAGCGCATCGTTCATCGCTGGAGCCTCCACACTGAAAGATATGAACGAGTTCTCGTTCATTTATGAACGAGATCGTTCATATCTTTCAAAAAATCGGCCAGTGTGTAGGGCCTATAAGTCTCGAGCTACTCAGAAACTGCAAAGAAAAATCTTTTCGCAATATTGCGAATACTTCGTTCGCAATTCTGCTAATCTAAGATTCACTCCCAGAGGGCGGTGGCTTAGCGTGTGCACTGCTGCGAAAAGCGGCTAGCGAGCGAACAACTCGGAATGAGGGCCATTGCACTTTCCCAGTGACCTCATGTGACCGTAATCGTTTCCTTTTTTCTCTATCGTCCTAAGTGGATGCTGGGGTTCCTGAAAGGACCATGGGGAATAGCGGCTCCGCAGGAGACAGGGCACAAAAAAGTAAAGCTTTACTAGGTCAGGTGGTGTGCACTGGCTCCTCCCCCTATGACCCTCCTCCAGACTCCAGTTAGATTTTGTGCCCGAACGAGAAGGGTGCAATCTAGGTGGCTCTCCTAAAGAGCTGCTTAGAGAAAGTTTAGTTTAGGTTTTTTTCTTTACAGTGAGTCCTGCTGGCAACAGGATCACTGCAACGTGGGACTTAGGGGGAAAGTAGTAAACTCACCTGCATGCAGAGTGGATTTGCTGCTTGGCTACTGGACACCATTAGCTCCAGAGGGATCGAACACAGGCCCAGCCGTGGAGTCCGGTCCCGGAACCGCGCCGCCGACCCCCTTGCAGATGCTGAAGCGTGAAGAGGTCCGGAAACCGGCGGCTGAAGACTCCTCAGTCTTCATAAGGTAGCGCACAGCACTGCAGCTGTGCGCCATTTTCCTCTCAGCACACTTCACTGGGCAGTCACTGAGGGTGCAGAGCGCTGGGGGGGGGGCGCTCTGAGAGGCAAATATAAACCTTATACAAGGCTAAAAATACCTCACATATAGCCCATAGGGGCTATATGGAGATATTTAACCCCTGCCTGACTGGAAAAATAGCGGGAGAAGAACCCGCCGAAAAAGGGGCGGGGCCTATCTCCTCAGCACACGGCGCCATTTTCTGTCACAGCTCCGCTGGTCAGAACGGCTCCCAGGTCTCTCCCCTGCACTGCACTACAGAAACAGGGTAAAACAGAGAGGGGGGGCACATTAATGGCTATATATATATATATTAAAGCAGCTATAAGGGAGCACTTAATATAAGGATATCCCTTGTATATATAGCGCTTTGTGGTGTGTGCTGGCAGACTCTCCCTCTGTCTCCCCAAAAGGGCTAGTGGGTCCTGTCTTCATTAGAGCATTCCCTGTGAGTTTGCGGTGTGTGTCGGTACGTGGTGTCGACATGTATGAGGACGATATTGGTGTGGAGGCGGAGCAATTGCCAAATATGCAGATGTCACCCCCCAGGGGGTCGACACCAGAATGGATGCCTTTATTTGTGGAATTACGTGATGGTTTATCTTCCCTTAAACAGTCAGTTGAGGACATGAGGCGGCCGGACAATCAATTAATGCCTGTCCAGGCGCCTCAAACACCGTCAGGGGCTGTAAAACGCCCTTTGCCTCAGTCGGTCGACACAGACCCAGACACGGGCACTGATTCCAGTGACGACGGTAGAAATTCAAACGTATTTTCCAGTAGGGCCACACGTTATATGATTTTGGCAATGAAGGAGACGTTACATTTAGCTGATACTACAGATACCGTAAAACAGGGTATTATGTATGGTGTGAAAAAACTACAAACAGTTTTTCCTGAATCAGAAGAATTAAATGACGTGTGTGATGAAGCGTGGGTTGCTCCTGATAAAAAGTTGATAATTTCAAAAAAGTTATTGGCATTATACCCTTTCCCGCCAGAGGTTAGGGCGCGCTGGGAAACACCCCCTAAGGTGGACAAGGCGCTCACACGCTTATCCAAACAAGTGGCGTTACCCTCTCCTGAGACGGCCGCACTTAAGGATCCATCAGATAGAAAGATGGAAGTTATTCAAAAGAATATATACACACATGCAGGTGTTATACTACGACCAGCTATAGCAACTGCCTGGATGTGCAGTGCTGGAGTAGTTTGGTCAGAATCCCTGATTGAAAATATTGATACCCTAGATAGGGACAATGTTTTACTGTCGTTAGAACAAATAAAGGATGCATTTATCTATATGCGTGATGCACAGAGGGATATTTGCACACTGGCATCTCGGGTGAGTGCTATGTCCATTTCAGCCAGAAGAGCCTTATGGACACGACAGTGGACAGGCGATGCGGATTCAAAACGTCACATGGAGGTTTTGCCGTATAAAGGGGAGGAGTTATTTGGAGTTGGTCTATCAGACTTGGTGGCCACGGCTACTGCCGGGAAATCCACTTTTTTACCTCAAGTCACTCCCCAACAGAGAAAGGCACCGACCTTTCAACCGCAGCCTTTTCGCTCCTACAAAAATAAGAGAGCAAAGGGCTTGTCGTACCTGCCACGAGGCAGAGGAAGAGGGAAGAGACACCAACAGGCAGCTCCTTCCCAGGAACAGAAGCCCTCCCCGGCTCCTGCAAAAACCTCAGCATGACGCTGGGGCCTCTCAAGCGGACTCGGGGACAGTGGGGGGCCGTCTCAAAAATTACAGCGCGCAGTGGGCTCACTCGCAGGTAGACCCCTGGATCCTGCAGATAATATCTCAGGGGTACAGGTTGGAATTAGAGACGGATCCTCCTCATCGTTTCCTGAAGTCTGCCTTACCAACCGTCTCTTCCGAAAGGGAGAGGGTGTTGGAAGCCATTCACAAGCTGTACGCTCAGCAGGTGATAGTCAAAGTACCCCTATTACAACAAGGAAAGGGGTATTATTCCACTCTATTTGTGGTACCGAAGCCGGATGGCTCGGTAAGGCCTATTCTAAATCTGAAGTCCTTGAACCTCTACATAAAAAAGTTCAAGTTCAAGATGGAGTCACTCAGAGCAGTGATAGCGAACCTGGAAGAAGGGGACTTTATGGTATCCTTGGACATCAAGGATGCGTATCTACACGTTCCGATTTACCCCGCACACCAGGGGTACCTCAGGTTCATTGTTCAAAACTGTCACTATCAGTTTCAGACGCTGCCGTTCGGATTGTCCACGGCGCCTCGGGTCTTTACCAAGGTAATGGCCGAGATGATGATTCTTCTTCGAAGAAAAGGCGTATTAGTTATCCCATACTTGGACGATCTCCTAATAAGGGCAAGGTCCAGAGAACAGCTGGAGACAGCTTTAGCACTATCTCAAGAGGTGCTAAGACAACACGGGTGGATTCTGAATATTCCAAAATCCCATTTAATCCCGACAACTCGTCTGCTGTTCCTAGGAATGATTCTGGACACGGTTCAGAAAAAGGTTTTCCTTCCAGAGGAAAAAGCCAAGGAGTTATCCGATCTGGTCAGGAACCTCCTAAAACCAGGAAAAGTGTCAGTACATCAATGCACAAGAGTCCTGGGAAAAATGGTGGCTTCTTACGAAGCAATTCCATTCGGCAGATTCCATGCAAGAATATTCCAAAGGGATCTGTTGGACAAATGGTCAGGGTCGCATCTGCAGATGCACCTGCGAATAACCCTGTCCCCAAAGACAAGGGTGTCACTTCTGTGGTGGTTGCAGAAGGCTCACCTATTAGAAGGCCGCAGATTCGGCATTCAGGATTGGATCCTGGTGACCACGGACGCCAGCCTGAGAGGCTGGGGAGCAGTCACATAAGGAAGAAACTTCCAGGGAGTATGGACGAGTCTGGAAAAGTCTCTTCACATAAACATTCTGGAACTAAGAGCAATCTACAATGCTCTAAGCCAGGCGGAACTTCTCCTGCAAGGAAAGCCGGTGTTGATTCAGTCGGACAACATCACGGCGGTCGCCCATGTAAACAGGCAGGGCGGCACAAGAAGCAGGAGTGCAATGGCAGAAGCTGCCAAGATTCTTCGCTGGGCGGAGAATCACGTGATAGCACTGTCAGCAGTGTTCATCCCGGGCGTGGACAACTGGGAAGCAGACTTCCTCAGCAGACACGATCTTCATCCGGGAGAGTGGGGTCTACATCCAGAAGTCTTCAACATGTTAATAGACCGTTGGGAAAGACCAATTGTAGACATGATGGCGTCTCGCCTCAACAAGAAACTGGACAAATATTGCGCCAGGTCAAGAGATCCACAGGCAATAGCTGTGGACGCACTGGTAACTCCTTGGGTGTACCAGTCAGTGTATGTGTTTCCTCCTCTGCCGCTCATACCAAAGGTATTGAAGATCATACGGCAAAGAAGAGTAAGAACAATACTAGTGGTTCCGGATTGGCCGAGAAGGACTTGGTATCCGGAACTTCAAGAGATGCTCACGGACGAACCGTGGCCTCTACCTCTGAGAAGGGACCTGCTACAGCAGGGTCCCTGTCTTTTTCAAGACTTACCGCGGCTGCGTTTGACGGCATGGCGGTTGAACGCCAGATCCTAAAAGGGAAAGGCATTCCAGAAGAAGTCATTCCTACCTTGATTAAGGCACGGAAGGAAGTCACCGTGAAACATTATCACCGCATTTGGCGAAAATATGTAGCGTGGTGCGAGGATCGGAGGGTTCCGACGGAGGAATTCCAACTGGGTCGTTTCCTACATTTCCTGCAATCAGGATTATCTATGGGTCTCAAATTGGGATCCATTAAGGTTCAAATTTCGGCCCTGTCAATATTCTTCCAAAAAGAATTGGCCTCTGTCCCGGAGGTCCAGACTTTTGTCAAGGGAGTACTGCATATACAGCCTCCTGTGGTGCCTCCGGTGGCACCGTGGGATCTAAATGTAGTTTTAGATTTCCTCAAATCCCATTGGTTTGAACCATTGAAAAAGGTGGATTTGAAATATCTCACATTGAAAGTGACTATGTTACTAGCCCTGGCCTCTGCCAGGAGAGTATCTGAATTGGCGGCTTTATCTTATAAAAGTCCTTATCTAATCTTCCATTCGGATAGGGCAGAACTGCGGACTCGTCCGCATTTTCTCCCTAAAGTGGTATCAGCATTTCATCTGAACCAACCTATTGTGGTGCCTGCGGCCACTAGCGACTTGGAGGACTCCAAGTTGTTGGACGTTGTCAGAGCCTTAAAAATATACATTGCAAGGACGGCTGGAGTCAGAAAATCTGACTCGCTGTTTATATTGTATGCACCCAACAAGTTGGGCGCACCTGCTTCTAAGCAGTCGATTGCTCGTTGGATTTGTAACACAATTCAACTTGCACATTCTGTGGCAGGCCTGCCACAGCCTAAAACTGTAAAAGCCCACTCCACAAGGAAGGTGGGCTCATCTTGGGCGGCTGCCCGAGGGGTCTCGGCATTACAACTCTGCCGAGCAGCTACGTGGTCGGGGGAGAACACGTTTGTAAAATTTTACAAATTTGATACCCTGGCAAAGGAGGACCTGGAGTTCTCTCATTCGGTGCTGCAGAGTCATCCGCACTCTCCCGCCCGTTTGGGAGCTTTGGTATAATCCCCATGGTCCTTTCAGGAACCCCAGCATCCACTTAGGACGATAGAGAAAATAAGAATTTACTTACCGATAATTCTATTTCTCGGAGTCCGTAGTGGATGCTGGGCGCCCATCCCAAGTGCGGATTATCTGCAATACTTGTACATAGTTATTGTTAACTAATTCGGGTTATTGTTAAGGAGCCATCTTTAAGAGGCCCTTTCTGTTGTCATACTGTTAATTGGGTTTAGATCACAAGTTGTACGGTGTGATTGGTGTGGCTGGTATGAGTCTTACCCGGGATTCAAAATGCCTCCCTTATTGTGTATGCTCGTCCGGGCACAGTACCTAACTGGAGTCTGGAGGAGGGTCATAGGGGGAGGAGCCAGTGCACACCACCTGACCTAGTAAAGCTTTACTTTTTTGTGCCCTGTCTCCTGCGGAGCCGCTATTCCCCATGGTCCTTTCAGGAACCCCAGCATCCACTACGGACTCCGAGAAATAGAATTATCGGTAAGTAAATTCTTATTTTTTATGTTAATGACCCTTTTGAAGAATAAAATAATTTTCATATTCGGATGGATTTTCATAAATGAAACCTAAATGCACAATGGCCCAGATTTCTCAAGCCTTGGAGAGTGATAAAGTGCACAGTGATGAGGTACCGACCAATCAACTGTCATGTTTCAAACACAGGGGCAGATTTTATTATGCCTGGTGAAGTGATAAAGTTGAAGGTGATAAGTGCCAACCGATCAGCTCCTAACTAACATGTCACAGGCTGGGTTTGAAAAAAGGCAGTTAGGAGCTGACTGGCTGATGCTCTATCACCTTCCACTTTATCACTACACCAGGCTTAATAAATCTGCCCCAATGCCTGTAACATTACTGTTACAGGCATTGGGTTGGTTGGTACTTTATCATGGTGCAGTTTATCACTCTCTAAGGCTTGATAAGTCTGGCCCATATTTGTTATGCGTGGTCTGTCATGGCGAGGGACTGTTCCTGCAAGCAACGACTTGTACAAGACGCTGTATGAAACGGGGCTTCCTCAGACGTGGGGAGAGTATTCCCAGACCATATGCACAATAATTAAACTCATTTCTACAGTTTCTTTTTCTTTTCTTTTTATAAAGTCTATTTTCTTCCCTGTATAAACATAGTGCCATTGGATGATACTATGATTCAGGTAGTGATAGGCCCTACACACTTACTGATTACACCGAGCGATATGAACAGTCCCGTTCATTAACGAACGAGATATCGCTCAATGTGTAGGCACCAGCGATCGTTCATCGTTGGTGCCGCCTCGTTTATACATGCAAGCCAATATGGACAAGAAACTTCTCCCCCCCCCCCCCCCTCCCCCCTCTCCTCGATGCCCACCCCCCACCACCGCCAGGTCGGCCATCGGGCACCTCGGCGGAAAATGGCTAGTGTGTAGGGCCCTTAAGATTATCACGCAATACTGTCCAGATAGCCACAGAGTTTAAGTAGGTACACCAGCATTTACGATGGGATGGAAAGGTTATTATCATTATTTGTCAGTTTAAAATTTTGTATTTTCCTTCACAGATGAAGTTTTGGAGGTGGCAATGGAGTTTAATGGAGTAGTAGCAAAACGCCTTCATATTTGTGAGCAAACTGTTATTGGATTGCCTGCAAGATCACCAAGAAATTGTAGATTTTCATAATAATTGTATTGCTTGGCAAGCTGAAAACATACAGGGCTAGATGCATCGTTGCTTGGATAGTGATAAAGTACCAGCCAACCAGCTCATAGCTGTCTGTTTTCAAACAGGGCCTGTGACATGGCAGTTTGGTGTTGATTGGCTGGTACTTTTTCTTTCTCCATTTTATTACTTTCCAAGCGATGATGCATCTAGCCTACAGTATGAAGGTGACCCCCAGCCTGAATCCCCTTCTTATTTAGTTGATGTGTGTAATAAACAAAGCGGCATAAAGAGCTGTGACTAACACTTCCTCCCCAAAACATAGTTTTTAAGAGGTAGGTATGCGTTCTTCCACTCCCTATGACCCTCATGTCCCATCTAATTCTACACTTTCCACAGGTCACTGCATGAAAGCGTAAGACCAGGTGTTTGCAAACAGTTCATGTATACCAATAAATAAAAGTGACCAGTGCCTACTAGTGCATTTTTGTTAAAAGGTTAGGTAAAAATATCGGACTCAAAATATAAACTTAGCTCAATGGTACGGTCTTCGGTCATCTGACCTGCAGTAACCCATGGCAACACGAAATAAAAGAAAATGCGAGAGACAGTGTGTACTGTTTTTCAACACTGCATATATATTAAAAAAACTGTTCGTAAGAGTGTTTACGGCGCTATAGCAATGCGTTTCGTCTTTAATATCAGACTTCTTCAAAGGGATACCATGGTCAGGACAATTGGGTGTATTTATACCCCTAGGTAATCCAAGATGGAGATTGCATGTGGAGCAAACAGAATGACCACACTTCTGGTCACTACTTTGCAGTAAGTGATGCAAATTGGCTTAATATAACTTAATTTCTCTATCGTCCTAGTGGATGCTGGGGTTCCTGAAAGGACCATGGGGAATAGCGGCTCCGCAGGAGACAGGGCACAAAAAGTAAAGCTTTTTCCGATCAGGTGGTGTGCACTGGCTCCTCCCCCTATGACCCTCCTCCAGACTCCAGTTAGATTTTTGTGCCCGGCCGAGAAGGGTGCAATCTAGGTGGCTCTCCTAAAGAGCTGCTTAGAGAAAGTTTAGCTAGGTTTTTTATTTTACAGTGATTCCTGCTGGCAACAGGATCACTGCAGCGAGGGACTGAGGGGAGAAGGAGTCAACTCACCTGCGTGCAGGATGGATTGGTTTCTTGGCTACTGGACATCAAGCTCCAGAGGGACGATCACAGGTACAGCCTGGATGGTCACCGGAGCCACGCCGCCGGCCCCCTTGCAGATGCTGAAATCAGAAGAGGTCCAGAATCGGCGGCTGAAGACTCCTGCAGTCTTCTAAAGGTAGCGCACAGCACTGCAGCTGTGCGCCATTTTCCTCTCAGCACACTTCACACGGCAGTCACTGAGGGTGCAGGGCGCTGGGAGGGGGGCGCCCTGGGAGGCAAATGAGTACCTATAAAGGCTAAAAATACCTCACATATAGCCCTAGAGGCTATATGGAGATATTTAACCCCTGCCTAATTTTTCTAAATAGCGGGAGACGAGCCCGCCGGAAAAGGGGCGGGGCCTATCTCCTCAGCACACGGCGCCATTTCCTCTCACAGCTCCGCTGGTCAGGACGGCTCCCAAGTCTCTCCCCTGCACTGCACTACAGAAACAGGGTAAAACAGAGAGGGGGGGGCACATTTATGGCGATATTTTGATATAACAAAGCAGCTATAAGGGAGCACTTATTATAAGGCTATCCCTGATATATATATAGCGCTTTTGGTGTGTACTGGCAAACTCTCCCTCTGTCTCCCCAAAGGGCTAGTGGGTCCTGTCTTCGTTAGGAGCATTCCCTGTGTGTCTGCTGTGTGTCGGTACGTGTGTGTCGACATGTATGAGGACGATATTGGTGTGGAGGCGGAGCAATTGCCAAATATGAGGATGTCACCCCCTAGGGAGTCGACACCAGAATGGATGCCTTTATTTATGGAACTACGGGATAGTGTCAACACGCTAAAGCAGTCGTTTGACGACATGAGACGGCCGGACAATCAATTAGTGCCTGTCCAGGCGACTCAAACACCGTCAGGGGCTGTGAAACGCCCTTTACCTCAGTCGGTCGACACAGACCCAGACACAGGCAATGACTCCAGTGGTGACGGTGACGAATCAACCGTATTTTCCAGTAGGGCCACACGTTATATGATTTTGGCAATGAAGGAGGCGTTACATTTAGCTGATACTACAGGTACCACTAAACAGGGTATTATGTGGGGTATGAAAAAACTACCTATAGTTTTTCCTGAATCAGAAGAACTAAATGACGTGTGTAATGAAGCGTGGGTTGCCCCTGATAAAAAGCTGATAATTTCAAAGAAATTATTGGCATTATACCCTTTCCCGCCAGAGGTTAGGGAGCGCTGGGAAACACCTCCTAGGGTGGACAAGGCGCTAACACGCTTATCTAAACAAGTGGCGTTACCCTCTCCTGAGACGGCCGCACTTAAAGATCCATCAGATAGGAGGATGGAAAATATCCAAAAAAGTATATACACACATGCAGGTGTTATACTACGACCAGCTGTAGCGACTGCCTGGATGGGCAGTGCGGGGGTAGTTTGGTCAGAATCCCTGATTGAAAATATTGATACCCTGGACAGGGACAATATTTTACTGTCGTTAGAACAAATAAAGGATGCATTTCTTTATATGCGTGATGCACAGAGGGATATATGCACACTGGCATCACGGGTAAGTGCTATGTCCATTTCGGCCAGAAGAGCTTTATGGACGCGACAGTGGACAGGCGATGCGGATTCAAAACGGCATATGGAAGTTTTGCCGTATAAAGGGGAGGAGTTATTTGGAGTCGGTCTATCAGATTTGGTGGCCACGGCTACAGCCGGGAAATCCACCTTTCTACCTCAAGTCACTCCCCAACAGAAAAAGGCACCGACTTTTCAACCGCAGCCCTTTCGTTCCTTTAAAAATAAGAGAGCAAAGGGCTATTCATATCTGCCACGAGGCAAAGGTCGAGGGAAGAGACAGCAACACGCAGCTCCTTCCCAGGATCAGAAGCCCTCCCCGGCTTCTACAAAAGCCTCAGCATGACGCTGGGGCTTCTCAAGCGGACTCGGGGACCGTGGGGGGTCGTCTCAAAAATTACAGCGCGCAGTGGGCTCACTCGCAAGTAGATCCCTGGATCCTGCAGATAATATCTCAGGGATACAGGTTGGAATTAGAGACAGATCCACCTCGCCGTTTCCTGAAGTCTGCTTTACCAACGTCCCCCTCCGAAAGGGAGACGGTGTTGGAAGCCATTCACAAGCTGTACTCTCAGCAGGTGATAGTCAAGGTACCTCTTCTGCAACAAGGGAAGGGGTATTATTCCACTCTTTTTGTGGTACCGAAGCCGGATGGCTCGGTAAGGCCTATTCTAAATCTGAAGTCCTTGAACCTGTACATAAAGAAGTTCAAGTTCAAAATGGACTCACTCAGAGCAGTGATAGCGAACCTGGAAGAGGGGGACTTTATGGTATCCTTGGACATCAAGGATGCGTATCTCCACGTTCCAATTTACCCCTCACACCAGGGGTACCTCAGGTTCGTTGTACAAAACTGTCACTATCAGTTTCAGACGCTGCCGTTCGGATTGTCCACGGCACCTCGGATCTTTACAAAGGTAATGGCCGAGATGATGATTCTTCTTCGAAGAAAAGGCGTATTAATTATCCCATACTTGGACGATCTCCTAATAAGGGCGAGGTCCAGAGAACAGCTAGAGATGGGATTAGCACTGTCTCAGGAAGTGCTAAAACAGCACGGGTGGATTCTGAATATTCCAAAATCCCAGTTAATGCCGACAACTCGTCTGCTGTTCCTAGGGATGATTCTGGACACGGTTCAGAAAAAGGTTTTTCTCCCGGAGGAAAAAGCCAAGGAGTTATCCGAGCTTGTCAGGAACCTCCTAAAACCAGGAAAGGTGTCTGTACATCAATGCACAAGAGTCCTGGGAAAAATGGTGGCTTCTTACGAAGCAATTCCATTCGGCAGATTCCACGCAAGAATTTTCCAAAGGGATCTGTTGAACAAATGGTCAGGGTCGCATCTTCAGATGCACCTGCGGATAACCCTGTCTCCAAGGACAAGGGTGTCTCTTCTGTGGTGGTTGCAGAGTGCTCATCTATTGGAGGGCCGCAGATTCGGCATACAGGATTGGATCCTGGTGACCACGGACGCCAGCCTGAGAGGCTGGGGAGCAGTCACACAAGGAAGAAACTTCCAGGGAGTATGGACGAGCCTGGAAACGTCTCTTCACATAAACATTCTGGAACTAAGAGCAATATACAATGCTCTAAGCCAGGCAGAACCTCTGCTTCAGGGAAAACCGGTGTTGATCCAGTCGGACAACATCACGGCAGTCGCCCATGTGAACAGACAGGGCGGCACAAGAAGCAGGAGTGCAATGGCAGAAGCTGCAAGGATTCTTCGCTGGGCAGAGAATCATGTGATAGCACTGTCAGCAGTGTTCATCCCGGGAGCACGATCTTCACCCGGGAGAGTGGGGACTTCATCCAGAAGTCTTCCACATGCTGGTAACCCGTTGGGAAAGACCAATGGTGGACATGATGGCGTCTCGCCTCAACAAAAAACTGGACAGGTATTGCGCCAGGTCAAGAGATCCGCAGGCAATAGCTGTGGACGCGCTGGTAACGCCTTGGGTGTACCAGTCGGTGTATGTGTTTCCTCCTCTGCCTCTCATACCAAAAGTATTGAGAATTATACGGCAAAGAGGCGTAAGAACGATACTAGTGGTTCCGGATTGGCCAAGAAGGACTTGGTACCCGGAACTTCAAGAGATGATCACGGAAGATCCGTGGCCTCTACCTCTAAGGAGGGACTTGCTTCAGCAGGGTCCCTGTCTGTTTCAAGACTTACCGCGGCTGCGTTTGACGGCATGGCGGTTGAACGCCGGATCCTAAAGGAAAAAGGCATGCCGGAAGAAGTCATTCCTACTTTGATTAAAGCAAGGAAGGAAGTAACCGTGCAACATTATCACCGAATTTGGCGAAAATATGTTGCGTGGTGCGAAGATCGGAGTGCTCCGACGGAGGAATTTCAACTGGGTCGATTCCTACATTTCCTGCAATCAGGATTGTCAATGGGTCTCAAATTGGGATCTATTAAGGTTCAAATTTCGGCCCTGTCGATTTTCTTTCAAAAAGAATTGGCTTCAGTCCCTGAAGTCCAGACCTTTGTTAAGGGAGTGCTGCATATACAGCCTCCTGTGGTGCCTCCAGTGGCACCGTGGGATCTCAATGTGGTTTTGGATTTCCTAAAATCTCATTGGTTTGAACCACTAAAAAAGGTGGATTTGAAATATCTCACATGGAAAGTGACCATGCTTCTAGCCCTGGCTTCTGCCAGGAGAGTGTCAGAATTGGCAGCTTTATCTTACAAAAGCCCATATCTGATTTTCCATTCGGACAGGGCAGAACTGCGGACTCGTCCGCATTTTCTCCCTAAGGTGGTGTCAGCATTTCATCTGAACCATCCTATTGTAGTGCCTGCGGCTACAAGTGACTTGGAGGACTCCAAGTTACTGGACGTTGTCAGAGCATTAAAAATATATATTGCAAGGACAGCTGGAGTCAGAAAATCTGACTCGTTGTTTATATTGTATGCACCCAACAAGATGGGTGCTCCGGCGTCTAAGCAGACGATTGCTCGTTGGATCTGTAGCACAATCCAACTTGCACATTCTGTGGCAGGCCTGCCACAGCCTAAATCTGTAAAGGCCCACTCCACAAGGAAGGTGGGCTCATCTTGGGCGGCTGCCCGAGGGGTCTCGGCATTACAACTTTGCCGAGCAGCTACGTGGTCAGGGGAGAACACGTTTGTAAAATTTTACAAATTTGATACTCTGGCTAAGGAGGACCTGGAGTTCTCTCATTCGGTGCTGCAGAGTCATCCGCACTCTCCCGCCCGTTTGGGAGCTTTGGTATAATCCCCATGGTCCTTTCAGGAACCCCAGCATCCACTAGGACGATAGAGAAAATAAGATTTTACTTACCGATAAATCTATTTCTCGGAGTCCGTAGTGGATGCTGGGCGCCCATCCCAAGTGCGGATTATCTGCATAAATTGTACATAGTTATTGTTAACTAATTCGGGTTATTGTTGAAGGAAGCCATCTTTCAGAGGCTCCGCTGTTATCATACTGTTAACTGGGTTTAGATCACAAGTTGTACGGTGTGATTGGTGTGGCTGGTATGAGTCTTACCCGGGATTCAAAATCCTCCCTTATTGTGTACGCTCGTCCGGGCACAGTACCTAACTGGAGTCTGGAGGAGGGTCATAGGGGGAGGAGCCAGTGCACACCACCTGATCGGAAAAAGCTTTACTTTTTGTGCCCTGTCTCCTGCGGAGCCGCTATTCCCCATGGTCCTTTCAGGAACCCCAGCATCCACTACGGACTCCGAGAAATAGATTTATCGGTAAGTAAAATCTTATTTAAACAAATGGGAATGTGTTAAATAAATCTACTAGTTCAGTCAACTCTCTCATTAATTGATAGTCCAAATGTATTGTATATCCACCTTTAACAATTCATGTTTCTATTGAGTCTTACTAGGGTATATTTCAAGGCCACAGACCTCTAAGCTGATATTAGTTGTTGGTAAATGGATTTGTAATGCATGATTTAACAGCAGCAGCAGTACTCAGTTGTTGGTGCTGTTGCAATATTGGTACTTCATGACCACCAGCATTCCCAGTTGCCCTCATACCCCATAGAAATGTGCTGGAATATTGGTGGGTGACTATTCTACCACAATATGTAGAGCCGAACATCACAGAGTATTAAATACCCCTGATTGTTTTTTTTTTTTAAATACAATCTGTCGCCTCCCACCCTCAATTCCTCACATGCAAGGATAGTTTCTTGTAGGTAAAAGTCAGCAGTTGGTTTTATCCCATGCCTATACTTCTCTCTTGCAACTGGTATTTCTCTGACGTCCTAAGTGGATGCTGGGGACTCCGTCAGGACCATGGGGATTAGCGGCTCCGCAGGAGACAGGGCACAAAAGTAAAAGCTTTAGGATCAGGTGGTGTGCACTGGCTCCTCCCCCCATGACCCTCCTCCAAGCCTCAGTTAGATTTTTGTGCCCGGCCGAGAAGGGTGCAATCTAGGTGGCTCTCCTAAAGAGCTGCTTAGAGTAAAAGTTTGTTAGGTTTTTTATTTTCAGTGAGTCCTGCTGGCAACAGGCTCACTGCTACGAGGGACTTAGGGGAGAGAAGTGAGCTCACCTGCGTGCAGGATGGATTGGCTTCTTAGGCTACTGGACACCATTAGCTCCAGAGGGAGTCGGAACACAGGTCTCACCCTGGGGTTCGTCCCGGAGCCGCGCCGCCGACCCCCCTTGCAGATGCCGAAAAGTGAAGGTCCAGAAACGGTGGCAGAAGACTCTTCAGTCTTCATAAGGTAGCGCACAGCACTGCAGCTGTGCGCCATTGTTGTCAGCACACTTCATAGCAGCGGTCACTGAGGGTGCAGGGCGCTGGGGGGGGGCGCCCTGGGCAGCAATGATAGTACCTTATTCTGGCTAAAAATACATCACATATAGCCCCTGGGGGCTATATGGATGTATTTAACCCCTGCCAGGTCTCAGAAAAACGGGAGAAGAAGCCCGCCGAAAAGGGGGCGGGGCCTATTCTCCTCAGCACACAGCGCCATTTTCCCTCACAGAAATGCTGGTGGGAAGGCTCCCAGGCTCTCCCCTGCACTGCACTACAGAAACAGGGTTAAAACAGAGAGGGGGGGCACTTATTTGGCGATATGTATATATATATTAAAATGCTATAAGAAAAAAACACTTATATAAAGGTTGTCCCTGTATAATTATAGCGTTTTTGGTGTGTGCTGGCAAACTCTCCCTCTGTCTCCCCAAAGGGCTAGTGGGGTCCTGTCCTCTATCAGAGCATTCCCTGTGTGTGTGCTGTGTGTCGGTACGTGTGTGTCGACATGTATGAGGACGATGTTGGTGAGGAGGCGGAGCAATTGCCTGAAATGGTGATGTCACTCTCTAGGGAGTCGACACCGGAATGGATGGCTTATTTAAGGAATTACGTGATAATGTCAACACGCTGCAAGGTCGGTTGACGACATGAGACGGCCAGCAAACAAATTAGTACCTGTCCAGGCGTCTCAAACACCGTCAGGGGCTGTAAAACGCTCATTTACCTCAGTCGGTCGACACAGACACTGACTCCAGTGTCGACGGTGAAGAAACAAACGTATTTTCCTTTAGGGCCACACGTTACATGTTAAGGGCAATGAAGGAGGTGTTACATATTTCTGATACTACAAGTACCACAAGAAGGGTATTATGTGGGGTGTGAAAAAACTACCTGTAGTTTTTCCTGAATCAGATAAATTAAATGAAGTGTGTGATGATGCGTGGGTTTCCCCCGATATAAAATTATTGGCGGTATACCCTTTCCCGCCAGAAGTTAGGGCGCGTTGGGAAACACCCTTTAGGGTGGATAAGGCGCTCACAACGCTTATCAAAACAAGTGGCGGTACCGTCTCCAGATAGGGCCGCCCTCAAGGAGCCAGCTGAGAGGCTGGAAAATATCCTAAAAAGGTATATACACACATACTGGTGTTATACTGCGACCAGCGATCGCCTCAGCCTGGATGTGCAGCGCTGGGGTGGCTTGGTCGGATTCCCTGACTGAAAATATTGATACCCTTGACAGGGACAGTATTTTATTGACTATAGAGCATTTAAAGGATGCATTTCTATATATGCGAGATGCACAGAGGGATATTTGCACTCTGGCATCAAGAGTAAGTGCGATGTCCATATCTGCCAGAAGATGTTTATGGACACGACAGTGGTCAGGTGATGCAGATTCCAAACGGTACATGGAAGTATTGCCGTATAAAGGGGAGGAGTTATTTGGGGTCGGTCCATCGGACCTGGTGGCCTCGGCAACAGCTGGAAAATCCACCTTTTTTACCCCAAATCACATCTCAGCAGAAAAAGACACCGTCTTTTCAGCCTCAGTCCTTTTGTCCCCATAAGGGCAAGCGGGCAAAAGGCCAGTCATATCTGCCCAGGGATAGAGGAAAGGGAAGAAGACTGCAGCAGGCAGCCCATTCCCAGGAACAGAAGCCCTCCACAGCTTCTGCCAAGTCCTCAGCATGACGCTGGGGCCGTACAAGCGGACTCAAGTGCGGTGGGGGGTCGTCTCAAGAGTTTCAGCGCGTAGTGGGCTCACTCGCAAGTGGACCCCTGGATCCTACAAGTAGTATCCCAGGGGTACAGACTGGAGATTCGAGACGTCTCCCCCTCGCAGGCTCCTGATGTCTGCTTTACCAACGTCTTCCTCCGACAGGGAGGCTGTATTGGAAACAATTCACAAGCTGTATTCCCAGCAGGTGATAATCAAAGTACCCCTCCTACAACAAGGAAAGGGGTATTATTCCACACTAAATTGTGGTACTGAAGCCAGACGGCTCGGTGAGACCTATTCTAAATGGGAAATCTTTGAACACTTACATACAAAGGTTCAAATCAAGATGGAGTCACTCAGAGCAGTGATAGCGAACCAGGAAGAAGGGGACTATATGGTGTCCCTGGACATCAAGGATGCTAACCTCCATGTCCCAAATTGCCCTTCTCACCAAGGGTACCTCAGGTTCGTGGTACGGAACTGTCACTATCGGTTTCAGACGCTGCCGTTTGGATTGTCCACGGCACCCCGGGTCTTTACCAAAGTAATGGCCGAAATGATGATTCTTCTTCAAAGAAAAGGCGTCTTAATTATCCCTTACTTGGACGATCTCCTGATAAGGGCAAGGTCCAGAGAACAGTTGGAAGTCGGAGTAGCACTATCTCAAGTAGTTCTACGACAGCACGGGTGGATTCTAAATATCCAAAATCGCAGCCGTTTCCGACGACACGTCTGCTGTTCCTAGGGATGGTTCTGGACACAGTCCAGAAAAAGGTGTTTCTCCCGGAGGAGAAAGCCAGGGAGTTATCCGAGCTAGTCAGGAACCTCCTAAAACCAGGAAAAGTGTCAGTGCATCATTGCACAAGAGTCCTGGGAAAAATGGTGGCTTATTACGAAGCGATTCCATTCGGCAGATTCCACGCAAGAACTTTTCAGTGGGATCTGCTGGACAAATGGTCCGGATCGCATTTTCAGATGCATCAGCGGATAACCCTGTCTCCAAGGACAAGGGTGTCTCTCCTGTGGTGGTTACAGAGTGCTCATCTTCTAGAGGGCCGCAGATTCGGCATTCAGGATTGGATGCTGGTGACCACGGAGGCCAGCCTGAGAGGCTGGGGAGCAGTCACACAGGGAAAAAATTTCCAGGGAGTGTGATCAAGTCTGGAGATTTTTCTCCACATAAATATACTGGAGCTAAGGGCAATTTACAATGCTCTAAGCTTAGCAAGACCTCTGCTTCAAGGTCAGCCGGTATTGATCCAGTGGGACAACATCACGGCAGTCGCCCACGTAAACAGACAGGGCGGCACAAGAAGCAGGAGGGCAATGGCAGAAACTGCAAGGATTTTTCGCTGGGCGGAAAATCATGTGATAGCACTGTCAGCAGTGTTCATTCCGGGAGTGGACAACTGGGAAGCAGACTTCCTCAGCAGGCACAACCTCCACCCGGGAGAGTGGGGACTTCATCAGGAAGTCTTCCACATGATTGTGAACCGTTGGAAAAGACCAAAGGTGGACATGATGGCGTCCCGCCTGAACAAAAAACTGGACAAGTATTGCGCCAGGTCAAAAGACCCTCAGGCAATAGCTGTGGACGTTCTGGTAACACCGTGGGTGTACCAGTCGGTGTATGTCTTCCCTCCTCTGCTTCTCATACCCAAGGTATTGAGAATTATAAGACGTAGAGGAGTAAGAACTATACTCGTGGCTCCGGATTGGCCAAGAAGGACTTGGTACCCGGAACTTCAAGAGATGCTCACAGAGGACTCATGGCCTCTGCCGCTAAGAAGGGACTTGCTTCAGCAAGTACCATGTCTGTTCCAAGACTTACCGCGGCTGCGTTTGACGGCATGGCGGTTGAACGCCGGATCCTAAGGGAAAAAGGCATTCCGGAAGAGGTCATTCCTACCCTGGTCAAAGCCAGGAAGGAGGTGACCGCACAACATTATCACCACATGTGGCGAAAATATGTTGCGTGGTGTGAGGCCAGGAAGGCCCCATGAAGAAATTTCAACTCGGTCGATTCCTGCATTTCCTGCAAACAGGAGTGTCTATGGGCCTCAAATTGGGGTCCATTAAGGTTCAAATTTCGGCCCTGTCGATTTTCTTCCAGAAAGAATTGGCTTCAGTTCCTGAAGTCCAGAAGTTTGTCAAGGGAGTACTGCATATACAACCCCCTTTTGTGCCTCCAGTGGCACTGTGGGATCTCAACGTAGTTCTGGGATTCCTAAAATCACATTGGTTTAAACCGCTCAAATCTGTGGATTTGAAATATCTCACAGAGAAAGTGACCATGCTGTTGGCCCTGGCCTCGGCCAGGCGAGTGTCAGAATTGGTGGCGTTTGTCTCAAAAAAGCCCATATCTGATTGTCCATTCGGACAGGGCAGAGCTGCGGACTCATCCCCAGTTTCTCCCTAAGGTGGTGTCAGTGTTTCACCCGAACCAGCTTATTGTGGTACCTGCGGCTACTAGGGACTTGGAGGACTCCAAGTTGCTAGATGTTGTCAGGGCCCTGAAAATATAGTTTCCAGGACGGCTGGAGTCAGGAAAACTGACTTGCTGTTATCCTGTATGCACCCAACAAACTGGGTGCTCTTGCTTCTAAGCAGACGATTGCTAGTTGGATGTGTAGTACAATTCAGCTTGCACATTCTGTGGCAGGCCTGCCACAGCCAAAATATGTAAATGCCCATTCCACAAGGAAGGTGGGCTCATCTTGGGCGGCTGCCCGAGGGGTCTCGGCTTTACAACTTTGCCGAGCTGATACTTGGTCAGGGGCACACCCTGACTGAGGAGGACCTGGAGTTCTCTCATTCGGTGCTGCAGAGTCATCCGCACTCTCCCGCCCGTTTGGGAGCTTTGGTATAATCCCCATGGTCCTGACGGAGTCCCCAGCATCCACTTAGGACGTCAGAGAAAATAAGAATTTACTTACCGATAATTCTATTTCTCGTAGTCCGTAGTGGATGCTGGGCGCCCATCCCAAGTGCGGATTGTCTGCAATACTTGTACATAGTTATTGTTACAAAAATCGGGTTATTATTGTTGTGAGCCATCTTTTCAGATGCTCCGCTGTTATCATGCTGTTAACTGGGTTCAGATCACAGGTTGTACAGTGTGATTGGTGTGGCTGGTATGAGTCTTACCCGGGATTCAAAATCCTTCCTTATTGTGTACGCTCGTCCGGGCACAGTATCCTAACTGAGGCTTGGAGGAGGGTCATGGGGGGAGGAGCCAGTGCACACCACCTGATCCTAAAGCTTTTACTTTTGTGCCCTGTCTCCTGCGGAGCCGCTAATCCCCATGGTCCTGACGGAGTCCCCAGCATCCACTACGGACTACGAGAAATAGAATTATCGGTAAGTAAATTCTTATTTTCTCTAACGTCCTAAGTGGATGCTGGGGACTCCGTCAGGACCATGGGGAATAGCGGCTCCGCAGGAGACAGGGCACAAAAATAAAGCTTTAGGATTAAGTGGTGTGTACTGGCTCCTCCCCCTATGACCCTCCTCCAAGCCTCAGTTAGGTTTTTGTGCCCGTCCGAGCAGGGTGCAATCTAGGTGGCTCTCCTAAAGAGCTGCTTAGAAAAAGTTTTTAGGTTTTTTATTTTCAGTGAGTCCTGCTGGCAACAGGCTCACTGCATCGAGGGACTTAGGGGAGAGAATTTCAACTCACTTGCGTGCAGGATGGATTGGATTCTTAGGCTACTGACACCATTAGCTCCAGAGGGAGTCGGAACACAGGTCTCACCCTGGGGTTCGTCCCGGAGCCGCGCCGCCGATCCCCCTTACAGATGCTGAAGATTGAAGGTCCGGAAACAGGCGGCAGAAGGCTCTTCAGTCTTCATGAAGGTAGCGCACAGCACTGCAGCTGTGCGCCATTGTTGTCACACACTTCACACCAAGCGGTCACGGAGGGTGCAGGGCGCTGCTGGGGGCGCCCTGGGCAGCAATATTTAATACCTTTATGGCAAAAGAATACATCACATATAGCCATTGAGGCTATATGTATGTATTTAACCCATGCCAGATATCTAAAACTCCGGGAGAAAAGGCCGCCGAAATAGGGGGCGGGGCTTATTCTCCTCAGCACACAGCGCCATTTTCCTGCTCAGCTCCGCTGTGAGGAAGGCTCCCAGGACTCTCCCCTGCACTGCACTACAGAAACAGGGTAAAACAGAGAGGGGGGGCATTTTTTGGCGATATTTTGATATATTTAAGCTGCTATAAGGAACAACACTTATATAAGGTTGTTCCCATATATATTATAGCGCTTGGGTGTGTGCTGGCAAACTCTCCCTCTGTCTCCCCAAAGGGCTAGTGGGGTCCTGTTTTCGATAAGAGCATTCCCTGTGTGTCTGCTGTGTGTCGGTACGTGTGTGTCGACATGTATGAGGACGATGTTGGTGTGGAGGCAGAGCAATTGCCGATAATGGTGATGTCACCCCCCAGGGAGTCGACACCGGAATGGATGGCTTTGTTTATGGAATTACGTGATAATGTCAGCACATTACAAAAATCAGTTGACGACATGAAACGGCCGGCAAACCAGTTAGTACCTGCCCAGGCGTCTCAGACACCGTCAGGGGCTGTAAAGCGCCCTCTACCTCAGTCGGTCGACACAGACCCAGACACAGACACTGAATCTAGTGTCGACGGTGATGAAACAAACGTATTTTCAAGTAGGGCCACACGTTATATGATCACGGCAATGAAGGAGGCTTTGCATATCTCTGATACTGCAAGTACCACAAAAAGGGGTATTATGTGGGGGGTGAAAAAACTACCTGTAGTTTCTCTATCGTCCTAAGTGGATGCTGGGGTTCCTGAAAGGACCATGGGGAATAGCGGCTCCGCAGGAGACAGGGCACAAAAGTAAAGCTTTTACAGGTCAGGTGGTGTGTACTGGCTCCTCCCCCTATGACCCTCCTCCAGACTCCAGTTAGATTTTTGTGCCCGGCCGAGAAGGGTGCAATTCTAGGTGGCTCTCATAAAGAGCTGCTTAGAGAGTTTAGCTTAGGTTTTTTATTTTACAGTGATTCCTGCTGGCAACAGGATCACTGCAACGAGGGACAGAGGGGAGAAGAAGTGAACTCACCTGCGTGCAGGATGGATTGGCTTCTTGGCTACTGGACATGAAGCTCCAGAGGGACGATCACAGGTACAGCCTGGATGGTCACCGGAGCCACGCCGCCGGCCCCCTCACAGATGCTGAAGCAAGAAGAGGTCCAGAATCGGCGGCTGAAGACTCCTGCAGTCTTCTTAAGGTAGCGCACAGCACTGCAGCTGTGCGCCATTTTCCTCTCAGCACACTTCACACGGCAGTCACTGAGGGTGCAGGGCGCTGGGGGGGGGCGCCCTGGGAGGCAAATGAAAACCTTTAAAAAGGCTAAAAATACCTCACATATAGCCCCAGAGGCTATATGGAGATATTTACCCCTGCCTAAATGTACTAAATAGCGGGAGACGAGCCCGCCGAAAAAGGGGCGGGGCCTATCTCCTCAGCACACGGCGCCATTTTCTGTCACAGCTCCGCTGGTCAGGAAGGCTCCCAGGTCTCTCCCCTGCACTGCACTACAGAAACAGGGTATAACAGAGAGGGGGGGCAAAATAAATGGCAATATATTAATATAAAAGCAGCTATAAGGGAGCACTTAATCATAAGGCTATCCCTGTCATATATAGCGCTTTTTGGTGTGTGCTGGCAGACTCTCCCTCTGTCTCCCCAAAGGGCTAGTGGGTCCTGTCTTCGTATAGAGCATTCCCTGTGTGTCTGCTGTGTGTCGGTACGTGTGTGTCGACATGTATGAGGACGTTATTGGTGTGGAGGCGGAGCAATTGCCAAATATGAGGATGTCACCTCCTAGGGGGTCGACACCAGAATGGATGCCTTTATTTGTGGAATTACGGGATAGCGTCAACTCGCTTAAGCAGTCGTTTGCCGACATGAGGCGGCCGGACACTCAATTAGTGCCTGTCCAGGCGCCTCAAATACCGTCAGGGGCTGTAAAACGCCCCTTGCCTCAGTCGGTCGACACAGACCCAGACACAGGCACTGATTCCGGTGGTGAAGGTGACGAATTAACCGTATTTTCCAGTAGGGCCACACGTTATATGATTTTGGCAATAAAGGAGATGTTACATTTAGCTGATACTACAGGTACCACTAAACAGGGTATTATGTGGGGTGTGAAAAAACTACCAGTAGTTTTTTACCGAATCAGAAGAATTAAATGACGTGTGTGATGAAGCGTGGGGTGCCCCGATAAAAAAAAAAAAAAAAAAAAAAAAACTGCTAATTTCAAAGAAGTTATTGGCTTTATACCCTTTCCCGCCAGAGGTTAGGGAGCGCTGGGAAACACCTCCTAGGGTGGACAAAGCGCTAACACGCTTATCAAAACAAGTGGCGTTACCCTCTCCTGAGACGGCCGCACTTAAAGATCCATCAGATATGAGGATGGAAAATATCCAAAAAGGTATATACACACATGCAGGTGTTATACTACGACCAGATATTGCGACTGCCTGGATGTGCAGTGCTGGGGTAGTTTGGTCAGAGTCCCTGATCGAAAATATTGATACCCTGGACAGGGACAATATTTTACTGTCGTTAGAACAAATAAAGGATGCATTTCTTTATATGCGTGATGCACAGAGAGATATCTGCACACTGGCATCACGGGTAAGTGCTATGTCCATTTCGGCCAGAAGAGCTTTATGGACACGACAGTGGACAGGCGATGCGTAGAGGAGTTATTTGGGGTCGGTCTATCGGATTTGGTGGCCACGGCTACGGCCGGGAAATCCACCTTTCTACCTCAAGTCACTCCCCAACAGAAAAAGGCACCGACCTTTCAACCGCAGCCCTTTCGTTCCTTTAAAAATAAGAGAGCAAAGGGCTATTCATATCTGCCACGAGGCAGAGGACGAGGGAAGAGACAGCAACAGGCAGCTCCTTCCCAGGAACAGAAGCCCTCCCCGGCTTCTACAAAAGCCTCAGCATGACGCTGGGGCTTCGCAAGCGGACTCGGGGGCGGTAGGCGGTCGTCTCAAGAATTACAGCGCGCAGTGGGCTCACTCGCAGGTAAATCCCTGGATCCTGCAGATAATATCTCAGGGGTACAGGTTGAAATTAGAGACAGAGCCACCTCGCCGTTTCCTGAAGTCTGCTTTACCAACGTCCCCCTCAGAAAGGGAGACGGTTTTGGAAGCCATTCACAAGCTGTATTCTCAGCAGGTAATAGTCAAGGTACCTCTTCTACAACAAGGGAAGGGGTATTATTCCACTCTTTTTGTGGTACCGAAGCCGGATGGCTCGGTAAGGCCTATTCTAAATCTGAAGTCCTTGAACCTGTACATAAAGAAGTTCAAGTTCAAGATGGAGTCACTCAGAGCAGTGATAGCGAACCTGGAAGAAGGGGACTTTATGGTATCCTTGGACATCAAGGATGCGTATCTCCACGTTCCAATTACCCCTCACACCAGGGGTACCTCAGGTTCGTTGTACAAAACTGTCACTATCAGTTTCAGACGCTGCCGTTTGGTTTGTCCACGGCATCTCGGGTCTTTACAAAGGTAATGGCCGAGATAATATTTCTTCTTCGAAGAAAAGGCGTATTAATTATCCCATACTTGGACGATCTCCTAATAAGGGCAAGGTCCAGAGAACAGCTAGAGATGGGTTTAGCACTATCTCAAGAGGTGCTAAAGCAGCACGGATGGATTCTGAATATTCCAAAATCCCAATTAATGCCGACAACTCGTCTGCTGTTCCTGGGGATGATTCTGGACACAGTTCAGAAAAAGGTTTTTCTTCCCGAAGAAAAAGCCAAGGAGTTATCTGACCTGGTCAGGAACCTCCTAAAACCAGGAAAGGTGTTTGTACATCAATGCACAAGAGTCCTGGGAAAAAATGGTAGCTTCTTACGAAGCAATCCCTTTCGGCAGATTCCATGCAAAGGGATCTGTTGGACAAATGGTCAGGGTCGCATCTTCAGATGCACCTGCGGATAACCCTGTCGCCGAGGACAAGGGTATCCCTTCTGTGGTGGTTGCAGGAGGCTCATCTATTGGAGGGCCGCAGATTCGGCATGCAGGATTGGATCCTGGTGACCACGGATGCCAGCCTGAGAGGCTGGGGAGCAGTCACACAGGGAAGAAATTTCCAGGGAGTGTGGTCGAGCCTGAAAAAGTCTCTTCACATAAGCATTCTGGAACTAAGAGCAATCTACAATGCTCTAAGCCAGGCGAAACCTCTGCTTCAAGGAAGACCGGTGTTGATCCAGTCGGACAACATCACGGCAGTCGCCCATGTAAACAGACAGGGCGGCACAAGAAGCAGGAGGGCAATGGCAGAAGCTGCCAGGATCCTTCGCTGGGCGGAGAATCACGTGATAGCACTGTCAGCAGTATTCATCCCGGGCGTGGACAACTGGGAAGCAGACTTCCTCAGCAGACACGACCTTCACCCGGGAGAGTGGGGACTTCATCCAGAAGTTTTCCACATGCTATTAAACCGTTGGGTAAAACCAATGGTGGACATGATGGCGTCTCGCCTCAACAAGACACTGGACAGGTATTGCGCCAGGTCAAGAGATCCGCAGGCAATAGCTGTGGACGCGCTGGTAACACATTGGGTGTACCAGTCGGTATAGGTGTTTCCTCCTCTGCCTCTCATACCAAAGGTTTTGAGGATTATACGGCAAAGAGGAGTAAGACTAGTGGCTCCGGATTGGCCAAGAAGGACTTGGTACCCGGAACTTCAAGAGATGGTCACGGACGATCCGTGGCCTCTACTTCTGAGAAGGGACCTGCTTCAGCAGGGTCCTTGTCTTTTTCAAGACTTACCGCGGCTGCGTTTGACGGCATGGCGTTTGAATGCCAGATCCTAAAAGGAAAAGGCATTCCAGAAGAAGTCATTCCTACCTTGATAAAGGCAAGGAAGGAAGTCACCGCGAAGCATTATCGCCGTATTTGGCGAAAATATGTTGCGTGGTGCGAGCAGCGGAGTGCTCCGATGGAGGTATTTCAACTGGGTCGTTTTCCTACATTTCCTGCAATCAGGATTGTCTATGGGTCTCAAATTGGGATCTATTAAGGTTCAAATTTCGGCCCTATCAATATTCTTCCAAAAAGAATTGGCCTCAGTCCCTGAGGTCCAGATTTTTATCAAAGGAGTACTGCATATACAGCCTCCTGTGGTGCCTAAGGTGGCACCGTGGGATCTAAATGTAGTTTTAGATTTCCTCAAATCCAATTGGTTTGAACCACTAAAGAATGTGGATTTGAAATATCTCACATGGAAAGTGACTATGTTACTGGCCCTGGCTTCGGCCGGGAGAGTATCTGAACTGGCGGCTTTGTCTTATAAAAGCCCTTATTTAATTTTCCATTCGACATAGGGCAGAGCTGCGGACGCGTCCGCATTTTCTCCCTAAGGTGGTATCAGCGTTTCACCTGAACCAGCCTCTTGTAGTGCCTGCGGCTACAGACGACTTGAAGGACTCCAAGTTGTTGGACGTTGTCAGAGCCTTAAAAATATACATTTAAAGGACGGCTGGAGTCAGAAAATCTGACTCGCTGTTTATACTGTATGCACCCAACAAGTTGGGTGCACCTGCTTCTAAGCAGTCGATTGCTCGTTGGATTTGTAACAAAATTCAACTTGTACATTCTGTGGCAGGCCTGCCACAGCCTAAATCTGTTAAGGCCCATTCCGCAAGGAAGGTGGGCTCATCTTGGGCGGCTGCCCGAGGGGTCTCGGCATTACAACTCTGCCGAGCAGCTACGTGGTCAGGGGAGAACACGTTTGTAAATTTTTACAAATTTGATACCCTGGCAAAGGAGGACCTGGAGTTCTCTCATTCGGTGCTGCAGAGTCATCCGCACTCTCCCGCCCGTTTGGGAGCTTTGGTATAATCCCCATGGTCCTTTCAGGAACCCCAGCATCCACTTAGGACGATAGAGAAAAGAAGAATTTACTTACCGATAATTCTATTTCTCGGAGTCCGTAGTGGATGCTGGGCGCCCATCCCAAGTGCGGATTATCTGCAATACTTGTACATAGTTATTGTTAACTAATTCGGGTTATTGTTTAGGAAGCCATCTTTCAGAGGCTCCTCTGTTATCATACTGTTAACTGGGTTTAGATCACAAGTTGTACGGTGTGATTGGTGTGGCTGGTATGAGTCTTACCCGGGATTCAAAATCCTCCCTTATTGTGTACGCTCGTCCGGGCACAGTACCTAACTGGAGTCTGGAGGAGGGTCATAGGGGGAGGAGCCAGTACACACCACCTGACCTGTAAAAGCTTTACTTTTGTGCCCTGTCTCCTGCGGAGCCGCTATTCCCCATGGTCCTTTCAGGAACCCCAGCATCCACTACGGACTCCGAGAAATAGAATTATCGGTAAGTAAATTCTTATTTTTTCCTGAATCAGAGGAATTAAATGATGTATGTGATGAAGCGTGGGTTAACCCAGATAGAAAAGTGCTAATTTCAAAAAAGTTATTAGCATTATACCCTTTCCCGCCAGAGGTTAGGGCGCGCTGGTAAACACCCCCTAGGGTGGATAAGGCGCTCACACGCTTATCAAAACAAGTGGCGTTACCGTCTCCTGATACGGCCGCCCTCAGGGATCCAGCTGATAGGAGACTGGAAACTACCCTAAAAAGTATATACACACATACTGGTGTTATACTGCGACCAGCCATCGCCTCAGCCTGGATGTGCAGTGCTGGGGTCGTCTGGTTGGATTCCCTGACTGAAAATATTGATACCCTGGATAGGGACCGTATTTTATTGACTATAGAGCAATTAAAGGATGCTTTCCTTTATATGCGAGATGCTCAGAGAGATATTTGCACTCTGGCATCGAGAGTAAATGCGATGTCCATATCTGCCAGAAGGAGTTTATGGACGCGACAGTGGTCAGGTGATGCGGATTCCAAACGACATATGGAAGTATTGCCGTATAAAGGGGAGGAATTATTTGGCGTCGGTCTATCGGATCTGGTGGCCACGGCAACTGCCGGAAAATCCACCTTTTTACCTCAGACCCCCTCCCAACAGAAAAAGACACCGTCTTTTCAGCCGCAGTCCTTTCGGTCCTATAAGAACAAGCGGACAAAAGGACAGTCATATCTGCCTCGGGGCAGAGGAAGGGGTAAGAGAGGGCAGCAAGCAGCCCCTGCCCAGGAACAGAAGCCCTCTCAGGGTTCTGCAAAGCCCTCAGCATGACGCTGGGGCCTTACAAGCGGACTCAGGAGCGGTGGGGGGTCGACTCAAGAATTTCAGCGCACAGTGGGCTTGCTCACAGGTGGACCCCTGGATCCTGCAGGTAGTATCTCAGGGTTACAGGTTGGAATTCGAGAAGTCTCCCCCTTGCAGGTTCCTAAAGTCTGCTTTGCCAACGTCTCCCTCAGACAGGGCGACGGTATTGGAAGCCATTCACAAGCTATTTTCTCAGCAGGTGATAGTCAAGGTACCCCTCCTACAACAGGGAAAGGGGTATTACTCCACGCTAATTGTGGTACCGAAGCCGGACGGCTCGGTAAGACCTATTCTAAATCTGAAATCTTTGAACCTGTACATACAAAAATTCAAGTTCAAGATGGAGTCACTCAGAGCAGTGATAGCGAATCTGGAAGAAGGGGACTTTATGGTGTCCCTGGACATAAAGGATGCTTACCTGCATGTCCCAATTTGCCCTTCACATCAAGGGTACCTCAGGTTCGTGGTGCAAAACTGTCATTATCAGTTTCAGACGCTGCCGTTTGGATTGTCCACGGCACCTCGGGTCTTTACCAAGGTAATGGCCGAAATGATGATTCTTCTGCGAAGAAGAGGCGTATTAATTATCCCTTACTTGGACGATCTCCTGATAAGGGCAAGGTCCAGAGAACAGCTGGAGGACGAAGTAGCACTAACCCGACTAGTGCTGCAACAACACGGGTGGATTCTGAATTTTCCAAAATCTCAGTTGACCCCGACGACACGTCTGCTGTTCCTGGGAATGATTCTGGACACGGTTCAGAAAAAGGTGTTTCTTCCGGAGGAGAAAGCCAGGGAGTTATCCGAACTCGTCAGGAACCTCCTAAAACCAGGGAAAGTGTCTGTGCATCAATGCACAAGAGTCCTGGGAAAGATGGTGGCTTCTTACGAAGCGATTCCATTCGGCAGATTCCACGCACGAACTTTTCAGTGGGATCTGCTGGACAAATGGTCCGGATCACATCTGCAGATGCATCAGCGGATAACCTTATCGCCACGGACAAGGGTGTCTCTTCTGTGGTGGTTGCAGAGTGCTCATCTGTTAGAGGGCCGCAGATTCGGCATACAGGACTGGGTCCTGGTGACCACGGATGCCAGTCTGAGAGGCTGGGGAGCGGTCACACAGGGAAGAAACTTCCAGGGAGTATGGTCAAGCCTGGAGATGTCTCTTCACATAAATATACTGGAGCTAAGAGCGATTTACAATGCTCTAAGTCTGGCAAAACCCCTGCTTCAGGGTCAGACGGTGTTGATCCAGTCGGACAACATCACGGCAGTCGCCCACGTAAACAGACAGGGCGGCACAAGAAGCAGGACAGCAATGGCAGAAGCTGCAAGGATTCTTCGCTGGGCGGAAGATCATGTGATAGCACTGTCAGCAGTATTCATTCCGGGAGTGGACAACTGGGAAGCAGACTTCCTCAGCAGACACGATCTACACCCGGGAGAGTGGGGACTTCATCCAGAAGTCTTCCACATGATTGTGAACCGTTGGGAAAAACCAATGGTGGATATGATGGCGTCCCGCCTCAACAAGAAACTGGACAGGTATTGCGCCAGGTCAAGAGACCCTCAGGCAATAGCTGTGGACGCTCTGGTAACACCGTGGGTGTTCCAGTCAGTGTATGTGTTCCCTCCTCTGCCTCTCATACCAAAAGTACTGAGAATTATACGGCAAAAGGGAGTAAGAACGATACTAGTGGCTCCGGATTGGCCAAGAAGAACTTGGTACCCGGAACTTCAAGAGATGCTCAAGGAGGATCCGTGGCCTCTACCTCTAAGACGGGACCTGCTTCAGCAGGGACCGTGTCTATTCCAAGACTTACCGCGGCTGCGTTTGACGGCATGGCGGTTGAACGCCGAATTCTAAGGGAAAAAGGCATTCCGGAAGAGGTCATTCCTACACTGGTAAAAGCCAGGAAGGAGGTGACTGCACAACATTATCACCGCATTTGGAGGAAATATGTTGCGTGGTGTGAGGCCAGGAAGGCCCCCACGGAGGAATTTCAACTGGGTCGATTCCTACATTTCCTGCAAACAGGATTGTCTATGGGCCTCAAATTGGGGTCCATTAAGGTTCAAATTTCGGCCCTGTCGATTTTCTTCCAGAAAGAATTGGCTTCAGTTCCTGAAGTCCAGACTTTTGTAAAAGGAGTACTACATATACAGCCCCCGGTTGTGCCCCCAGTGGCACCGTGGGATCTTAATGTAGTCTTGGATTTTCTCAAATCCCATTGGTTTGAGCCGCTCAAATCGGTGGAGTTGAAGTATCTTACATGGAAAGTAACCATGCTACTGGCCCTGGCTTCAGCCAGGAGAGTATCAGAATTGGCGGCTTTATCATATAAGAGCCCATATCTGATTTTCCATACGGACAGGGCAGAACTGCGGACGCGTCCTCATTTTCTGCCTAAGGTGGTGTCAGCGTTTCACCTGAACCAGCCTATTGTGGTGCCTGCGGCTACTAACGATTTGGAGGATTCCAAGTTGTTGGACGTGGTCCGGGCATTGAAAATATATATTTCAAGAACGGCGGGAGTCAGAAAGTCTGACTCACTGTTTATATTGTATGCACCCAACAAGATGGGTGCTCCTGCTTCTAAGCAGACGATTGCTCGTTGGATTTGTAGCACAATTCAACTTGCACATTCTGTGGTAGGCTTGCCACAACCTAAATCTGTCAAGGCCCATTCCACAAGGAAAGTGGGCTCATCCTGGGCGGCTGCCCGGGGGGTCTCGGCATTACAACTCTGCCGAGCTGCTACTTGGTCAGGGGCAAACACGTTTGCAAAATTCTACAAATTTGATACCCTGGCTGAGGAGGACCTTGAGTTCTCTCATTCGGTGCTGCAGAGTCATCCGCACTCTCCCGCCCGTTTGGGAGCTTTGGTATAATCCCCATGGTCCTGACGGAGTCCCCAGCATCCACTTAGGACGTTAGAGAAAATAAGAATTTACTTACCGATAATTCTATTTCTCGTAGTCCGTAGTGGATGCTGGGCGCCCATCCCAAGTGCGGATTGTCTGCAATACTTGTACATAGTTATTGTTACAAACAAATTCGGGTTGTTATTGTTGTGAGCCGTCTGTTCAGAGGCTCCTACGTTTGTCATACTGTTAACTGGGTTCAGATCACAAGTTATACGGTGTGATTGGTGTGGCTGGTATGAGTCTTACCCGGGATTCAATATCCTTCCTTATTGTGTACGCTCGTCCGGGCACAGTATCCTAACTGAGGCTTGGAGGAGGGTCATAGGGGGAGGAGCCAGTACACACCACCTAATCCTAAAGCTTTATTTTTGTGCCCTGTCTCCTGCGGAGCCGCTATTCCCCATGGTCCTGACGGAGTCCCCAGCATCCACTACGGACTACGAGAAATAGAATTATCGGTAAGTAAATTCTTATTTTTAGATAATTCTGGCGTAATAGCTTAGGGATATGCAGAGAGAGTAAAGGGGAGTCATTCCAATTAGATTACCCTCTCCCATAATATTGCAGAAGACTGCTTGGGCTGACAGCTGCTGTAAAAGTAGCACTTGTTATATCATTATGGCAGCCATGAGCTACCTTTAGGAGTGATTCTAGAAAGTACAGTGCGCATAATTGGAGAAAACCATTCATCAGACCATTTCTTTAGTGTACAGCAGCTTCATTTGAATTGTCTATTTCTCCAATGGATTTGTTAAAGTACTGGTCTATTTACTAAACCTTGGATGGAGGTAAAGTGGCTTCAGATAAAGTACCAGCCAATCAGCTCCTAATTGCCATGACACAGGCTGGGTTTGAAAAATGACAGTTGGGAGCTGGTTGGCTGGTACTTTATCTCCGTGCACTTTATCTCCATCCAAGGCTTAAAGGCCGTACTCACGGGGGAGATGTGTGCTCAGCACACATCTCTCCCCCCACTCAGCATAGCGCGGTGTGTGCTGAGGGGAGGGGGCGCTCACATTTACTCAAACTTTAGCTGTAGGGCTGGTGCAACGTAGCGTTACTCAGATAATGAATTTGAGGCACCTTTTACAAATCGGCTTGGTCACTAAGGCTGTCTAGACTTCTGTGGTTTTGAATAGAAAAAAATAAAGTAGAGCAAATCCAGTGCATGTTTTATTGGGGCGGCTGTACAGTTGTCCTCACTTAATTTCATCTTTATACCGTATGGTGCAAGACGCGCAAAGCTAGTGAGACCCTCCACAAGGTCTAGTATACCGTATTTTGCTTCAACTTTTGCATGTAAGTGGCGTCACAGACGCAGAAAAAATGCCACGCACTGGGTTCTAGAGATGCTGGGCTGCGACTTGCCGCACAGGAATTTATTTTACATGCGTATAAAGTCGTAGATGAAGCACAGTGAAACTTAGTGGGAGGAAATTGCGTGGCTGTTCACATCCGAGCTCTTTTTATGCAGATTCAGGTTCTTTCGCACACTGGGGATAATTCAGACTGCATCGTTGCAGCGATCGCAGTCTGAATTACTATGCACAGCCAGTGAGATGCTATCAGGGAGCTACTTGTCAGGTACAAAAGCTTCGCTGCCGTGCGATGCTTGTGTACCTATAGGGGGGGGGGGGGTAGGGACAGACATGCGGGAGGCTCCCAGCACAGGGCTAGTCCGCCTCGCATGTCTGAGAAACTGATCGTAGATGTACTGACGTTAACAAATCTACAATCAGGTCTGAATTACCCCCATAGATTTAAAAATGTCGCACACCCCACTGATCAGTGTACGCTAGCAATGCAGTTCTGTAGTTCCCATTTCTTTTATTGAAACAAAAAAAGATGCTCTGTGCAGGGTCAGCAGTACAGTCTTGTAGTTTGTCAAAGTCATACTTAATTTTAACATCCTGGGTTACTAGCCTGTACTGTTTGGCAAGTATCCACTTGCATCACATTACTATCACATTTAGCTACAAATGAGGCTTAGGTGTTTGCTTCATGATCAGGTGATTCCGCGTTATTTGGATTATGGATGTATCCTAAATATGTACAGAATTTAAAAGATCAGATAGCAGTCTGTGCACACCATGAACTGTTGTCCCAATACCTGTAAACATGCTGAGCAGTGGTCGGGTGCGACTGCGTAACTTTTATATATACTGCACAAATGGGTTTCCTGGCTTACGGGATGCTGGTGGTCAGAATACCGACGCTGGCATCCCAATAGTTGTAAACCCAGAAGGGCCTGGTACACGGACCTTCTGGAGATGCTCCTTGAAGATCCGTGGCATCTACCGCTTAGCGAGGATCTTTTGCAACAGGGCCCGTTCGTCTGTCAGGACTTACCGTGGCTACGTTTGACGGCTTGGATGACCGGCTGATTCTAGCCAGGAGAAGGTTCCCTAACACGGTTATCCCGACTATGGGGGTAATTCCAAGTTGATCGCAGCAGGATATTTTTTAGCAGTTGGGAAAAACCATGTGCACTGCAGGGGGGCAGATGTAACATTTACAGAGAGAGTTAGATTTGGGTGGGTTATTTTGTTTCTGTGCAGGGTAAATACTGGCTGCTTTATTTTTACACTGCAATTTAGATTGCAGATTGAACACACCACACCCAAATCTATCTCTCTCTGCACATGTTATATCTGCCCCCCCCCCCCTGCAGTGCACATGGTTTTGCTCAACTGCTAAAAAATTTCCTGCTGCGATCAACTTGGAATTACCCCCTATGATCCAAGCCAGGAAGGGGGTAACGCTAAACATTACCATCGTATTTGGAAGACATACGTCTATGGCTGTGAGAGCAGAACATTTTCTGCGGTATATTTCTATCTAGGATGTTTCTTGCTTTTTCTACAAGCAGGAGTGGATGTGGGCCTTCGTCTGGGCTCCATAAAAGTCCAGATTTCAGCCTTGTCCATTTTCTTTTGGATTAGGACAGAGCTGAACTCAGAACTCGTCAGCAATTTCTTCCTAAGGTGGTGTCTGTGTTTCACATCAACCAACCTATTGCGGTCCCGGTTGTCACCGACACCTCTGCTACTTCAAAGTCTTTGGATGTTGTGAGGGCTTTGAACGTGTATGTGAAAAGAACAGCTCGTCACAGAAAATCGGACTCGCTGTTTGGCTGCTTTATGATCCCAATTAGATTGGGTGTCCTGCTTCAAAGCAGTCTATTGCACACTGGATCAGGCTTACTATCCAGCATGCTTATTCCACGGCAGTTTTGCCATGTCCAAGATCTGTACAGGCCCACTCTACTAGGTCGGTGGGTTCTCCCTGGACGGCTGCCCACAGTGTCTCGGCTTTGCAGCTCTGCCGAGCAGTTACTTGGTCAGGTTCGAACACGTTTACTAAGTTCTACAAGTTCGATACTTTGACCAAACTGAAGGTCCTCAGAGGTTAATCAGCTCTGCATGAACCTCAGCACTCTCCCACCCGGTTTGGCAGCTTTGGTATATCCCCATGGTACTAAATGTACCCCAGTATCTTCTAGGACAGGCATGTCCAAAGTCCGGCCCGCGGGCCAAACGCGGCCCGCGCACACATTTTACCCGGCCCACAACCCACTGGCTGAGTTTGTGAAATAAACTCCATTCATAATTTGCCAGTTCCTGAAATGGCGGCTAGTGCGTCCTGAGGGCGGGACGTGGGCAGGGCAGCGCCAATCAGGGGAGGATCTCGGCGCCCGCTACTGTGCCATTGGCCGCTGGTGGACAGGAAGATGTGCTCGATTGGCCACTTCATACTCACCGCAGCCGCCTGTGTCCGTGTGATCGGCGGGAAGACATCGCGGCTGAGTGAGATCGGCGGGAGGACATCGCGGCTGAGTGAGATCGGCGGGAGGACAGCGCGGCTGAGTGAGGAGATCTGGTAAGTGTCCTCTGTCCCGGGATCACGGCTCTTGTGACGCAATGAGTAATGCCGGAGAGCCGCCCGGGGTTTCCGCAAGCGGCTTCTGGTGACCGGTGGCGCCAGGTTCATGTAAGTGTCAGTGTCCAGCTGTGGCCCATCCGTTCCCTGTGTACTATAGCCAGAGGGACGTCACTTGTCCTAAGCTAGTATTACTTGTGCTGGCAGCCAGAGATGGTTACTGGCAGCACTGGGGGCATTTGTGCATCTGGCAGCACTGGGGGCATTTGTGCATCTGGCAGCACTGGGGGGGGGGGCATTTGTGCATCTGACAGCACTGTGGGGGTATATAATGTGTATCTGTCGGCACTAGGGGGGCATTTGTGTATCTGGCAGCACTGAGGGGGCATTTGTGCATCTGGCAGCACTGGGGGGGCATTTGTGCATCTTGCAGCACTGTGAGGGTATATAATGTGCATCTGGCAGCATTGTGGGGGTATATAATGTGCATCTGGCAGCACTAGGGGGGCATTTGTGCATCTGGCAGCACTGGGAGGGCATTTGTGTATCTGGCAGCACTGGGGGGGTATATAATGTGCATCTGGCAGCACTGGGGGGGCATATGTGCATCTGGCAGCACTGGGGGGGCATTTGTGCATCTGGCAGCACTGGGGGGGCATTTGTGCATCTGGTAGCACTGGGGGGTGTTATGCACACCAGTGCCTGCAGGAATGTACTGGTGTCTGAACTGTTATGCACACCAGTGCCTGCAGGAATGTACTAGTGTTTGAACTGTTATGCACACCAGTGCCTGCAGGAATGTACTGGTGTCTGAACGGATAGGGATGCAAAACAAATGAACTCACAGACAGACTGGGGAATATGACATTCCGTACACAGAAGGTGACAGGGTAACAAAATAAACGCAAAGTGAACAGAGAAGCCCAGAGGCTAAGAAACTGGGTGTCCCCCTAGTATTAGTAATGCTCAGATGGAAAAAGCAAGATGTTGTGTTTTAATACGTAGAGAACCCGAAATGCTGTTGCTAAGGGCAACAGCAAAACCCTAAAGGGTTACCAACGGGTGTGGCAGTAAACTCCTTGGTCAGAGATGGAATAATAGACACAAGGAGAGTCTCCACAATCCTAATCCTCACTTGCAGTGCACAGGTTCAGCTTACTGCCACTAAACTGACACCTGAACCCCTTGCACAGTGAGACTGGATTTAGGCAGGCAAATCTGAGAATACAGCCGCAAACTTGCTAAGTTCACAGAGTAGCAAAAGAACCCCAGCAAGTTAAACGACTGACTCCAGTCTTACTGCTAGGTCTGGATTGGCAGAGTGTAGTACCAAATCCCCAGGCCTATTTGCAGTAAGCAACAACAAATACAAAGCTACACAGTACTGGCTAACTTTCAGGAACTGACTAACCAACAAAGATTCAGCAGCATCTGCTTAACCTGAGAAGAGGCCTTATATAGCAGGTGCTGTCCTCGCCCCACTCAGACCTCACAGACTGTGAGCACAAAAACCAGCAGCGGATCCCCTGCCGTGCACAGAGCCTGTAACCACTGCACAGCAAAAGACCCGAACCGGAGTATCAGCTGCGCTCAGGTTACTCTGCTAGCACTTGTCTCCCGGTTGCCTTGACGACGTGGCAGCACTGGGCAGGAGACCCTAACAGGGGGGCATTTGTGCATCTGGCAGCACTGGGGGCATTTGTGCATCTGGCAGCACTGGGGGCATTTGTGCATCTGGCAGCACTGCTCTACTTTCCTACTGTGATATAAAAAATGCTATTTTATATTACAGCAGACCTGTGACCGCACTCTCGCTGCCTGACCCTTGTGTAAACCTTTCCTGCCCATTTCTAAAATGGCGACTGTAACAAAAAAAAAGGAAAGTTGACAGCGAGGGCCGACGCTTACAGGACAAGTGGAAATTGCAGTATTTTTTCACTGAAATATGAAACAACTGTATTTGCCTAATTTGTCAAGAGTCTGTGGCTGTTTACAAGAAGTTCAATATCAAGAGGCACTACCAGACAAAACATGCTAACTACGACACGCTAACCGGGAACAAACGCAGTGAAAAATTGACGCAACTGGAAGGGGTTTTAAAGACACAGCAGTGCTTTTTCACAAGAGCCCGTGAGTCAAATGAAATGCCACAAAGGCGAGCTACGAGGTGGCAACACTGATTGCCAAGCACTGCAAACCTTTTTACTGAGGTTGAATTTATCAAAGACTGCGTGATGAAAATGGTGGAGAAAATTTGTCCCGAGAAAAAGCTAGAGTTTGCCAATATTTGCCTGGCTCGTAACACTGTGGTACGGAGAATTGAAGACGTTTCATCTGATATTAAGAGACAGAGGCAAAAGGAGTGGAGTTTGACTTTTTATCATTAGCCTGCGACGAAAGCACGGACGCATCTGACACCGCTCAGTTAATGATTTTTTTGAGAGGAGTGGACAATGAAATGAACGTGAGTGAAGAGCTACTTGACCTCCAGAGCCTTAAGGACCAAACAAGAGGAACAGATTTATTTGTTTCTGTTTGTTCCACTGTAGATGACATGAAACTACCGTGGAATAAAGTCACTGGGATTATTACGGATGACACACCTGCCATGGCTGGCGAGCAAAGTGGATTATCAACCCTAGTCTGTAACAAAGTCAGAGTAGAAGGAGGCAAAGCTATAAAACTCCACTGTATTATTCACCAAGTTCACTGTGCCAAACATCTGAAATATGATCATGTTATGAAACCGGTGATAAAGGCTATTAATTATATCCGCTCCAGAGCCCTGTGCCACCGCCAGTTTCAACAGTTTCTACTCGACATCCAGGCTGAATACTGAGATGTTGTGTATCACAACGACATAAGATGGCTCAGTCGGGGGTCTGCACTGCAGTGCTACTACTCTCTGAGGAAAGAAATCGGACAATTCTTGGCACAAAAGGGACAAACGATGCCAGAACTATCTGATCCTGTTTGGCTGGCTGATTTTGGATTTTTAGTTGACATAACACGGCATCTGAATGCACTGAACACAAGCCTTCAGGGGCAAAATACAGTGGTAAGCCAACTGTATTCGTACATCAAAGCCTTTGGGACCAAGCTGCAACTTTTCCAAGGACACCTGTCACAAATGCAGCCCAATACCGCACATTTCCCATCGCTGCAGGAAATAATGACCAGTTTTCCAGAGAACAATATCAGTGCGCAAATGAGGAGGTATGAAGCAGATATCTCATCTCTGGCTGAGGAGTTTCAACAGCGCTTTCATGATTTTGCAGCCATTGAAAAGGAGATCACACTTTTTTCCTCTCCTTTCTCCGTGGTTCCTGATAACGCTCCAGACCACCTGCAGCTGGAGCTCATTGAGCTGCAGTGTGACACAGAGTGTCGCAGTCTGTACCAACAGCTCCCTCTTGTCAACTTTTACCGCCAGCTGGATAAAGGCAGGTTCCAAGAGACCCGAACATTTGCCAAGAAAATGCTGAGCTTGTTTGGCTCAACATACTTGTGCGAGAAGACATTCTCGGTTATGAACCATAACAAAAACCGCGTGAGGACAAGACTAAGTGACTCTCACCTGCGTGACATATTGCGCATCAAAACCACTGTCTTTGAGCCAGACCTGGCCTATTTACTGCAGTCGAGATCTCAGTATCACCCTTCACATTAGAGCAGGTAAGACAAGTTATTTGTTAAGGGGGGTACACACGGAGAGATCCGTGCTTAAAATCTAAGCAATCTTGCTAGATTGCTTAGATTTTAAGCACGGATCTGCCGTGTGTATGCCCTCCAGCGATAGCGATGCGCGGCCCCGCGCATCGCTATCGCCGATGCTAGATTGAGCTGCATGCAGGCTCAATCTAGCGGGTCGCTCACTTCACCGTTGTGTGAAGTGAGCGGCCCCCCCGTCTGCTTTCCCCCTCGCTCAGCACATCGCGCTGTGCTGAGCGGGGTGAGAGATGTGTGCTGAGCGGTCTGTGTTAAGATCGCTCAGCACACATCTCTCCCGTGAGTACCCCCCTTTAGTCTTCTGAGGTGATTAATGGTTCAAAGAATGTCAGGCGGAATGGTCGGCCCCCACACATTTTGACCTCACCGAATCTGGCCCTCTTTGCAAAAAGTTTGGACACCCCTGCTCTAGGACGTAAGAGAAAATAGGATTTTAATTACCTACTGGTAAATCCTTTTTTCACACACTTCTAAAGCAAGTCTGATTTGTCCTAAAATTGTTATTTTTCTGTCAGCCTAGGTGGACACTGGGACTTTGGGGTATGGTGTAGGATCCCTGCGGGCACCAAAGAGTTACAGTTCTGCAGAGCACAGCAGAGTCTCCTCCTCCCCTATACCCTGCCTGCCATGGGAAGCCAGTTTTTTCTTGGTGCCTTCTGCACAGGCACGTTTTTAAGGAGTGGGCTATTTACAGCCCTATTTAAACTTCTTTTTATTTCTTTTTTTTTTTAATTTTATTTCTTTATTTTCTACTTCAGCAGAAGCGCTGGTGTCGGCGCTGCTGCTGGATTCTGCTCCCCTCCAGCGGCTGGTGAACGGACCTCCATGGCCGCTCTCACCAGCCACCTCTCCTGCACATGGAGGAGCCGCAGCCGGAGGGGAACTTAGTATCAGCGTCAGCGCTGCTGCTGCTGGATGCAGCGCCCATTCGGCGGCCGGTGAAAGGACCTCCGCGGCCGCTCTCATCAGCCACCTCTCCTACACGGTGCCAAGGGGCGGAGGAGCAGCAGCCGGAGGGGAACTTGGTAAGCGGCTTCCCGCGCTTGCGGCAACACCACCACCACCACCGGCGGGGAGGGATCAGCCCCCTGTGGTCCTGGCAGCAGATCTCCATCCTTTCTGAGCCAGGGACTTGGCGGCCATATTTTAGGTGGGATACATCTAGCGTCCCTTGGGTTCCAGTATGGGGCGGGGATCCCTTGTAATTCTGCCCCCAGCCCCTTGGCCATAGCCTGTCCAGGGTTTAGGCGCCAAGGGGGATTTCTCTCCTCCCTCCTTTCCTAGCTGGTCGGCCATTTTCATCATCCGTCAGCCCAGCAGAGAGGATTGCAGTACTACTCCCCTATACCTCACTGTCCTGGTGTCAGGTTAATTGTCCCCCACACTACTTCTCTTTGCAGGTGGTGGGGTACTTGTGTGCTTCTACATATATTTTAGTGTGACATTGCAAGTGGTACTGTTAGGGTCTTAGGGTAGCCTTTTTTTTTATTATTTTTCATATATTGTATTTTGTAATTGTAGTTAGCTTCCTGGGTCTGCTGTTTCTTTTAACAGTAGTCCTTACTGTGTTAGGGCCACACAGTCCCAGTATCTCAGTCACTGGTTTATTTATCTGTGTTCCGTTCTTGCGGTGTTTTATCTATCTATCTATCTATCTATCTATCTATCTATCTATCTATCTATCTATCTATCTATCTATCTATCTAATCGTCCACGTTACTGGCACTCCACACAGACAATAGTGCCCTCCAGCTACAAGTAGCAATAATAATAAGATTTTAAACCTACCGGTAAATCTATTTCTCGTAGTCCGTAGAGGATGCTGGGACTTCGTAAGGACCATGGGGAATAGACGGGCTCCACAGGAGACATGGGCACTTTAAGAAAGAACTTGACTCTTGGTGTGCACTGGCTCCTCCCTCTATGCCCCTCCTCCAGACTTCAGTTAGAGAAACTGTGCCCAGAGGAGATGGACAGTACGAGGAAAGGATTTTTGTTAATCCAAGGGCAAGATTCATACCAGCCACACCAATCACACCGTATAACTCGTGATAAACTACCTAGTTAACAGTATGAAAACAACCACATAGCATCAGTCCAAGACCGATGAGCTATAACATAACCCTTATGTAAGCAATAACTATATACAAGTCTTGCAGAAGTAGTCCGCACTTGGGACGGACGCTCAGCATCCTCTACGGTCTACGAGAAATAGATTTACCGGTAGGTTTAAAATCTTATTTTCTCTAACGTCCTAGAGGATACTGGGACTCCGTAAGGACCATGGGGATTATACCAAAGCTCCCAAACGGGCGGGAGAGTGCGGATGACTGCAGCACCGATTAAGCAAACAGGAGGTCCTCCTCAGCCAGGGTATCAAACTTATAGAATTTTGCAAAGGTGTTTGAACCCAACCAAGTAGCAGCTCGGCACAGCTGTTGTGCCGAGACCCCTCGGGCAGCCGCCCAAGAAGAGCCCACCTTCCTAGTGGAAGGGGCCTTAACCGATTTTTGTAACGGCAATCCTGCCGTAGAATGCGCCTGCTGAATCGTGTTACAGATCCAGCGAGCAATAGTCTGCTTTGAAGCAGGGCCGCCAACTTTGTTGGCTGCATACAGGACGACCAGTGCTTCTGTTTTACTGATCCTAGCCATTCGGGCCACGTAAATTTTCAAAGCCCTGACCACATCAAGGGACTCTGAATCCTCCAAGTCACGTGTAGCCACCGGCACGACAACCGTTTGGTTCATATGAAAGGATGAGACCACCTTAGGCAGGAATTGAGGACGGGTCCGCAATTCCGCTCTATCCATATGGAAAACCAGATAAGGGCTTTTATGTGATAAAGCCGCCAATTCAGAAACTCGCCTTGCCGAAGCCAAGGCTAACAACATGACTACCTTCCAGGTGAGATATTTCAACTCCACTGTCTTAAGTGGTTCAAACCAATGTGACTTAAGGAAACTTAACACCACGTTAAGGTCCCAAGACGCCACCGGAGGTACAAAAGGAGGCTGAATATGCAGTACTCCCTTCACAAAAGTTTTTACTTCAGGTAATGAGGCCAATTCCTTTTGAAAGAAAATGGATAAGGCCGAAATCTGAACCTTTTTAATGGAGCCTAATTTTAGGTCCAAATTCACTCCAGTTTGTAGGAAGTGAAGAAAACGGCCCAGGTGGAATTCTTTCGTAGGAGCATTCCTGGCCTCACACCAAGAAACATATTTTCTCCATATTCTGTGATTATGTTTAGATGTCACGTCCTTCCTAGCCTTTATCAGCGTAGGAATGACCTCATCCGGAATACCTTTTTCCGCTAGGATCCGGCGTTCAACCGTCATGCCATCAAACGCAGCTGCGGTAAGTCTTGGAACAGACAGGGACCTTGTTGTTGTAACAAGTCCTGCCTTAGAGGAAGAGGCCACGGATCTTCTGTGAGCATTTCTTGCAGATCCGTATACCAGGTCCTTCGTGGCCAATCTGGAACAATGAGAATTGTTCTCACTCCTCTTTTTTTCTTATTCTCCTCAACACCTTGGGTATGAGAGGAAGAGGAGGAAACACATATACCGACTGGAACACCCACGGGGTCACTAGGGCGTCCACAGCTACCGCCTGAGGGTCTCTTGACCTGGCGCAATACCCTTGTAGCTTTTTGTTGAGACGGGATGCCATCATGTCTATTTGGGGTAGTCCCCACCGACTTGCAAACTGCGCGAAGACTTCCTGATGAAGTCCCCACTCTCCCGAATGCAGAGCGTGTCTGCTGAAGAAGTCTGCTTCCCAGTTGTCCATTCCCGGAATGAACACTGCTGACAGAGCGCTTACATGATTCTCCGCTCAGCGAAGAACTCTGATGGCTTCCGCCATTGCCACTCTGCTCCTTGTGCCGCCTTGGCGGTTTACATGAGCTACTGCGGTGATGTTGTCTGACTGGATCAGAACTGGTCGATTGCGAAGTAAGATCTCCGCTTGACGTAGGGCGTTGTATATGGCCCTTAGTTCCAGGATGTTGATGTAAAGACAAATCTCTTGACTTGACCAAAGTCCTTGGAAATTTCTTCCCTGTGCGAGCGCTCCCCAACCTCGGAGGCTTGCGCCCGTGGTCACCAGGATCCAGTCCTGAATGCCGAACCTGCAGCCCTCTCGAAGGTGAGCACTGTTTAGCCACCCCAGGAGAGATACTCTGGCCCTGGGGGACAGGGTGATCCGCTGACGCAATTGCAGATACGACCCGGACCATTTGTCCAATAGGTCCCATTGGAAGGCCCTTGCCGTATGGAATGGCTTCGTATGTTGCCACCATCTTTCCCAGAACTTGAGTGCAATGATGTACTGACACTTGTTTTGGTTTCAACAAGTTCATGACTAGAGTGATGAGTTCCTGCGCTTTTCCCTTCGGAAGAAAAACCCTTTTCGGGTCTGTGTCCAGAATCATGCCCAAGAAGGGCAGACGAGTTGTAGGATTCAGCTGCGACTTTGGAATATTTAGAATCCAGCCGTGTCGCTGTAACACATTCAGTGAAAGTGATACGCTGCTCAGCAACTTCTCCCGTGATCTCGCTTTTATGAGGAGATCGCCCAAGTACGGTATAATTGTGACACCCTGCTTGCGCAGGAGCACCATCATTTCCGCCATTACCTTGGTGAAAATTCTCGGGGCCGTGGAAAGCCCAAAGGGCAACGTCTGAAATTAGTAATGACAATCCTGTACCGCAAATCTCAGGTTCGCCTGATGAGGAGGATATATGGGGACATGCAGGTATGCATCCTTTATGTCCAGAGATACCAAAAAATCTCCCCCCTTCTACGCTGGCGATGACCGCCCTGAGTGATTCCATCTTGAACTTGAACCGTTTTAAGTAAAGGTTCAGGGGTTTTAAATTTAAAATGGTCTGACCGAACCGTCCGGTTTTGGAACCACAAACAGAGTTGAGTAGTACCCCTGCCCTCTTTGAAGCAGGGGAACCCCTACCACCACTTGTTGCAGACACAATTTTTGAATCGCATGTAACACTATCTCCCTTTCCAGGGGTTGTTTCGGTAGGGCCGATTTGAAAAACCGTCGAGGAGGCACTTCGAATTCCAGTTTGTAACCCTGGGAAACAATTTCTATTGCCCATGGATCCACCTGTGAGTGGACCCAGACGTGGCTGAACAGTCGAAGACGTGCCCCCACAGGAGCTGACTCCCTCAGGGGAGCCCCAGCGTCATGCGGTGGATTTAGCAGAGGCTGGGGAGGACTTCTGTTCCTGGGAACTAGCTGTGTTGTGCAGCTTTTTTTCCTCTGCCCTTACCTCTGGCAAGAAAGGACGAACCACGTGCTCTCTTGGTTTTTATTGTAACGAAAGGACTGCATTTGATAATGAGGCGCTTTCTTAGATTGTGAGGGAATATATGGCAAAAAAATTGATTTACCTGCCGTAGCCGTGGACACGAGATCCGAGAGGCCCTCTCCAAACAATTCCTCACCCTTGTAAGGCAACAACTTCATATGCCTCCTTTAGTCTGCATCACCTGTCCATTGCATGTGCCACAGGACACGTCTAGCAGAAATCGACATAGCGTTGACTCTAGAACCCAGTAGACTAACGCCTCTTTGGGCATGTCTTTTTATAAATATATTATATATTAGGGACAATAACATGGTATCCTTATCTAGGGTTTCAATCTCCGCTGATAAGATATCCGTCTACGCTGCTACAGCGCTATAAACCCATGCCGACACAATCGCCGGTCTGAGTAGTGTACCTAGAATGTGTGTAAATGGACTTCAAAGTACTTTTACTGCATGCTATCTGCAGGATCCCTGAGGATAGCTGTAAAGTCAACGCTACCTTTTTGGGTAAACGTGTCAATGCCTTGTACACCCTAGGGGAAGATTCCCATCGTATCCTGGCCCCATTAGGGAAAGGATACTCCTTGAGAATTCTTTTTGGGAAGCTGCAGCTTCTGGTCTGGAGATTCCTGCTCTTTTTCTTCATGAGAGGAGGGAAATTTACCTCCGCTTTCTTCCCCTTAAACATGTGTACCCTCGTGTCAGGGACAGATGAGTCATCAGTGATAAGCAAAACATCTTTTATTACAATAACTATATATTGAATACTTTTCTGCCAGTTTGGCTGTACTTTGCATTATCGTAGTCGACACAGGAGTCAGACTCCGTGTCGATATCAGTGTCTATGATTTTGGATAGTGAGCGTTGTGAGACTCTGAAAATCTCTGTGACATAGGGACAGACATGGGTAGATTCCCTGTCTGTTCTCTAATCTTTTGTGTAATAATTCATCTTGGCCCTTAATTTCACATATCCAATCAGGCGTCAGCGACACCACACACACACACACACACACACACACGCGCGCTCCATCTCCTCCAAAGGAGAGCCTTTTACCTCAGACATGTCGACACACACGTACCGACACACCACACACTCAGGGAATGCTCTTCTGAAGACAGTTCCCCCACAAGGCCCTTTGGAGAGACAGAGAGAGAGAGTATGCCAGCACACACCCCAGCGCAATATGACCCGGGAAAAAAACAACAATTTAATGTTTTCCCCGTAGCGCTGTTATCTGCGCCGAATTATGTGCCCCCCCTCTTCTTTAAAACCCTCTCTTCTACCGTGGTATAGGCAGGGGAGAGTCCGGGGAGCTTCCTCTCAGCGGTGCTGTGGAGAAAAACATGGTGCTGGTGAGTGCTGAGGGAGAAGCCCCGCCCTCTCGGCGGCAGGCTTCAGTCCCGCTAAAAGTGTAAAATTGGCGGGGGCTCATGCATATATACAGTGTCCAGCTGTATATATGCTCTCTTTTGCCAAATAAGAGGTTTATATTGCTGCCCAGGGCGCCCCCCCTGCGCCCTGCACCCTTACAGTGACCGGAGTATGTGAGGTGTATGGGAGCAATGGCGCACAGCTGCCGTGCTGTGCGTTACCTCAGTGAAGCTCACGAAGTCTTCTGCCGCCTTTTGAAGCCTTCTTTCTTCTCATACTCACCCGGCTTCTTTCTTCTGGCTCTGTGAGGAGGACGGCGGCGCGGCTCTGGGACGATTGTCCAGGGCGAACCTGTGTTCCAACTCCCTCTGGAGCTAATGGTGTCCAGTAACCTAAGAAGCAGAGCCCATCATTTAAGTAGGTCTGCTTCTCTCCCCTCAGTCCCTCGATGCAGGGAATCTGTTGCCAGCAGTGCTCCCTGAAAATAAAAAACCTAACAAATATACTTTCTTAGCAGGAAACTCAGGAGAGCTCCCTGCAGTGCCTCTGGGCACAGTCTCAAACTGAGGTCTGGAGGAGGGGCATAGAGGGAGGAGCCAGTGCACACCCAGAGTCAAGTTCTTTCTTAAAGTGCCCATGTATCCTGTGGAGCCAGTCTATTCCCCATGGTCCTTACGGAGTCGCAGCATCTTTCCTTGACGAAAGTTAATATAACTGAAACGTTAACAACATTAGAGCCTTGGTCTCTTGTTTTTTTGGAGCTGTAAGTCCTGTTTGAGTGCCGCCGTTTGGAATATATATTACATTATATTATTTTCGACCAAGGTGCCCGGCTCTCCCATCAATACAACATTTTTATTTTCTGTGTGCATTGTATTGCCCTTACAGGTTTGGAGATGTCATCCAGAGGGACTTCTTCCAAAGCCTCCCAGAAGGAACGGACCGCTCCTGGGCTACACGCATACACTTGCACGTCTTGCAAGTAAAATATTTCCTGTTTGCAACAAGACCACACGCTGCTCATCGGATGCGCCGAGTGGTTCCGTACCGGAGGCGTCTGCCCCGAGTTGGTCTGATTGGGCGGTTTTGTCTACAGCCATGCGGGAGCTGGCTTCTCAACTGGCAGCTTCCAGGTTACCTCCGCCTTCTGTGTCAGACTCTCTCGCAGAGCCACTGTCTCAGCCCCCACATCAACCCTCTGCAGAGCCAACGTGGGTGCGCAATCTTTCAATCTGTGCAGGGCTTGGTACAGGTTTCCAGTTCTCTACAACAGGCTCTGACTTCTTCTACCATTCGGCAAAAATCCTGCCTGGGATCTTCTGTCCTCTCACGGAGGAATCCCAGTCGGGCGCCTCCTTGGATGAGGAGGTTTCTTCGCAGACCGCTGGGATGATATCCTTCAGTCTTGGGACTACTGTATGACGCAGACCAGGGTGGATGATATCATCAAGGCTGTTCGTCTGCAGCTGCAGATTAAAGATACGGATGCGCCTGCAGATGCTGATGCGCCTTTCTTCAAACGTAAGAAGGAGGATCTTGCAGTGTTTCCTCCCTCTACTCACCTGAGTGCTGCTTTCAAGGAACCTTGGGCACACCCGAATAAGAAATTTCTGGTGTCTCGCCGAATTCTTAACTTCTATCCGGTACTGGAAGAGGAACAAAAGAAGTGGGAGACACCTCCTCCCGTGGATGCTCATGTGGCCAGATTGGTCAAGTCAACCACCCTGCCTATTCCTGATCTCATGTCTTTACGGGATTCAGCTGATAAAAAATTGGACCAGTTCCTCATGACAATCTTTACTAATGCAGACGCAGCTACCAGTCCTGCATTTCCCTCGGCCTGGATGTCTTTAGCCATCGGTAGTTGGGCAGAAGCTCTAACGGATGGCCTCCAATCTGGTACGCAATGCTTGGATTTACCCTCCATGGTGGACCATATCAGAGAAGCTAGCACTTACCTGGGTGAGGCAGCTATAAATTCAGGTACATTTGCTGCCAAAATCTCTGCAGTCTCGGTGACGGCTAGGCGTGCCGTGGAGAGCAGATAATGACTCCTAAGAAACCTTTAGAGTCTCTCCCCTTTATGGGTGACATCCTCTTTGGACCTGAATTGGATAAAAGTGTGACTAACCTGGCAACTGCCAAGACTGCTTTTCTACCTTCGGCTCCAAAGTCCAAGCAATCTTCCTTTCGCCCTCAGGGCAAACCAAAGGGTCAGCCTTCCTCCCGTGTACAGGGTTCCTCTTCTAAATCTACCAAACCGAAAGGTCGATAGTCCTGGGTGGACTTCGTCAAACCCCTAAGCAACCCGACAAACCTTCAGCATGACGTGAGGGGTCCCCAGCAGGACTCCTCCGTGGTGGGCGGTCGGCTTGTTACTATTCTCCGACATCTGGCTAACCTCCACGTCCGACTCTTGGGTGTCAGGCATAGTATTCAGGGGATACACCCTCTCCTTTCTGGAGCGGCCACCTCATCAATTTTTTACCACCAGCCTGCCAATGGACGTGGGCAAGGCCACCGCCCTTCAGTCTTCTATCAGATCCCTCCTGACGGCAGGGGTCATTGTTCCTGTCCCCTCTCCTCAAAGGGGTACTGGTTTCTACTCAAATCTGTTCCTGGTACAAAAGCCAGACTGTTGTATCAGACCCGTTCTCAACCTGAAGAAGTTGAATCTTTTTCCTTGTGTTCCCAGGTTCAGGATGGAGTCTCTCCGGTCCATCATGCAGGCGCTGGAACCGGAAGACTTCATGGCCTCCTTGGATATTCAGGACGCCTACCTACACATCCCTATGTGGTCGGACCATCAACAGTTCTTGCATTTCGCTCTTTGGATCAACCACTATCCGTTCCGGGCCCTGCCTCTCAGTCTCTCCACAGCACCGAGAGTCTTTACCAAAGTCATGGCGGCTCAACTGCGCTTACAGAGAATCAGGATTCTTCCATACCTGTACGACCTTCTTCTCCTCGCTCCGTCTCAAATGGTCTTACAACAGCATCTCAGGGTCACAGTTGCGCTGTTGCAATCCCATGGCTTGCTGATCAACTGGCGCAAGTCCGGCCTAACTCCGTCCCAGTTCATGCTTCATTTAGGGGTGATTCTGGACACAAAGGTTCAGTGTGTGTTTCTACCCAGGAACAAGGTAGTAGATATCCAGACATTAATCAAGGCTTTCCTCAAACATCGCAGTGTTTCCCTTCATCTTTGCATGAGGGTCCTAGAAAAGATGGTCTCTTGTTTCGACATGGTGGAGTATGCCCAATTCCACTCCAAACCACTGCAACTGGAATTGCTTTGTCGCTGGAACAGGTCGCATCTCCATCTCAGGTCTAGCTGGATTTCACTGTCCAGGGACACTCACCTGTCACTCCTGTGGTGGCTTCAGTCGTCCCATCTCACAATGGGCCGACCATTCCTGATCCAGTAGAGGGTCATTCTGACCATGGACGCCAGCCTAAGGGGCTGGGGAGCGGCCACGGGCAGCCACTCCTTTAGGGGTCGTTGGTCGGCACAAGAGACGACTCTATCCATCAATGTCCTGCAGCTCCAAGCAATATACAGAGCTCTTTGCCAAGCGGGCCCTCTTCTTCTCGGCAAGCCTGCCCAGATCCAGACAGAACGCAAAGGCGGTCGCTTATATCAACCATCAAGGCGGCTCCAGAAATCAAGCCGCCATGCAAGAGGTTGCTCACATCCTCTGTTGGGCAGAACGCTCCCTACCGGCTCTTTCGGCGATTTATATCCCCGAAATACAGAATTGGGAGGTGGACTTCCTGAGTCGAAAAGACGTCCATTCCGGAGAATGGTCACTTCACCCAGAGGTGTTCCACCTTCTAGTGACTTGCTGGGGTCGGCCGCACATAGATCTGATCCGTCACAATCACAAACTTCCTCGGTACAGATCTTGAACTCAGGATCCAGGCACATTTCTGGTGGACGCTCTGGTAGCTCCTTGGTCCTTTCCGAAGGTGTATGCGTTTCCGCTGATTGCTCTCCTACCACGTCTACTCAGACATCTAAAGCAGGAGCTGGTCACGGCCATCCTCCTCTCCCCAGGTTGGCCAAGACGGACTTGGTACACGGATCTTTGCAGCCTCTCCATTTCGCCTGCCTCTTCGTCCGGACTTCCTATCCCACGGCCATTGCCTTCACCCCGACCTACCCCGCCTGACTTTGACGGGGTGGCTGTTGAGAGGTCGGTCTTAAGCGCTTGGTGGTTCTTGGACCCAGTCCCTGACACTATGCTGTCAGCCAGAAAACCGTCTTCGGCCCGCATATATCATAGAGTGTGGCGACGGTACTTTCATTGGTGCTCGTATCGTCACTTCAATCCCTTGATATATCAGGTATCCAGGGTTTTGGCTTTTCTTCAAGCCGGTTTGGACTTGGGACTTCGGCTTGCCTCCCTGAAAATGCAGGTGTCTGCTCTTTTGGTTCTCTTTCAACAAAAGGTGGCCAATTCTTTGGCTATTCACACTTCTGCAGGGGGTGCTACGTTTGCAACCTCCTTTTGTCCCTCCTGTTCATCCATGGGACATGTCTAGTCCCCCGGATGCTTCAGCGGGCTCCATTTGAACCCTTGGATTCTGCGGACCTTTCTTGGCTTACTTGGAAGACTTCCTGTTGGCAATTGCTTCGGCACGACGGGTTTCCGACTTGAGTGCCCTGTCTCACAGATCTCCTTTCCTAGTTTTCCACTTGGATCGGGTAGTCCTACGTACTAGAATTGATTATCTTCCTAAAGTTGTTTCCAGGTTCAACATCAATCAAGAGATTGTGGTTCCGTCCTTACTACCCACCACGACAGATGTTCTGGAGGAGTCCTTGGTCACTATATATATTATACGGGCTCTCCGTACCTATGTTGCCAGAACAGAATCTTTCCGCAAATCGGACTCCCTTTTCGTTCTTTACGATGTCCTCAAGCGTGGCTACCCTGCTTCTAAACAAACTTTGGCCCGTTGGATCCGCATTCCCATTAGACAAACTTATCTGTTGGCTAGGCGGCCTATTCCTGCATCTGTCAGAGCTCATTCCACTTGGTCGGTTGGCCCTTCTTGGGCGGTTCACCGCGGCGCTTCTGCTGAGCAGCTTTGCAGGGCGGCAGCGTGTTCTTCCGCAAACACTTTCATCAAATTCTATCAGTTTGACACCTTCGCCTCGGCTGATGCGGCCTTTGGGCGTCGTGTCCTCAGTGCAGCTCGGGAGCGTTCCCACCCGTAACGGGACAGCTTTGGGACATCCCACATCCCACAGTCCCAGTGTCCACCTAGGCTGACAGAAAAAAGGGGATTTTTGTCTTACCTGTAAAATCCTTTTTCTCTTTCATCCATCTGGTGGACGCTGCGTACTTACTAATGGGTTAGAGTGTGTGGGATGGGAGTTTGGCACAGAACCTATAGAAACTAACTCCTCCCCCCTCTAACCCCTCCCATCTCCAGCCTGACTAGCAGATCACCTCAGTTTTAGTTTTGTGCCTGAGGAGTACAGGCACAGATTTCTTCAGTGTAGATTTTAGTTACGTTTCTGTTGTTTATTTTGATTTTACTTATGTGTGCTTAGTCCCTGTTTACGGGAGACAAGTAATACTAGGAGTGGAGTTAGTTAGTTATGTGTCTCCCACTCTCCAGTGCCTCTAAGAAGCCACCATACTCTTAGTCACTGGGGCTTACTTGATGCAGGATGGATTTCCTAGGAGGCACTGTACTGGTAAGACAGCCACAACCTGCCTGGGCAGCGTTGGGCTGTTATTGCATGTATTGTATTTATAATTCTATTTATAATTGTATTTATTATTGTGCAGCGCTGGTGTATGCGGACCCTCCCCCTGCTCAGAGCGGACGGAGCGGTTCAGTCCCGCTTCCGCCGCTCGTTTTCATGGAAGCCGCGTCTTGTCAGACAGCCGCGGTAGTCATTTCACTGGGGCTTTTCCGAAGTTCAGTTGCGGGGGTGGGGAGGCGGTAACCGCGGCGGGACGCAAGAGGATGATGTGTTCGCGCCCTGTTCTCCCGCCCAGCAGCGTCTTCCCGCCGGCGTCCTCACTCTGGAGGCGGGACTCAGCTATAGGCGCCATCTTCTATCTCTGCAAGAGGCCATCCGTCATATCAGCGGGGGATGCTGCGCTGCACATAACACAGTACACGAGGGAGCCCAGCGTCTCACCCTGTTAGTACAGGCGGGGAGCAGCAAAAACAGCAAGTATAACACAGCCCTTTCATATGTTCTGGAGCTCGTTTATTCTAAGGGATTCTTTAGTGCTCACACTATTTTCTACAGAAGGGTATACAACAATACAAGACATATTAGAGGGAATTCTTGTATAAGTTTACTTCTCTGTAGCACTACTGTAATTTTTCTTTGATATTCATTACTTGCTGATGGATTTAACAATGGCCAGTAAGTCAGACAGATCTGCTAAAGGGAAAGCAGGCTCAGCTGTGTATTTTGCTTGTTATCATTGTGGCTCCAAGCTTTCAAAGGGTAGCACCGATGCGGGCTCTCTGCACGGCGTGCTCCATTACACCTGACATAGAGCAGCCTAGTGTGTCTACAGATCAGTCTGTCCCTCTATGGGCCAGGAACATGGCCGAGACTATTGCTGATTTACGCCAATCACAGTCAAGTACTGATTCTGGTCAATCTAATGTGGAACCTCCATGGGCAGGAAATATGGACAAAAGTCTTTCAGACTTAGCACAGTCTATTAACAAGTTTGTCGCTATCACATTCCCAGGAGAGGAATTAGATTCGGTAGCCACCCCCCTGGAAGAGGGCGAATTGGACTCTGAGTGGGAGGATGCTTCCGCTTGGAAAGAAGAGGAATTGTCTTCCTGTTCAGGTGTCAGGTTATTGATAGAGGCCATCCGTCAGACTCTTAATCTTCAGGATATGGTGGAGGCGGAGACTTCGTCGGGCTTCTTCAAACGCCAGAAAAGACATGTAACGGTATTTTCTTCATATACACATTTTGCATAAATTTTATAAGTGCCTTGGCTTAAGCCGGACTCCCGCTTTCAGGCTCCTAAAAAAATAAAAAAACAAATAAGATTTTTATAAACATTTGCAGAAGAAGATACGAAGTTCTGGGAAACTGCTCCAAAGGAGGATGCTCCTATCTCTCATTTGGCGAAGGCTACGGTAATCCCTTCGGTACAATCTGTGACGTTGAAGGATTCGACGGATCGGCAGATTGAAGCGATTCTTAAGTACATTTTTACCTTATCAGGTATTTCTCTGCGTCCAATTTTAGCTAGTGCCTGGGTCCTTAAAGGAATTGATGACTGGCTAGCTCAAGTGATTTCTGGTATGCAGTCGGATGACCCGTCAGAGGCTATTCAACTAGCTGAACAAATTTCTGAGGCTCTAGCTTATGTTTGGGAGCCCTTGTTGGACTCGGCCTCGCTACAATCACGTGTATCTACTCTAGCGGTTACTATGGCTTCGTGTTTGGAACGCAGATTCAAAACAGACCTTGACAGTCGTTCCGTTTGAAGGTGAATTTCTTTTTGGTCCGGAACTTAAAAAGATTATTTCCGACACTACGGGTGGCAAGAGCCCGTTTCTTCCAGTTGCCTCTCAAAAATCAAAGGCAACAAAATTTCGGTCTTTTCGTACTCAAAGCAGGGGTGGTGTCCAGTCCTTTCGAGCCTTTTCACGATTTCCACACACAAGTGCATACCGTGGTAGAGGCGCACAGGCACCTCGTAGATCGGCAGTCAATCCTACCGACAAGCCTGCCGCATGACGCGGGGAGCAATAAGGAGGGATCCTTGGTGGTGGATTACTACAGTTCAAAGACAGGTGGCTCCTGTCACATCCAGATCGGTGGGTGACAGGGGTCATAACCCAAGGTTACATTTTGGACCTCAAGGAACCTGTTCCACACCGTTTTCTTTCATCACTCCTCTCCCAAGCGATGCCTCCAGGCGACAAGCACTCATTCGGGCAACTTGCACACTTTTACAGCAAGGAGTAATTTCTTCAGTTCCCAAATTTCAAGAGGGTCGGGATTTTACTCAAGTCTTTTTCTAGTAAACAAAATCAGACGGTTCTTTCGACCTATTTTAAACCTAAAATGCCTAAATCCATGTCTTTCCACCCACAAATTCAATATGGAATCGTTATGTTCGATTATCTCGGCCATGGAACCGGAGGAGTATTTGGCATTTATCGACATAAAAGACGCATACCTTCATATTCCTATTTGGTCGGGTCATCAACAACTGTTGAGGTTCGCACTAGGCCCTTGGCATTTCCAGTTTCGGGCTCTTCATTTCAGTCTTTCCACGACCCCTCGGGTATTTACAAAAATATTGGGTCACGTGCTGGCGATCCTCAGATGTCAGGGGGTCAACATTACTCCTTACCTGGACGATTTGTTAATAAAGGCTCAGTCACCGGACCTTCTTCAACATATACAACGCACCACGGACACTCTCCAATCCTTCGGATGGATTGTGAATTTCCGGAAATCTTCCTTGATTCCCTCTCAGGAGATGATTTTCCTAGGTCTCCTGTTCGACACAGGACGTCAGAAGGTTTTTCTTCCTCAGGGCAGTCTTCAGGATCTGCAATCCAGAGTCTGCTCCCTGTTACAATTGCCAGGGGTCTCGGTCCCCCGATGTATGCAGGTGTTGGGCAAGATGGTGGCGATGTTCGAAGCAGTACCATATGCCAGATTCCATGCTCGGGCCCTTCAGGCTCAGATTCTGGGCTCTTGTTATCAAACGAGTCCACATCTGGACTTGCAATTGTGCCGGCTGTCGGTTCGGACTCGACAGTCTCTCCATTGGGGGCTTCACAGTCCCAATCTAACCAAGGGTGCACCGTTCGCTGTCTGGTCTTGGATGATGGTCACCACAGACGCCAGCCTTGTCGGTTGGGGGGCGATGTTTCAATCTCAACACTTCCAAGGTCTCTGGAACGGTCAAGAATCGATGTTACTGATCAACATTCTCGAGTTAAGAGCAATTCGATATGCTCTACTTCAGGTACAAAACGGAGTCCAAGGTCATCCAGTGCGCATTCTATCGGATAACGCCACGGCGGTGGCTTACATAAACAAACAGGGCGGAACTCGCAGTTGGAGAGCCATGCAGGAGGTCGCCCATCTCCTACAATGGGCAGAAAGGTGGGTTCCGACCATTTCCGCAGTTCACATTCCAGGAGTGGACAACTGAGAAGCGGATTTCTTAAGCCGTCACACGATTCATCCGGGAGAATGGGAACTTCATCAGGAGGTCTTTCTGGCCCTGGTGTCTCTGTGGGGACCACCCGACATCGATCTCATGGCATCCTGTCTAAACCGAAAGCTACCTCGGTATGGTTCGCGAACTCAGGACCCTCAAGCAACACTAATCGATGTATTAACCGATCTGTGGCAATTTCGACTGGGATGTGTTTTCACCAATAACCTTGATACCGCGTCTACTTCAACGCATCCGGAGAGAGGGTTTTCCGGTCATTCTTGTAGCACCAAATTGGCCACGTCGTCAGTGGTACACTCTTCTCCGCAGCATGGTGACCAAGGAACCGTTCCATCTGCCCCTGTGACCCGATCTCCTGTTACAAGGTCATTGTCACCATTACGATTTAAATCGTCTGGCTTTGACGGCTTGGTTCTTGCATCCAGCATTTTAAGAGCAAAAGGGTTATCTCGACTGGTGGTGAAGACTATGCTTCAGGCTAGAAAACCAGTCCCCTCTCGTATTTATCACAGAGTATGGTGTATTTATATTGCTTGGTGTGAAAGACGTGGGTTGTCACCGCACCTCTTTCGTTTACCTCGCCTGTTATCCTTCCTTCAGGATGGTCTGACTAAAGGACTTCGTTTGTCTTCCCCTAAGGGACAGATGTCGGCATTGTCGGTTCTTTTTCAGAACAGATTGGCTCTCATTCCGGAGGTTAAACATCCCTTCAGGGTGTAGTCAGGATTCAGCCTCCTTTTGTTCCTCCGGTTCCACTGTGGGATTTAAATCTGGTTCTTCAGGCGCTCCAGAAGCCTCCATTTGAGCCGCTGGACTCTGTTGAGCTTTGCTATCTTTCTCTAAAGTTTTTCTCTTGGCCATTGCTTCGGCCAGCCGTGTTTCCAATAGCGGCGCTTTCTTGCAAACCGCCTTTGTTGGTCTTTTTCATGAAAATCGAGTGGTCTTACGTACGAAGCCTTCCTTCTTGCCTAGGGTTGTCAGCTTTCCATATGAATCGGGACATAGTCCTTCCAGCGTTTGTTCCGGACTCTTCTGGACAGGATTGTCATTTAGAGTTTAGATGTTGTTAGAGCCTTACGAATTTATTTGTCCCGTACTAAGGATATTCGTCGTACGGATACCTTGTTGGTTTTGATCGACGCAACCAAGCGTGGCTGGCCGGCCTCTAAGAACACGGTGGCACGCTGGGTTACTTCTGCTATTCGGCAGGCTTATATTTCTTCGGCGTTGCCTGTTCCTGACTCATTGAGGGCTCATTTGACTAGGGCTGTTGGAGCTTCCTGGGCTGTTCGCGGTGGTGTTTCCGTCGAGCAGCTGTGTAGGGCGGCGACCTGGTCATCCGTGCATGCCTTCACTAAGTTTTACCGGTTTCATGCTTTTGGTTTGGAGACTGCCTCTGTTGGGCGTCAAATTTTACAGACCGCTATGCCGTCTGTATCTCCCCCCTCTCATTAGCTTGCTTTGGGAAATCCCATTAGTAAGTACGCAGCGTCCCCCAGATGGATGAAAGAGAAAAAGGGATTTTTGTTACTTACCGTAAAATCTTTCTCTGATTTCCATCTGGGGGACGCTGCGATCCCTCCGGTAGTTTTGTCTGGTTTATTGGTTCTGTTCTGTCTCTTCCGGCTTTGCTAAACGTAAACTGAGGTGATCTGCTAGTCAGGCTGGAGATGGGAGGGGTTAGAGGGGGGAGGAGTTAGTTTCTATAGGTTCTGTGCCAAACTCCCATCCCACACACTCTAACCCATTAGTAAGTACGCAGCGTCCCCCAGATGGAATCAGAGAGAGAGATTTTACGGTAAGTAACAAAAATCCCTTTTTTCGGAAGTCGTGGTGGACACTGGGCGCCTGCCCTCATGCTCCATTGCTGAGGTGTCCTTTCTACTGGCACTCTGTGCCATGGCTCTCTTGACCGGGGCAGTACAGTGTGTATGTGTGTACCGGTCTTTTTCTTTTCGGTTTCTTCTCTCTGGTACCTGTTCTTGAGGCTTTTTAAGATACAACTGGCTTCCCATGGGCAGGTGGGGTATAGGGGAGGAGGAGCCTCTGCTGCACTCTGCAGAAGTTTAACTCCTTGGTGCCAGCAGTGCTCCTACACCATACCCCACAGTCCCAGTGAACACCACTGCTTCCGAAAAAGAGTTTACAGGTAAGACAAAAATCCCCTATTTTTTAGAAAAAAATCACTGGGTGTAGTAAGGAGGACTCTCCCTCCCAAGAACTAATTAAACAATTGGAAGTTTCCAGTTAGCTTAATTAGTCTAATTACTTACCTTCTTAATGTCTTCTTCTTCATCCTGTGTTGGGACCCAGTTCTTCTGCAGCAGTGGTTGTGTGTGTGAGTTCTCCTGTGCAGTGTCATCCCTGGAGGCAGCGGTTGGGAGAACTACATATCCCAGCAGCCCCCTCCCAAGTGGGAAGATGGAGGTGAGACCATTGGATAGGTTAGTGTTTTTATGTTTTTAGCGCTGAAAAAACTGCAACCATTTAAAAAAAAAAAGGATACCGCAGGTATTGGGTGCGCTAATATCCACGGTAATTTTAAAATTGGTCTCGAGGTATGGAAGATTTTTTACCTTGCTAAACCTTGAGCCCCATTGAAGTCTCCGCTTTTTCTAACATGGTGGTAAACGTATGGGATATTACGTGAATCTATCAGGACTGTCTGTCTAATAGGCTATAGAACTGATGCCACAGGCTATAGAACTGATGCCACACTCCATTTATCTGTTCCTTGTTACAGCTGATAGCAGCTGTAGTTTCTGTCTGCATGTTCTGTTTGTGATTATGCATATTTAGAATTGTAGTCTTTCCTATTTTTGTTATAGTTCTATGTTAAAGTCACTGAAGCATAGATTAAGAGTAGAAAAAATAAGCGAACGTACTTTCTATTTGTTGGGGGTACACTTGTAATCCTATATTATAAAAGCTAAGTCTGCTCCTCACCTCTGTTATGTGCGCTGCCGGCCACTAGAGACCGCCACACGGACAAGGTGATTTCCTTTGTGTGCTGGGAGCTGACACAGCTCAAAGTAAATCTAATACTGCAAGGAAATGTTACAGACTCCTACCTTGCTGCTGCTAATATTAATAATACTGATCTGACTGTTTCACACTTGCTGCATACTTAGAGAGAGGGGACTGGGGAGAGAAAGTGGGGCTAGAAGCAGATAGGGACTGGGGCATAGAGAATGCGGTAGGGGCTGATAGGGACTGGGGTAGAAAGAAAGAGTATAGGAGGGTTGGGGCAGATAGGGACTGGGGAGAGAGGGGTGTAGGGGCAAATAGGGCATGGTAGGAGAGAGAGGGGGGAGGGTTTGTGTTAGATAGCGTCTGGGGAGTGAGTGGAGTGGTAGGGGCAGATTGAAACAGTGGTGAGAGGTGCAGATTTTTTTCAATATAGTCACCTCTGTGTGACACACACCCACACCCCAGCAGGACTTCCAGAAACCCGGCAGCTCCTGTGTAAGTAGCGACCACCCTCCTAATATAATCTGACCCTGGTGTCCGTCATTTTGACAGGCTTTTAACTAGTAATGTAAATTGAAACTTAACTTTTTATAATACTTTATAAAAACCTGTTCAATATTCTCTCCAAAGGACAACTCACTACGTCTCACCAGTGCACAGGTTCTCCCCCTTCCCCTTTTTTCCTTGAAAACTGCAGATAAAAGATCTGTTAAGTGTTAACTAAACCTTACACGGAAACCATATAATTGATGCAATAGGAGCAAGTGCATAGTTTGTGGGATTGATGAAGGGATGCACTATCTCTATTGTATGTTTATTTGTTTTGATTTCTTTTTAATAGATAACTGAAGATTTCCTAGCACTGTATCATGCAAACTACGGATTTGATCAAGATAATAAAGATGGATCCGCTACTTCTGAGGCTTCGCAGACCGCCCCAATTCCTAAAAAACCTTTGCCGAAAGCTGCAGAGAAACCTAAGGAAGGCTCCAAATCTCAGCCAGATCAAGGAGAACCAAAGGCAAAAGGGGAGAAAAGGAAAGCAGACCCGGGTAAGTCTATAATGTGCGATCTAACTCCTGGTGCGGTTTCATTTAGTTTTTCTTACAAATGTTCCTTTATATGTATACATTTCCTAATTTGGCAAATTTATTTAAACTGAACCCATTCAGATTCAGTAGCACAACAGATCAGGTTAATATAAAGACCTGTGATGCTTGTGTATCTTTCTCCTGCCGCCTCTTTCCGGGTAGGTCAACCCTCTTGCCAAAGGCATTATCAGCAAAGGTGAGAGAAGACCGAATCAGGCACTCATGAGCTAAAAAGATGGCATCCACCATTATATCAGTTTAGAGAGGAGTGAAAATGTCCTAATAAAATAAATTAATTAAATATTTTCATTGTAGTTTACAGGCTTAGGATACAGTGCATCCGGAAAGTATTCACAGAGCTTCACTTTTTCCACATTTTGTTATGATACAGCCTTATTCCAAAATGGAATAAATTAATTTTTTCCCCTCAAAATTCTACACAAAATACCCCATAATGACGACAAAGATTTTAGCAAAGTTATTAAAAATAAAAAACTAAGAAATCACATGTACATAAGTATTCACAGCCTTTGCCATGAAGCTCAAAATTGTGCTCAAGTGCATCCTGTTTCCATTGATCATCCTAGAGATGTTCCTACAGCTTAATTCGAGTCCACCTGTGGTAAATTTAGTTGATTCGACATGATTTGGAAAGGCACACAACTGTCTATATAAGGTCTCACACTTGACAGTGCATATCTGAGCACAAACAAAGCATGAAGTCAAAGGAATTGTCTGTAGACCTCCGAGACAGGATTGTCTCGAGGCACAAATCTGGGGAAGGGTACAGAAAAATATCTGCTGCTTTGAGGGTCCCAATGAGCACAGTGGCCTCCATAATCCGTAAATGGAAGAAGTTTGGAACCACCAGGACTCTTCTTAGAGCTGGCCGGCTGTCTTAGCCGACTTAACAAAATTCTCTGGTCTGATGAGACAAAGATTGAACTCTTTGGCGTGAATGCCAGGCGTCATGTTTGGAGGAAACCAGGCACCGCTCATCACCAGGCCAATACCATCCCTACAGTGGAGCATGGTGGTGGCAGCATCATGCTGTGGGGATGTTTTTCTGCGACAGGAACTGGGAGACTAGTCAGGATAGAGGGAAAGATGAATGCAGCAATGTACAGAGACATCCTGGATGAAAACCTGCTCTAGAGCGCTCTTGACCTCAGACTGGGGTGACGGTTCATCTCTCAGAAGGGCAACGACCCTAAGCACACAGCCAAGATATCAAAGGAGTGACTTTAGGACAACTCTGTGAATGTCCTTGAGTGGCCCAGCCAGAGCCCAGACTTGCACCTTTGCTTCCCATCCAGCCTGATGGAGCTGGATAGGTACTGCAAAGAGGAATGGGTGAAACTGCCAAAAGATAGGTGTGCCAAGCTTGTGGCATCCAATTCAAAACGACTTGAGGCTGTAATTGCTACCAAAGGTGCATCAACTAATACCCCTTTCACATCGCAAACCCGGCTTTTGAGATCCGAAATTTGAACATGGCTCCAACCCGGCTCCGACCGGGTAATGCTGACCTGGGTTATTCCCAGGTTTTTGCAGTGTTGGTGCCTTTTTGCTCAACCCGGGTCACCCATGTTAAAACTAATGTGATGTCATTTTTACAGGACTTGATTGGTTCCCAGTTTTCCCAGTCAACTTCTGTGCCCATGTTCAACTTTATTGTGTGTTTACCCTTTGGGGTATAGAGTCGGGTCCATTCCGACATGCATTTGTCGGAATGGAACCGACAACCCCTATTCAAAGAGTGGCCAAATCCGACTGTCTGATTTGGCCCCTGCTGCTCACCCGTGCGCTGCTCCTCTCTCATCCCGGCTAAGCTGCTTCCCGGCGCTGCTCTATCCCCGGGCACTGGTGCTCTCCCTGGCGCTGCTACTCTCTCACCCCGGATCATCAGCTGGGCAGGGTGGATGGAGAAGGCGGCGGCAAAGAAGTGCTAAACTGGTCTAAATTAAGCTGAACTGGGCCTAAGGAGTGCAGAGCTGTGCAGACAATGTGTGCTTGCAGTATTGGAAACAAACCTCGGCTGACTACAAACGCCAATCAGCGCTATTGCTTCAGAGCCGGGTCGAATATCCTGGGACTGTACCTTTTTAAGAGCAAACTAACCTGGGTCCGACACATGTACAACCCTTCTTTTAACCCGGGAACAAATACCGGGTTGGACAACCCGGGATATTCAACCTGGCGCATTCACACCGCACCTCTACCCGGGTCGACTCGGCAGCAACCTGGGAAAAAGCCGGGTTATTTTGGCTATGTGAAAGTGTTGAGCAAAGGCTGTAAATACTTATATACATGTGATTTCTTAGTTTTTTATTTTTAATACATTGAGATTTTTCAAAAACACTTTTTTTTCACGTTGTCATTATGGGGTATTGTGCGTAGATTTTGAGGGGAAAATTTATTTTATTCCATTTTGGAATAAGGCTGTAACATAAAATGTGGAAAAAAGTGAAGCGTTGTGAATACTTTCCGGATGCACTGTAGATGTATTGTGAAGTGTATACCTCTCATACATGGTTGGAAATTCACAAACCAATGCAATAACATAATACACTTGCATTGCTTTTAACTCCTCCACTGCTGAAGGTTTTCTCACCCCTTTGCTGAGGAAATTTTTTTCATAGTTTGTGCTCGAGACTTTAAAACTTCAGAAAGTACCATGAAACATTTTGCTTCTTGAAGCTTAAGAAATAAAATGTAACCAAAATGTTTTTTTTGGAATTGCAAGAAAGTGAGCTAAAAGCAAACTAATTTTTTTCTTCTGTCTTATAAACGACACACAGAAATACTTTGTGGTTCTTCAGATTTATCAACCTTTGCAAAATTGCAAACAGCAGGATTCTACGTGTAGGCTTTTAGAGGGGATCTTGGGTTTGTCGTGCCTTTTTGACACGTTCCCCATCTCAATGTAAAAGCTTACAAACAGGACCTACTTTTATTTTTTTTATGCTAGAAAACCTACCGAGGGAACCTCGTTTTACATTTTGTGACACAATGGGGGAGATTCAAATGTTTGAAAAGTCATTTGGGAGTCTGTTTTTTCCTATCTAATAGACAGGAAAAAAGACACCCAACCGACTTTTCAAACATTTGAATTCCACCCAATGTGTACTTTCCTCTTTCTTATGTTGTTGATGCCACGTCTACAGGTGTAATTATGCGTGTTTTTGGACACTTGGTGATCTCCCCTCCATATGTACGTAAGTTTTCAGTAGTGCATGGCATTTTTATCTGGTAATCACCAGACATTACATTCTAAGGGGCTGCCTCATTTAAAAGAGGTACCCCCTTCATGTATGGGTGACTGAATATATGGTAGCTAGGTAAGGATTAGCTCCAGGTTTGGAGATGTTGACTCCTAGGTTAGTAGGTTACTGCACTTAATCAAACAATGGGGCACCCATGTCTCTTGATGCCACGTATGGGGAGATATAGAGATTTAAGTCCCTACCCCCCTTTTTTCCACAAAGCTAGTGACGCAACTTGCCTGGAGAATGACTCCCAATTGGTGATCAGTGTTTGTGGGTAGAAGGTTGGTTCATTGTCTTTTCAAATGGGACCCTTCGCAGTGTACGCTTTATATATGTCCGTCATTGTCCACAGCGAAGGATTAAACCAGTCTTTTGTAAAATTGTACTTTGCAGTGTAATGGCTTAAAAGATGTAATTTGTAGACTAAAAAATGCAGTTAAAGTGAAACTGTAGAACTGCCCACGGACACATTCACATCTTTAAATAAGATGATTCTCATTGTATCTTTATAGAAACACATCTGGACTTCCAGCCTTTCTTTGCCCTCTCTCTAAAGCGAGAGCAGACAAATTGTATCTTATTTAAATGTGTTGTTGATGGTTTCATTACAGGTTGGTTCAAAGTGGAAGATCAGCGAAACACAAATGTGTACGTTACAGGTTAGTCACAATAACGTGTATGTATATAATCTATCACTTAATGTTACAAGTATTTTACTTATAAATACTTTTGCATCTATTTCTTTTTCTGTATCTTTCAGGACTTCCTCCCGATGTCACAAATGATGAGTTTGCACAACTTATGTCTAGATGTGGCATTATCATGCGAGATCCTCAGTCTGAGGAATTTAAAATAAAGCTGTATAAAGACAATGCGGGGAACCTGAAGGGAGATGGTCTGTGCTGTTATCTCAAGGTCAGTGATCATCATTATTTAATCTTCCATTTTCCTTAATCTCTTTTGTTGCATTAATTTAATCAAAGTAGCCAAAGCAGAATTGACAAGAGCATGTTTTTCACTACCCCACCTTTATATGATGCTGATATTTATTCATTTTATTATTCCAAAAACATGAAATTGAACCCTGGCTACAAGAGATGTAAATGTAGCAATCTCATTTATATTTAAACAAGCAAGCAAAGGCACCCCGTTTCCACTGCTAACCCGGGAAATTCCCGGGTCTCAGCCTGACCCGTGCAGTGAGCAGGTTCGGGGACCTGGGTGGTTTCCTTTACCACTGAGCACGTTCATGTGCAAAAAACTTGGGTATTTCAAGGCAGTGGAAAAGGGATATTAGGTCCAGTTTCATTTGGCAGGCTGGTACAGGTTGGTGATTTGTTGTCCTTGTAGAGAGAATCTGTGGAACTTGCTTTGAAACTTCTTGATGAGTATGAGATCAGAGGATACAAACTTCATGTTGAAAGTGCAAAGTTCCAGCTGAAGGGGGAATATGATGCCACAAAGAAGAAGAAGAAAAGCAAGGACTACAGGAAGAAGCTCTCTCTCCAGCAGAAGTAGGTAGTCGCTTGTTTCTGTACAAGCTTTCATCAGTATAATTCACTACTGCATACAGAAAAGTGAAAATGGAAGTTGCTGTATAGGTAGAAGCTAGTAGTATTATTTGCCGGTCTATATATGAGAAATGTTGGCAAGATAAGAAGAAATAGTTTGGAGTGTGGCTAATAATGGGGGGCTTCTTTCTATTAGATTTCCTGTCATTGACCGTAATAAAAGGGGCTGTTGGTAGCATTTCCCAATTTCTAATGGCTGACAGAGGGCAATTGCTTACAAAGCTTTATTACGTTTGGGAACTTCCTAGCTCCTGGTCTTGAAATTGATGTTTTCTAAAAGATGCAGTATTGTATAATCAATAGTTTTAAATAAGCTACTCCTTTCAATAGGGGGTACCTGAGGACTACACCATTATCTTGTCTCCCCAGACCTATGAAAGGGTAATCTCTCAGTCATAACCTTTATCTGGGTCCACATGACACCGCAGAAGAGGGGGAGGGATAGTGTCTGAGGTGGCAGGACAAATAAGGAAATATTAAGACTCGCACCCCACACCAATACTGCCATTTTAAAGTGGTGAATTAAATGATTAATCATTATTATTCTTTATATGGCACTATAATGGATCCGCAGCACCCAATTACAGAGTACATGAACAAGTAAGCAAAGCAAGTAAACAATGACTCGCAGTTCAAGACGATATAGGACGAGTACAGGGTATATAAACATAGCTGCATCAGCAGACAACGCTGACTTAAATATCAGAGTGGCAGAAAACTGAGGGATTTGATGCCGTCGAAGGGAGTTTAGAATTTAAGATGGTTTAAGTAAGTGAAGGAAAAGCACATGAGAGAAGAGGGCCCTGCTCGTGAGAGCTTACATTCTAAAGTGGAGGAGCAGATAGACAGGGGTGGCACAGATGGGGTAGACAGCATTGGACAGAGGGCTTAGAATGAGAGTTTGGTGAAAGTGAGTCTTGAGAGCCCGTTTGAAGTTTTGTAGAGAGGTGGAAAGTCTGAGGAGGAGAGGTAGAGAAATCCAGAGTAAGGGAGCAACACGTGCCAAATCTTGGAGGTAGAAGGGGGAGGAGGTAATCCGTAAGTAAGGAGAGGCGGCTTGCATTAGCGGAGAGGACAAGCAGGTCTGTAAAGGGAGATAAGGTCAGAGATGTAAATGGAAGAGGAGTGGGTGAGGCCTTTGTAAGTGAGCGTGAGAAGCTTGAATTGGATTCTGAATTAGAAGGGGAGCCAGCGAAGGGTTTGTAAGAGAGGGGAGGTGTATGTAGTACGTTTGGTGATGGAGATGAGCCGGGCTGCAGCACTGAGGATAGACTGTAGTGGAGAGAGGCATTTGTCAAAGATGTGAGATAGAAGAAGATTACAGTAGTATCCTGAATGCCGGAATCCCGACAGCCGGCATTTTAACTGCGTCCCGTTCATTCTGCCCTTGAAAGTACCAGACGAGGCAACCATCTAGGGTGCACTATATGTTACAGAGGGCAAGATAAACCAGTAGGGGATCCATGATACAACACTATGGACAAACATCAAAGCAGTCTGTATGTTACAAATAGAAGTACAAGGTAAATGGAGTAATAATAAAGATGCCATACTTTAAAATGTGTGAAGACTGAATGCAGTTATAATAGACAGTGTTAACAATGTGTCAAATTATCAGGTGAGATTGTAAGAGGGTGCAGTTAAGTACTAGTAGCTAGCAGGTTTTGTAAAGTTGAGATTTTGCAGTATATTTGAGATCAGAGCGTGGGCAAAATCCAGTGTGTACACCCCAGTTTCACACATTGTTCTGCTGACACATGGAAGGAGGACCGTGGTGTTGATCAATATGTTTAATCTAGTTAACTGAGGGGGGTGTACCATTGAAGATGGGATCACAGTTGCAGACATACAATTTTCTTCAGGTGTGCAAAGTGTAGCCAGAGAGAAATGAAAAACTCAAATATATAGAGGTGAAGATGGTTTTACCTGTGAAGAAAGTACAGATGGTATTTAAACTCTTGTTAACACCCTGTATCCTTGGAATGACATACCGTATATACTCGAGTATAAGTCAACCCGAATATAAGTCGAGGCACCTAATTTTACCACAAAAACCTGGGAAAACTTATTGACTCGAGTATAAGCCTAGGGTGGGAAATGCAGCTCTAGCCGTTCACAGCCCTCATACTGCCAGATATGCCCTCATGCTTCCAGATATGCCCCACAGTTCCAGATATGCCCTCATGCTTCCAGATATGCCCCACAGTGCCAGATATGCCCTCATGCTTCCAGATATGCCCCACAGTGCCAGATATGCCCTCATGCTTCCAGATATGCCCCACAGTGCCAGATGTGCCAGATATGCCCTCATGCTGCCAGATATGCCCCACAGTGCCAGTTACTTACCCATCCGTCGCTCCCGCGCTGTCTTCTGAAGGAGGGACACGGAGGGCACAGCGCGCGGCTATCCTGTGTCCAACCTGCGTCTCCGGCGGCAGCGGCGCGTGTGTGTGTGTGTTAAAGAAAGTGCCGGTTCGTGCACTTCCTTTAACACACACACACGCCGGAGACGCAGGAGGGACACGGGAGAGCCGCCGCTGTGCCCTCCGTGTCCCTCCTAAATACTGACTCGAGTATAAGCCGAAGGGGCTTTTTCAGCACAAAAAAAAGTGCTGAAAAAGTTGGCTTATACTCGAGTATATACGGTACTTAGAATGCAACCTTCACAGATGCAGGCCAACTCCTGCCATTGATTAGCATACACAGTCTGAGAACCACTGGCATAGACCAATCTCTGGGACTCCAGGTCATTTAAATGTTAATGTATAGAAATGAAATTTAAAATGTCACATCAAGTAGAAATTAAGATGAAATGGAATGGTGGAAGGCTGTGTGGATTAGGCAGCACATAATTCTTCTCGGGTGTAGTACGGCTGACCGGCGGTCAAGAGACCGCTTGTCCGCTTACCGACGCCGGGATCCCGGCAGCATACCCACGCCGGGATCCCGGCGGGGAGGGGCGAGTGCAGCAAGCCCCTTGCGGGCTCACTGCGCTCGCCACGCTGCGGCCTCGGTGGCGACCTGTGGTCGCCACGGGTTTTATTCCCACTCTATGGGTGTCGTGGACACCCACGAGTGGAAATAGTCCCTGTTGGTCGGCATGCCGACCATCGGGATAGTGAGCCGTCGGGATGGGGGAGGAGGTCATGTGACTGTCTGTCTGCTGACCGCCGGTCACATGAATACCACCCATTCTTCTCAGCACATAATTCTTCTACTGACGTTCATAGAAAAATCTAAAATATTGTTGGATACTTTATATATAAAATATATAAAAGTATCCTATCTATATCAACAATTTAATCTTAAAATAATAAAAAAACTTTTATATACACTGTATGTGTGTGTACGTACGTACGTACGTACGTACGTACATACATACATAATGTTTCCTTATTTCTGAAGTGTCTAATTTGTAACCATGCTCCAACATGTTTTCATCTTTTCCAGACAACTGGACTGGAGGCCGGAGAAGAAAGACAGTGAAGTTAGAAAGCGTTTTGAGAGGGTTGTAATGATCAAAAACATGTTCCACCCCTCAGACTTTGAGGTGAGAAAAGAATCCTTCAAATGTCAGTGAATCCTTAATTTAATACTCGTGTGTAAGAGTTACACTTGGTCACAAATACATATCTATAGATTTCGGAAGTGCATCTGACCAAGATAACTCATCTTGGGGAATATATATTTCCTATGCACTGTGTATTTAATGTCTATTGAAGAGTATAGAATTCCAATCTCTCTCTGATAACAGAACAGACTAGCTTGCATTCTTCTGCATAATGCATAGTGCATATTGGGCCTGATTCAGGTTTTGGTTGGAGTTGCTGTCCCTGCTGTTTACATTGCAGCAGCAGCGATAGCAATAATGTTAATACAGCAGGATCCGAGCTGTGTCCTGCGATGCAGCATCAGATCGTCTGTGACACCATCGGCCGGTTTGCGTTACCCATGAGGTCGTGTCAGCCTACTACCGCAGATCCAACAAAGAGACCAGGAAATCTCCATTATCCGACAAAGATCCTGGCCTTGTCACTACCCATCAACTGTGGTGACACACCTCCATTTTGGGAAACTGAGGCCGTTGTTACCTCCTCCCTGCCCCCACATGGCAGGGACAGTCTGCTGCAATTTGTGGCATGTGCCGCTAATCCGTCTGGACCTGAATCAGGACCAGTGTGAAGTGGTGGTGTATTCCACATGGAACTATTGATCCCTGCTATACCGTCTGTCCTGTCCATACTGGTGTCCGTTATGCGTCAGGTGTTATTTAATATAGGATTTTCACAAAGATATACTGTATTACGTATTTTTCTCTGTGATTTAGTCACCATATCTCTCCTTTATCTCTGCTGGTGCTGACCACACTGCACAGGGGTTTGGGTTTAGGGATATAGTGCTGCTAATAATTGTACTGTGTTACCTCATACTGCAAGTTACAGATATGTCCTGCTATAACGTTGCTGCGTACCACATAGCGGGCGCCATGCAACTCGCGCCAGCTCCTTGCGCTATAACTCCCGTTATAAGATGCGTTGTAAATGTGACGTCACGTTATGATTGTAACATGCATTCTACTTTCTGTCCACCAGATGTCGTTTTTCCTAAACTCTATGGCGAATGCCTCAAATAGCCAACGGACCCTTCGTAGCGCTACCTGCTGATTGGCTGACGGGTTCGAATCCTAGCGGGACCAGAATTATTATTTTTTTGGGGAAAAGTCAGAAAAAAAAAAATGGCGTGGGGTCCCCCCTCCAAAGCATAACCAGCCTCGGGCTCTTCGAGCCGGTCCTGGTTCTAAAAATCCGGGGGGAAAACAGACAGGGGATCCCCCGTATTTTTTACACCAGCATCGGGCTCCACTAGCTGGACAGATAATGCCACAGCCGGGGGTCACTTTTATACAGTGCTCTGCGGCCGTGGCATTAAATTTCCAACTAGTCACCCCTGGCCGGGGTACCCTGTGGGAGTGGGGACCCCTTCAATCAAGGGGTCCCCCCCCCCCCCCAGCCACCCAAGGGCCAGGGGTGAAGCCCGAGGCTGTCCCCCCCCATCCAAGGGCTGCGGATGGGAGGCTGATAGCCTTGAGAAAAATGACAGAATATTGTTTTTTCCAGTAGTACTACAAGTCCCAGCAAGCCTCCCCGCAAGCTGGTACTTGGAGAACCACAAGTACCAGCATGCGGGAGAAAAACGGGCCCGCTGGTACCTGTAGTTGTACTGGGAAAAAAATATCCAAATAAAAACAGGAGACACACACCGTGACAGTAAAACTTTATTTCACACATGTCGACACACATACATACTTACCTATGTTGACCCGCCGACCGGCACGTCTCGTCTCCGACGATCCGGGGTACCTGTGAAAAAAATTAGACTCACCTGATCCAGGGTCCGGGAGATAATCCACGTACTTGGCGAAAAAATAAAACGACAAACCCGTGCCAGCGGACTGAAAGGGGTCCCATGTTGACACATGGGACCCCTTTCCCCGAATGCCGGGACCCCACGTGACTCCTGTCACTGAGGTCCCTTCAGCCAATCAGGAAGCGCTACTTCGTGGCGCTCACCTGATTGGCTGTCTCGCGTCTGAGGTCAGACAGCGCATCGCAAAGCCTATCCATTACTTTCAATGGCGGGAACTTTTCGGGCAGTGGTGAGGTCACCCGCGGTCAGCGGCTGACCGCGGGTAACCCCACCGCTGACCGGAAAGTTCCCACCATTGAAACTAATGGAGGGAGTTGTGCGATGCGCTTCTGTCACTTCAGAGGCGCATACAGCCAATCAGCAGAGTGCAAGGACGTTGCGCTCGCTGATTGGCTGAAGAGACACTTCTGTGACAGCAGTCATGGGGTTGTCTTTGCATTCGAGGAAAGGGGTCCCATGTGTAAACATGGGACCCCTTTCAGTCCGCTGGCACGGGTAATTGCGGTTTGTTTGTTTTTACAAGTCCGTGGATTATACTCTGGACCCTGGATCAGGTGAGTATAATTTTATTCACAGGTACCCCGGATTCTACAGTGACGAGGGAGACGTGGCAGTCGGCGGGTCAACATAGGTAAGTATGTATGTGTCGGCAGGTGTGAAATAAAGTTTTACTGTCACGGTGTGTGTCTCCTGTTTTTATTTGGGTATTTTTTTTCCAGTAGAACTACAGGTACCAGCGGGCCCGTTTTTCTCCCGCATGCTGGTACTTGTGGTTCTCCAAGTACCAGCTTGCGGGGGAGGCTTGCTGGGACTTGTAGTACTACTGGAAAAAAACAATATTCTGTCATTTTTCTCAAGTCTATCATCCTCCCATCCGCAGCCCTTGGATGGGGGGGACAGCCTCGGGCTTCACCCCTGGCCCTTGGGTGGCTGGGGGGGGGACCCCTTGATTGAAGGGGTCCCCACTCCCGCAGGGTACCCCGGCCAGGGGTGACTAGTTGGATATTTAATGCCACGGCCGCAGGGCACTGTATAAAAGTGACCCCCGGCTGTGGCATTATCTGTCCAGCTAGTGGAGCCCGGTGCTGGTGTAAAAAATATGGGGGACCCCTACTCTTTTTGTCCCCCGTATTTTTTGCACCAGCACCAGGCGCAGAGCCCGGTGCTGGTTTTAAAAATACGGGGTAACCCCTGTCCGTTTTTCCCCCTGATTTTTAGAACCAGGACCGGCTCGAAGAGCCCGAGGCTGGTTATGCTTTGGAGGGGGGACCCCACGCCATTTTTTTTCCGGGTTTTTCCCATTCCATTTAAAAAAAATAAAAATAAAAAAAAATAATCTTTTTAAAAATATATAAATAATACTTGTGCCTCCAAAAAAGACAAACCAAGTACCTAATCCCTTCTAATATAAATATGGTTTGTACACAGACACCGGACAAAATCCGTTAATAGTACACTACATCAAAACACATCATATATTTACCTGGAGTACCAACTCATAACATGGTCAGCAGTGGCATAATGGTTACAGTGTCTGCTTGCAATGCGTGCATCCCGTGTTCGAATCCTGTTGAGACCAGAATTTTTTTTTTTTCTGGTGAATTTATTTTTATATATATTTTTTTAAATAAATACACTTGTTTGGTCTGTTTTTTCTTTCCCGCTGGGCTCCATTATGTTTTGTACACAGACACCGGATAAAATCCGTTATGGGTTTACCACATTGCAGGCGGTGGCGAAGCAAATTCAGTTTGCACGCATTGTGGGCTACAGATTCAATCCACGGTTTGTGGACTGCATCCGGCGTCTTACTGTACATCAGGCAAAAATGGCAGGGAGACGCTACGTTAGAGGGGAGCTTCTGATCCTGCTTAGGTGGCGGGACCGGTCATTTACTACGAACTCGGAGAAGCGGCGGGCTTACAATAAAGCCCGCCTTGAGATCCGAGCAAAATATGGCCAGTCCTGCAGCCTCAGGTCACTCCAGAGGAAGTGGAGTGATCTGGTCACCAGGGAGCCCAGGAAACTGGAATTACTGCGGCTGTCCCTGAGGAGTAAGTACAGTCCAGTACTGCACATTATTACTACTGTATTTAAGTAATGTACATTTCTCTAATGTCCTAGAGGATGCTGGGGTCCATTTAGTACCATGGAGTATAGACAGGTCTGTAGGAGCCATCGGCACTAAATGACTTTAAACGTGTGGGCTGGCCCCTCCCTTTATGCCCCTCCTCCAGACGTCAGTTTAGAAATTGTGCCCGGAGGAATCTGTTTGGATGGGCGACCATGTTAAGGTCGACAGTCATTAGGTCGACCACTATTGGTCGTCAGTGACATGGTCGACATGGACTCATGGTTGACACATGAAAATGGTCGACATGACAGGTCAGCATATGAAAGGTCTCCAGTGATGAATACTCACCACTCTTCTGACTTCTGGCTCTGTTAGGGGGTGGCGGCAGTGCTGCGGGAGTGAGCACTGGCCAGGCTTGGGCTATGTTCAGTACCCTCAGGAGCTAATGGTGTCCTGTCAGCGGAAGCAGAGCCATGGAACTTAATGAGAAGTTGGTTCCTACTTCATACCTCCCAACTTTCTTATGTTCTAAGGAGGGACACATGCGTGGCGAACCCGCGTGCTCCCGAAAAGGGGATAGGGCCTATGAAAAGGGGCGTGGCTTCGCAGATGCCCCGCAATTGCTAGCCACGCTAAGCAGGGCAGCGAGATCTAGCATGCAGGCCAATCTAGCACCAGCGATAGCGATGCGCAGAGCTGCGCATCGCTATCGCAGTGGGAGGTACACATGCGTCAAATCTAAGCAATCTAGTCAAATCTAAGTGATCGCTCCGTGAGTACCCCCCTTAAGTCCCACAAAGCAGGGAGACTTGCCAGCAGCATCCTCTAGGATGTTAGAGAAATACAAGCGTTCCGAAACATACAGTATCTGAGTGAGCCTAATAATGAGTATACTGTGAGATACTGTATGACATACTGTACAGTATGCTGTATCCGAAGTGGTGCATTCATGAACAAGCTCCATATGCAGTAACCTTTTTGGTTGCTTTAAGAAATGTCCTTCACAATATGGCTATCCCTGCCCCCCAGTCAAAACCTGTTTCTGTAGACACTAGTGTTCAATTAGCAGCAGTTGAATGTGTATTCAGATTAAAGTGGATTAACTAGTGTCTGCAGAAATGGTGTTTGACTGGGGGGAGGGACAGCCATACAATACTGTATATCAGTGATTTTCAACCTTGTTTTAGTCACGGCACACCGAATAATATTTTAAAATTCCCAGGGCACACCATCAGTTCCCCACAGAAAAAAAAAAAAAAACACACATTGGCCCTCACAGTAAAGAAAAATCCACACATACATTGGCCTACACAGTTGCTCCCCACATAAATCATGTTGCTCCCCACATAAATCATGTTGCTCCCCACATAAATCATGTTGCTCACACACAAATCAATCACATTTCTCCCCACATAAATCGTATTGCTCACACATAAATCAATCACATTGTTCCCCCCATAAATCCATATAAATCCTTATTCTCCCCACATAAATCTTATTGTTCCCCACAGGAGAAATAAAATAACAAATATTAGCCCCTACCGGTCAGCTGTCCTCCTCCCTGTCCCTCGGTTGCGGGCGTTCATAGTGGAGTGCTGCAAATACTGAGCAGGGGGCGGTTGGGCAGGTGTGGATGTGGGTTGGCAAGGAAAGCTGTGTATGCAGGCGGGAACTGGAAGATGTGTAAGCAGGCAAGTGGGCTGGCTGGGTGGTAGACGCGGCAGCAGTGACCTATGATATCACACCGCCGCGTCTTCAAGTCGTAGGTCACGGCCGGAGCATGACTGATCCTCTAAAAAGAGCCCGGGCCAACAGTTCACTCTGAAGGTGCAGGACACTGCTCTGGCTCCGCGGCACACCTTGCAACTGGTTGCGGCACACTGGTTGAAAAAGCCTGCTGTATAGTATACTGTAAATGACATTTCTTAGCAAACAGAAAGCCCTCCTTGTGATACATTTCTCTGTGAGTGAAAAATTGCACCAGCAAATCAGCTCATACAGTAACTGTCAATTTTCAAAAACAGTCTGTACCATGACAGTTAGGAGCTGATTGGCAATGGCTGAAACATTACTTACCGAGTAACAATGCAGTGGTACTGATCATCAGGGCAGCGGGCGGCAGTGGAGCATAAACCGAGAGTAGCAGCTGCAGCAGTTTATCACTGCTGCTGGGCTGCCCCTGTCACCCCAGGATCAGAGTTGGCAGCAGGTGTTGTGGCAGCCTGGATGGTGTGCATGGCTTATTACACCTGCATTAAAATAAATGTTGCCAGCATGAGGGGTATCAAATGCAAAAAGGATATACAGCATATTCTCTTGCATACTGTATATCAGTGTGCCTAAGTTCACTGCTCCCTTATATTATAAATGATCATATGTCACTTCAAATGCTGCCATAATATCTAAAAGGGGGAGCTCTGCCTGCCGTAATATCTAAAAGGGGACTCCACCTGCCGTAATGTCTAAAAGGGGGCTCCGCCTGCCATACTGTGTAAAAGGGGGCTCCACCTACATACTGTACTGTAGGGGTGTCCCTTATTCATGTTATGACACACATTAGTGCCCCTCATACACAAAGCCCACAGCAGTAGCACCCCTAATACACATAATGCCCACAGCAGTACCGCCCCTTATACAATGCCCACAGTAGTATTGCCCCTTATGCTATGGCCACTGTACTGTTAGTGCCCCTTATGTACAGTAGAGCCCATAAAAGAAATGCCCCCAGTAGTAGTGCCCTTTATGTCCCCAGGAGTGCCCCTTATGTCCCGCTTATAAAGTGACTCCTATGCAATGCCCAATCTCAAAAATAAAAATAGACGCTTGCAGGGGTGATCAAATATTTATTGTCACTGTAATAGGCACTGGAACTTGGCCGGTACCTGTTTTATGGGGAAAAAAAGAAATGACTGTAAATACTGTACTGTACTGTACTGTACCAGGCCCCCAAGGAACCCTATAAAGCACAGTTTACGTGACATCATGATGGTCCACAGCAGAGACATGGGGAGGCTCAGCCACAGGAGCAGGGAAAGGCTAAAGGGGAAGCTGAGGCACAGTGGGAGGTGTAGGATAAGAGGCACAGGGTGGGGAATAAGGTTTATAAACAGTGGTGAAATGAGCCTTAACTTAACAAAAATGTCTTACCAGGACGAGGCGGGTCCGCAAATGCCGGCGGCGGAGGAATTGGTCCAGGGGTGCCTGTATTAAACACATTGGCCACAGCATTACCATTGTCCCCAGCAGTAATCAAACAAAAGCATTCATACCCTCATGGTTTACTGTACATTTCACAAGGTGCAAATCGCACCTGGGGCCTAATTCAGATCAGATCGTAGATGTGCTAAATTTAGCACATCTATGATCAGTTTCACAGACACTGGTAAATCTCAAAAATAAAAATAGACGCTTGCAGGGGTGATCAAGAACCAATTCAAATATTTATTGTCACTGTAATAGGCAAAATCAGTCCTTCGCCATCTTATCCGCTGCTGACGCCCTGGGTACAGTACATTACTGCACATACTGAATGCTGTAACAGTAAATACTGTACTGTAATTTATGATTGGAAGACCCCAGCACTCCCCCCAGTCAAACACCATTTCTGCAGACACTACTGGCACGGGTAATTGCACGGGTAGAGGACTCAGATATGGCTGATGGGGAGGGTAGTTAACATGTGGATGTTCCTGATCTTTTGGAGGCTATTAAGTTAATTCTGCAGATTACGGATGATCCTGAGCCATCCGTTCCTCCTAAGAAACCAGATAGGTTCAAGCGTCAGAAGGTGATTAAACAAGTTTTACCTCACTCTGACCACCTAGTGGATATACGTCAGGAACCCGGGCAAAGCCCGGGTGGGTACGAAGTTTGTGCCTCAAAAGAAGATGCTGGCTCGCTATCCCCTCGCGCCAGAGCTGTCTAAGAATTGGGAAACGCCTCCTCCAGTAGACTCGCATATGGCTAGGCTGGTGGTTTCCTCAGCTCTACCTGTCACTACGGTCACGTCTCTAAAAGAGCCTACGGATAAACGTGTCGAGGGTTGTCTAAAAGCGATTTACACCCTTACGGGTGCTGCACAAAGGCCCACTATTGCAGCTACATGGGCGGCAGAGGCTATTGAAGCATGGGCCTTGGAGTTAGAGGCTGAAATCTCCTCTGACCATGCTAGACAATGCTTGTCATATATTGTCACAGCTTCTCGCTATATTAAAGAGGCGGCTTCTGATGCCGGTATCCTAGCAGCCAAGGCCTCTACTACGTCAGTCCTGGCTCGCAGGATATTGTGGCTGAGATCCTGGTCTGTGTATCTGGACAATAGAAAAACCCTGAAGGTACTCCCTTTCAAGGGGGATATTCTGTTTGGGGAGGACTTAAATAAGATAGTGGCTGACTTGGCTACTGCCAAAACTGCCTGTCTGCCTAATACAGCTCCTTCTGTGTCGAAGTCCAAAGGCACGTCCTTTCGCCCCTTTCGTCCTTCAGGTAAAGCAAAAGATCAGGCGTACCATAAGCAGGCCCGCACTTCCAAACCAGGTAAGCCGAAGCCCAAAAGAGCCTGGGCTGCCCGTCAGCCAGCAGCCAAGACCGATAAGCCTGCCGCATGACGGGGCGGGCCTCCCCCTGGGGGATCCCAGGGTGGGGGGCCGGCTTCTAAGGTATGCCCAGGAATGGTTGAAGACCACTTCAGATGCCTGGGTACGGGAAGTTGTCACTCAAGGTTACGCCATAGCCTTCAAAAGCCGACCCCCTCATCGATTTTGCCAGACAGACGTCCCGTCGGACCAGACAAAGGCAGACACTCTGCATTTGGTGGTACAGACCCCCCTGGATACAGAAGTCGTAGTACAGGTGCCTCTTGCTCAGAGGTGCCGGGGGTACTATTCTCCGCTGTTTCTAGTCCCGAAACCGAATGGGTCCTCCCGGCCCATTCTCAACCTCACGGCACTGAACAAATTTGTGAAGGTTTCCAAGTTCCGTATGGAAACCCTTCGCTCTATAGTTCTGGCCTTGGAACCTGAGGACTACGTGGTCTCCCTGGACATACAGGATGCTTACCTGCATATTCCTATAGCAGTGTCACATCAACAATACCTGAGGTTCGCTATTGGCAACCTCCATTACCAGTTTCGGGCGTTACCTTTTGGTTTAACAATGGCTCCGTGAGTCTTCACCAAAGTTATGGCGGTGATGACGGTGGTACTCCGCCGTCAAGGGGTCAGGATACTGCCGTATCTGGACGACTTGTTAATCCTGGCAAATTCCCCAGATCTTCTCCTGCGTCATCTGGATATGACGGTCCGGTTTCTACAAGCCCACGGGTGGCTCATCAACTGGAAGAAATCCTCCCTGGTCCCTGCTCAGAGCATGGTGCATCTGGGAGCGCTGTTGGACACTCACAACCAGAGGTTGTTTTTGTCTCAGGAGAAAGTCTTGAAACTTCAGGACACGATTCGTTGCTCCCTTTCTCGTCCGCAAGTGTCGATACATTCGGCAATGCAGGTGCTGGGTCTCATGGTGTCAGCTTTCGACATGGTGGAGTATGCTCAATTCCATTCTCGCCCCCTCCAGAAGCTGATTCTAGCCAAGTGGGACGGCCTGCCTCACCGGATCAGGTTTCAAATTATCTAATTGACTCTGGAGGTCCGTCTGTCGCTGCTCTGGTGGCTCCAGGACCAACAATTGTGCAGGGGCCGTCCCTTCTGGATATCCAACTGGGTCCTGTTGACGACAGATGCCAGTCTAAGAGGTTGGGGCGCGGTGCTGGAGCAGCACTCCTTACAGGGTCGGTGGACCAAGGAGGAATCTCTCCTCTCGATCAACATTCTGGAGTTGCGGGCGGTCTTCAATGCGTTGAACCTGTCCCAGCATTTAATTCAGAACCGTCCGGTTCAAGTACAGTCGGACAACGCCACCACAGTGGCTTACATAACTCATCAAAGCGGCATGCGAAGCCGTTTGGCAATGAAGGAAGCCTCACGGATTCTACAGTGGGCAAAACGCCATCTATCGGCAATATTCATTCCGGGAGTCCTGAATTGGGAAGCGGACTTTCTCAGTCGTCAGGACGTGCATGCCGGCGAGTGGGGCCTCCATCCAGAAGTGTTTCAACTCCTCGTGGAAAGGTGGGGTCTTCCAGATGTGGATCTGATGGCGTCTCGACACAATCACAAGGTTCTGGTCTTCGGAGCAAGGACAAGGGATCCTCAAGCAGCATTCATGTATGCGCTGGCTGTGCCGTGGAGGTGTCGGCTGCCGTACGTGTTCCCTCCGGTGTCACTCCTGCCCAGGGTAATTCAGAAGTTCAAGCAAGAAAAAGGAAATCTGCTTCTCATAGCTCCGGCGTGGCCCAGACGGCACTGGTTCTCAGACCCGCAAGGCCTATCGTCAGAGCGTCCACTTCTACTTCCACAGCGCCCAGACCTCCTCGTTCAGGGCCCCTGTGTCTACCAGGACCTAGCCCGGCTGTCTTTGGCGGCGTGGCTCTTGAAGCTTCCGTCTTAAGAGCTAAGGGTTTTTCTGAAGAGGTCATTAAAACTATGTTGCGGGCCCGGAAACCGGCCTCTGCTCGGATTTACCATCGGGTCTGGCATTCCTACTTTGTTTGGTGCGTATCTAACCATTATGACGCTTCCAAGTTTAGTACAGCCAAACTTTTGGCTTTTCTACAGCAGGGCCTACATTTAGGCCTGCGTCTGGCCTCCCTCAAGGTTTATATTTCTGCCTTGTCGGTGTGGTTTCAGAGAAAAATTGCGACTTTACCTGATGTTCATACTTTCACTCAGGGTGTGTTGCGTATCCAACCTCCCTATGTCCCGCCTGTGGCTCCTTGGGACTTGTCGGTGGTTTTGGAGGCGTTACAGGAGCCTCCATTTGAACCTCTTGGTTCAAGCTGACCTTAAGTGGCTTTCCTTTAAGGTGGTGTTCTTGCTGGCTATTGCCTCTGCTAGAAGAGTGTCGGATTTGGATGCCTTGTCTTGTAGTTCCCCATATCTGATATTTAACCGTGACCGGGCGGTTCTTAGGTCTTGTCCCGATTATTTGCCTAAGGTGGTTTCTTCGTTCCACCTTAACCAGAAGATTATGGTTCCGGCACTTGTTTCTCCTGATCTGTCTCCCAAAGAGCGGTCTTTGGAGGTGGTACGGGCTCTCCGTATCTATGTGAAGAGAACTGCTTCTATTAGGAAATCTGATTCCCTCTTTGTGCCGTTTGGATTTCAAAAACGGGGCTGGCCTGCTCACAAGCAGACTTTGGCCAGATGGATTAGAATGGTGATTGCACATGCTTATGTGAGGGCTGGTCTATAAGCTCCTACTCACATTACGGCCCATTCTACTCGGTCTGTTGGACCTTCTTGGGCGGCCCGCCGTGGTGCGACCCTTGAACAATTGTGCAAGGCGGTTACGTGGTCCTCAGTGAACACGTTCATAAGGTTCTATGCCTTCGATACTGCCGCTTCCCAGGATGCTTCCTTTGGACGCCGGGTTCTTGTGCCCGCTACAGTGCGTCCCCTCCCATAAGGAACTGCTTTAGGACATCCCCATTGTCCAGACTTGTAGAGCCCAGTGTACCCTGCAGCAGAAAACGAGTTTTATGGTAAGAACTTACCCTTGTTAAAACTCTTTCTGCGAGGTACACTGTGCTCCACAAGGCGCCCACTCTGACGCACTTAGCTTCTTTGGGTTGATATGGCATTAGCCGCTGACGCTTCTCTTGTCGTGAGAGTGTGGTGTATGTGGCTACTAACCGTTGTCGTCTATTTTCCTGCTACTGCATTGGGCTGGTTAACTAAACTGAGCTCCTGTGCTGGGAGGCGGGGTTATAGAGGAGGCGGCGCTGTGCATTCTGGGAACAGTCAAAGCTTTGAGCCTGTTGGTGCCTCGGATCAAGATCCTACTCTACACCCATTGTCCAGACTTGTGGAGCCCAGTGTACCTCGCAGAAAGAGTTTTAACAAGGGTAAGTTCTTACCATAAAACTCTTTTTTAAGTTTTAAGGTGGGATTTGTTAGGTATCCGATTTGCAAAAAAAAAAAAAGAATAAAAAGAAAGAACACCTGTTGACTATACACAGTTATGGTACTTACAGTATTTAAAATACAATATCATCTTTATTATTTTTTTTTTGGTTATATCTTACCAGTTCTTTATATAGCACACCTATATTGTGCAGCGGTTTTACAGAGCATATTTTGTCCATTCTTCTCAGTCCTTGTCCAGTGGTGCTTACAATCTACATTCCCTCACACATACACTAGGATTCATCAGAATATTTTTTTATTTTTTAATGAGAATATAATTACAAACCAGTATGTTTTTGTATTGCGGATGAATCAGGAGTACCCAGAGGAAACCCACCTAAACACAGGGAAAATATACAAACTCAACACTTTTAATGCCTTGGAGGGAATAAAGCCCAAGAATTCAGTACAACAACTGTTAAAAATGATACAATCTTAACCTAGAGTATTATTATCAGCAGCAGCAGTGTCTCATATTGTGCTTTACAATTGGAAAGAACAGTGAGAAAACAAAACTGGGTAATAACAGACAGACATAGAGGCATGAAGGCCCTGCACTCAAGCGAACAATCTTTAGGGAAATAGGCATTGATACATAAGGGTAAGTACTGTCTACAGCAAAATGGTCCAACCAGATCTCAAAGGTGGTTCTTGGTCTGTATGATAGTCACATAGCAATGTTGGCTAGGGATCAGGGGGATGTGCAAGTGCGAGAGAAAAAATTGAGGATATGTGTAGATTGTACAGAGAAAATGTAGTTAGATAAAAGTTTATGAAGGTTATGTGGGCGGTTGCGAAATTTTATACATTTACCTGAAGAGGTGAGTTTTCAGGGAACGCTTGAAGGTTTGGAGACTAGAGGAGAGTCTTATTGTGCAAGGGAGGGCATTCCACAGAGTGGATGCAGCCCGAATAAACTTCTACTATCGTGAATTGGAGCGAGTCATGAATGTGGATGAGAGACGCATATCTTGTGCAGAGCGGAGAGTTAAGGTAGGGAGATACTTTGAGAGCAGCAAAGAGATGTATGTTGGTGTAGTTTAGTTAATAGACTTGTGTGTAAAGGTGGGTACACACTAGGCGATGAGCTCTATAAGCGACATCACCTAGTGTGTTCCCTGCCGGACGACAGTCCAAATTGAGCTGCATGCACGGCTGACAGTGAGGGTCATTAACAAACCGCGGGGCCACGCATCGCTTGTCGGCAGCGGCATATAAGAAGGCTATTGCAATAATGAGTGCGGGAGATAATGAATGCATAGATTACAGTGTTTGCAGTGTCTTGTGTAAGATATGGTCGCATTTTGGATATGTTTTTTAGATGTGTGTCACATGATTAAGCGATCGACTGAATGTGGGGACCAAAAGACAGGTCATAGTTGAGGATAACACCTAGGAAGCGAGCTTGTTGGGTAGGGATGATCAACAAGATATCAACAGTGATAGAGATATCAGGTTGGTAACTACTATTGCTGGTGGAAATACAATGCATTCTGTTTTAGAAATAGTAAGTTTTAGGTGGTGCGATAACATCCAAGATGAAACGGCAGAAAGGCATTCAGTGACGCGGACCAGTACGGATGGTGACAATCCTGGAGACTAGGTAGATTTGGGTATCATCCACATACAGATGATACTGAAATCCATAACGGCTAATTAGATTGCCCAGAGATGTGGTATAGATTGAGAAAAGCAGAGGACCTAAGACTGAGTTGTGCGGTACTCCAACTGATAGAGGTAGCGAAAAGGAGGTGGATTCAGAGAAGCGAACACTGAAAGAGTGATTAGATGGGTATGGTGAGAACCAAGAAAGGACTGTAGGCCTTATTCAGGTTTGTTTGCAAACCAGAAAAGTCAGCAATTGAGCAAAACCATGTTGCACTGCAGGTGGGGCAGATGCAACATGTGCAGAGCGATTTAGATTTGGGTGGGGGTGTTTAAACTGAAATCTTAATTGCTGTGTAGAAATTAAGCAGCTAGTGTTTATTATGCAGAGAAACAATATAACCCACCCAAATCTAAATCTAGCTGCACGTTACATATGTCCCACTTGCAGTGCAACATAGTTTTGCCCAATTGCTAACTTTTTTGGTTTGTTAACAAACATGAGTAACCCCCCTGTGTTCTGAAGATCTAGGGATTGTAGTTTGTATGAGAAGAGTGGTCAACGGTTTCAAATGCAGCAGAGAGATCTAGAAGAATAAGAAGTGAGTAATGGCTTTTGATCTTCGCAGTAACTAGATCATTCACTACTTTAGTCAGTGCTGTCTTTGTGGAGTGTTGGGAACGAAAAGCCTGACTGAAGTGTGTCCAATAAATTGTGCGAGTTAGGAAAGTTTGTTTAGGCGAGTGTAGGCATGTCTCAAGTAGCTTGGGGGGGCATGGGAGCTGAGAGATGGGATAGTAGTTTGAGAGAGAGAGTTTGTGTCAGATTTTTTTTTTTTTCAGAATGGGAGTAATCACTTCATGCTTGAATAGTGATGGAAAGATACCAGGCCAGAGACAGAGATTACAGATTTTAGTTAAGGTTTGAATGAGGACAAACAGTGGTAGCTGCTCAATCATTCCTGGAGATAATTATATATCCGGTGCTAAAAAAAAGGGGAGGGGTCATAAACAAACAGCAGACATAGAGGGGGGGATGCTTTTTCCCAACTGGTATTCCCCCCAGCACACTGATAATTACCTGTAACAATACCTGAACCTATCTGGTAATAGAATTTCAGAGAAATTGGTCGCATGCGTTTGCAAAGACATGTTTAGCTGCTGAGCTGCGTCAAGGCTTCTCCAATATCAGCAGTTCTAACACTACATAATAGCAGTGCCCACATAGGGCCACGTGATTTGTCTACAGTAAGGCCTCATGATAAAGGCTCATACAAAAACGCATCCAGAAGGTTGGAGTGAGTGCAGGAAAGTGTAGACAAAAATGCGGAAATCTGCCTGTACCCCCAAAAGAGCCAAAATAATATAGGATAGCAGTACAGAAGTGTACTAATGGTCATAATATACTTAATTTGGGTCAAATGGCTGTTATATGCATTTAAAAAAGAAAAAAAAAAGTGAAAAAAATTATAGGAAGTGGTTTTTCAACAGCACAAGTGCTTAAATTTAAATTAGGGGTACATCAAAATGGGTATAAGTATACATTTGGGTCATTTTAAGCCAACTTTAAAAAAAATAAAAATATTGATTATTCCTACTTGCAAGCCTAAAAACACTTTTCCCTCTCGTAAAGCACCCTAATATACATATCCATTACCCAATTCCCATCATTTTTTACTTTTTCACCCCAAAAACTTTAACGTGCCTAATTAATCATTAAGTGGGGTGCCCCAGGGGTTCTGAACCAAATCCCAATTTTTTTAACCTTAAAATAGGAATTTTACCCAACTTTTTAACGGCTCACAGATGTTTAAAAGAAATGCGCAATAAAACCTTTGAAGAATTATTGCTGGTGAATAATCGATTCTGATTGAACTACAAAATCCCTTAAAAAAATCCCGCATTTACTAATCGATTTTAAATTTGACTTTGGACTTATTTTCCAAAAATTAACCTGAAATCACTTGCCAAATCGAATTCAGCTTCCTCATTCTTTCCAAATGTATCGCATGCACACTAATTAACAGGGAGAAAAATTGAAACACTTGTACACACTATAGAAAACTTAAAATGAATGTGAAAGGGAGTTATTTTGTTCCCTAACCATAGAAAACTAATGTATGTTTAATTTTAGATGAGCATGTAAGTTTAAAGTGATTATTTTTGGCCCATACAAAATTAGAACATTACCAAAAAAATCTGTCTTTACACCGTTTTATACATGAATACCTAACTGTAGAATATAATTTTGTGTTTTTTCATGGTAAAAAATAAAAATACTTACACCTAAAATAGTTGCCAATAAGTGTAGCTTTCCACTTTCTGTGCTCACATAGGGCCTAATTCAGACCTGATCGTAGATGTGCGAAAAAACGAAACATCTATGATTAAATTCTTTACATGCGGTGCGGCACTCCTCACAGGGCAAGTCTGCCCCGCATGCCAGATCTACCCCCCCCCCCCCCCCCAGACATGGGAAATCTCTGCCTGTCTGCCAATAGAATGGTGTAGATTAGGGGTGCGCAAAACATGGCCCGCAAACCGATCCTCCCCGGCCCGCTGCCTTCCACCACTGAGCAATGAAAAACTGCTCGACCGGCTGCTTGTCATTGCGCTACAATATCTTCCTGCCGCGGTCTCCACCGAGTGTGTGGAGAGAACAGGTCACAATGTGCCGGGTGTACTGTAGTAGCTGGACGGAAGGACCTGGCTGGTAGATGTCAGGCATCGGGTGGAGACTCTGAGTCGGGGTGGAGCCAACTGCAGCACTCGGACCCGGGAGATTTAAATGAAGCTGCACTGTCTGCAGTGGGGGTGCGCTGTCTGCGGCTGTGGATTGATAATGCTTCAGGAGGTGTACCCAGTATGCTGGGGGGGGAGAGGGAGCTGCTAACTATACTCAAGGAGGGAGGGTGGGGATAAGGAGCTGCAAACTGTGCCCAAGGAGGGATGGAGTGGAGCTGGTTGGTAACTATGCCCAAGGTAGGGGCAATATTAACTGTGCCCAAGGATGGAGGGAGGGGAGCTGCTATTGGCTTCTGTACTTGGATGAAGGCTCTGCTGTTTCTTTTCTTTTTGTTGACATTGCTATTTATTTTTGCCAGCCCCCATTATTAATATGTGAATGATTAACCATATAATGCATACATGGGGAAGGGGGGGGGGGGGGGTCTGGAGTCACAGCAGAAAAATGGCAGTATATAAATGAACGGGGGCTTATTCTGAGTGTGTGTCCCTCGAATATTCACTGGAAAGTGTTAAGTGGCACCCCAGCTGAAATAATTGCCCACCCCTGGTGTTAGATAAAAGCTCAAATCTCCCGTCTCTCTTATTATCCTCTTTCTTTATTTATTTCATTCATTCATTTCAAGTTTGATTTGCAAATTGTATGGTAATTCGATTTTGCCTTTAGTAAGTCTCCAAATCGAATGGCAAATAATCAAAACTGAAAATCGAACTTTAGTAAATATACCCCCTCGTGCTTAGAGAGGCTTGTCCCCTTGTGTCCCTATCACATTTCTTTAGTTAACAATACATAATTTCTCTTTCATCCATCTGGGGGACGCTGCGCCGCGACTTGTGGGTTAGAGGTGTGTGGTTGTGGAGTTTGGCACAGAACTATTAAAACCTGACTCCTCCCCCCTCTAACCCTTCCCATCTCCTTCCTGCCTAGCCCATACTTCAGTTTAGTTTTGTGCCTGTGGAGTACAGACACAGATTTTTTTTTCTCTGAAGATTTTAGTTAGGTGTTTTATTATTTTATTGTTGGAGTGCCTAGTCCCTGTATACAGGTGACAGGTACTACTAGAGTGGGGTTAGATAAGAGTTCCCACTCTATTCTGCCGCAGGAGGCCACCACACTTTGGTCACTGGGGCTTGATTCCTGTTTCTATGAGAAGAAGTCGGCAGTGAGGAGGTACAGGATAGACACAATCTGTCTCTGACAGTATTGGTCTATCCTTCCTATATTTCCTTTATTTCTTGTGTGTCCTCCCCCTGTTATATTCCCCCCCCCCCCCCCCTTCCTCCCCTTCCCCCGGAGCGGAGATGAGCGGTGGTACACAGTAGCGAGGGCTTTACTGTTCCCTGCTACTGGTTTGCTGGTTAGTCCGGGAGAGTGGTGAGTCACTCCCTGGGGGACCGCTGGGAGCCGCTGTATGTAGCGGCGCACGGAGCCACTGCCCGCATAGAGCCGCTGTATGTAGCGGTGCGCAGGAGCCGGGTACTTCCGGCTACAGCGCGCCTTCCCAGGGCTGCCCGGCGCATACGTCCGTTAAAGAAGGGACGGATTCCCGCCCTGCACTACCGCGCGCGCCCTCCAGCCCAGCGTCTGCAGAGCTCCGGGCGCCATCTTCTCCAGAGGCAGTACAGGGGACGCTGTGCAGCACAGGCGGCTTAGACACTTATTTGGCTCACTACTACTCACCCTGTTTATTCAGTGGGGGTCACCTAACAGCAAGTATACTTTGGGGGCATAGTGTTCTTCTATACTTTTAGTGAGGGTTATCAGTTTAATTTGCACAGTATAACTCACAATATTCTTACAATATAAATTGCACAGTATAATTCACAGTACTGTTCACTACTCTACTGGGTTTATAGTTTGTTTGTAGTACATTGTTATTTAAAAAAAAGTTTCATTATGACCAGTAAGCCAGACAAATCTACAAAGGGGAAGACATCCTCTGTGGTTTATTTTTCATGTTCACAATGTGGGTCAAAGCTAGCTAAGGGTAGCGCGGACGCGGGTACCCTATGTACTTCATGCTCTGGTGCATCTGTGGCGGACCAACAGGGAGGTTCCGCGGATCAGTCTATGCCTCCTTGGGCCAGGAACATGGTGGATGCCATTTCAGAATTACGTCAGTCCAGATCGGAGGCTGATTCCGGTCAGAATACGGGGGAACCTCTCTGGGCTCAAAATATGGGCAGGTGTCTTGATGATTTAACTCAATCTCTAAACAAATTTGTAAACTCTGCCGGTAGTTCTTCTGCTACAAAACGGCCACAGCCGTTGCCCGCTATAACTTTCCCGGGGGAGGAGTTGGAGACATCCCCATTGGAGGATGGGGAAGTAGACCCAGAGTGGGACGAAGTTTCGGCCTGGGAAGATGAGGAATTTTCTACTAGCTCAGGTGTTAGATTGCTGATAGAAGCCATCCGTCAGACTCTTAATATTCAGGATACGGATGTGGCAGAGACTTCCTCTGCTTCCTCTGCTTTTTTCAAACGACAGAAAAGACAAGTTACGGTCTTCCCTTGTTACTCTCATTTTGCGGATATTTTAAAGGAGCCCTGGCTTAAGCCGGATTCTCGTTTCCAGGCCCCTAAGAAATTGACATTTCTCTATCCTTTTACAGAGGAGGATACAAAATTTTGGGAAACGGCCCCAAAGGTAGACGCCCCTATTTCACATTTAGCAAAAGCTACGGTTATTCCTTCTGTACAGTCTGTGACGTTGAAGGATCCCACAGATAGGAAGATTGAATCAATACTTAAATCTATGTTTTCTTTATCAGGTGTTTCTCTTCGCCCAATTCTAGCTGGCGCTTGGGTCCTCAAGGCCGCGGATGACTGGCTAGCACAGGTCGTATCTGGAATGCAGTCTGACGATCCATCGGAAGCCATTCAGTTAGCAGAACAGATTTCGGAGGCTCTTACTTATGTGGGTGAGGCCTTGTTAGATACGGCTGCGCTACAATCCCGTATTTTCTGCCTTGACCGTGACAGCAAGACGGTCTTTTTGGCTTCGGGTTTGGAATGCCGATTCTGACTCAAAACAGACCTTGAAGGTGAGTTTCTCTTTGGGTCGGAATTAAAGAAGATTATTTCCGATACTACGGGGGAAAGAGCCCTTTTCTTCCAGTTGCTCCTCAGAAACCGAAAACTACAAGGTTTCGGTCCTTTCGTACACAGGGCAGAGGTCATTTCCATTCCTTTCGTGCTTTCTCCAGGTACCCACGAAGAGGGGCATTCAGAGGTAGAGGAACACAGGCAACTCGTAGACCAGCCAGTAAACCTGCCGACAAACCTACAGCATGACGGTTCACGATCGCCGGAGGGATCAATGACGGTTGGTGCTCGGTTACTACAGTTCAAAGAGGTGTGGCTTCTGTCGAACCCAGATCACTGGGTGACGGGGGCCATATCCAGGGGATATATGTTAGATCTCGAGGAACCAGTCCCATATCGTCTGTTCGTCACTCCTCTTCCAAGCGATCCCTCCAGATGTCGAGCTCTTCTTCATGCAACAGCCACTCTTTTACGAAATGGTGTAATTCTTCCAGTTCCCGCTCAGAGAGGTCGGGGATTTTACTCGGGTCGTTTTCTCGCGGACAAACCGGACGGTTCGTTTCGACCCATTTTCTCTAACGTCCTAAGTGGATGCTGGGGACTCCGTAAGGACCATGGGGAATAGCGGCTCCGCAGGAGACTGGGCACATCTAAAGAAAGCTTTAGGACTATCTGGTGTGCACTGGCTCCTCCCCCTATGACCCTCCTCCAAGCCTCAGTTGGATCTCTGTGCCCGAACGAGAAGGGTGCACACTAGGGGCTCTCCTGAGCTTCTTAGTGAAAGTTTTAGTTTAGGTTTTTTATTTTCAGTGAGACCTGCTGGCAACAGGCTCACTGCATCGAGGGACTAAGGGGAGAAGAAGCGAACTCACCTGCGTGCAGAGTGGATTGGGCTTCTTAGGCTACTGGACATTAGCTCCAGAGGGACGATCACAGGCCCAGCCTGGATGGGTCCCAGAGCCGCGCCGCCGGCCCCCTTACAGAGCCAGAAGGCAGAAGAGGTCCGGAAAATCGGCGGCAGAAGACGTCCTGTCTTCAACAAGGTAGCGCACAGCACTGCAGCTGTGCGCCATTGCTCTCAGCACACTTCACACTCCGGTCACTGAGGGTGCAGGGCGCTGGGGGGGGGCGCCCTGAGACGCAATAAAAAACACCTTGGATGGCAAAAAAATGCATCACATATAGCTCCTGGGCTATATGGATGCATTTAACCCCTGCCAGAATACATAGAAAAACGGGAGATAAGGCCGCCGATAAGGGGGCGGAGCCTATCTCCTCAGCACACTGGCGCCATTTTCCCTCACAGCTCCGTTGGAGGGAAGCTCCCTGTCTCTCCCCTGCAGTCACTACACTACAGAAAGGGTTAAAAAAGAGAGGGGGGGCACTAATTACGCGCAGTATTAAAGATACAGCAGCTATAAGGGGAAAAACACTTATATAAGGTTATCCCTGTATATATATAGCGCTCTGGTGTGTGCTGGCAAACTCCCTCTGTCTCCCCAAAGGGCTAGTGGGGTCCTGTCCTCTATCAGAGCATTCCCTGTGTGTGTGCTGTATGTCGGTACGTTTGTGTCGACATGTATGAGGAGAAAAATGATGTGGAGACGGAGCAGATTGCCTGTAATAGTGATGTCACCCCCTAGGGGGTCGACACCTGAGTGGATGAACTGTTGGAAGGAATTACGTGACAGTGTCAGCTCTGTATAAAAGACAGTGGTTGACATGAGACAGCCGGCTACTCAGCTTGTGCCTGTCCAGACGTCTCATAGGCCGTCAGGGGCTATAAAGCGCCCGTTACCTCAGATGGCAGATATAGACGCCGACACGGATACTGACTCCAGTGTCGACGGTGAAGAGACAAATGTGACTTCCAGTAGGGCCACACGTTACATGATTGAGGCAATGAAAAATGTTTTACACATTTCTGATAATACGAGTACCACCAAAAAGGGGTATTATGTTCGGTAAGGAAAAACTACCTGTAGTTTTCCTGAATCTGAGAAATTAAATGAGGTGTGTGATGATGCGTGGTTTTCCCCCGATAACAACTGATATTTTCTAAAATGTTATTGGCATTATATCCTTTCCCGCCAGAGGTTAGGGTGCGTTGGGAAACACCCCCTAGGGGGGATAAAGCGCTCACACGATTGTAAGGGCTCTACCCTCTCCTGAGATGGCCGCCCTTAAGGATCCTGCTGATAGAAAGCAGGAGGGTATCCTAAAATGTATTTACACACATACTGGTGTTATACTGCGACCAGCAATCGCCTCAGCCTGGATGTGCAGTGCTGGGTTGGCGTGGTCGGATTCCCTGACTGAAAATATTGATACCCTAGATAGGGACAGTATATTTTTGCCTATAGAGCATTTAAAAGATGCATTTCTATATATGCGTGATGCACAGCGGAATATTTGCCGACTGGCATCAAGTCTAAGTGCGTTGTACATTTCTACCAGTAGAGGGTTATGGACACGTCAGTGGTCAGGTGATGCGTATTCCAAACGGCATTTGGAAGTATTGCCTTATTAAGGGGAGGAGTTATTTGGGGTCGGTCTTTCAGACCTGGTGGCCACGGCAACAGCTGGGAAATCCACGTTTGTACCCCAGGTCGCCTCTCAACATGAGAAGACGCCGTATTATCAGGCGCAGTCTTTTCGTGGACAAGCGGGCAAAAGGTTCCTCATGTCTGCCCCGTGACAGAGGGAGAGGAAAAAGGCTGCAGAAATCAGCCAGTTCCCAGGAACAGAAACCCTCTCCCGCCTCTGCCAAGCCCTCAGTATGACGCTGGGGCTTTACAGGCAGAATCAGGCACGGTGGGGGGCCCGTCTCAATGAATTTCAGCGCGCAGTGGGCTCACTCGCAAGTAGACCCCTGGATCCTTCAGGTGATATCTCAGGGGTACAAATTAGAATTCGATACGTCTCCCCCTCGCCGTTTCCTAAAGTCGGCTTTACCGATGTCTCCTTCTGACACGGAGACAGTTTTGGAAGCCATTCACAAGCTGTATTCCCAGCAGGTGATAATCAAGGTACCCCTCCTGCAACAGGGAACGGGGTATTATTCCACATTGTTGTGGTACCGAAGCCAGACGGCTCGGTGAGACCGATTCTAAATCTAAAATCTTTGAACACTTACATACAGAGGTTCAAATTCAAGATTGAGTCACTCAGAGCAGTGATTGCGAACCTGGAAGAAGGGGACTACATGATGTCTCGGGACATCAAGGATGCTTACCTTCATGTCAAAATTTACCCTTCTCACCAAGGGTACCTCAGGTTTATGGTACAGAACTGTCACTATCAGTTCAGACGCTGCCGTATGGATGGTCCACGGCACCCCGGGTCTTTACCAAGGTAATGGCCGAAATGATGATATTCCTTCGAAGGAAGGGAATTTTAGTTATCCCTTACTTGGACGATTCCCTGATAAGGGTAAGATCCAGGGAACAGTTGGAGGTCGGTGTAGCACTATCTCAGGTAGTGTTGCGGCAGCACGATTGGATTCTCAATATTCCAAAATCGCAGCTGGTTCCGACGACTTGTCTTCTGTTCCTAGGGATGATCCTGGACACAGTCCAGAAAAAGGTGTTTCTCCCGGAGGAGAAAGCCAGGGAGTTATCCGAGCTAGTCAGGAACCTCCTAAAACCGAGCCAAGTCTCAGTGCATCAATGCACAAGGGTTCTGGGTAAAATGGTGGCTTCCTACAAAGCAATCCCATTCGGCAGATTCCACGCAAGAACTTTCCAGTGGGACCTGCTGGACAAATGGTCCGGGTCGCATCTTCAGATGCATCAGCGGATAACCCTGTCACCAAGGACAAGGGTGTCCCTCCTGTGGTGGTTGCAGAGTGCTCATCTTCTAGAGGGCCGCAGATTCGGCATTCAGGACTGGGTCCTGGTGACCACGGATGTCAGCCTGCGAGGCTGGGGAGCAGTCACACAGGGAAGGAATATCCAGGGCTTATGGTCAAGCCTGGAGACATCACTTCACATAAATATCCTGAAGCTAAGGGCCATTTACAATGCTCTAAGCTTAGCAAGACCTCTGCTTCAAGGTCAGCCGGTGTTGATCCAGTCGGACAACATCACGGCAGTCACCCACGTAAACAGACAGGGTGGCACAAGAAGCAGGAGGGCAATGGCAGAAGCTGCAAGGATTCTTCGCTGGGCGGAAAATCATGTGATAGCACTGTCAGCAGTATTCATTCCGGGAGTGGACAACTGGGAAGCAGACTTCCTCAGCACGACCTCCACCCGGGAGAGTGGGGACTTCACCCAGAAGTCTTCCACATGATTATAAACCGTTGGGAAAACTCGACAGGTATTGCGCCAGGTCAAGGGACCCTCAGGCAATAGCTGTAGACGCTCTGGTAACACCGTGGGTGTACCAGTCAGTGTATGTGTTCCCTCCTCTGCCTCTCATACCCAAGGTACTGAGATTGATAAGATGGAGAGGAGTAAGCACTATATTTGTGGCTCCGGATTGGCCAAGAAGGACTTGGTAACCGGAACTTCAAGAGATGCTCACGGAGGATCCGTGGCCTCTACCTCTAAGAAGGGACCTGCTCCAGCAAGGACCCTGTCTGTTCCAAGACTTACCGCGGCTGCGTTTGACGGCATGGCGGTTGAACGCCGGATCCTGAAGGAAAAAAGGCATTCCGGATGAAGTCATCCCTATCCTGATCAAAGCCAGGAAGGATGTAACCGCAAAACATTATCACCGCATTTGGCGATAATATGTTGCGTGGTGCGAGGCCAGTAAGGCCCGACGGAGGAAATTCAACTGGGTCGATTCCTACATTTTCTGCAAATAGGAGTGTCTATGGGCCTGAAATTGGGGTCCATTAAGTTTCAAATTTCGGCCCTGTCAATTTTCTTCCAAAAAGAACTAGCTTCAGTCCCTGAAGTTCAGACGTTTGTAAAAGGGGTACTGCATATACAGCCTCCTTTTGTGCCTCCAGTGGCACTTTGGGATCTCAATGTAGTTTTTGGGTTCCAAAGGTCACAGTGGTTTGAACCACTTAAATCTGTGGAGTTAAAATATCTCACATGGAAAGTGGTCATGCTGTTGGCCCTGGCCTGGGCCAGGCGCGTGTCAGAATTGGCGGCTTTATCCTGTAAAAGCCCTTATCTGATTTTCCATTCGGACAGGGCGGAATTGAGGACTCGTCCTCAGTTTCTCCCTAAGGTGGTTTCAGCGTTTCACCTGAACCAACCTATTGTGGTGCCTGCGGCTACTAGGGACTTGGAGGACTCCAAGTTGCTAGACGTTGTCAGGGCCCTGAAAATATGTTTCCAGGACGGCTGGAGTCAGGAAATCTGACTCGCTGTTTATTCTGTATGCACCCAACAAGCTGGGTGCTCCTGCTTCTAAGCAGACTATTGCTCGTTGGATTTGTAGTACAATTCAGCTTGCACATTCTGTGGCAGGCCTGCCACAGCCAAAAATCTGTAAATGCCCACTCCACAAGGAAGGTGGGCTCATCTTGGGCGGCTGCCCGAGGGGTCTCGGCTTTACAACTTTGCCGAGCAGCTACTTGGTCAGGAGCAAATACGTTTGTAAAATTCTACAAAATTTATACCCTGGCTGAGGAGGACCTGGAGTTCTCTCATTTGGTGCTGCAGAGTCATCCGCACTCTCCCGCCCGTTTGGGAGCTTTGGTATAATCCCCATGGTCCTTACGGAGTCCCCAGCATCCACTTAGGACGTTAGAGAAAATAAGAATTTACTTACCGATAATTCTATTTCTCGTAGTCCGTAGTGGATGCTGGGCGCCCATCCCAAGTGCGGATTGTCTGCAATACTGGTACATAGTTATTGTTACCAAAAAATCGGGTTATTGCTGTAGTGAGCCATCTTTTCTAGAGGCTCCTCTGTTATCATGCTGTTAACTGGGTTCAGATCACAAGTTGTACAGTGTGATTGGTGTGGCTGGTATGAATCTTACCCGGGATTCAAAATCCTTCCTTATTGTGTACGCTCGTCCGGGCACAGTATCCTAACTGAGGCTTGGAGGAGGGTCATAGGGGGAGGAGCCAGTGCACACCAGATAGTCCTAAAGCTTTCTTTAGATGTGCCCAGTCTCCTGCGGAGCCGCTATTCCCCATGGTCCTTACGGAGTCCCCAGCATCCACTACGGACTACGAGAAATAGAATTATCGGTAAGTAAATTCTTATTTTAAATCTCAAAGGTTTGAATCCATATCTCTCAACCCAAAAGTTCAAAATGGAATCCATCCGCTCGATTATTGCCGCTATGGAACCAGGGGAATATTTGGCTTCAATAGACATAAAAGACGCCTACCTGCATGTTCCTATTTGGACGGGTCCTCGATCTCTTCTGAGATTCGCAGTCGGCCCTTGGCATTTTCAGTTTCAGGCTCTCCCCTTTGGCCTATCCACGGCTCCTCGGGTATTCACAAAGGTCATGGGCCATGTGGTGACAGTTCTGCGGTGTCAGGGGGTCAACATTACTCCGTATTTGGACGATCTGTTGATCAAGGCCCCGTCAGAGTTGATTCTTCACCAGAGCTTGCGTCTCACGAGAGACTCTACAGTCATTCGGATAGATAATACATTTTCCAAAGTCGTCTTTGCTTCCTTCCCAGAAAATGTTTTTTCTGGGACTCTTATTCGACACCAACAACAAGAAAGTGTTACTTCCTCAGGACAAGATTCAGGACATACAGTCCAGAATTCGAACACTGGTACATTTACCGGTGGTTTCGGTTCTCAGATGCATGCAGGTGTTAGGCAAGATAGTGGCAACCTTCGAGGCAGTTCCATATGCCAGATTTCATGCTCGACCCCTTCAGGCTCAGATTCTCAACTGTTGGACTCGGACAGGGCCTCATCTCGAATTACAGCTGATCCGCTTGTCTGTACAGACTAGTCAGTCGCTTCGCTGGTGGCTTCACAGCCCCAATTTGACCAAAGGAGTTCCGTTCACGATTTGGTCTTGGGTGATGGTCACCACAGACGCAAGTCTCAGAGGTTGGGGGGCGGTGTTTCAGACTCATCACTTTCAGGGTCCCTGGACCAGTCAAGAGTCAAAGTAACAGGTCAACATCTTGGAGTTGAGGGCAATCCGGTATGCACTACTTCGGATTCAAACCATGTTACAGGGTCATCCAGTGCGGATTCAGTCCGACAACGCCACGGCAGTTGCTTACATAAACAAGCAAGGAGGCACTCGAAGCTGGTCCGCCATGAAAGAAGTCGCTCAGATTCTCACATGGGCGGAACATTGGGTTCCGGCCATATCCGCGATTCACATTCCAGGAGTCGAGAACTGGGAGATTTCTTAAGCCGTCACACGGTGCATCCGGGAAAGTGGGAGCTTCACCAGGAGGTGTTTCTGACTCTAGTAGCCCGGTGGGGGATGCCCGATGTAGATCTGATGGCGTCTCGTCTCAACAAGAAACTTCCTCTCTACGGGTCGCGTACTCAGGACCCTCAAGCAGTTCTAATCGATGCACTGACAGCGCCGTGGCACTTTCAACTGGGATATGTGTTTCCGCCATTTCCACTGATTCCACGTCTGCTTCAACGCTTTCGGCGAGAAGGTCTTCCAATCATTCTGGTGCCCCCAAATTGGCCGCGCCGGCAGTGGTACACTCTTCTGCGCAACATGGTCGTCGAGGAACCATTCAGACTCCCTCTGCGTCCAGATCTTCTGATTCAAGGACCATGTCACCACCCAGATTTTGGTCGGCTGGCTTTGACGGCTTGGTTCTTGAATCCAACATTTTAAGGGCAAAAGGTTTTTCTCGTCCTGTTGTGCAAACGATGATTCAGGCTAGAAAGCCGGTGACTTCTGGAATTTACCACAGAGTGTGGCGTATTTACATTGCTTGGTGTGAAAAGCGTGGTTTAACACCGGATTTGTTTAGAGTTCCTCGTCTGTTATCTTTCCTTCAGGAGGGTCTCAATAAGGGTCTGAGACTTTCTTCACTAAAGGGTTAAGTTTCTGCCTAGTCGGTTCTTTTTCAAAGGAGACTGGCTATCATTCCAGAAGTTCAGACGTTCCTTCAGGGAGTTCTTCGGATTCAGCCACCTTTTGTTCCTCCCTGGGATTTAAACTTAGTCCTTACGGCTCTTCAGAAATCTCCATTTGAACCTTTGGAATCTGTAGAATTGCGGTATCTAACGTTCAAAGTTGTCTTCCTATTGGCAATTGCCTCCGCAAGACGAGTATCTGAATTGGCAGCTCTTTATTGCAAACCACCCTTGGTGTTTCATGATGACCGGGTGGTTCTGCGAACAAAACCTTCTTCCTTCCTTCCTTCCTTCCGAAGGTTTTGTCAGCGTTTCATCTAAGTCAGGACATTGTCCTTCCAGCGTTTATTCCTTCTCCTTCCGGGGAGGATTCCCATTTGGCTCTCTTAGATGTTGTTAGGGCCTTACGGATTTATTTATCTCGTACGGATTCTATCCGTCGTACGGATGCATTGTTGGTTTTTTAATTGATGCGCCCAAACGAGGTTGGCCGGCTTCCAAGAACACAGTGGCTCGTTGGGTAACTTCGGCCATCAAACAGGCATACATGTCTTCTGATGTTTCAGTTCCTGACTCCATTCGAGCTCATTCGACTCGAGCTGTTGGAGCTTCTTGGGCTGTTTGCGGGGGTGCATCTATTGAGCAGCTGTGTAGGGCGGCGAACTGGTCGTCTGTGCATACGTTTTTCAAAGTTTTACCGTTTTCATACTTTCGGTTTGGAGACTGCCTCTGTTGGGCGTCAAATTTTACGGACGGCTATGCCGTCTACATCTCCCTCCTCTCATTAGCTTGCTTTGGGAAATCCCACAAGTAACGGCGCAGCGTCCCCCAGATGGATGAAAGAGAAATAGGGATTTTTGTTTACTTACCGTAAAATCTCTTTCTCTGAGTCCATCTGGGGGACGCTGCGATCCCTCCCGTATGTTTGTCTGGTTTATCCGGTTGTTTTTTTTCCGGTCTATCTCCTTTGGGTTGGCTAAACGTTAACTGAAGTACTGGCTAGGCAGGAAGGAGATGGGAGGGGTTAGAGGGGGGAGGAGTCAGGTTTTAATAGTTCTGTGCCAAACTCCACAACCACACACCTCTAACCCACAAGTAACGGCGCAGCGTCCCCCAGATGGACTCTGAGAGAGATTTTACGGTAAGTAAACAAAAATCCCTATTTTTATATCAACGGTGACATTTGTAGAATATAAGAAACCAGTATTGCACAAAAAAAGACTTTTACAGCAAATCACGAAAAACCCCTATCCAACTTCTCACACAGTTTATCACAAATTTCACTTCATCTACTCTGAGCAGGGGATAACAAAAATTACAGAATTTTGTTCAGAATCCCCGGGACACCCCACCTGAATGATTAATTAGGCACGTAGATGTTTTTAATTATGTTTAATTGTCTAATAATGACATGTCAGTTTTACGGTGAGACAGTGCAAAATTATTGAATATAGGTTAGATACACTGCTCAAAAAAATAAAGGGTACACTTAAACAACACAATTTAACTCCAAGTCAATCACACTTCTGTGAAATCAAACTGTCCACTTAGGAAGCAACACTGATTGACAATCAATTTCACATGTTGTGCAAATGGAATAGACGGGTGGTATTCGTGTGACCGCCAGTCAGCTGACCGACAGTCACATGACCTCCTCCACGAGCCCGACTGCTCACTTTCCCGATGGTCGGCATGCTGACCAACAGGGACTATTTCCACTCGTGGGTGTCCACGACACCCATAGAGTGGGAATAGAACCCGTGGCGACCGCAGGTCGCCACCGAGCCCGCAGCGTGGCGAGCGCAGCGAGCCTGCAAGTGGCTTGCTGCACTCGCCCTTCCCCGCCGGGATCCCGGCGTCGGTATGCTGCCGGGATCCCGGCCATACTACACCCGAATAGACAACAGGTGGAAATTATAGGCAATTAGCAAGCCACAAATGTGCATGTCTACTCAAACGAACAGAAACAGACTCCATGAGGGTGGTATGAGGGCCCGACGTCCACAGGTGGGGGTTGTGCTTACAGCCCAACACCGTGCAGGACGTTTGGCGTTTGCCAGAGAACACCAAGATTGGCAAATTCGCCACTGGCGCCCTGTGCTCTTCACAGATGAAAGCAGGTTCTCACTGAGCACATATGACAGAGTCTGGAGACGCCAAAGAGAACGTTCTGCTGCCTGCAACATCCTCCAGCATGACCGGTTTGGCAGTGGGTTAGTAATGGTGTGGGGTGACATTTCTTTGGGGGGCCGCACAGCCCTCCATGTGCTCGCCAGAGGTAGCCTGACTGCCATTAGGTACCGAGATGAGATCCTCAGACCCCTTGTGAGACCATATGCTGGTGCGGTTGGCCCTGGGTTCCTCTTAATGCTAGACAATGCTAGACCTCATGTGGCTGGAGTGTGTCAGCAGTTCCTGCAAGACGAAGGTATTGATGCTATGGACTGGCCCGCCCGTTCCCCAGACCTGAATCCAATTGAGCCCATCTGGGACATCGTCTCGCTCCTTCCACCAACGCCACGTTGCACCACAGACTGTCCAGGAGTTGGCGGATGCTTTAGTCCAGGTCTGGGAGGAGATCCCTCAGGAGACCATCCGCCACCTCATCAGGAGCATGCCCAGGCATTGTGGGGAGGTCATACAGGCACGTGGAGGCCACACACACTGCTGAGCCTCATTTTGACTTGTTTTAAGGACATTACATCAAAGTTGGATCAGCCTGTAGTTTGTTTTTCCACTTTAATTTTGAGTGTGACTCCAAATCCAGACCTCCATGGGTTAATAAATTTGATTTCCATTGATCATTTTTGTGTGATTTTGTCAGCACATTCAACTATGTAAAGAACAAAGTATTTAATAAGAATATTTCATTCATTCAGATCTAGGATGTGTTATTTTTTTAGTGTTCCCTTTATTTTTTTGAGCAGTGTATATTGGGGTGCTTTATGACTGGGACAAGTGGTTTTAGGCTTGTAGGTGGGAGTAGTCTGTCTGTTTACACCTATTTTTTCCCCCTCTTACGTCCTAGAGGATGTTGGGGACTCCGTAAGGACCATGGGGTATAGACGGGCTCCGCAGGAGACATGGGCACTCTAAGACTTTTTAGATGGGTGTGAACTGGCTCCTCCCTCTATGCCCCTCCTCCAGACCTCAGTTAGATCCTGTGCCCAGAGGAGACTGGATGCACTGCAGGGGAGCTCTACTGAGTTTCTCTGAAAATACTTTTGTTAGGTTTTTTATTTTCAGGGAGCACTGCTGGCAACAGGCTCCCTGCATCGTGGGACTGAGGGGAGAGAAGCAGACCTACTTAACTGATAGGCACTGCTTCTTAGGCTACTGGACACCATTAGCTCCAGAGGGTCGGAACACAGGTGTCGTCCTCGCTGTTCGTCCCGGATCCGCGCCGCCGTCCTCCTCACAGAGCCGGAAGATAGAAGCCGGGTGAGTATAAGAAGAAAGAAGACTTCACAGGCGGCAGAAGACTTCAGATCTTCACTGAGGTACCGCGCAGCGGTCACGCTGCGCGCCATTGCTCCCACACTCACACACACACAAGGCACAATAACGGCGCAGGGGGGACGCCCTGGGCAGCAATAATTACCTCAAGGGACACTGGCATGGATAATAGGTACTGCGGTGGCAGTATATTACAAAACCCCCGCCAGTATAAAGAATTTGAGCGGGACCGAAGCCCGCCATCGAGGGGGCGGAGCTTGATCCTCCAGCACTAACCAGCGCCATTTTCTCCACAGCAAGCTGCAGAGAAGCAGTCCCCGGACTCTACCCTGCTGAACACAAGTACAGAGGGCAAAAACGAGGTGGGGGGGGGGGGGGGCACATTTATTTGGCGCAGAAAGTGTATTATCTATATCTATAAAAGCGCTGTACAGACTGGGACTTGTTCCAGTGTCCTGTGGCGTTGGGTGTGTGCTGGCATACTCTCTCTCTGTCTCTCCAAAAGGCCTTATTAGGGGGCTGTCCCCATATTTGTATATCCCAGTGTGTGTGGGGGAGTCAGTACGTGTGTGTCGGCATGTCTGAAGCGGGAGGCTCGTCTAGGGAGGAGGCAGAGCAGATGGTTGTGGTGTCTCCGTCGGCACAGCCGACACCTGATTGGTTATGTGGAATGTTTTAAATGCAAATGTGAATTTATTACATAAAAGATTGGACAAAGCAGAGTCCAGGGAAAAAGCAGGGAATCAATCCATGGCTTTGACTGTGTCGCAAGGCCCTTCGGGGTCTCATAAACGTCCCCTTTCCCAGATAGCAGACACTGTTACCGACACGGATTCGGACTCCAGTGTCGACTATGATGATGCAAGGTTGCACCCAAGGGTGGCCAAGAGTATTCACTATATGATTATTGCAATAAAAGATGTTTTGCATATCACAGAGGACCCCTCTGTACCTGACACGAGAGTATGCATGTTTAAGGAAAAGAAACCTGAGGTAACGTTTCCCCCATCTCATGAGCTGAACGCTTTATTTGAAAAAGTTTGGGAAACTCCGGACAAGAAACTGCAGATTACCAAGAGAATTGTTATGGCGTATCTTTTCCCTTCACAGGACAGGTTACGGTGGGAATCCTCGCCCACGGTGGACAAGGCTTTGACGCGCTTGTCCAAAAAGGTGACGCTACCGTCTCCAGACACGGCAGCCCTCAAGGATCCTGCTGATCGCAGACAGGAAACTACTTTAAAATCAATTTATACACATACGGGTGCCCTGCTCAGCCCGGCAGTAGCGTCGGCATGGGTGGGTAGCGCAATTGCGGCATGGGCAGATAACTTGTCATCTGACATTGACACCCTAGATAAAGATAGCATTTTGTTAACCTTGGGTCACATTAAAGACGCAGTGTTGTATATGAGAGAGGCTGCGAGGGACATTGGGCTGTTGGGTTCAAGAGCCAATTCCATGGCAGTTTCTGCTAGACGGTCCCTGTGGACTCGCCAATGGAAGGGTGATGCCGATTCAAAAAGACATATGGAAACTTTACCTTACAAGGGTGAAGTTTTATTTGGGGAGGGCCTCACGGACCTGGTTTCCACAGCTACCGCGGGTAAGTCTTCTTTTCTGCCTTATGTTCCCCCACAGCAAAAGAAAACACCTCATTATCAGATGCAGTCCTTTCGGTCACATAAGTTCAGAAAGGGTCGGGGCTCTATCTTCCTTGCCAGAGGTAGAGGCAGTGGGAAAAGAGCGCCTGCTACGGCTAGTTCCCAGGAACAAAATCCACCGCATGACGCTAGAGCTCCGCTGAAGGAGTCCACACCGGTGGGGGCACGTCTTCGACTCTTCAGCCAGGTCTGGGTTCAGTCGGATTTGGATCCTTGGGCGGTCGAAATTGTATCCCAAGGCTACAAACTGGAGTTCGAAGAAGTGCCTCCTCGCCGATTTTTCAAATCGGCCTTGCCAGCTTCTCCCCCAGAGAGGGAAATATTTTCAGCTGCCATACAAAAGCTGTGTCAACAGCAAGTGATCATCAAGGTTCCCATAATGCAACAGGGGAAGGGGCATTATTCAACCCTATTTGTGGTCCCGAAGCCGGATGGCTCGGTCAGACCCATTCTGAATCTAAAATCCCTGAACCTGTATTTGAAAAGGTTCAAATTCAAGATGGAATCTCTCCGGGCAGTGATCTCCAGCCTGGAAGGGGGGATTTGATGGTGTCGCTAGACATAAAGGATGCATACCTTCATGTCCCCATTTATCCCCCTCATCAGGCATACCTGAGATTCGCTGTACAGGATTGTCATTACCAGTTTCAGACGTTGCTGTTTGGGCTTTCCACGGCCCCGAGAATTTTCACCATGGTAATGGCGGAAATGATGGTGCTCCTGCGCAAGCAAGGAGTCACAATTATCCCATACTTGGACGATCTCCTGATAAAGGCAAGATCAAGAGATCAGTTACTGAGAAGCGTGTCTCTCTCCCTGAGAGTACTACAACAACACGGCTGGATTCTAAATCTACCAAAGTCGCAGTTGGTTCCGACAACTCGGCTGACATTTTTGGGCATGGTTCTGGACACGGAAAAAACAAGGGTTTTTCTCCCAACGGAAAAAGCCCAGGAACTCCAGAACATGGTCAGGGACCTGCTAAAAGCCAAAAAGTGTCAGTTCATCAATGCACTCGAGTATTGGGGAAAGATGGTGGCGGCCTACGAGGCCATTCCGTTCGGCAGGTTCCACGCGAGAACTTTTTCAATGGGACCTTCTGGACAAGTGGTCAGGGTCCCATCTACAAATACATCAGAGGATAAGCCTGTCCCCCAGGGCCAGGGTATCTCTCCTGTGGTGGCTTCGGAGTGCTCACCTTCCAGAGGGTCGCAGGTTCGGCATTCAGGACTGGGTTCTTATGACCACGGACGCGAGCCTCCGAGGATGGGGAGCAGTCACACAAGGAAGAAATTTTCAGGGTAAATGATCAAGCCAGGAGGCTTGTCTACACATCAATGTGCTGGAATTAAGGGCCATATACAACGGCCTACAACAAGCGGAGAGACTTCTTCGCAACCTACCCGTTCTGATTCAGTCAGACGTCACAGCCGTTGCGCATGTAAACCGCCAAGGCGGGACAAGGAGCAGAGCAGCAATGGCGGAAGCCACCAGGATTCTTCGCTGGGCGAAAATCCTGTAAGCGCTCGGTCAGCAGTCTTCATTCCGGGAGTAGACAACTGGGAAGCGGACTTCCTCAGCAGACACGATCTCCATCCAGGAGAGTGGGGACTTCATCAAGAAGTCTTTGCACAGATAACAAGGCGTTGGGGACTTCCTCAAATAGACATGATAGCGTCACGCCTCAACAAAAGCTTCGGACGTATTGTTCCAAGTCGAGGGACCCTCAGGCAGTGGCGGTGGACGCCCTAGTGACACCGTGGGTGTTTCAGTCGGTCTATGTGTTCCCTCCACTTCCACTCATCTCAAAGATATTGAGAATCATAAGATGAACAAGAGTGCAGACAATACTCATTGTTCCAGATTGGCCTCGAAGGGCCTGTATTCAGATCTTCAGGAAATGCTCACAGAAGATCCGTGGCCTCTTCCTCCCAGGGAGGACCTGTTGCAACAGGGGCCCTGTGTGTTCCAAGACTTACAGCGGTTACGTTTGACGGCATGGCGGTTGAACACCAAATCCTAGCTAGGAAAGGTATTCCGGAGGAAGTCACCCCTACTCTAATCAAAGCTAGGAAGGAGGTAACGGCGAAGCACTATCACCGTATCTGGGGGAAATATGTTTCTTGGTGTGAAGCCAAGAATGCTCCTACGGAAGATTTTCAGCTGGGTCGTTTTCTCCATTTTCTACAGACACATGAGTGGATTTGGGCCTAAAGTTAGGCTCCATTAAGGTGCAGATTTCGGCCTTATCTATATTCTTTCAGAAGGAATTGGCTTCTCTTCCAGAAGTCCAGACTTTTGTAAAGGGAGTGCTGCACATCCAAATTCCTTTTTGTGCCCCCAGTGGCACCTTAACGTGGTGTTACGGTTCCTTAAGTCACACTGGTTTGAACCTCTTCAAACGGTTGAATTAAAATTTCTCACTTGGAAAGTGGTCATGTTGTTGGCCTTGGCATCTGCGAGGCGGGTGTCCGAATTGGCGGCCTTGTCTCACAAGAGCCCCTTTCTGATTTTCCATGTGGATCGAGCAGAGTTGAGAACTCGTCCTCAATTTCTACCTAAGGTGGTTTTGTCGTTTTCATATGAACCAACCTATTGTGGTGCCTGTGGCTACAGGTGACTTGGAGGATTCCAAGTCCCTTGATGTGGTCAGGGCCTTAAAAATTTATGTAGCCAGGACGGCTCGAGTTAGGAAAACAGAGACACTGTTTGTCCTGTATGCAGCCAACAAGGTTGGCGCTCCTGCTTCTAAGCAGACTATTGCTCGCTGGATCTGTAACACGATTCAGCAGGCTCATTCTACGGCTGGATTGCCGTTACCAAATTCGGTAAAGGCCCATTCCACTAGGAAGGTGGGCTCTTCTTGGGCGGCTGCCCGAGGGGTCTCTGCATTGCAGCTTTGCCGAGCAGCTACTTGGTCGGGTTCAAACACTTTTTTGCAAAATTCTACAAGTTTGATACCCTGGCTGATGAGGACCTCATGTTTGCTCAATCGGTGCTGCAGAGTCATCCGCACTCTCCCGCCCGGTCTGGAGCTTTGGTATAAACCCCATGGTCCTTACGGAGTCCCCAGCATCCTCTAGGACGTAAGCGAAAATAAGATTTTAAACCTACCGGTAAATCCTTTTTCTCCTAGTCCGTAGAGGATGCTGGGCGCCCGTCCCAGTGCGGACTATTTCTACAAGGCTTGTATATAGTTGTTGCTTACATAAGGGCTATGTTAAAGTTGAGATCAGTCTCTGGCTAATGCTGTTTGTTCATACTGTTAACTGGTTCGTATATTCCATGTTGTACGGTGTGGATGGTGTGGGCTGGTATGTATCTCGCCCTTAGATTAACAAAAATCCTTTCCTCGTACTGTCCGTCTCCTCTGGGCACAGTTCTTTAACTGAGGTCTGGAGGAGGGGCATAGAGGGAGGAGCCAGTGCACACCCATTCTAAAGTCTTAGAGTGCCCATGTCTCCTGCGGAGCCCGTCTATACTCCATGGTCCTTACGGAGTCCCCAGCATCCTCTACGGACTAGGAGACAAAGATTTACCGGTAGGTTTAAAATCTTATTTAAAAAAAAAAAAAAATGTCCCAAATATATGCTTATACCCATTTCTATGTACCCTGAATTCAATTTGAGCACTTATTTTGCTTAAAAAAAACCAACTTTTATAATATTTTTCCATTGAAAAAATAAAATGCGTTTAGCAACCATTTGATCCAATGCAAGTACCCCAAATATATTTAATATGACCTGTAATACACTTTCTCTTTCATCCACTAGGGGACACTGGAGTCTTATACAGTAGGGGTGTGAAGCTTGCAACCGGAGGTGTGGCACAATCTAAAAATTAGCATTGTCTGCTGAGCCTGCTCTTCCCCCTTCACATCCCTCCTCCCTCAGTTTAAAAAATTGTGCCTAGGAGGTAACAGGCACTGAATCGAGCTCCTGCTCCGTGAAGAATTTTTTTATCTTATTTTATTTTATTTTTATTTATTTTTTCTTTTCATGACTGGCCCAATCCCTCCTAACTAAAAAGAAGGGTGCAGGCATTACAAGAGGTAAAACAATGCCCAATCCCATCTACATCAAAGGAGGGTGCAGGCTTTACCTAAATACTTTAAGCTATGTCAATCTAATAAAAGGGGGACAAAGGCTTTCAGAATGGAGAGACAAGGATCCCAGATAAAGGAATCTGCATCTCTCTATGGAAAATCCGGAGCACAGAGTCAGCATTTCCAAGGGCAGTGAGTACTGGTGATTTTATGGACCTTAGATATTAGGGCTATTAGACTTCTTCTATTAGGTGTACACGCTGCTGCATCCAGGCTCCCTGTAACTTAGGTCCTGGCACACTAGCAGCACAGCTCCCCCGCCGCCTCCTCCCCCCCCCCCCCCCCCCCCCCCCCTCCTCCCACCTCCATCTCACAGCGCGGGCTCAAACACCGCCGCCAGCGCTCCCTGGCATCGGCTCCCGATAAAGGTCAGCTCCCCTGCGCTTCCTCTACAGCGAGGAAGCGCACTGACTTCCCGCCGCACATTAATGACAACGTAGGGCTGGGGGAGGCTAATCGCGGCTGTCAGCGGTGGCGTCCTCGCATACAGCGGGGACGCGCGCGCTGTCCTCCCGCCGCACGCAGAGTTGGGCTCTCACTCTTCTCTCTCCCACCGGCAGTCAGAGGAAGACGGACGCGCCTGTCAGTAAACAGGGCGCTTAGAAAGTACGTCCAGCCGCCCGCTCAGATGGTTCCTCGTCCCTTCCCGCCGCCAGCGGAGGGCTGAGGGGGACGACAACGGGTAGTTTAAGCAGGACCCTTTTCTAATAAGGCCGACCGGGGGCAGCTGTTAAGGGGGGAGAGGGACCCTAGGGAGCCTTAGTAATATGCATATATATATTAATAAATAATGGCGGCCATTATTAAAGAATAGAGGCGCCAAATGGATCCTCAGGCGTTTTTAACTTTAAAATAGGTAGACTTCCTGGCCAGTTACAGCGCCCTCTGCTGGAGCAATAGGACTCTGCTGCAATGGATTTTTTAATGTATGATGACAGGCATTTTTATGCTTTAGATTTTCAAGGGACTTCTAAACTAAAGATCCTGATGAAATGATGGGAACGACTGGATCACAACCCCGACCTCAGAACTGAAATACAGTTGAGGGTGCGAGGGTTGCAACGTGGCTGGTGATATTATTATTATTATTATTAATATTATTATTCTTAAATTTTTTTTTTTTTTTTGTATGTACTGGTTAGTAAGATCCAGCTAGATGAATCCAGTATACCTTTACTCCTGCCACCCGTTCCCGTCTTTCTGTCCCTAATAAAAGGGGGGGAAAGCACTGAGGAGCGTTCTATGGGGTACGGTCTTTAAAAGAATCACTTACCACCAACACTAACACTGATTATGTTTGCACAAAATTTAGTAAGAGGGTGAGCGGCTCCCGGCTATGCGTGGCCTGTCTAGTTAAGGGCGCACGGCACGGGAGGAAGGCTTCGCCAAGGTCATGGGAGCAAGCCCTAACAGGTATCTCAAAATACCTGTCCGATTTCCGCAGACAGCAGTCGGAAAAGACTGAGGGATTCTCAGGGAATATAGAGAAATGTTCTGAATTTCATTAATCACTTCTGCGCAAGCATTAAGCAATGCGAACAAAGCGATTTAGAAACCCATCCTCATCTTACACAAAGGAGGAAGAGAGTCTTATTATAGATAAGGAGGCAAGATACTTAAGTCTGCCTTACATCAGCAATTTAGATTCCCTTATAGCAGCGGTTATAGAGACCCTAGACTTCAGTGAGTAAGAAGAGAGTTTTCCAATGGATTCGTATCCCACAATCATTACCAGTATTGCTCCCTATTCCTCGAACTCTCCACACTCAGATGGCGAATGCTTGGAAGCAACCTGATAATCGCTTTCAAGTGCCAAGGAGGTTTAACTTTAAGAATCCTTTATCAAGGAGTGTAATGGTTAAAGGGGAGGTGGCGCCTACTGGGCATTTTCAAACACACCTAGGCCTAGCGTGACCGCCCTAAGGGATATGTCAGGTCGCACACGGCATCAAAAGCAATTTTTGTACCAGCATGGGAGTAAATGGGTAGCATGGAGGAGTTTTCTCAGTAAGCAGAGCACGAGAATTAGCTGCTTATCTGTGCCAGGCTTCAAAGGACGCTAATGAAATAACGTCCCGAATCTCGGTTCCTACCATTTCGGCTACAAGAAGAAAAAAAAAGAGAGAAAAGTGATTGTATGGCTCAGAGAATGTTGTTTAGTCCCTAGTTACACAAGTGGATTTCGCAGGCAACTGCAGTGAATTCTACCTTTCTACCTATTTCTTACTCAAGAACCACTTCACACATTAGTGGAGAACACTCGAGACCAGTATTTAAATTCACTCGCTCACTGTCGTACCGAGCCGGGAGAGGTTTTGGAGGGACAGACTCGTGGAACCAGGGATAGGAGTCGGTCAGTGTCGACAAGACCTGCTCACAAACCCAGAGCATGACAGTCTCTCTGATCACCTCGGGTCCCCCTTGGGGGCGCAGTAGGGAAAATATTCCCCATTGACTGACAGGATAGACTTTCAAAGACGTACACACAGTCCGGTTTTTTTACAGCACGAGGGATTAGGTGTCCGTTACGTGCAGTAGCATTACAGGCGGCAGATTCAAGTACTCCTACACAGAGGGGTATATCGCCAGTCCCAGGTCCTCAAAGTGGAACAGGATTTTATTCAAATCCTTGGGTAGTGCAGGACCAGATGGGCCGGTCAGACCGTTACTAAGTTTTACATACACCAATTCCTAACGGTTTGCTAATCCAGGATGTAGTAAATCCAGTCAGTTAGGGCAGGTTTTGAACTAGGAGAGTTAATGGTATCCGTGTATATAAGGAAGGCATTCCTGCATAACCAAACTTACTTAAGATGTACTCTGGTCCAGGATCCTTTCCTAGTGAAGGGTCCTACCATTCGGTCTATCATCAGCCCAGGGCTTTTTTACGAGGATCATGGCAGTAATGGTGGCAGCATTGAGACGATCTCCTGATCAAAGCCTCCTCTCAAGAACAACGCATCAACGATGCTCAGACATCTTATCACCTTCTCAGTCAACAAGGGTGGATGGGGAATTTCCAGAAACCTAACCTCAGACCAATGCAACGGATTCCATTCCTATATCTCATCGTGGCCACAGTAAGATTGAGAGCTTCTTACCAGAGAACAACATCCAGGACCTACAGAGGCTCGTGACTAAGGTACTGAGGACACAGACGGTCTCCCTGCACCTTTCGGTGCAACTTCTCGGTATGATAATGACGTCTTTCGAGGCCCCCCAGTGCAGCTGACTTCACTTACGACCATTCCCAATGAACATTACTGCTCAGGGACCAGGGTAACGCTGGCCCATTCATCATAAGGATCCGATTGCCACAATAATCAGATTTCCACAACAGACACGGATCTCCTTAATTGGGTGGTTGTTCCACTAAACCCTTGCAGCAAGCAAGAAATTGGAAGTTAGGATTGGAGGATCCTCACAACAAATGCCAGTCTCAGAGGTTGAGGAAGCTATCCTAGACAACCATCACGTTCAGGGCAAATGGACTTTACTGGAGAGTGGGTTACCCATAGCCATTCTCGAACTGAGAAGCAGTTTACAATTCGCTTGTCTTAGCCGAAGATATACTCAGCGGTCAACAGTGAACCGGAAAGCAGATTATCACAGTCGCCAGAACTGCATCCACATGATAATAAGCGGAGGGGGTCTACCTCGGGTGGACCTGATGGCGTTTCGACAAGATCATTAGCTACCCAGGTATGTGCCTAAGTTGAGAGATCCAGCAGCAGAGGAAGTGGACACACTGACACTTCCTTGGTGTTACTGAAGGGGTTACATTTTTCCACCTTTCCCACTCATACCCCGACTTCTCCAAAAGAGGGTGTTATACGAGAGTGAGTATGGGCAATTCTCATAGCACCAAGTTGGGCCCCGTAGAGGTTGGTACTCGGACTTAGGGGGGATGCTAGCGGAGGACCCTTGGCGGTTACCTCGGAGAGATGACCGGCTGGATCAGGGGCCGCTCTCCCACTCAGCCCTGAACAGGCTACGTTTCAAGGCGTGGCTGTTGAGACCCGGATCTTACGAGTCTGAGGGATACCAAGAGCGGATATTCCTAAAAATGATCACTGCTAGAAGGCCGGTGACACCCATGTACGACTGCAGACATAGAAAAGGTACATGGACTGGTGTTAGGAGCATGGGTGGAATTCGATGAACGTCCACTTCCCAGACTTCTACTTTTCACTCCGGCTGGTTTAGATGAAGGACTGGGACTAGGTTACTTGAGGGTTCAAGTTTCGGCTCTGTCCATCCTATTTCAACAGCGGTTAGCAGCCTTACAGGAGGTTCAGATTTTTTTACAGGGGGTTCTGCGGATACACCCTCCTTTCCGTCCTCCCACTGCGCAGTGGGACCTAGATTGGTAGTTGGAATTTTTGAGATCACCATCTTTTTAAGCCATTGCGAAGAACAGATCTGCAAGATATCTCTTGCAAGGTCACGTTATTACTGACCTTGGCTTCGGCCGGAAGGGTTTCGGTGTAAGAAGCCCTATCAGGTTTGAGTCCTTTGTTAATTTTCCTGAAGGATAAGGCTACAATTCCGTACATAAGCGGAATTCCTTCCTAGGTCGTTTCGAGGTTTCAGGTAAACCAACCGATTGTGGTCTTTGGAGGTTGTCCGAACTTAAGAATATACGTACAGGTTACGTCATCCTTTAGAGGGTCGGAACATTGGTTTGGTCCAAAGAATGATTGGCCATTATCTAGGCAGGCTTTGTTTGGATGGACTAGCTCTGCCAATCGGCAAGCTAATATTCCCTGTGTTAAGCGGGATCCGGTTCAGACTGGTGCTCAGTGGGTGCCTCAGGGGCGGCTATTCGAGGGACTTCCACTACTCGATCTTGCAGAACGACAAGGTGGTCTTCAGCCCACTCATTCGCAAACTTTTACAAGTTTGATACCTGGGCGTCCGAAGATTCTAAGTTCGGACGTTTAGTTTTGCAGGCCGTCGACAGCACTCCCTCCCTTGGGGATAACTTTGGTACGTCCCCTACTGTATAAGACTCCAGTGTACCCTAGTGGATGAAAGAGAAAAGAGGATTTTGGTACTTGCCGATAAATCCATTTCTCTGAATCCTCTAGGGGACACTGGACGCCCGCCTCGGTGCTGTCTTCCTGCTGTGTTCAAAGTTCTTGTTCAAACAGTTCGTGCAAACAGCGTTGGTTTTTTCTGTTAAGAGTTTCTTGGATGCTGTTTGTTAGGTTGTACGGTTCGGTTCCTTCCCAGGTGCTATAGTATCATGTCCTATTCTCTCAGTCAAATTTTTCAAACTGAGGGAGGAGGGATGTGAAGGGGGAGGAGTCGGCTGTGCAGACAATGCTAATTTTTAGATTGTGCCACACCTCCGGTTGCAAGCTTCACACCCCTACTGTATAAGACTCCAGTCTCCCCTAGAGGATTCAGAGAAATAGATTTATCGGTAAGTACCAAAATCCTCTTTTTAGACGGTTGTTCTGTTAGTTTACCATTGTTTGAGGTACAGGCTGATTTCCCCATTTTCACCCTGAGTTTTTACTTTTTTTTTTCCGTTCGCCCATGTTCCATTTTCGCACATTTGGAATAGGATAAGAGGAAAACTGGGAGTGCGCATACCCGCAAAAAGCAATTTTCGTGCATCAGACACACAGAATTTGCAGCAATTTTGCGGCTAATAGGATACCGCCTATAATATTTATGTGAATGGAAAACAACATAATTAAGTTGTTAAAATTAACCTGTTTATATGGTATCACTAAAATCCACTGACCTGTTTATTTAACAGCATGGAGCAGAGAGCTTGATGGCAAGCAGTGCTAGCACTAGGCAAGTGCACTCATTATCTGCGCATAGTGGACGCAGCAGTTAAGAGATTAATATGAGAATGGAGGAAGTCATGTCCCTTGGAGAAGAGCTGCTTTCTTATCAATACATATTGTATATAACGATTTGTGACATGTACTTGCAGCCAGCAGGGGTCACTATTGCTTTACTTGTGTGTGTATATATAGATAAGCTTCATAATACCATTGAAAAAAATGAGACGCGCGCACACACACACAAATTAGAACTTGGCGGGCGTTCCAGTATCTGTACACAGGGAGCTAGGTGCCATTTGATAAGTAAGAGGAAAGCGCAACAGCACTACATAAGTGTACAATAAACATACAGTATGAAGTTCATTATGCAACCCAGTGCACTTAGGTGTAGCTGTATAAAGCAATGAAAAGAGTGGACACATGTCCCAGTGTAGAAGTTTCCCATGGCAACCAAACAACTGCTACGTATGATTTTCTAAAATGCACTTTATAAATGTTACTCCAAAAGTGATTGGTTCCCATGGGCAACTTCTCCACTGACTTACTTTTCCACTTCTTTCACTGCTTCATACATCTACCCCACAGAACCCTGTGTCAAACACTATGATTACAAACTAGAAATTGCATGCATTTAAATAGCAGAAATAGTACCATGATGATTCAATTATGACATCACTTATATGCAGATATATTGTAGAAATGTGAAAACCTAACAACCACACAAATACAAATGTGTGAAAAATATATAATTTAACAAATAAGTACAGAGATCTGTTAACATGTCTGTGTAGGTAAAAGTCAAAGAACAAAAAACGAGACAACAAAGGACGCGTTGCTGTTGTATGCCCCAACCAAAATCGGCTGTTATGATCTAAATAGATGTATATTTAATAGTAATTGTTAAAATAACTTGAACAAATAAAAACATACAATCTAAAATAAATATATATATGTTCTATATCTCACTATTGACTTCAGGTGGACTTTGAAATCTAGTTAGTACTGACACCAACTAATATGCAAGGCACCAATCGGCATATTTAAAACCAGTACATATACAGTCATAAATACGGACCAGGTATATAATAGTTCATCCAATTGGATGAACTATTATATACCTGGTCCGTATTTATGACTGTATATGACTAACTAGATTTCAAAGTCCACCTGAAGTCAATAGTGAGATATAGAACATATATATATTTATTTTAGATTGTATGTTTTTATTTGTTCAAGTTATTTTAACAATTACTATTAAATATACATCTATTTAGATCATACTGTGTCAATGAGCGCTGGATACTTTTTCTTTTCTCTTGTTTTTGAAAGGGTCTGACTACCCCTTATTTATTCAGCTGCTAGGAAAAGCACACTCATCACAGCGCCTCTATATATACTTGATATATATATATTTTCAAAATCGGCTGTTATACCTGCTTGCTAAAGGGGCAATGAGGCATCCGAACTGAGGGGCAGATGTATTAACCCTGGAAAAGAGATAAAGGAGTCCATGTACTAAGCCTTGGAGAAAGAAAGAAATAAAGTGAACGGAGATAAAGTACCAACCAACCAGCTCTTAACTCATTTTTCAAACCCAGTCTTAGGAGCTGATTTGCTGCTATTTTATCTCCATCCACTTTTTCTCTCTCCAAGGCTTGGTACATAGACCCCCACAGTGGCAGGTGCTAAGGCACTAGCCAATCAGCTCCTAACTGTTAAGTTACAGTCTGGATCATGGGTTTTAAAAATGACAGTTGGGGGCTGATTGGCTGGTGCATTATCACCTTCCACTTTATCACTTCTCCAGGCTTAATACATCCACCCCTAAAGGTAAATCAGACACATAGGGGATTTACCTTGTTGTAGAATGCTTTAAGCAATGTTTGTTTTTTTAATGTATGGAAAAAAATCTGGCACCACTCACTTTATAGTACGGGCGACACTCTGGATAAGTGCACAGATGAATCTTTTTGGAACTAGTTATAAGAATTTAAGATTATACCAAAAAAGTTGCCGGTATTGCGTACCACTGAGTATACCCACAAAAAAAGCACTTTGCGTAAGTATGCGATGGTTTACCACTGTCTTCTGTAGCTCTACGCTATCTGTAGCTGTTTCCATGCTAACCTGGCAAAACACGCACTTGCATATAGTCACTAATAAGCAGTTATTTGAGTGTTTCTCTTTAAGTCACCTTAAGTGTCTGTGTCATGTTGGATGATTCCAAAAGCCCCTTCTGTTTAGGGGACACACTTGTTTATTGGTGTCTGCTATTGACATGTGATAAGTTCATACTGTATGTGTCAGAAGCATTTAGTTTCACAATTATACAGGCAAGGAGAACCAGAGAGTTCACTGATGGGCGTTTGTAATACAGTAGCAGATAGAAAGTCTCGACTTCTGCCTTTGTTATACTTTGCATTGGGGGTATAATAGAAAATCATGGAAAAACATTCTTATGGACGATTTTTGTTTTTTATCCTAGTTTGTTAGGGATCGGTATGCTATCCTGGCGGACGGGATGCCGACTGTTACAGTACCAACGCCGGCATCCCAGTAGTCAATATCCTGACGGGTGAGGGAAGTATTTAAACCCGCCCCCAACCCCCATCCCTAACTCTTCCTTACTGCAACCTAACCCTAACCTCCCCCCTTAGTGCCTAATTCCCCCCCACCTCTCCTCGCAGCCACACGCTAACCCTTCTTCGCCTTCCGGATTCCATCTGTAGGGAATCCGGCGTCACAATTGTTCTGGATTCCGACAGCTGGTATCTAGAACGTATACAGTTTGTTATAGCAGATAAAGATTAGTGGTGGGGAGGGGGGTTCTTCTTCAATACTATAACCTACAGTCTAAGGGAATAGTCCAGGTCCTTTTCAAGGTGTATTATCATAGTTTAATTTTATTTACAGATTCATATAATTGAATCCTCATTCAGAAGAAATCACCTGTAAATGGTTTGTAATTTGTATTAGTCATTTATTAAGGTAACTGGACACTTATTGCTGCTATTTTCTGGTGTGTGCAAGAAAGCTTTATAATGTTTGTTGTATGATGATACTAGTAACGTCAATGTAATGTGTCCCATTTTTTATTAGGACACCTGATGAACTGAGGCACCGCACATGCCTTTCATTACAAAGAAATGTGTTGCTTGATTACAAATAAACTGCATTTCTGGATGTGTCCGCGTACCAGTCAGACCGGATTGCTGTATATATTTATGGCTGTGTGGAATGTGGGTAGGGCAGGCTCTTGCTTATAGTCGGCTATGTCCGATGATCAGTTACAAACTGTAGATTATACAATTATTCAGTCCCTCCTCCTCCTATGTGACTAGTTGTTTCTAGTATCATAGTCAGTCACCCATCTTTGTTACATTGTTTGCTTTAAATAACCAGAAATATTTAGGATTTGTGTGACAAACGAAGTTCCCTGTCACCTGTGAAATCTGATTCTGTGTATTTTTTTTTTTTAAATATGTAAGTACTGTTCACAGAATGGTGTACGAAAGTTTGCGTGTAAACAGTGCTACTGTCTGTACATAACACTACAAGAGATTGCTTTTGCTGCTTCATCCCAGTTTGTTCTTTCCGTTGTGCGTAAGTATATCTGTCCACATTCACTCAGTAGTTAGGGTTATTTCTCTTCTGAATTGCTGGACTTTTTGTTTAAATTATAATAAAAACTCAAAAACTGGGGGTCTTTTAAAACTATTGACTGATATTGTATTAAGTTTGAGAAAGTGCTGTGTCGCCTAAGAAGAGACTGCAGAAAGACATTTAGAGACACTAGAGGTCGAAAGTAGAGAGGTCAGAGGAGGAGATGTAAATTTGGGTGGCCTCAGCATAAAGGTGGTATTGGAGGCCAACGAAGCTGATGAGTATAGGGAGAAGGGGACCTAGACCAAGCCTTTGTGGATAACCCAACAGGTAGAGGGAAAATTGGAGGCAGAGTTGGAGCAGTTGGTGAAATAAGAGGGCAGCTAGGAAAGAGCAGAGACATGGAGACCAAAGGACTTAAGTATCTGAAGGTGGACAGGGTGATCCATAGTATTAAAGATTGCAGATAGGTCCAGGAGGATGAGTAGAGATAACTGCCACTGGATTTTCCAGTGAGAAATTCATTAGTGACCTTCCTTAAGGCTGGAGTGGAAGGGGTGGCTATAGACAGCCACTAAAGGATGGAGAAAGATAGTGTGGTAGTTGGAGAGACAATCCGGATCAAGAAATGTTAGTCTCTATTGACTGTGACATCCCTGACCCCACAAATTCATGTAGGTAATTTTATGCAAAACAAATCAACAAAGTTGATATTCACGGTGTCTTCACTGTGATACCCCTTTTCCAGAGGAATCCCAGGTCCAGCTTGGATTTTGGAACACTGTTGCAAACCAGGTCAGACCCTGTCTGCACAGCTGCCTCGACCTAGGTTTTTCCCGGGTAGCCCCATTTCACACTGTACCCGTTTCAGTGTGTTTCTGCCCTGCTGATGAGCCGGATCTCCTGTGATTTTAACGGGATCCAGGACGGATGTCCCAGATCACTCGTCTGTGCTGCTCCGTTACCCGGTTCTAACCTTGCTTTCTACCCGGGTTGTATTTCTGGGTCACTGGACCCGGGTTATTTTTTGGGTACACTTTTCCACTGTGCTGCGACTGAGGCAATAAACCAGGTTATTTTATCAGTGGAAAAGTGGTATTATAGAAGCGGCTTTCTCTGTGTCATAATTATCAAATGCAAAACACCTATTTGACTTGACGCTTTGTCGTGCCATAAATCCAACACATACTTCTGTTTAAACACCGCACAGTGCATTCGGATAGTATTCACAGCGCTGCACTTTTTCCACATTTTGTTATACTACAGCCTTATTAAAAAATGGAATAAATTATTTTTTTCCTCTCAAAATTCTACACACAATACCCCGTAATGACAACGTGAATTTTTTTTTTTAGATTTTTGCAAATTTATTAAAAACAAAAAACGAAGAAATTACATCTACATAAATCAGAGGTTCTCAAACTCTGTGCTCGGGAGCCCACACAGTGCATGTTTTGCAGGTAACCCAGCAGGTGCACAGGTGTATTAATTACTCACAGACATATGTTAAAAGGTCCACAGGTGGAGCTAATTATTTCACTTGCGATTCTGTGAGGAGACCTGCAAAACATGCACTGTGTGGGCCCCCGAGGACCGAGTTTGAGAACCTCTGACATAAGTATTCACAGCCTTTGTCCAATACTTTGTTGATGCACCTGTCAAAGTCGAAAAATATTACAGAACACGCAGCACTTATAAAATATACACACATGCCCACTGCGCGTGCACTTGTTCCACCGTGCGTGCACATATCCGCAATTTGCGTATGGTCGCTCCCGCGGTCCTGCGCGTGGTATGGGTATTTACGGCGGAGTTTGTGAACGCATGGAGGGCTATCAAAACATTACATATTTAATCCAAATAGTGCACATTGTACACACAGTCCCCCTGCACCACATCAGCAAGTATCAACAGTTTAAATGATTTCAGAACAAAGGGATTCACCTTTGCATGATAGGAGGGGACAGACTAAGGTTATAAGGTGGTGTCTGGTATCAAGCTGTAGGGTATTTTAAGGCTAACATTCCGGTGTTGGTTTGCGGAAGATCGCATGTTCCTGTGGATAGTTATGCGCAGAAGTAGAATATAGATATAAACTGTATTTACTGTATAATATGTATGCGGCGGGAATCCAGAGGAGACCACCCACAAGAGCAGTTGAGAAAGACATCGCCCACCTTTTCAAATCAACCTATGACCTCCTGTACTGTAAAGATGCATCCCTGTGTCCAATGGACAAAAGCATTACAGTATCCATTGTATTGCTTTTGGAAGTATTGTATAAAAAGCCTGTTGCTGCCTGGCCGGTCAGAAGACTCAACGCTATCTACCTGATTAGCGGAGGACTGGACCAGGAAGCGCATGCGAATATTGTCACGTATGTACATTGACTGTAGCCATTTACTCTGTTGTATTGTAGTGCATAATTAGTATTGTTAAACCCCCTTTCAGATATATTACTCTGTGGTGTCGGAACCCAGTGATTAACTACAAATCGGAGTTGTGTCCTCTTTTCCCTGCTAGGGTTTAAAGTGTATTACATTGACTAACTGTATAAGGTTCAAAAGTGTATTAATAAGGTGTGTACGCGCTGCGGGTACTTTGTACCGTCAGCGCTGCTTAAGGTAAAGTGTAATAGCATCATTGCAGTGCTTTGCTGCATAAGGTGTAAAGTGTAATATCATTGCATTGCATTACTACGAAGGTTTAAGGTGTATTAATTGAGTGTGTACGCGCTGCGTGTACTCCGTACCCCCAGCGCGGCGTTTGTACGCAGAGTCTGTACACGGTACGGGACTCGTTATGCAAATAGCGTAAAAGGTACATAGAGTGCATATTAAGTTTAGCGGCCGTAGCGGCTCCATGGCAAAGGTGTGTTTAAAGGTATAGCTTTATGGTTTAAGATAATATCGACATTATCAATTGGGGGCATCGCCTGTTTTTTCCACATACCCGCAGCCTAGCAGGTTAAAGCAGACTTTATCTATCAGCAAAGGGTGGACAGGTATCCTACGTGAACCTTTTTCTGGCCGTAGGATACATTGGGAAACCCTATTTTATTGCTGATTAGACGGCGTCTGCTCTGCATGGTTTGTAGTGATGCTGGTGGGACCCGTAAAGTAAATACGCAAAGCTATTTAAAAAGTCTGTGAATTTTTGTTTGGCGCCAAATGCGCACACAACACAAGCGTACACCTGTACTTTGTATACCTGCTCATATTGTTGCCATAAATACTGATTACTAGATTCATTTAGACCTGTGCGGAGAAATTTGTTGCTATTTAGTTAAAAATATAGAATAAATATTAAGGAAGTAAACGTAAAACACAAATACAGTCTGGCCTAGTTAAACAGGTTTATACAGAAAGAAACTGTGTTGTGTTAAGTAAACGATTATAGGTAATATCGCTTACATTTATAGAAGTGTGGGATTTGTACTATTGCGGACGTACGGTTTTTGTACACGTGTCTCGGACAAAGTACGGAACTGCGTACGCAACGTAAAGACATACACACGGTCGCGTGTTTACGCAACGTGCGTAAGGGTACGACCGCTAAGTGCAAATTACACAATAGCATTGTTTAGTTTAGGGGCGGGACAATGGCCATGCTACATTAGCACAAATTGCTCGGTTTCCAAGATTTAGTTTAAATAAAACCTTTTTTTACTGCATTGCCTCTGGTACTAAGGCTGTTTATCTGAATGAAAGATAATTTTCTGTACAGAAAAACCAAAGTGTATTTGAGTGAACGAACGTGAGTGAGCAAACATAATAAAGGTTTTGTGGACCCATGGAATTCGGGATCTCGTTGAGTGGTACACCAAGTGAGTGGAGACTTGGTGGCGTGAGGCAGCAGACTCATGTTAATATAGATTGAAGTACAAAGGAGCAAGGTAGCAGAGTACCGCAGACCAGAAGGTCAGCAAGGTTTAGAGTACCGCAGACAAGAAGGTCAGCGAGGTTTAGAGTACCGCAGCCCAGGGGGTTAGCGAAGGTTTACCCATATAGTTTTTTTTTATACGCTCCGGCTGAGGTTTCGCAGCCTGAAAATCGATTCCATTGGTCGTACGGCGGATAAGTAACAAGTACCTATACGCTGTGCGATTGGACCGCGCGTTAGTGGGTGCAATATTAGCGCAACGTGATACTCTTTTTACGAGCTTTGCGTAAAATTGCGGTACCATTAGCGCTGTATATAGCATACGCAAGCGTGATTTGTGTATAATAAAGGTTTAGGGAGTTTTCGCTGGTCTCTCTCAGGAAATATCCAACAACTTATATTTACTGGTAAGGGTAAGTTATTCCCAGATACTTCCAGTAAATAGAGGTTACATAGGGCCCAAAGTTGGGTACATCGCCTTCGCTATCGACAGTGTATGGTAGTACTGGTCAACGTGGGCGGTGAGCGGGTGAAGAGCGCTCAGAGAACTTTCACCGTTGCCTTATATTGAGTTTTTTTTTTTTTTTTTTTGTGTGGGATTAGCCGAAAGGACAATACCTGCAAAAATATGGGGGCCAGTTGCTCAAGTAAGGGACGTTCAACCAGGGTTCAGGTTGACATACCGCGGCCCAGGGGGTCAGCGAGGTTCATAATGTGTGAGAAGTATGGACCACACACACAAGTTTTGTGCAATTAATGGGAACGTATGACTGCGGAAGATAGGGAACCATTCCCTAAGGTAGGCAGTTTTGAACCAGAGGTATTGCAGAATTTAAGGATTAGGATATGTCTGATAAAATCCCGAAAACAAAGGGTCAGACACACACATTGTTTAAATTTATGGCAGCAAGAGGGCGATATGCTAAGATAATTAGCTCACGCAGCAGGTTCCAAACCTAGCAGGAAAATGATGGCAACCGCACCACCACCACCGTATATTGTAGGGGAGAAAGTGGCTACAGACAATGGCATATTGGTATCCGATAAGAGTATAGTTGATAAATGCACTAACGCTAACCCTTGCAAGTTGTATCCCATTTTAAACATTCCTCAGGACTGCGAGCAAGAAGATGATCCCAGCACGATATCGGCACTCTCTCTAGCAGCCACCATACAGAACACTCAGGTGGGCACGGCCCAACCAGTAAGATCAGTAGAAAGGCCCCCTAGCGGAGGGATAAGTGAGGTCGTGTCCACAGGTAAGTACGGTACCATACATTATGCAGAGACAATAGCACCTCAGATTGTGGAGTCAACTCAGAATGACGTAATTGCATTAAATCCTGTCAGGGTGATCACAGTCCCCAATGGGAAGACTGACGCTCAGGGATTCACTCCCATCAAGAACATTGCTATGCATTGTCCCTGGTCCCGGACAGAATTGAGGACAATCATGTCAGAATTTCCCGATCCCAGAAAGGATCTAGTCGCATGCCAGAGGTTCATTAAAGAATTAGGTAACTCCATCGAACACACAAACAAAGATTGGCGAACAGGGCTGCGAGTATGCTTACCTTCCAATATTGACCCCGCGAAATTCATTACTGATTGTAAATTAGACGCAGAAGTACCTCTCACTGATGAGTACACTCAGGAGAATGTACGACAAATCAATCTGCAATCAGGAGTATATTTCCCTACTGTTGTCAAATGGAATAAAATCTTTTCCATAAGACAAAAAGAAGGTGAAATGGCATCTGAATATTTCCACCGAGCACTGCAGGAAATGGCTAGATACACTGGGATCGAGGGCATTAAGAACAATGTACATCACAGGGAGGTAGCTGTGTCCGTATTAATGGATGGTTTAAAAGAGACATTAAGTACAATGGTACAAACCACTCTACCTAACTGGAGAGGTATCTCGGTGGCTGCATTAAGAGAGTCCGCTATCGAGCACGATCGGAACGTCATTAAGCACAGGGAGTCATAGGGGGATAAGCTGATGACAGTAAGTATAAATGCTCTTACAACGAAACCGCATCAGCCAAAACCCCAGACCCCTGATGGTAAGTCACGTGTAGTAGTATGCTATAACTGTCAGAAGGAAGGACATTTTGCACGGAATTGTAGGTATACAAACACACATAAGGTATACCGACCCCCTAGACCAGGATATGAACCACACTATAATACACATAATCGGGATCAGGGATCGCATAGGAGAAGTTATGAGCCACATGCAGGGGAAACAAGGAGGTTACCCACCTAGGAGAGACTGGCAGACCTCCGAAAATTCTCAGTTACCCCCCTCACATATTGTAGCTGCCAGTGCGCTGCGGGAGGGTCACAATATACAATAGGGGTTAGGCCACACCTGTAGTCTGCAGCCAGTGAAGTTGATTGCTAGCCTTGGTAGCGAACCGGAGGTCACAGTTGATGTAGCTGGTAGATCATTACCTTTTCTTGTAGATACAGGGGCGGCCAGGTCAGTGTTAAATTCAACGGTAGGTATGAAAACCACGGGTAAAACAATTTCGGCAATGGGAGTAACAGGAGTAGTGCAACACTACCCTTTGAGTAGACCTGCGGAGATTACGATAGGGCCTTTGCAGACCAAGCATTCCTTTTTGCTAGCTGCATCGGCTCCGACTAATCTACTTGGGAGAGATTTACTATGTAAAATGAGGTGTGTTATATATTGTACTCCTGAGGGTGTCTTCTTGGATATACCCGAGAATCACGTTCAGGAAGTGCAGGATGTGTTAGACACCCCACAAAGGTTAATGTCACACTCTGCTGTTATAGACAGGTGTCCATCAAAGGTAGAGGAAATGATCTCACGAATACCGGGATCCCTCTGGACCAAAGATGGACAAGACACTGGATTGATGGCGAATGTAGCTCCAGTAGTAGTACAAATAAAAGATGGTAGGATAGATCCAAAAATCCCTCAGTATCCTCTTAAAGCCAGAGGTGGAATTAGGAGTGTACCCAGTCATAGAGCGCTTGCTACAACAGGGCATCCTAGTCAAGACGTCCAGCACTGCCAATAGTCCCATCTTCCCTGTGAAAAAGAGTGGGGGGAGGGGTTACAGGCTAGTGCATGATCTAAGGGGGGATAAACAAGATAGTTGAGAGCCAATTCCCTGTAGTGCCAAATCCAGCTGTCATCCTCATGCAAATTCCCCCTACTGCAAAATTTTTCACTGTCATTGACCTCTGTTCTGCTTTCTTTTCTGTCCCTCTGCACACTGACAGCCAATACCTGTTTGCATTCACATACAGGGGAGTACAGTACACCTGGACTCGCCCTACCCCAAGGTTTCATTGACAGCCCAAGTATTTTCTCCCAGGCTTTGCATGACTGTTAACAATCCTTTCAACCTGAGAGCGGATCAGTATTAATACAGTATGTAGATGACTTACTGCTGTGTTCTGATTCACTCGAATCGTCCTTGAAAGACACGAAACAGCTTCTGTTTCACCTTTCTAATACGGGACACAAGGTTTCAAAGGATAAGTTGTAGCTGTGCCAGACCAGGGTAAAATATTTGGGACTTTGCTTGACGCAAGGACTTGGACACCTCACCGCTGATAGAATACAGGCGATTCGCGACATGACTCTGCCACAAACCCAGCAACAGATCCGCACTTTTCTTGAAATGTGTGGGTACTGCCGAAACTGGATCCCAGGGTTCTCCATACTGGCTTTACCTTTGCAAGAAATGGTCTCTTCGAACAAACCAGATCGGATCTCGCACACAGATGAGTCCGAACTGGTATTTGAGAGACTCAAACAGTGCCTATCACAGGCACCTGCATTAGGTATGCCAGATTATGGGAAACCCTTTGAATTGTACGGTACGGAAAGTGCTGGGTGTGCGGCAGGTGTCCTAACCCAGAGACATGGTGATGCCAGCAGGCCGGTAGCTTACTACAGTGCACAGTTGGACACCGTAGCGCGGTCTCTCCCCACATGCTTGCGAAGTGTTGCAGTGATAGCCTTGCTAGTAAGTAAAAGCGAAGACGTAGTGTTAGGACACAACCTGACAATCCATGCACTTCATGCAGTGTCAGCCTTACTGAACTCCGCCCAAACCAGACATGTCTCATCGGCACGGTTTACAAAGTGGGAATTAGCACTAATGGCCCCTGTAAACATCACCATAAAGAGATGCAGCGCACTAAATCCTGCAACTTATCTGCCGGGTGTGCCTGGACAGGCACAAAGGGTGGAGGATGAGAATGATGGTGAAGGAGGATTTAGTGCAGACACTGACACGCATGATTGTATGGAATACCTGAACCAGACTTTCACTGCAAGACCCGACATTAGTGACAACCCATTGGAAGGCGTAGATTTTACTTTTTTACACTGACTGTAGTTGCCACAGACAGATGGACTCGGGAGACCTGTGTACTGGATACGCAGTCGTAGATGACAGAGGTATCATAGAAGCTGAACCCCTGGGCCCACCGCACTCAGCACAAGTTGCTGAGCTGGTCGCCCTATCCAGAGCGTGTGAATTGGCCAAGGGTAAGTCAGCCAATATATACAAAGATTCTAGGTATGCCTTTGGAGTAGTGCATGATTTCGGGGCCCTATGGCGCCTCAGAAATTTCATGACGGCAGCTGGCACACCTGTAGCGCATGCATCCCACATAAAAAGACTTCTAACAGCGATACAAAAACCAGACAGAGTGGCTGTTATCAAGTGCAAAGCACACACTTACAACCAAGACCCAATCTCACTTGGTAACAGCCGGGCAGACGAAGCTGCTAAATCAGCAGCCAGCACCCCCATACAAACAGATATCACATCACTGATGACATTCAACACAATCAACACACAAAAATTAATTGAAATGCAAAATTTGTGTTCTCCACAGGAAAAGGCGGTCTGGAGGTCAAAGGGGTATGGCCAGGAGTCCTCAGGACTCTGGACAGGTGGACAGGGTAAGCCAGTGGCCCCCAGAGCATATCTTCCAAGCTTAGCTGAGGCGGCACACGGTCTGACTCATCTGGGTAAAGAGGGTATGTGTAGGCTGGTGAGAGCCTACTGGTGTGCGCCAGGATTCTCTTCTCATGCGGGTAAGAGAGCAATGACATGTCTTACTTGCTTGAGGAAAAATATTGGAAAGTCAATACCAACAGAACCATCCCATATCCCTCCGACAGACTGCCCTTTTCAGGTAATACAAATTGATTTCATACAGTTACCACCCTGTAGGAATTTAAAATGTGTTAGTCTGTATTGATGTGTTTTCCAATTGGGTAGAAGCGTTCCCTGCTGCCACAAATACTGCTACGTTCACTGCAAAGAAAATTGTGCAGGAATTTGTGTGTAGGTATGGTATCCCTAGAATAATTGAAAGCGATAGGGGTACCCATTTTACAGGTGAAGTCTTTCAGGTTATGTGCAAACTGATGGGAATTAATAGCAAGCTGCATACTCCGTACCGCCCACAGGCGAGTGCGAAGGTGGAGAGAGTAAACAGCACTATAAAGAATAAGCTGAGCAAAGTGATGGCTGAAACTGGATTGTTGTGGCCAGAAGCTTTGCCACTAGTATTGTACAGCATCAGAACCACTCCCAGGTCCCCACTTAACCTATCACCCTTTGAGATTCTTTTTGGTCGACAACCCTATTTAATGATAGACCCCCAGGATTATTTGAAATGCAATAACAAAGTGACTGTAAATAAGAATTTACTTACCGATAATTCTATTTCTCGGAGTCCGTAGTGGATGCTGGGGTTCCTGAAAGGACCATGGGGGGAATAGCGGCTCCCCAGGAGACAGGGCACAAAAAGTAAAGCTTTAGGATCAGGTGGTGTGCACTGGCTCCTCCCCCTATGACCCTCCTCCAAGCCTCAGTTAGGATACTGTGCCCGGACGAGCGTACACAATAAGGAAGGATTTTGAATCCCGGGTAAGACTCATACCAGCCACACCAATCACACTGTACAACCTGTGATCTGAACCCAGTTAACAGTATGATAACAGCGGAGCCTCTGAAAAGATGGCTCACAACAATAATAACCCGATTTTTGTAACTATGTACAAGTATTGCAGATAATCCGCACTTGGGATGGGCGCCCAGCATCCACTACGGACTCCGAGAAATAGAATTATCGGTAAGTAAATTCTTATTTTCTCTATCGTCCTAGTGGATGCTGGGGTTCCTGAAAGGACCATGGGGATAATACCAAAGCTCCCAAAACGGGCGGGAGAGTGCGGATGACTCTGCAGCACCGAATGAGAGAACTCCAGGTCCTCCTTAGCCAGGGTATCAAATTTGTAGGATTTTACCAACGTGTTTGCCCCTGACTAAATAGCCGCTCGGCAAAGTCGTAAAGCCGAGACCCCTCGGGCAGCCGCCCAAGATAAGCCCACCTTCATTGTGGAATGGGCATTTACATATTTTGGCTGTGGCAGGCCTGCCACAGAATGTGCAAGCTGAATTGTATTACACATCCAACTAGCAATAGTCTGCTTAGAAGCAAGAGCACCCAGTTTGTTGGGTGCATACAGGATAACAGCAAGTCAGTTTTCCTGACTCCAGCCGTCCTGGAACCTATATTTACAGGGCCCTGACAACATCTAGCAACCTGGAGTCCTCCAAGTCCCTAGTAGGCGCAAGGCACCAAAATAAGCTGGTTCAGGTGAAACACTGACACCACCTTAGGGAGAGAACTGGGGACGAGTCCGCAGCTCTGCCCTGTCCAAATGGACAACCAGATATGGGCTTTTTTGAGAAAAAAACCACCAATTTGACACTCGCCTGGTCCAGGCCAGGGCCAAGAGCATGGTCACTTTTCATGTGAGATGCTTCAAATCCACAGATTTGACTGGTTTTAAACCAATGTGATTTGAGGAATCCCAGAACTACGTTGAGATCCCACAGTGCCACTGGAGGCACAAAAGGGGGTTGTATATGCAATACTCCCTTGACAAACTTCTGGACTTCAGGAACTGAAGCCACTTCTTTCTGGAAGAAAATCGACAGGGCCGAAATTTGAACCTTAATGGACCCCAATTTGAGGCCCATAGACACTCCTGTTTGCAGGAAATGCAGGAATCGACCGAGTTGAAATTTCTTCGTGGGGCCTTTCTGGCCTCACACCACGCAACATATTTTTGCCACATGTGGTGATAATGTTGTGCGGTCACCTCCTTTCTGGCTTTGACCAGGGTAGGAATGACCTCTTCCGGAATGCCTTTTTCCCTTAGGATCCGGCGTTCCACCGCCATGCCGTCAAACGCAGCTGCGGTAAGTCTTGGAACAGACATGGTACTTGCTGAAACAAGTCCCTTCTTAGCGGCAGAGGCCATAAGTCCTCTGTGAGCATCTCTTGAAGTTCCGGGTACCAAGTCCTTCTTGGCCAATCCGGAGCCATGAGTATAGTTCTTACTCCTCTACGTCTTATAAGTCTCAGTACCTTAGGTATGAGAAGCAGAGGATGGAACACATACACCGACTGGTACATCCATGGTGTTACCAGAACGTCCACAGCTATTGCCTGAGGGTCTCTTAACCTGGCGCAATACCTGTCCCGTTTTTTGTTCAGACGGGACGCCATCATGTCCACCTTTGGTATTTCCCAACGGTTTACAATCATGTGGAAAACTTCCCGATGAAGTTTCCACTCTGCCGGGTGGAGGTCGTGCCTGCTGAGGAAGTCTGCTTCCCAGTTTCCATTCCCGGAATGAAACACTGCTGACAGTGCTATCACATGATTTTCCGCCCAGCGAAAAGTCCTTGCAGTTTTTGCCATTGCCCTCCTGCTTCTTGTGCCGCCCTGTCTATTTACGTGGGCGACTGCCGTGATGTTTTTCCCACTGGATCAATACCGGCTGACCTTGAAGCAGAGGTCTTGCTAAGCTTAGAGTATTATAAATTCACCCTTAGCTCTAGTATATTTATGTGGAGAAAAGTCTCCAGACTTGATCACACTCCCTGGAAATTTTTTCCTTGTGTGACTGCTCCCCAGCCTCTCGGGCTGGCCTCCGTGGTCACCAGCATCCAATCCTGAATGCCGAATCTGCGGCCCTCTAGAAGATGAGCACTCTGTAACCACCACAGGAGAGACACCCTTGTCCTTGGATATAGGGTTATCCGCTGATGCATCTGAAGATGCGATCCGGACCATTTGTCCAGCAGATCCCACTGAAAAATTCTTGCGTGAAATCTGCCGAATGGAATTGCTTCGTAGGAAGTCACCATCTTTACCAGGACCCTTGTGCAATGATGCACTGATTTTAGGAGGTTCCTGACTAGCTCGGATAACTCCCTGGCTTTCTCTTCCGGGAGAAACACCTTTTTCTGGACTGTGTCCAGAATCATCCCTAGGCACAGCAGACTTGTCGTCGGGATCAGCTGCGATTTTGGAATATTTAGAATCCACCCGTGCTGTTGTAGCAGTATCCGAGATAGTGCTACTCCGACCTCCAACTGTTCCCTGGACTTTGCCCTTATCAGGAGATCGTCCAAGTAAGGGATAATTAAGACGCCTTTTCTTCGAAGAAGAATCATCATTTCGGCCATTACCTTGGTAAAGACCCGGGGTGCCGTGGACAATCCAAACGGCAGCGTCTGAAACTGATAGTGACAGTTCTGTACCACGAACCTGAGGTACCCTTAGTGAGAAGGGCAAATTTTGGACATGGAGGTAAGCATCCCTGATGTCTCGGGACACTATATAGTCCCCTTCTTCCTGGTTCGTTATCACTGCTCTGAGTGACTCCATCTTGATTTGAACCTTTGTAAGTGTTCACATTTTTTTAGATTTAGAATAGGTCTCACCTAGCCTTCTGGCTTCAGTACCACAATATAATGTGGAATAATACCCCTTTTCTTGTTGTAGGAGGGGTAATTTGATTATCACCTGCTGGGAATACAGCTTGTGAATTGTTTCCCATACTGCCTCCTTGTCGGAGGGAGAACTTGGTAAACCAGACTTCAGGAGCCTGCGAAGGGGAAACGTCTCGACATTCCAATCTGTATCCCTGGGATACTACATGTAGGATCCAGGGGTCCTGTACGGTCCCAGCGTCATGCTGAGAGCTTGGCAGAAGCGGTGGAACGCTTCTGTTCCTGGGAATGGGCTGCCTGCTGCAGTCTTCTTCCCTTTCCTCTATCCCTGGGCAGATATGACTCTTATAGGGACGAAAGGACTGAGGCTGAAAAGACGGTGTCTTTTTCTGCAGAGATGTGACTTAGGGTAAAAACGGTGGATTTTCCAGCAGTTGCCGTGGCCACCAGGTCCGATGGACCGACCCCAAATAACTCCTCTTCCTTTATACGGCAATACACCTTTGTGCCGTTTGGAATCTGCATCACCTGACCACTGTCGTGTCCATAAACATCTTCTGGCAGATATGGACATCGCACTTACTCTTGATGCCAGAGTGCAAATATCCCTCTGTGCATCTCGCATATATAGAAAATGCATCCTTTAAATGCTCTATAGTCAATAAAATACTGTCCCTGTCAAGGGTATCAATATTTTTAGTCAGGGAATCCGACCAAGCCACCCCAGCTCTGCACATCCAGGCTGAGGCGATCGCTGGTCGCAGTATAACACCAGTATGTGTGTAAATACTTTTTATGATATTTTCCAGCCTCCTGTCAGCTGGCTCCTTGAGGACGGCCCTATCTATAGACGGTACCGCCACTTGTTTTGATAAGCGTGTGAGCGCCTTATCCACCCTAAGGGGTGTTTCCCAACGCGCCCTAACTTCTGGCGGGAAAGGGTATACCGCCCATAATTTTCTATCGGGGGGAACCCACGCATCATCACACACTTCATTTAATTTATCTGATTCAGGAAAAACTACGGTAGTTTTGTCACATCCCACATAATACCCTCTTTTGTGGTACTTGTAGTATCAGAAATATGTAACACCTCCTTCATTGCCCTTAACGTGTGGCCCTAATAAGGAATACGTTTGTTTATTCACCGTCGACACTGGATTCAGTGTCTGTGTCTGTGTCGACCGACTAAAGTAAACGGGCGTTTTAAAACCCCTGACGGTGTTTCTGAGACGTCTGGACCGGTACTAATTGTTTGTCGGCCGTCTCATGTCGTCAACCGACCTTGCAGCGTGTTGACATTATCACGTAATTCCCTAAATAAGCCATCCATTCCGGTGTCGACTCCCTAGAGAGTGACATCACCATTACAGGCAATTGCTCCGCCTCCTCACCAACATCGTCCTCATACATGTCGACACACACGTACCGACACACAGCACACACACAGGGAATGCTCTGATAGAGGACAGGACCCACTAGCCCTTTGGAGAGACAGAGGGAGAGTTTGCCAGCACACACCAAAAACGCTATAATTATATAGGGACAACCTTATATAAGTGTTTTCCCTTATAGCATCTTTTATATATTTCTAACGCCAAATTAGTGCCCCCCCCTCTCTGTTTTAACCCTGTTTCTGTAGTGCAGTGCAGGGGAGAGCCTGGGAGCCTTCCCTCCAGCCTTTCTGTGAGGGAAAATGGCGCTGTGTGCTGAGGAGATAGGCCCCGCCCCTTTTTCGGCGGGCTCGTCTCCCGCTCTTTAATGGATTCTGGCAGGGGTTAAATATCTCCATATAGCCCCCGGAGGCTATATGTGAGGTATTTTTAGCCAAAAAAGGTTTTCATTTGCCTCCCAGGGCGCCCCCCTCCCAGCGCCCTGCACCCTCAGTGACTGCCGTGTGAAGTGTGCTGAGAGGAAATGGCGCACAGCTGCAGTGCTGTGCGCTACCTTAAGAAGACTGAGGAGTCTTCTGCCGCCGATTCTGGACCTCTTCTCGTTTCAGCATCTGCAAGGGGGCCGGCGGCGAGGCTCCGGTGACCATCCAGGCTGTACCTGTGATCGTCCCTCTGGAGCTAATGTCCAGTAGCCAAAGAAGCCAATCCATCCTGCACGCAGGTGAGTTCACTTCTTCTCCCCTAAGTCCCTCGTTGCAGTGATCCTGTTGCCAGCAGGACTCACTGTAAAATAAAAAACCTAAGCTAAACTTTTCTAAGCAGCTCTTTAGGAGAGCCACCTAGATTGCACCCTTCTCGGCCGGGCACAAAAATCTAACTGAGGCTTGGATGAGGGTCATAGGGGGAGGAGCCAGTGCACACCACCTGATCCTAAAGCTTTACTTTTTGTGCCCTGTCTCCTGGGGAGCCGCTATTCCCCCCATGGTCCTTTCAGGAACCCCAGCATCCACTAGGACGATAGAGAAAAATATTTGGTTAAGATGAGCCAGCAGCTGAGGAATCAAAACAGAAATCTAAAGCTGGTGATTCCTGACCTGCCAAACAGTAATTGTCATGACATTGAACCTGGGGATTATGTAATGATTCGAAATTTTCTACGCTCAGGTTGCCTCATTGACAGGTGGGAAGGACCATACCAAGTCTTACTAACCAGCACGACAGCATTAAAGGTTGCCGAAAGAGAGACTTGGGTCCACTCGTCCCACTGTAAGAAGGTCGCTGACCCAGAGAGAACCCGTGACAAAGAGCAGAGTGTAGAGAACATCGTATCACTGGAGTGTGTGTTCCGGGAAGGTTGAGAGGCAGGACTGTTGAGACGGCACCTGAGCGCAGAGAACAACAAGACCAGAGGCGGTTGTCGCACCAGATTTTCTTTTTTTTATTTTCTCCATCTCCCACTACCCTCCTTCTCTTCTTCCCTTTCTCCCCCTTCTTGTTTCCTTTCTCTTCCCTTAACAAGATGGACTTCCCCCAAGAGACTGCGTTCCATGTTTTCCTGTTAATCCTGTTGTTGACCAGAACAGTCTGTTTCGGTGAGAGTCCCAGAGAGGTCGAGAAGGGATCTGGAATAGGTTCTGATGGCGAGGATGGATTTGTAGAATTCCAAGAGCAACACATCACTCGAGCAAAGGCGAGTATCAGAAATCGATCTGGTAGTCAGGGAGCTCGGAGGCACTGTGAAGGGTTATTGGCTGAGGAAAATTGCATTTGTAGGAATTGTGAGAACATAGTTGAGGATGGGTGCATCCAGAGATGTCAGTCCAGCCTTAATATCAACATGGACCGTCATCCATTGAGTGATTACCACTCACTAGTGGGTAAGGTCTTAAACCAGACAGAATGCTGGGTGTGCTCACAAGTACCTCAAGGTCAGAGCAAGTTAGGATTAGTACCGTACCCTTTAGCAATAGATGAGGTACTCGAATTACGGGGTGGGAGACCGGTGGACAAGACATTTTATATTTCTAGGCCCCCTAGTTTGAAGCTCCACCAGTATCATGTAGATAGATCCTTACTGTGTTTCAACATTTCCAATTACCGAAAACCAGGAAATTGGGAGGTGACATGGAATAACCAGACCATGGCCTTTTCGCATAGAGCTGATAGGATACCCATAGACTCTGAACTTGTACGCAAAATAGCCAACAGTGGAAGGTATTTTCGGTATAGGTATACTCGTGGAAGCAAGACCATGTGTGTTGGAGAAGCATCACCAGGGTACTGTGCTCATATCATCCAGCCTGATACCTGTACTGAGCAGATGGGAGAACTAGGGATTGGGTTTTTCACTTGGAAAGTTTGTAATATGGTAATGTCATATTCTGTCCCATATGTTCTCCCCGATGATGCCTATTTCATATGTGGGAGGAAGGCGTATAAGTGGCTTGCCCCGAACTCAGAGGTATTGTGTTATGTTGGAAGAGTGTTGCCAGAGGTCAAGACCATAACCCATGATAAGATGAAAGACGTTCACCGCAGTGCTCAGGCTCCTTATACTCATACTCACTATGAACACATCGTTAAGAGACACCTTATAGATAGGACAGAGCACGCAGCCTCTGATTTGATCCACGAATCCACCGGTATTCAATTCCTTCTCGCATTAGACATCACCCGTACTGCCAGAGGAATTATAAATTATAGGTATATCCATGCGCTAGCGAACTTGATAGATAATATCACTGAGATGTATGACGACACCTTCAGGTATACGGGTAGGGAGTTGCAAGCTGACAAGACAGAACTGATCCAGCATAGGATGGTCCTCAATTATATCACAGCCATGACGGGTGGGTACTGTGTCACTTTGGCAACTCAATATGGTGTGAAGTGCTGCACGTATATTACAAACAGCACTGACTACCCCACAGAGATTATCGATCAAAAGATGGATGATATATTGCAGTTGAAGTGGGAGTTCCGGAGGAGACACAACCTCACCCTGACCGCTGTGGGTAATGAGCTGACCGGCTGGGTCTCATGGTTGAACCCAAGAAATTGGTTCTCAGGATTAGGAGAGTGGGCTCAAAATGTTATTATGAGTGTAGGAAAGTTTCTCCTTTGTATCCTGGGAGTCGTCATAATTATTGGTTTGATATTTAGGTATATTCGAATTCTGATGCGGCGCAAGCACGGCACAAAATTGATGAGTTTAAGGAGCGGGGGCATTGTTACAGCAGCAGATTTAATTTACGACCCATCCATAGAGACAGTGTTATGATAAGGATTGCAAATGAATTCCATGGCCTGTTTCTTTCACCCGTTTTTCCTTTGTCTCCCCCTCTGCCCAGATACACCGACGGAAAAGACATCGATCCTACCCAAGAATGAAAATGAAAATTATGTGAATGTATTTTAGATATGTGTCTTATCTTCATTTCTACAACCTTCAGTTAGTGACACACATAGTCGACAGGTGATATCCACATAAACTAGCACTCACATATGTTCCCCCTCCATGTATCATCAACTAAATGTGCACCCCATTTGTTGGAACAAAAAGCCGAAAAGATCTCGGTAGTGTTTGTTGGCCCACTTACAGACCCTTAATACGGGATAAGAAGGATTTAATGTATACTTCGCAATACCTCAAAGCTTATCTAGAACATGTACGGCACGATGATGCATGCCCCTCAGACATGGATTCATACATACATGCTTTATACTATCCCACTAGGTCATACATTTCCCGCCTACATCTCTCCTCCTACCATCCAATCGTCTGTAGATATTGTATTGATATTTTTCTGTTTAGTGTTTAGATAGTGGCAGTTATTGTTGACTGCCAAAGGGTGGACTGTCAAAGTCGAAAAATATTACAGAACACGCAGCATGTATAAAATACACACACATGCCCACTGCGCGTGCACTTGTTCCGCCGTGCATGCACATATCCGCAATTTGCGTATGGTCGCTCCCGCGGTCCTGCGCGTGGTATGGGTATTTACGGCGGAGTTTGTGAACGCATGGAGGGCTATCAAAACATTACATATTTAATCCAAATAGTGCACATTGTACACATAGTCCACATGCACCACATCAGCAAGTATCAACAGTTTAAATGATTTCAGAACAAAGGGATTCACCTTTGCATGGTAGGAGGGGACAGACTAAGGTTATAAGGTGGTGTCTTGTATCCAGCTGTAGGGTATTTTAAGGGTAACATTCCGGTGTTGGTTTGCGGAAGATCGCATGTTCCTGTGGATAGTTATGTGCAGAAGCAGAATATAGATATAAACTGTATTTACTGTAGATTATGTATGCGGCGGGAATCCAGAGGAGACCACCCACAAGAGCAGTTGAGAAAGACATCGCCCACCTTTTCAAATCAACCTATGACCTCTCCTGTACTGTAAAGATGCATCCCTGTGTCCAATGGACAAAGGGATTACAGTATCCATTGTATTGCTTTTGGAAGTATTGTATAAAAAGCCTGTTGCTGCCTGGCCGGTCAGAAGACTCTCAACGCTATCTACCTGATTAGCGGAGGACTGGACCAGGAAGCGCATGCGAATATTGTCACGTATGTACATTGACTGTAGCCATTTACTCTGTTGTATTGAAGTGCATAATTAGTATTGTTAAACCCCCTTTCAGATATATTACTATGTGGTGTCGGAACCCAGTGATTAACTACAAATCGGAGTTGTGTCCTCTTTTCCCTGCTAGGGTTTAAAGTGTATTACATTTACTAACTGTATAAGGTTCAAAAGTGTATTAATAAGGTGTGTACGCGCTGCGGGTACTTTGTACCGTCAGCGCTGCATCATTGCAGTGCTTTGCTGCATAAGGTGTGAAGTGTAATATCATTGCATTGCATTACTACGAAGGTTTAAGGTGTATTAATTGAGTGTGTACGCGCTGCGTGTACTCAGTACCCCCAGCGCGGCGTTTATACGCAGAGTCCGTACACGGTACGGGACTCGTTACGCAAATAGCGTAAAAGGTACATAAAGTGCATATTAAATTTAGCGGCCGTAGCGGCTCCATGGCAAAGGTGTGTTTAAAGGTATAGCTTTATGGTTTAAGATAATATCGACATTATCACACCTTTGGCAGCAATTACAGCCTCAAGTCTTTTTGAATATGATGCCTCAAGCTTAGCTCACCTATCTTTAGGCCGTTTCGCCTATTCCTCTTTGCAGCACCTCTCAAGCTCCATCAGGTTGGATGGGAAGCGTCGGTGCACAGCCATTTTCAAATCTCTCCAGAGATGTTCAATCGGATTCAAGTCTGGGCCACTCGAGGACATTCACAGAGTTGTCCTGAAGCCACTCCTTTGATATCTTGGCTGTGTGCTTAGGGTCGTTGTCCTGCTGAAAGATGAACTGTCACCCCAGTCTGAGGTCAAGAGCGCTCTGGAGCAGGTTTTCATCCAGGATGTCTCTCTACATTGCTGCATTCATCTTTCCCTCTATCCTGACTAGTTGGTTTAGTTGCCTGAGGAGTGAACTGTATATAGAACCATTGGATGAGAACACTAGGTGAAAAATAATATAACGAATATGTTTAGTTTATTATTCAGCTGCAGCTATGTATGCATTTGTATATATACTGTTACTGTGCTGTATAATATTATAATTGTGTGGTGGAAGTGACCAGGCATGTTTGCCTAAGGAGTGAATTGTAATAAAACCATTATGGGTGAGAGCACCAGGTAAAATATAGTATAATGAACATGTTTAGTTTATTATCCATCTGCAGGTATTTATGCATCTGTATATATACTGTTACTTTGCTGTATGATATCATCATTGTGTGGTGGAAGTGACCAGGCATATTCATGGACCTGAGGAAACTGGGCATGTAAGTTTATAATGCTACTAGCAGACTTGTCTGTCACAGCAATAAGGAATTGAGGCACAGTAAAATAAAACAAAAAGTTAATATTTTTATATATCCTATAAATGGGTGTAACACATTTTTCTGTAAGGTATGTCTGTTGCTTTTAGACAAATTTACTGTCACACAGTGTTAAAAATAGCTTTTTAGACAACCGTTTGTACTTTAATTTATATACACACACACACACATACATACATACATACATACATACATATACGCACGCACATGCTTTCCCGTATAAAAATTATGTTTGCAACCAAAGAAATATTTAATTGAAGTTGTATGTTATTTTCCTTGGAAACAAATAGTGAACAACTTTTTTCTCTCTGGTGTAGTTTTCACATTTTTAGATGTAACTCTGCTCTATTACATATAGATATATGTATGTTCTACATTGCAGCTCTGACTTTTTAATGGTTCGCATTACTGCCCACAGCACTGAGGTCATGCGTTTGATAGGTCATTCATTTGATTCCCACCATGGCCATAACTGTCAGGAGCGAGTGTGTGTGTGTGTGTGTGTACATGTGGTGGGGTATATAGTGTGTGAGCTCCACTGGGGCAGGGACTGAAGTGAATGGCCAAATATTCTCTATAAAGTGCTGCAGAATATGTGTGCTCTATATAAATAGGTGGTAATAAATAAATAATTGTGGGGTATTTTTTACATCAAAGGGCCAATTCCAATTTACACCATTTAAAAAATATATATTTTATTATATTTAAATGAATCGTTGGACCCTTACTTGAATTACTTACATCACACTATTGCTAGCAGGCACTTGGCATGATAACTAAACTAAACACGCGAATCTACAATTACATGTTGGTGACAATTACGGTTGTGTATGCAGATGGTTATATAATCTGATGGTACATTGGTTGCCCTGTGAATTGAGGTCTGTGCTTTGCTGTTGCAGGAGGATCCACTTGTACTGAATGAAATTCGGGAAGATCTTCGGTCAGAATGTGAGAAATTTGGGCAAGTGAAGAAAGTGCTTATATTTGATGTAGGTAACTAGCGATGTAAGCAGAGATCTGTATTTTTTTTCTAACAAATAGAGAATATTTTTCACCTTGTAAAGGGCAACTAAAACATTTCATTCAGCAGCATTAGAAACTGTTTACCCTGCAGGGGAGGGCATGACCAGAGAGCTCTTCGGCTGCCCCTAAAGTAATAAAAGCAGCCAATGTGGCTTTCTGTCTGAGAAATGGCCCGTAGGGTGTAAGCGCTTTACAAATACAAAGTTAATTCAATGTGAAATTGTCTTTTAGATACATTGTTCATTATTCAGTAGTCGATCAAACAATTTTCAGATTCATTTTTTGTTTTGTTTTTATTTAGATGCAGTAGAATTTGTTGCAACTTTTTTTTACCTTTTTATAATTGTATTTTGAATGTGGCAGCAGGTATACAGTATTGTCTGGTGTTTGTTTGTTTCCCTTAAATTCTTTGAGGCTGGGTTGTAGAAACTGAAGGCCTTTTCATAATCCCTAAGTATTCAGTATAAATATCTCCTTAATGCTTTACTAATATCATCTGTAGTATCAGTATATCTGACATTCGGTGTATTGCCTCTGTGAATACTGTTGTATGACTTGTCTAGCTTTTAAATTTTTATTTTGTTGTTCTGTTTTAGCGGCATCCAGATGGAGTCGCATCCGTATCCTTTAAAGAGGCGGATGAAAGCGACGCCTGCATACTGGCTCTAAATGGGAGGTGGTTTGGTGGTCGCCAGCTCGCTGTGGAAGCATGGGACGGTGTAACAGATTATCAGGTATTGTAGAGCTCCAGTGCTGACATTACAGCTTGCATGTATTCTCCAGTCTGGTTAGTCGCATGAACCAAACAAGGGCCTGACTGCATGTTCAATAACATGCGTAGTGCAGCCATAAAGATGAGGAAAAGTTGCATGTCCTTTTGATTGTGTACTGCTTATATTTTAATTACTTTAAGTTTACGTTTAATTAAGTTAGGTATCACTGTCATCAAGAATGAAATAAGAGCGTGTCATTTTCCAAACGCACACCAGGAGTACGTGTGTATAATAATGTAATGTGCTACCAAACAACTATCTGTGGGTCAACATAAAATAAGCTTGTTTAGTTTAAGTGAAGGAGATGCTCACAGACAGGTTGGGTTGCTCAGTATAGTTGCCAGAATTTCCACTGCTGGATTTCAATGAGAGGAAACAAGGATAACATGAAGTGTTGTGTCTCCATTGCTGATTGAGGATTGTATCTATACTATGCTTGGGACCTCAGATTTTCAGTGCTTGAAGTGGAGGAGTTTACAGTGTGAGCCCAGCGGTGCCTTAGTTGCAGATGTTACTTATCTTCTGTAAATGTCATTCCGTAGCTTCTATAGTTTCCCTTTTTACTAAATGGGACTTTATGCATACTTTACTTTCAATTTTATAGACAATTGAAAAATGTTATTTCTCTGACGTCCTAAGTGGATGCTGGGACTCCGTAAGGACCATGGGGAATAGCGGCTCCGCAGGAGACTGGGCACAACTAAAAGAAAGCTTTAGACTAACTGGTGTGCACTGGCTCCTCCCACTATGACCCTCCTCCAGACTTCAGTTAGAATCTTGTGCCCGGCTGAGCTGGATGCACACTAGGGGCTCTCCTGAGCTCCTAGAAAGAAAGTATATTTTAGGTTTTTTATTTTACAGTGAGATCTGCTGGCAACAGACTCACTGCAGCGAGGGACTAAGGGGAGAAGAAGCGAACCTACCTGACTGGAGGCAGCTTGGGCTTCTTAGGCTACTGGACACCATTAGCTCCAGAGGGATCGAACACAGGACCCGACCTCGATCGTTCGGTCCCGGAGCCGCGCCGCCGGCCCCCTTACAGAGCCAGAAGCAAGAAGTGTTCCGGAAAATCGGCGGCAGAAGACTTCTGTCTTCAACAAGGTAGCGCACAGCACTGCAGCTGTGCGCCATTGCTCCTCATGCACACCTCACACTCCGGTCACTGATGGGTGCAGGGCGCTGGGGGGGGGGGCGCCCTGAGGGCAATATAATACACCTTGGCTGGCAAATCTACACCATATATAGTCAGGAAGGCTATATAGGTGTAAAAATACCCCTGCCAGAATTCCAGAAAAAGCGGGAGAAGTCCGCCGGAAAAGGGGCGGGGCTATCTCCCTCAGCACACTGGCGCCATTTTTCCCTCACAGCTCCGCAGGAAGGACGCTCCCTGGCTCTCCCCTGCAGTGTCAAGCTACATAAGGGTAAAAAAAGAGAGGGGGGGCACTAAATTTAGGCGCAGTATATATAATATAAGCAGCTATAAGGGAAAAAACACTCATTTATAGTGGGATCCCTGTGTTATATAGCGCTCTGGTGTGTGCTGGCATACTCTCTCTCTGTCTCCCCAAAGGGCTTTGTGGGGTCCTGTCCTCTGTCAGAGCATTCCCTGTGTGTATGCGGTGTGTCGGTACGGCTGTGTCGACATGTTTGATGAGGAGGCTTTTGTGGAGGCGGAGCAAGTGCCGATAAATGTGATGTCACCCCCTGCGGGGTCGACACCTGAGTGGATGGTTCTATGGAAGGAATTACGCGACCGTGTCGACTCCTTGCATAAAAGGTTTGACGACATACCAAATATGGGACAGCCGGCTTCTAAGCCTGTGCCTGCCCAGGCGTCTCAAAAGCCATCAGGGGCTCTAAAACTCCCGCTACCTCAGATGGCAGACACAGATGTCGACACGGATACTGACTCCAGTGTCGACGACGATGAGACTAATGTAACTTCCAATAGGGCCACACGTTATATGATTGAGGCAATGAAAAATGTGTTGCATATTTCTGATGTTACCCCAGGTACCACAAAAAAGGGTATTATGTTTGGAGAGAAAAAACTACCAGTTGTTTTTCCTCCATCTGAGGAATTAAATGAAGTGTGTGAAGAAGCGTGGGCTTCCCCCGATAAGAAACTGGTAATTTCTAAGAGGTTACTAATGGCGTACCCTTTCCCGCCAGAGGATAGGTCACGTTGGGAAACATCCCCTAGGGTGGATAAAGCGCTCACACGATTGTCAAAGAAGGTGGCACTACCGTCTCCGGATACGGCCGCCCTGAAGGAACCTGCTGATAGAAAGCAGGAGGCTATCCTGAAGTCTGTATATACACACACAGGTGTTATACTGAGACCAGCTATTGCTTCAGCATGGATGTGCAGTGCTGCAGCTGCGTGGTCAGATTCCCTGTCGGAAAATATTGATACCCTAGACAGGGACACTATATTGCTAACCGTAGAGCATATTAAAGACGCACTCTTATACATGAGGGATGCACAGAGGGATATTTGCCGGCTGGCATCTAAAATAAGTGCAATGTCCATTTCTGCCAGGAGAGGGTTATGGACTCGGCAGTGGACAGGAGATGCAGATTCTAAAAGGCACATGGAAGTTTTGCCTTATAAGGGTGAGGAGTTGTTCGGGGATGGTCTCTCGGACCTCGTTTCCACAGCAACAGCTGGGAAGTCTACATTTCTCTAACGTCCTAGTGGATGCTGGGGACTCCGTCAGGACCATGGGGAATAGCGGCTCCGCAGGAGACAGGGCACAAAAGCAAGCTTTTAGGATCACATGGTGTGTACTGGCTCCTCCCCCTATGACCCTCCTCCAAGCCTCAGTTAGGTTTTTGTGCCCGGCCGAGAAGGGTGCAATCTAGGTGGCTCTCTTAAAGAGTTACTTAGAAAAAGTTTTTAGGTTCTTTATTTTCAGTGAGTCCTGCTGGCAACAGGCTCACTGCATCGAGGGACTTAGGGGAGAGATTTTCAACTCACCTGCGTGCAGGATGGATTGGATTCTTAGGCTACTGGACATAGCTCCAGAGGGAGTCGGAACACAGGGCTCGCCCTGGGGTTCGTCCCGGAGCCGCGCCGCCGACCCCCCTTGCAGACGCTGAAGATGAAGAGGTCCGGAACCAGGCGGCAGAAGACTCTCAGTCTTCATCAGGTAGCGCACAGCACTGCAGCTGTGCGCCATTGTTGTCAGCACACTTCACACAGCGGTCACGGAGGGTGCAGGGCGCTGGGGGGGGGGGCGCCCTGGGCAGCAATGTATAATACCTGTATGGCGAAAAATACATCACATATAGCCCTTGAGGCTATATGGATGTATTTAACCCCTGCCAGATATCTAAAACTCCGGAGAAGAAGCCCGCCGAAAAGGGGGCGGGGCCTATTCTCCTCAGCACACAGCGCCATTTTCCCTCACAGAAAGGCTGGTGGGAAGGCTCCCATGCTCTCCCCTGCACTGCACTACAGAAACAGGGTTAAAACAGAGAGGGGGGGCACTGATTTGGCGATATGTATATATATTAAAATGCTATAAGGGAGGAACACTTATATAAAGGTTGTCCCTGGATAATTATAGCGTTTTGGTGTGTGCTGGCAAACTCTCCCTCTGTCTCCCCAAAGGGCTAGTGGGTCCTGTCCTCTATCAGAGCATTCCCTATGTGTGTGCTGTATGTCGGTACGTGTGTGTCGACATGTATGAGGAAAATATTGGTGAGGAGGCGGAGCAAATTGCCTGTAATGGTGATGTCACTCTCTAGGGAGTCGACACCGGAATGGATGGCTTATTTATGGAAATTACGTGACAATGTCAACACGCTGCAAGCCGGTTGACGACATGAGAGGGCCGGCGAACAAATTAGTATCTGTCCAGGCGTCTCAAACACCGTCAGGGGCTGTAAAATGCCCATTTACCTCAGTCGGTCGACACAGACCCAGACACGGACACTGATTTCAGTGTCGACGGTGAAGAAACAAACGTATTTTCTTTTAGGGCCACACGTTAAGGGCAATGAAGGAGGTGTTACATATTTCTGATACTCCAAGTACCACAAAAAAGGGTATTATGTGTGAGGTGAAAAAACTACCTGTAGTTTTTCCTGAATCAGATAAATTAAATGAAGTGTGTGATGATGCGTGGGTTTCCCCCGATAGAAAATTATTGGCGGTATACCCTTTCCCGCCAGAAGTTAAGGCGCGGTGGGAAACACCCCTCAGGGTGGATAAGGCGCTCACACGCTTATCAGAACAAGTGGCGGTACCATCTACGGATAGGGCCGTACTTAAGGAGCCAGCTGATAGGAGGCTGAAAAATATCCTAAAAAGTATACACACACATGCTGGTGTTATACTGCGACCAGCGATCGCCTCAGCCTGGATGTGCAGAGCTGAGGTGGCTTGGTCGGATTCCCTGACTAAAAATATTGATATTTTATTGACTATAGAGCATTTAAAGGATGCATTTCTATATATGCGAGATGCGCAGAGGGATATTTGCACTCTGGCATCAAGAGTAAATGCGATGTCCATATCTGCAAGAAGATGTTTATGGACACGACAGTGGTCAGGTGATGCAGATTCCAAACGGCACAAAGATGTATTGCCGTATAAAGGGGAGGAGTTATTTGGGGTCGTTCCATGGGACCTGGTGGCCAGGGCAACTGCTGGAAAATCCACCGTTTTTTACCCTAAGTCACATCTCTGCAGAAAAAGACACCGTCTTTTCAGCCTCAGTCCTTTCGTCCCTATAAGAGTCATATCTGCCCAGGGATAGAGGAAAGGGAAGAAGACTGCAGCAGGCAGCCCATTCCCAGGAACAGAAGCCCTCCACCGCTTCTACCAAGTTCTCAGCATGACGCTGGGACCGTACAGGACCCCTGGATCCTACAAGTAGTATCCAAGGGGTACAGATTGGAATGTCGAGAGGTTTCCCGCCTCGCAGGTTCCTGTAGTCTGCTGTACCAATGTCTCCCTCCGACAGGGAGGCAGTATTGAAAACAATTCACAAGCTGTATTCCCAGCAGGTGATAATAAATTTACCCCTCCGACAACAAGGAAAGGGGTATTACTCCACACTATATGGTGGTACTGAAGGCTAGGTGAGACCTATTCTAAATCTGAAAAATTTGAACACTTACAAGGGTTCAAATCCAGATGGAGTCACTCAGAGCAGTGATAGCAAAGAACAAGGGGACTATATGGTGTCCCGGGACATCAGGGATGCTTACCTCCATGTCCCAAAATTTGCCTTTTCTCACCAAGGGTACCTCAGGTTCGTGGTACAGAACTGTCACTATCAGTTTCAAGACGATGCCGTTGGATTGTCCAAGGCACCCCGGGTCCTTACCAAGGTAATGACCGAAAGGAGGATTCGTCTTCAAAGAAAATGGACGACCTCCTGATAAGAACAAGGTCCAGAGAACAGTTGGAGGTCGGAGTAGCACTATCTCAAGTAGTTCTACGACAGCACGGGTGGATTCTAAATATTCCAAAACCGCAGTTGTTCCGACGACACGTCTGCTGGTCCTAGGGATGATTCTGGACACAGTCCAGGAAAAGGTGTTTCTCCCAGAGGAGAAAGCCAGGGAGTTATCCGAGCTAATCGGGATCCTCCTAAAACCAGGAAAAGTGTCAGTGCATCATTGCACAAGAGTCCTGGTAAAAATGGTGGCTTATTACGAAGCGCTTCCATTCGGCAGATTTCACGCAAGAACTCTTCAGTGGGATCTGCTGGACAAATGGTCCGGATCGCATCTTCAGATGCATCAGCGGATAACCCTATATCCAAGGACAAGGGTGTCTCTCCTGTGGTGATTACAGAGTGCTCATCTTCTAGAGGGCCGCAGATTCGGCATTCAGGATTGGATGCTCGTGACCACGGAGGCCAGCCTGAGAGGCTGGGGAGCAGTCACACAAGGAGTGTGATCAAGTCTGGAGAATTCTCTCCACATAAATATACTGGAGCTAAGAGCAAATTTATAATGCTCTAAGCTTAGCAAGACCTCTGCTTCAAGGTCAGCCGGTATTGATCCAGTGGGATAACATCACGGCAGTCGCCCACGTAAACAGAAAGGGCGGCACAAGAAGCAGGAGGGCAGTGGCAAAACTGCAAGGATTTTTCGCTAGGCGGAAAATCATGTGATAGCACTGTCAGCAGTGTTCATTCCGGGAGTGGACGACTGGGAAGCAGACTTCCTCAGCAGGCACGACCTCCACCCGGGAGAGTGGGAACTTCATCGGGAAGTTTTCCGCATGATTGTGAACCATTGGGAAAGACCAAAGGTGGACATGATGGCGTCCCGCCCGAACAAAAAAATGGGACAGGTATTGCGCCAGGTCACGAGACCTTCAGGCGATAGCTGTGGACGTCCTGGTAACACCGTGGGTGTAACAGTCGGTGTATGTGTTCCCTTCTCTGCTTCTCATAACCAAGGTATTGAGAATTATAAGACATAGAGGAGTAAGAACTATACTCGTGGCTCCGGATTGGCCAAGAGGGACTTGGTAACCGGAACTTCAAGAGATGCTCACAGAGGACTAATGGCCTCGGGAGCTAAGAAGGGATTTGCTTTCAGCAAGTACCATGTCTGTTCCAAGAGGAACCGTGGCATCGGCCTTTAAGAAAGGACCTGCTCCAGCAGGGACCTTGTCTGTTCCAAGACTTACCGCGACTGCGTTTGACGGCATGGCGGTTTGAACGCCGGATCCTAAGGGAAAAGGCATTCCGGAAGAGGTCATACCTACCCTGGTCAAAGCCAGGAAGGAGGTGACCGCACAACGTTATCACCACATGTGGTAAAAATATGTTGCGTGGGTGAGGCCAGGAGGGCCCCACGAAAAAATTTCAACTAGGTCGATTTCTGCACTTCCTGCAAACAGGAGTGTCTATGAGCCTCAAATTGGGGTCCATTAAGGTTCAAGTTTCGGCCCTATAGATTTTCTTCCAGAAAGAATTGTCTTCAGTTCCTGAAGTCCAGACGTTTGTCAAGGGAGTATTGCATATACAACCCTTGTGTGCCTCCAGTGGCACCGTGGAATCTCAACGTAGTGTTGGGATTCCTCAAATCATATTGGTTTGAACCACTCAAATCTGTGGATTTGAAATATCTCACATGGAAAGTGACCATGCTGTTGGCCCTGGCCTCGGCCAGGCGATTGTCAAAATTGGCGGCTTTGTCTTACAAAAGCCCATATTTGATTTTCCATTCGGACAGGGCAGAACTGCGGACTCGTCCCCAGTTTCTTCCTAAGGTGGTGTCAGCGTTTCACCTGAAACAACCTATTGTGGTGCCTGCGGCTACTAGGGACTTGGAGGACTCCAAGTTGCTAGACGTTGTCAGGGCCCTGAAAATATATATATATATATATATATATATATATATATATATATATAATATATAATATATATAAATTCCAGGACGGCTGGAGTCAGAAAGTCTGACTTGCTGTTTATATTGTAGGCACCCAAAAAGCTGGGTGCTCCTGCTTCTAAGCAGACTATTGCTCGTTGGTTTTGTAGTACAATTCAGCTTGCACATTCTGTGGCAGGCCTGCCACAGCCAAAATCTGTAAATGCCCATTCCACAAGGAAGGTGGGCTCATCTTGGGCGGCTGCCCGAGGGGTCTCGGCTTTACAACTTTGCCGAGCAGCTACTTGGTCAGGGGCAAACACGTTTGCTAAATTCTACAAATTTGATACCCTGGCTGAGGAGGACCTGGAGTTCTCTCATTCGGTGCTGCAGAGTCATCCGCACTCTCCCGCCCGTTTGGGAGCTTTGGTATAATCCCCATGGTCCTGACGGAGTCCCCAGCATCCACTAGGACGTTAGAGAAAATAAGATTTTACTTACCGATAAATCTATTTCTCATAGTCCGTAGTGGATGCTGGGCGCCCATCCCAAGTGCGGATTGTCTGCATTACTTGTACATAGTTATTGTTACAAAAAAATCGGGTTATTATTGTTGTGAGCCATTTTTTTTAGAGGCTACTTCATTGTTATCATACTGTTAACTGGGTTCAAATCACAAGTTGTACGGTGTGATTGGTGTGGCTGGTATGAGTCTTTCCCGGGATTCAAGATCCTTCCTTATTGTGTACGCTCGTCCGGGCACAGTACCTAACTGAGGCTTGGAGGAGGGTCATAGGGGGAGGAGCCAGTACACACCATGTGATCCTAAAAGCTTGCTTTTGTGCCCTGTCTCCTGCGGAGCCGCTATTCCCCATGGTCCTGACGGAGTCCCCAGCATCCACTACGGACTATGAGAAATAGATTTATCGGTAAGTAAAATCTTATTTTTTACCCCATGTTCCCTCACAGCCAAAGAAAGCACCGTATTATCAGGTACAGTCCTTTCGGCCCAATAAGGGCAAGCGGGTTAAAGGCGCGTCCTTTCTGCCCAGAGGCAGAGGTAGAGGGAAAAAGCTGCAGCATACAGCCAGTTCCCAGGAGCAAAAGTCCTCCCCCGCTTCCTCTAAGTCCACAGCATGACGCTGGGGCTCCACAGGCGGAGCCAGGTACGGTGGGGGCCCGTCTCAAAAATTTCAGCGATCAGTGGTCTCGCTAACGGGTGGATCCCTGGATCTTTCAAGTAGTATCTCAGGGGTACAAGCTGGAATTCGAGACGTCTCCCCCCCGCCGTTTCCTCAAATCTGCCTTGCCAACAACTCCCTCAGGCAGGGAGGCGGTGATAGAGGCAATTCACAAGCTGTATTCTCAGCAGGTGATAGTAAAGGTGCCCCTACTTCAACAAGGACGGGGTTACTATTCCACAATGTTTGTGGTACCAAAACCGGACGGTTCGGTGAGACCCATTTTAAATTTGAAATCCTTGAACACATATATAATAAAATTCAAGTTCAAGATGGAATCGCTCAGGGCGGTTATTGCAAGCCTGGACGAGGGGGATTACATGGTATCACTGGACATCAAGGATGCTTAGCTGCATGTCCCCATTTACCATCCTCACCAGGAGTACCTCAGATTTGTGGTACAGGATTGTCATTACCAATTCCAGACGTTGCCGTTCGGTCTATCCACGGCTCCGAGGGTCTTTACCAAGGTAATGGCCGAAATTATGATACTCCTTCAAAAGAAGGGAGTTTTAATTATCCCGTACTTGGACGATCTCCTGATAAAGGCGAGGTCCAGGGAGCAGTTGTTGGTCGGGGTAGCACTATCTCGGGAGGTGCTACAACAGCACGGCTGGATTCTAAATATTCCAAAGTCACAGCTGGTCCCTACGACACGTCTACTGTTCCTGGGGATGGTTCTGGACACAGAACAGAAAAAAGTGTTTCTCCCGGAGGAGAAGGCCAAGGAGCTGTCATCTCTAGTCAGAGGCCTCCTAAAACCAAAACAGGTGTCGGTGCATCACTGCACGCGGATCCTGGGAAAGATGGTAGCTTCTTACGAAGCAATTCCATTTGGCAGGTTCCATGCAAAAACCTTTCAGTGGGACCTGTTGGACAAGTGGTCCGGATCGCATCTTCAGATGCATCGGCTGATAACCCTGTCTCCAAGGACCAGGGTGTCTCTGCTGTGGTGGCTGCAGAGTGCTCATCTTCAAGAGGGCCGCAGATTCGGCATACAGGACTGGGTCCTGGTGACCACGGATGCCAGCCTTCGAGGCTGGGGGGCAGTCACACAGGGAAGAAACTTCCAAGGACTATGGTCAAGTCAGGAGACTTCCCTACACATAAATATTCTGGAACTGAGGGCCATTTACAATGCCCTAAGTCAGGCAAAACCCCTGCTTCAAAACCAGCCGGTGCTGATCCAGTCAGACAACATCACGGCGGTCGCCCATGTAAACCGACAGGGCGGCTCGAGAAGCAGGACGGCGATGGCAGAAGCCACAAGGATTCTCCGATGGGCGGAAAATCACGTGTTAGCACTGTCAGCAGTGTTCATTCCGGGAGTGGACTTCCTCAGCAGGCACGACCTCCACCCGGGAGAGTGGGGACTTCACCCAGAAGTCTTCCAACTGATTGTAAACCGTTGGGAAAGGCCACAGGTGGACATGATGGCGTCCCGCCTAAACAAAAAGCTAGAAAGATATTGCGCCAGGTCAAGAGACCCGCAGGCGATAGTTGTGGACGCTCTAGTGACACCGTGGGTGTACCGGTCGGTTTATGTGTTCCCTCCTCTTCCTCTCATACCAAAGGTACTGAGGATAATAAGGAGAAGAGGAGTAAGAACTATACTCATTGTTCCGGATTGGCCAAGAAGAGCTTGGTACCCGGAACTTCAAGAAATGATCTCAGAGGACCCATGGCCTCTGCCGCTCAGACAGGACCTGCTGCAGCAGGGGCCCTGTCTGTTCCAAGACTTACCGCGGCTGCGTTTGACGGCATGGCGGTTGAACACCGGATCCTGAAGGAAAAGGGCATTCCGGAGGAAGTCATTCCTACGCTGATTAAAGCTAGGAAAGAAGTAACCGCAAACCATTATCACTGAATATGGCGAAAATATGTTGCGTGGTGTGAGGCCAGGAAGGCCCCAACGGAGGAATTTCAGCTGGGCCGTTTCCTGCACTTCCTACAGTCAGCGGTGACTATGGGCCTAAAATTGGGTTCCATTAAGGTCCAGATTTCGGCTCTATCGTTTTTCTTCCAGAGAGAACTGGCTTCACTACCTGAAGTTCAAACTTTTGTTAAGGGAGTGCTGCATATTCAGCCCCCTTTTGTGCCTCCAGTGGCACCTTGGGATCTCAACGTGGTGTTGGATTTCCTAAAGTCACATTGGTTTGAGCCACTTAAAACCGTGGAATTGAAGTATCTCACGTGGAAAGTGGTCATGTTGTTGGCCTTGGCTTCGGCCAGGCGTGTATCAGATTTGGCGGCTTTGTCATGTAAAAGCCCTTATCTGATTTTCCATATGGATAGGGCAGAATTGAGGATTAGTCCCCAATTTCTCCCTAAGGTGGTATCAGCCTTTCATCTGAACCAACCTATCGTGGTGCCTGCGGCTACTAAAGATTTGGAGGCTTCCAAGTTGTTGGATGTAGTCAGGGCCCTGAAAATTTATGTTTCCAGGACAGCTGGAGTCAGAAAGACTGACTCGCTATTTATCCTGTATGCGCCCAACAAGTTGGGTGCACCTGCTTCAAAGCAGACTATTGCTCGCTGGATCCGTAGTACGATTCAGCTTGCACATTCTGCGGCTGGACTGCCGCATCCTAAATCAGTGAAAGCCCATTCCACGAGGAAGGTGGGCTCTTCTTGGGCGGCTGCCCGAGGGGTCTCGGCTCTACAACTTTGCCGAGCAGCTACTTGGTCGGGGTCAAACACATTTGCTAAATTCTACAAGTTTGACACCCTGGCTGAGGAGGACCTAGAGTTTGCCCATTCGGTGCTGCAGAGTCATCCGCACTCTCCCGCCCGTTTGGGAGCTTTGGTATAATCCCCATGGTCCTTACGGAGTCCCAGCATCCACTTAGGACGTCAGAGAAAATAAGAATTTACTCACCGGTAATTCTATTTCTCGTAGTCCGTAGTGGATGCTGGGCGCCCATCCCAAGTGCTGATTGTCTGCAATACTTGTATGTAGTTATTGTTTAACTAAAGGGTTATTGTTGAGCCATCTGTTGAGAGGCTCAGTTGTTATCATACTGTTAACTGGGTATTGTATCACGAGTTATACGGTGTGATTGGTGTGGCTGGTATGAGTCTTACCCGGGATTCAAAATCCTTCCTTATTGTGTCAGCTCTTCCGGGCACAGTATCCTAACTGAAGTCTGGAGGAGGGTCATAGTGGGAGGAGCCAGTGCACACCAGTTAGTCTAAAGCTTTCTTTTAGTTGTGCCCAGTCTCCTGCGGAGCCGCTATTCCCCATGGTCCTTACGGAGTCCCAGCATCCACTACGGACTACGAGAAATAGAATTACCGGTGAGTAAATTCTTATTTTTATACAACTTCAATACTTATTGTTGATTTGTAATCTGCATGTAGTCTTAGTCAGAATAATATGTTCATTATGGCACAAGTATTCTATCGTGCTGGACTTGTGTAACTATGGGATTAATGAATCAAGCAGTGGAGAAGTGGAGCATACCAACCAATCAGCTTTAAGGTAGCATTTATCAAGTACGTTCTATAAAATTATAGGTGTTCTCAGCTCTTCTCTATGCTTGATATACAGTATAAAAGCTACTTTAGTGGTCAGTATGCAAGACATTTACTGTCATACTGTTGCTGTTTTAGTCTTTATTTAACGCTGCCCTCCTGCAAAGTCCTTCAACACATTTACAATTATACTTCCTAGAATTGTATTCCGTATTCTGCAGAAAATCCTGTCACAAGTGAGCAGAACAGAAATAACTATGAACACTGCCATTCTAAGTAATGACCTGCTGTCATGTAGCACAGCAGATTTACAGCTCTGCGTTATACACTCGGTGAAGTTGTTCTGTCTATTGTGCCTTGTCATCATTAATTATACACATGCTCACTCGTAATAACCTACTAATTGTGTCCTTCATGTTACTCAAAGCCTTATTTTGATTCTGTTATCAAAGATAAATGAGGGCTGCATAGGATTGTAGAATAAGATTAGTGTTGACTCTAATATGAATTTCCTTAGCCTAATCTGTTAATTTTTAAAATAGAAAAATAAATAAAAAGTCTGTATGTAGAGGTGCCAACATTACCACGGTTTGTCTGGTGGGTGACGTTCCATCTGCTTGAGTTTGTGTGTGGCCTTGTGCTGTAGAACTCAGTTGGCTGTAAAGAGTCCATCTAGCTATAGTCTGTGCTATTTTGTTAGTAGTTTCTATGGTTTTGTACAGTGACAGAGTTTTTTTGTGAACAACTCGTGCCACAAGGCTTACTGGGGTCTATTCACGAAGCAGTGAAAAGTTTGGAGAAGTGAGCCGGTGGAGAATTTGCCCTTGGCAACCAATCCGCATTGGAGTAACATTTTATAATTTGCATACTCTAAAATTATACGGAGCAGCTGATTGGTTGACATGGGCAACTTCTCCACTGGCTCACTCCTCCACACTTTTCACTGCTTCGGGAATAGACCCCACTATCTTTTGAAAATTTATTTTTGATCTCCCTTTTACATGGTCCGTTACATTTGCATGCCCCCAGAGCCACAAATTGGATGGACTCTGATTTTCAGCATCGTCACATGGGTCCAGTTAATGCAATTTGCCGATGGAAACACACTGGCAGATCTCCGTTTTTGACAACTGATCTTTCCTAAAACTCTGTTGTACAGATCTGTCTGTCATATTGGGACACAAAAAATGGTGGTGAGCTGCTCAATCAGATAGTGATGTCACTCAGGTGCTAAAAGGGAGGGGTAATTCTGTGTAGGAAAAAACAATGGTTCCCTAATGCACGCCGAGTGAAAAATATTACTACATAATAGTCAGATTATACGGAGATCTTGGTTGCGTATATCTGCAGATATAGGGTTAAGCCCCCAGGCCGATCGACAAGGCCTCTCCGTCACTGGGGGTCCCTAATACTAGGTATGGGTCCGGGGGTGCAGGACCCCTCCATGTCGGCACAGGTCGGCTACCCCAGGTCAGCACACAGGTGAAAATTAATAAGGGTTAATAGGAAGCACAGAAGTGCTATGTAAGTGATGTGATTAAAATAATACAAAAATATATACAAAGTGATAGGGAAAATCAAAAGTGTTAGGGTGTGCCGACCTGAAGCAGCCCAGCCACACCGACACAGGGGCCACCACACCCCACACCCACCCCATAAATAATTACAAATATGTCTGGGTTGAATTCCAAGTGTAAGGCCACATGGTAATGGCTCCTACAGCATTAGGAGGGATTGCTGACTCTAGACTGCCATAGGAGAAGCTAGGGGTATCTCCAGGTAAGCTGGCTCTCAGATGCTGTAGGAGCCATTACCATGTGGCCTTACACTGGGAATTCAACCCAGACATATTTGTAATTATTTATGGGGTGGGTGTGGGGTGTGGTGGCCCCTGTGTCGGTGTGGCTGGGCTGCTTCAGGTCGGCACACCCTAACACTTTATTAACACTTATGATTTTCCCTATCACTTTGTATATATTTTTGTATTATTTTAATCACATCACTTACATAGCACTTCTGTGCTTCCTATTAACCCTTATTAATTTTCACCTGTGTGCTGACCTGGGGTAGCCGACCTGTGCCGACATGGAGGGGTCCTGCACCCCCGGACCCATACCTAGTATTAGGGACCCCCAGTGACGGAGAGGCCTTGTCGATCGGCCTGGGGGCTTAACCCTATATCTACAGATATACGCAACCAAGATCTCTGTCATATTGGGACAACAGATAAACATAAAATTGGGGCTAATTTGAACAGAAAGGTCTAAATCCTTCATAACCTTTCCAAGCCTGTGAACTCTGTTTGGGCATATGCAGTTAGAAGTGAGCTGCCACTGGCGGTCAGAAGTGCAGTTAGGGTATCTGACCCTCTCCTCGCACTTCCATAGGCTGCAAGCAGAAAGTCGGAATGTGCATCCCACAAAGCTAAGTGAATCGTCCACTATATGTACATGAGTATAATTAGCATTTATTACTGATCCTAATGAATGCTTTTTCTAACAGATTGAAGAAACATCCCGAGAAAGGGAAGAGCGTCTTAAAGGGTGGGAGACCTTCCTGCAGACTGACGAGCAGAAAAAGGCAGCAGATGTGAGCAGTGATGGCTCAAAGCCCCCAGTAAATAATGGACAGTCTGAAAGCAAACCGGACAATAACACTGAGCCTGCACAGAGCACAGACAACCACGGCCAGCCAGCAGGTAGTAATGAGGCCGAACTTGCCGCTGCACAGGGCACAGACAACCACGGCCAGCCAGCAGGTAGTAATGAGGCCGAACTTGCCGCTGCACAGAGCACAGACAACCACAGACAGCCAGCAGGTAGTAATGAGGCAGAACTTGCCGCTGCACAGAGCACAGACAACCACAGCCAGCCAGCAGGTAGTAATGAAGCCGAATTTGCCACTGCACAGAGCACAGACAACCACAGCCAGCCAGCAGGTAGTAATGAAGCCGAATTTGCCACTGCACAGAGCACAGACAACCACAGCCAGCCAGCAGGTAGTAATGAAGCCGAACTTGCCACTGCACAGAGCACAGACAACCACAGCCAGCCAGCAGGTAGTAATGAGGCCAAACTTGCCGCTGCACAGGGCACAGACAACCACGGCCAGCCAGCAGGTAGTAATGAGGCCGAACTTGCCGCTGATGATGCCGCATCCACAGACAGCAGCATTGGCTGCAGCGATGACGAAGAAGGGAAAGGACAGTTGTAGTGTCGCCCATGCTCTTTAGCTGGTTTCCTGTGTTCTATCAATTCATTTTAGGATGAGGTGTGATGCATGCTTACATTTGACGCAAGTTCAGAATTCATGTACATATCTTTGGTAGTTTTCTTAAGGGGGAAAAAAGTCTATCAAGTTAGATTCTTGGAATTTAACGATGGAAAATAAAGGGCCTTTCTCTTTGTTCGAGTCACAGGCAGTAGAGGAACTGTCAAATTAATCAGCCCATGTATTATGTTACTTGCTTCCTAAGCGGTACTCTGTCTTTCCATCATGACACCAACCCCAGACCAGGGTTATTGTAGACCAGAGAAGACTGCTGATGAAGTGCATGGGGATTGGGCTTGTCAGAGGTAGAAAAGCTGGGTCCTGTCAAGCAAGAAAGCAACATAGGGGCACAGAGTCCTCCTGTACGGAAGTTAAGAATACAAAAACCTAGAACCTTGCAGCAAATTGATAGAAACTTAGTGAGATGTTTGAGAATCTGCCAGCAGCCCAAAAAGCTGGATAAACCTGTTTTATAAATTTGTTCTATATGAGTACTTTGGTTGTGAGCTAGGGCAAGATCTACAACCTAACCTGTTAAAGCTGAGTAAGCGATTGTGTGCGTGTGTGTAATTGTCATTGTTGTATAAATTGTATCATTTTTATTCAAGCCCATTTATTATAACCCTTTATTCTATAAAAAGAACCTAATTTCTTAACAAATCTGTTTGCAAAAAATCATAAAATGATTCAATGTGTTTCACTTGTGTTTTTATTTAATTAAAAGCCATTCTTGCTGTAGCAGCAGTAAAGAAAAAAAAGACCAGATTAAATGTGTTTTATGGTGTTGATCTAAATGTGTACCTCTTGCATGAAGTCAGTGGAGGCGATCATTATATTGGTTCAGCTTATACTTCTGAAAACACAGGATTTCCATTTACTAGTAACTAGTGGCCTCGCCGAGGCTTGATTGCATAAAGTGAATTAGTAAGTGGTATTCTCATAAATAATGACTGAGCCAATAAAATAGCGTCTTCCAGTACGTATAGGCAATGAGTATAGTTTTGTTAGAAAGAGGAAATATTTTTATATTTTGGAAAATAGTTATATATACAACATTGTTTGTAGGAAAGTGTTTGAAACGGGGCTAGGGAGTTAGTACACCAAACCTTCAACTCAGACCTCTGTTATACTATTGACTGACTCTGGCTCCTTCATGAGCGGCAAATATATATTAATGTATATTATAAGTAACTAATATAATGTACTGTAGTAAACAATATTGGAACTGATTTAGAGTTGAGGCAAATTGGGTGCAAATTGAAAATTAAATATGCACAATATAATGTAAAGTTTGTTATGGAGGTGCAGACTAGCCGAACTCTAAAATGCATTGTAATAAAAGGTCTGGCCATTATGTACACGTAAAATCATACAGTATTTTCACTACATTGTTTGTTAAAAATTTGCAGTTTGCACCAACTCTAAATCAGTAATTATTAGTACTCTGCCTATCCCCCTGTAACTGCCAACACATATGTACATGTGTTAATACAATCACTGATAATTATATATTATTATACATTTTTATTTTGAAGCTGAAGTCTGTCCATTTTCTACTGACTCTGATTCTGAGCTCTGGTATGAAAACCCACGGCTATAATATATTGTTCTAACTAAAATGTAATTACCATTTTGTATTATGAGCACTATTGTTAATTACCTGTGTGCAAGACATTTTCCATTGTACTGATGACTTTTTTCAATACTTTTAACCCAGTTGTTTTCTTCAATATCTTTACAGTTGTACGTAGTCTTTTACAGAATCTTTGGTTACAAGTGTATGGATATATTGCTTCCTGCCATAAACCAAAATAAAATCTGTATATTTTGATAGTGTTGCAAATAGCTTTCTAATTTTCATTCGGCTGTCAAAAAAAAAAAAAAAGCATATACTTCTATCATGTGGGTTACTGCAAGAGTACAGAAATCTAGACTTTATATTCGTTGCAGATTAGCCTCTTACTGGATGCATAATTAGCTAAGTAATTATGTTTCACAGAGATATTTATATGGTATGCATATAATATACTGCCTGACGGGATCCCGGCGTTCAGGATCCTGATGCTGGAATGCCGACAGGAGGCTAAATGCCGGTGGTCGGAATCCCGGCCGCAGCCCCGTATTCCCACTCGGGTGGTGGGTAAATGCCACCACCCGAGTAAGAATATAACCTGTGGTGAGCGCAGCGAGCAGGGTGTGTGGTGCACACGAGTCCAGGGAGGCTGGCACCACACATCCTGCACCCATGTAATTATACTTACCCATCTGGAATCCCGTGGCGGCAGGCACTGCAGACAGAAATCACCCAAAAAATGGCACACCGGACATTTTCTCTGTGGTTTGTGCATGCGCAGTTAACATGTCCCTGGGAGCAAGGCGCGTGCACCATGTTCCTAGAGACCTGTGCAGTAAACTCTGTCACAAAGTCTACAGTGCTGCCAGAGAGTGGGTAGCCCGCACAGAGCCTGCACATGGTCCCTCTCCTCTCTTAATTCACCCCAAGTTGTGTACGTTGTTTTATATGTTTAGGAATAGCGTCCACACTTTGGGGCTATTGGAGAGTTGAACATAACATGTTTTCTTGCACTGTGCATGCGTTTGAATCGAGCGTACTTATCTGCAGGCAGTGATGAGTCCTACACAACTCAATCACATCTCAACTTTCTGCTGAAAGGGTGCAACAGGGTGGCAACGGGGAGATTGCATATAGACAAGTTCAGTGAGTGGCTGACAATGGTTATTCCGAATGTCCTTTATTTATATGGCGCCACAATGGGACCTCATCACCTTATAAAGTACAGAAACGGCATGAACAAAACAAGAAAAAAGGAGGCTCGCCATACAAAATATAGCAAAAGATGGGTTTATAAACCTTGCTGCGTCAGCAGTCCTAATTCCTGATTAATTAGTGCCGGCTGAATTGAAAGCTTTGGTGCCGTTGTTGACAGTGGGAAGGAAATGATTGCATAGGTGAGGGTAAGAGGCTCATGAGAGCTTACAGTCTAAAGTGGTCTGCAACAATGTTTAGGTAGGTGCTACGTGTCAATGGAACATCCACGTGTATGCCAGGACCCAAAGTTTCCAAGCAGAAAACATTGCTCAGAACATCACACTGCCTCCACTGACTTTGCTGTCTTTCCATAGTGCACACACACCCGGCATCCATATAATACATAGTAACATAGTATCTGAGGTTGAAAAAAAGACAATTGTCCATCGAGTTCAACCTATTTGTGGTCTCCTATGCACAATGATTTGACTAAAATTTCTGACTGATGCTGCTGTCAGCCGTTGCATTTTATCCCTATTTATAGTAACTATAATGCATGACTATGCACCATACCCCTGGATATCCTTATCCATTAGGAATTTATCTAATCCATTCTTAAAGGTGTTGACAGATTCTGCCATTACAACTCCCTCAGGCAGGGAATTCCAAACACATATTGTCCTTACCGTGAAAAAGCCTTTACGCCGTATTGTGCGGAATCTCCTCTCCTCTAACCTGAGCGAGTGTCCACGAGTCCTCTGTGTTGATCTAACCAAAAACAGGTCCCGCGCAAGCTCTGTGTATTGTCCCCTTATATATTTGTAGATGTTGATCATATCCCCTCTTAGTCTCCGCTTTTCCAATGTAAACATGCCTAGTCTTTCAAGCCTTTCCTTGTATTCCATCGTCTCTATGCCCTTAATTAGTTTGGTCGCCCTCCTCTGTACCTTTTCTAGCTCCAGGATATCCTTTTTGTAGTACGGTGCCCAGAATTGTTCACAGTATTCAAGGTGTGGCCTCACTAGTGATTTATATAACAGGAGTATAATACTCTCGTCCCTAGCATCAATACCCCGTTTTCTCTAACGTCCTAGTGGATGCTGGGGACTCCGTAAGGACCATGGGGAATAGACGGGCTCCGCAGGAGACAGGGCACTTTAAGAAAGAATTAGGAATACTGGTGTGCACTGGCTCCTCCCTCTATGCCCCTCCTCCAGACCTCAGTTAGAATCTGTGCCCGGACAGAGCTGGGTACACTTTAGTGAGCTCTCCTGAGCTTGCTAATAAGAAAGTATTTTGTTAGGATTTTTTATTTTCAGAGAGATCTGCTGGCAACAGACTCTCTGCTACGTGGGACTGAGGGGAGAGAAGCAGACCTACTCACTGTGGATAAGTCTTGCTTCTTAGGCTACTGGACACCATTAGCTCCAGAGGGATCGAACACAGGAACGCACCCTTGGTCGTCCGTTCCCGGAGCCGCGCCGCCGTCCCCCTCGCAGAGCCAGAAGCCGGCGTGAGAAGCAAGAAGACTTCGAAAGCGGCGGCAGAAGACTCCAGTCTTCATATGAGGTTGCTCCCACATTAAACCCGCACACTCCGGTCACTGTAGGGTGCAGGGCGCAGGGGGGGGCGCCCTGGGCAGCAATTAAGTACCTCTTGGCATAAAAGAGCATATATACAGTTGGGCACTGTATATATGCATGAGCCCCCGCCATTATTTTACACAAAATCGCGGGACAGAAACCCGCCGCTGAGGGGGCGGGGCTTCTTCCTCAGCACTCACCAGCGCCATTTTCTCTCCACAGCTCCGCTGAGAGGAAGCTCCCCAGGCTCTCCCCTGCAGATTCACGGTAGAAAGAGGGTAAAAAGAGAGGGGGGGGGCACATAAATTTAGCGCAAAATCACTATATACAGCAGCTACTGGGTAAACACTAAGTTACTGTGTAATTCCTGGGTCATATAGCGCTGGGGTGTGTGCTGGCATACTCTCTCTCTGTCTCTCCAAAAGGCCTTGTGGGGGTTCTGTCCTCAAATAGAGCATCCCCTGTGTGTGTGGTGTGTCGGTACGCTTGTGTCGACATGTTTGACGAGGAAGGCTGTGGAAGCAGAGCAGGTGCAGATGAATGTGGTGTCTCCACCGACGGCGCCGACACCTGATTGGATGGATATGTGGAAGGTGTTAAATGATAATGTAAACTCCTTGCATAAAAGGTTGGATAAAGCTGAAGCCTTGGGACAGTCAGGGTCTCAACCCATGCCTGATCCTACAGCGCAGAGGCCGTCAGGGTCTCAGAAGCGCCCACTATCCCAAATTGTTGACACAGATATCGACACGGATTCTGACTCCAGTGTCGATGGCGATGATGCAAAGTTGCAGCCTAAAATGGCTAAAGCCATCCGCTACAGGATTATAGCAATGAAGGATGTATTGCACATCTCAGAGGAAAACCCTGTCCTGACAAGAGGGTTTATATGTTTGGGGAAAAAAGGCAAGAGGTGACTTTTCCCCCTTCACATGCGTTAAATGAGTTATGTGAAAAAGCTTGGGATTCTCCTGATAGGAAAATGCAGATTTCCAAACGGTTACTTATGGCGTATCCTTTCCCGCCAACGGACAGGTTACGCTGGGAATCCTCCCCTAGGGTAGACAAAGCTTTGACACGCTTATCTAAGAAGGTATCCCTGCCGTCACAGGATACGGCCACCCTAAAAGATCCTGCGGATAGAAGGCAGGAAGGTATCCTAAAGTCCGTTTATACACATTCAGGTACCATACTGAGGCCGGCAATTGCGTCGGCCTGGATGTGTAGTGCTGTAGTAGCATGGACAGATACTCTGTCTGAGGAACTTGATACCTTGGGCAAGGATACTATATTACTGACCCTGGGGCATATAAAAGACGCTGTCCTATATATGAGGGATGCCCAGAGAGACATTTGCCTACTGGGCTCTAGAATAAATGCAATGTCAATTTCGTCCAGAAGGGTCCTGTGGACTCGGCAATGGACAGGTGATGCAGACTCAAAAAAGCACATGGAGGTTTTACCTTATAAGGGTGAGGAATTGTTTGGGGACGGTCTCTCGGACCTAGTTTCCACAGCTACGGCTGGGAAGTCAAATTTTTTGCCATATATTCCTTCACAACCTAAGAAAGCACCGTATTACCAAATGCAGTCCTTTCGATCACAAAGGGGCAAGAAAGTCTGAGGTGCGTCTTTTCTTGCCAGAGGCAGGGGTAGAGGAAAGAAGCTGCACAATACAGCTAGTTCCCAGGAACAGAAGTCCTCCCCGGCTTCCACTAAATCCACCGCATGACGCTGGGGCTCCACGGGTGGAGCCAGGAGCGGTGGGGGCGCGTCTCCGAAATTTCAGCCACCAGTGGGTTCGCTCACGGGTGGATCCCTGGGCTATACAGATTGTGTCTCAAGGATACAAGCTGGAATTTGAAGTGATGCCCCCTCACCGTTACCTCAAATCGGCCCTGCCAGCTTCCCCCATAGAAAGGGAAGTAGTGTTAGCGGCAATTCACAAATTATATCTCCAGCAGGTGGTGGTAAAGGTTCCCCTCCCTCAACAGGGAAGGGGTTACTATTCCACAATGTTTGTGGTTCCGAACCCGGACGGTTCGGTCAGACCCATATTGAATTTAAAATCCCTGAACATTCACCTGAAAAGGTTCAAGTTCAAGATGGAATCGCTCAGGGCGGTCATTGCAAGCCTGGAAGAAGGGGATTTTATGGTGTCTCTGGACATAAAGGATGCTTACCTGCATGTCCCCATTTAGCCACCTCATCAGGAGTACCTCAGATTTGTGGTACAGGACTGTCATTACCAATTCCAGACGTTGCCGTTTGGTCTGTCCACGGCACCGAGAATAGAAATGATGGTGCTTCTGCGAAAGCAAGGAGTCACATTTATCCCATACTTGGACGATCTCCTCATAAAGGTGAGGTCCAGAGAGCAGTTGCTGATCAGCGTAGCACACTCTCGGGAGGTGTTACAACAGCACGGCTGGATTCTGAATATTCCAAAGTCGCAGCTGATTCCTACGACGAGTCTGCCCTTCCTGGGCATGATTCTGGACACAGACCAGAAGAAGGTGTTTCTCCCGGAGGAGAAGGCCCAGGAGCTCGTGGCTCTGGTCAGAGACCTCTTAAAACCAAAACAGGTGTCGGTGCATCAATGCACGCGAGTCCTGGGAAAGATGGTGGCGTCATACGAAGCCATTCCCTTCGGCAGGTTCCATGCGAGGACCTTTCAGTGGGATCTGTTGGACAAGTGGTCCGGATCGCATCTTCAGATGCATCGACTGATCACCCTATCCCCAAGGGCCAGTGTGTCTCTTCTGTGGTGGCTGCAGAGTGCTCACCTTCTCGAGGGGCGCAGGTTCGTCATACAGGACTGGGTCCTGGTGACCACGGATGCAAGCCTCCGAGGGTGGGGGGCAGTGACTCAGGGAAGAAACTTCCAGGTGCTGTGGTCAAGTCAGGAGACTTGTCTGCACATCAATATCCTGGAACTAAGGGCCATATACAACGCCCTGAGTCAAGCGGAGCCTCTGCTTCGCAACCAACCGGTGCTGATTCAGTCAGACAACATCACCGCAGTGGCTCATGTAAACCGCCAGGGCGGCACAAGAAGCAGGGTGGCGATGGCAGAAGCCACCAGAATTCTTCGCTGGGCGGAGAATCACGTGCAAGCACTGTCCGCAGTCTTCCTCCCGGGAGTGGACAACTGGGAAGCAGACTTCCTCAGTAGGCACGACCGCCACCCGGGAGAGTGGGGACTTCATCAAGAAGTCTTCACACAGATTACAAATCGATGGGAACTGCCACAGGTGGACATGATGGAATCCCGCCTTAACAAAAAGCTACAAAGGTATTGCGCCAGGTCAAGAGACCCTCAGGCGATAGCTGTGGACGCACTAGTGACACCATGGGTGTTCCAGTCGGTTTATGTGTTTCCTCCTCTTCCTCTCATACCCAAGGTGCTGAGAATCGTAAGAAAAAGAGGAGTGAGAACAATACTCATTGTTCCGGATTGGCCAAGAAGGACTTGGTATCCGGAACTGCAAGAAATGCTCACAGAGGACCCATGGCCTCTGCCTCTCAGGGCCCCTGTTGCAACAGATCCTGTCTGTCTGTTCCAAGACTTACCGCGGCTGCGTTTGACGGCATGGTGGTTGAACGCCGGATCCTAGCGGAGAAAGGCATTCCGGATGAGGTTATTCCTACGCTGATAAAGGCTAGGAAGGACGTGACAGCAAAACATTATCACCGTATATGGCGAAAATATGTTGCTTGGTGTGAGGCCAGGAAGGCCCCTACAGAGGAATTCCAGCTGGGCCGTTTCCTTCACTTCCTACAGTCGGGAGTGACTATGGGCTTAAAATTAGGGTCCATTAAGGTCCAGATTTCGGCCCTATCCATTTTCTTTCAAAAGGAACTGGCTTCTCTTCCTGAAGTTCAGACGTTTGTAAAGGGAGTGCTGCATATTCAGCCCCCTTTTGTGCCACCAGTGGCACCTTGGGATCTTAACGTGGTGTTGAGTTTCCTGAAATCTCACTGGTTTGAGCCACTTAAGACCGTGGAGTTAAAATATCTCACGTGGAAAGTGGTCATGCTGTTGGCCTTAGCTTCGGCTAGGCGTGTGTCAGAATTGGCGGCTTTGTCATGTAAAAGCCCCTATCTGGTTTTCCATATGGACAGGGCAGAATTACGGACTCGTCCGCAATTTCTGCCGACGGTGGTGTCATCTTTTCATTTGAACCAACCTATTGTGGTGCCTGCGGCTACTCGTGACTTGGAGGATTCCAAGTTACTAGATGTAGTCAGGGCTTTGAAGATTTACGTTACCAGAACGGCTGGAGTCAGGCAAACTGACTCGCTGTTTATCCTGTATGCATCCAACAAGCTGGGTGCTCCTGCTTCAAAGCAAACTATTGCTCGCTGGATCTGTAACACTATTCAGCAGGCTCATTCTGCGGCTGGATTGCCGCATCCAAAATCAGTAAAAGCCCATTCCACAAGGAAGGTGGGCTCTTCTTGGGCGGCTGCCCAAGGGGTCTCGGCATTACAGCTTTGCCGAGCAGCTACTTGGTCGGGTTCAAACACTTTTGCAAAATTCTACAAGTTTGAAACCCTGGCTGAGGACCTTGTGTTTGCTCATTCGGTGCTGTAGAGTCATCCGCACTCTGGCGCCCGTTTGGGAGCTTTGGTATAATCCCCATGGTCCTTACGGAGTCCCCAGCATCCACTAGGACGTTAGAGAAAATAAGATTTTACTTACCGGTAAATCTATTTCTCGTAGTCCTCCCTCTATGCCCCTCCTCCTGACCACAGTTAGATTTTGTGCCCAGGAGTGATTGGACACACACTAGGGGAGCTCTACAGAGTTTCTCTGGAAAGACTTTTGTTAGGTTTTTTATTTTCAGGGAGACCTGCTGGTTACAGGCTCCCTGCAGCGTGGGAGTGAGGGGAGAGAAGCAGGACCTACTACTTCTTAGTTTTAATTCTCTGCTTCTCAGGCTACTGGAGACCATTAGCTCCAGAGGGTTCGATCACTTGGTGCGTCTAGCTGCTTGTTCCCGGAGCCGCGCCGTCAACCCCCTAACAGAAGACAGAAGCCGGGTGAGTATTAGAAGAAAAGAAGACTTCAGTGACGGCAGAAGACTTCAGTAACGGAGGTAACATGCAGCGGTCGCGCTGCGTTCCATGCTCCTACACACATCACCAACGGCACTTGCAGGGCGCTAGGGGGGAGCGCCCTGGGCAGCAGTTACTGGGGTTAATTTCTGGCGAAAAGCACAGTATACGATGTCGGGACGCTGTATTTTAGCGGGCTACAGCGGGAAGGGGCGGTGCTTAGCCGCACATTGCTCACCAGCGCAATTTTCTCGTATCTCTACAGTGCTGCAGAGACGCTGGGCCGGACCTCCACGCTCCCACAAGTACACAGGGAGGAAAAGGGGGGGGGCACATAAATTGGTGCTTTCATTTATGTTTATCAGCGCTGATCATATATACTAGGTTTTTTGGTGTATGGGCGCTGGGGTGTGAGCTGGCATACTCCCTCTGTGTTCTCCCTAAGGGCTTCTCTGTGGGTCTGTCCCCGGGCTTGTGGACTGTGTGGGTGTGTCGGCACGAGGTGTCGGCATGTCTGAGCCTGGGTGTTCCTCCCCGGAGGAGGTTATGGGGGGTGCAGAAAAGGATTTGGGTGTGTCTCAGCCGACTGCTGATTGGATGACTATGCTGAGTACGCTGAATGCGAATGTGGCTTTATTATCTAAGAGGCTGGATAAATCTGATTCTCAGACACAAACATGGAGACAGTCAGTGGAGGACGCTTTGTCTCAGGTACAGACAGTCTCAGGGTCACAAAAGCGTGCTTTTGACCAGATGGCAGATACAGGTACCGACACGGACTCTGACTCCGATGTCGATTTGAATGAGACTTCTTTGCATCCACGGGTTGTCAAGAGTATTCAGTACATGATTATTGCCATTAAAGTTGTTTTACGTATATCTGAGGAACCTGCCGTTCCTGACACAAGAGTTTGTTTATTTAAAGTGAAAAGACCTGAGGTAAAATTTCCCCCCTCTCATGAAATGAATGAGCTTTGTAAAAAGGCTTGGGAGTCGCCTGAAAAACGGTGGCAGATTCCCAAGCGAACTTTGATGGCATATCCTTTCCCCTCTGACGATAGGGAATAATGGGAGTCATCTCCAAATGTGGACAAAGCTCTCTCGCGATTGTCCGAGAAGGTGGCGCTTCCGTCTCCTGACACGGCTGCTCTCAAGGATCCGGCGGATCGCAAGCCGGAGACATTGAAGGCCATTTACGTTAATACTGGTGCACTGCTCAGACCTGCTGTGGCGTCGGTATGGGTGAGTAGTACTATTGCAAAGTGGGCTGAAAATTTGCTTCTGATATGGATGCTCTTGATAAGGATAATATTCTTTTGACTCTTGGTTATATCAAGGACGCTGCAGATTACCTAAAGGATGCGGCGAGGGATGTTGGCCTCTTGGAATCAAGAGCCACTGCCATGTCGATTTCGGCCAGGATGGCCCTGTGGGTTCACCAATGGAATGCTGATGCCGACTCCAAGAAGAATATGGAAGCTCTCCCTTTTAAAGGTAGTGTCTTGTTCGGTGACGGCCTGGCTGACCTGGTGTCGACCGATACGGCGGGTAAGTCATCTTTTCTTCCCTATGTTCCCACATAGCAAAAAAAGGCACCCGATCAGCAGATGCAGTCCTTTCGGCCTAATAGATACAAAAGAGGTAAGGGCTCGTCCTTCCTCGCTTCAAAGGGTAGAGGTAGGGGAAGGAAGTCGCCTGCAGTGTCAGGCACCAAGGACCAAAAGTCCTCCCCTGCCTCTACCAAGTCCACCGCATGACGCGGTGGCTCCCCTGGGGGAGTCCCTGCCGGTGGGGGGCTGTCTCCAATTCTTCAGTCGGGTCTGGGCTCGTTCGGCCCTGGATCCTTGGGTCTATGACATAGTGTCCCAATGGTACAGACTGGAGTTTCAGGAGATGCCCCCCAACCGGTTTTTCGTGTCGGCCTTGTCAACTTCTCTTCCCGAAAGGGAGGTGGTGAGGGATGCGATACAAAAGTTGTGTCAACAGAGGGTCGTGGTGACGGTTCCCCCGTCAGATCGGGGGAAAGGGTTCTATTTGAGCCTCTTTGTAGTGCCGAAGCCGAACGGTTCGGTCAGACCGATTCTGAACTTAAAATCCCTCAATCCATACTTGAACACTTTCAAGTTCAAGATGGAGTCTCTTCGAGCGGTGATCTCCAGCCTCGAAGGGGGGGATTTTATGGCGTCAGTCGACATAAAGGATGCTTACTTACACATCCCGATATTCCCTCCTCATCAGGCTTTCCTGAGGTTCGCGGTGCAGGATGGTCATTACCAATTTCAGGCGTTGCCGTTTGGGCTTTCCACGGCCCCGAGGGTTTTCACCAAGGTAATGGCAGAGATGATGGTCCTCCTTCGCAAGCAAGGGGTCACAATTATCCCGTACTTGGACGATCTCCTGATAAAGGCGAGGTCCAAGGAGCAGTTGTTAAGAAATGTGGATCTCTCTCTGTCGGTTCTGCGACATCACGGTTGGATACTAAATTTGCCAAAGTCTCAGTTGATCCCGGCCACTCGGCTGCCTTTCCTGGGCATGGTCCTGGACACGGAGGTACAGAGAGTGTTTCTTCCAGAGATCAAAGCTCTGGAAATCCAGGCCATGGTCAGCGAGCTTCTGAGGCCGACGAGTGTGTCGATTCATCAATGCACTCGGGTACTAGGGAAGATGGTTGCGGCTTACGAAGCCATTTCGTTTGGCAGGTTTCATGCCTGGGTGTTTCAGTGGGATCTGCTGAAAAAGTGATCCGGGTCTCACCTGCACATGCACCGGAAAATAAGTCTATCTTCCAGGGCCAGGATTTAGCTTCTGTGGTGGCTGCAAGGCTCTCACCTTCTAGAGGGACGCCGATTCGGAATCCAGGACTGGGTCCTGCTGACAACAGATGCAATTCTCCGAGGCTGGGGCGCAGTCACGCAAGGAAGAAATTTCCAGGGAAAATGGTCAAGCCAGGAATCTTGTCTCCACATAAATGTTCTCGAGTTGCGAGCCATTTACAACGGCCTGCTGCAAGCACAGAACCTTCTTCAGGGTCTCCCTGTCCTGATCCAGTCGGACAACATAACAGCGTGGCGTATGTAAACCGCCAAGGCGTAACAAGGAGCAGGGTGGCTATGGACGAGGCAACAAGAACCTACGCTGGGCGGAACAGCACGTGAGCGCTCTGTCAGCAGTCTTCCTCCCGGGAGTGGACAACTGGGAAGCAGACTTCCTCAGCAGACATCCGGAAGAGTGGGCTCTTCATCAAGAGGTATTTGCAGAAGTGACAAAGCATTGGGGAATTCCTCTGATAGACATGATGGCGCCTTGCCTCAACAAGAAGCTTCCGAGGTATTGTTGCAGGTCAAGGGACCCCCAAGCCAGTGCAGTGGACGCCCTGGTGACTCCGTGGGTGTTTCAGTCGGTGTATGTGTTCCCTCCGCTTCCTCTCATTCCGAAGGAGCTGAGGATCGTTCGACGAACAAGGGTTCAGGCGATTTTCGTCGTTCCAGATTGGCCACGGAGGGCCTGGTATCCGGATCTTCAAGAATTACTAGTGGAAGATCCCTGGCCGCTTCCCCTAAGAGAGGACCTTTTGTTGCAGGGGCCCTGCGTGTTTCTGGACTTACCGCGGCTGCGTTTGACGGCGTGGAAGTTGAGCGCCAAATCTTAGCTCGGAAGGGTATTCCCGGGGAGGTCATCCCCACTCTCCTTAAAGCTAGGAAGGAGGTTACGGCAAAACATTATCACCGTATTTGGAGGAAGTATGTTTCATGGTGTGAGACCAAAGTAGCTCCGGCGGAGGAGTTTCACTTAGGTCTGTTTCTCCATTTTTTGCAGGCAGGCGTAGATGCAGGCCTGAAATTGGGTTCCATCAAAGTGCAGATTTCGGCTTTATCTATTTTCTTTCAGAAAGAATTGGCCGTTCTTCCCGAGGTTCAGACTTTTGTAAAGGGAGTGCTGCATATCCACCCTCCATTTGTGCCGCCAGTGGTGCCGTGTGATCTTGAAGTGGTCTTGAAGTTCCTTATGTCTCACTGGTTTGAACCTTTGCGTAAGGTTGAGTTAAAGTTTCTCACTTGGAAAGTGGTCATGCTTTTGGCTCTGGCGTCTGCCAGGCGGGTGTCAGAGTTGGCGGCCTTATCTCACTAGAGCCCTTATTTGATCTTCCATTCGGATAGAGCGGAATTGAGGACTCGTCAACAATTTCTCCCGAAGGTGGTTTCTTCACTTCACATTAACCAACCTATTGTGGTGCCTGTGGCTACGAATGCTGTGACGGTTCCAAAGTCTCTTGATGTTGTAAGAGCTTTGAAAATTTATGTCGCCAGAACGGCTCTTACCAGAAAAACAGAGGCTTTGTTTGTCCTGTATGCTTCCAACAAGATTGGAAATCCTGCTTCTAAGCAAACTATTGCTCGCTGGATTTGTAATACGATCCAGCAAGCCCATTCTTCGGCTGGGCTACCGTTGCCGAAGTCAGTAAAGGCCCATTTTACCAGAAAGGTGGTCTCATCTTGGGCGGCTGCCCGATGGGTCTCGGCACTTCAGCTTTGCCGAGCAGCTACGTGGTCGGGTTCAAACACTTTTGCTAAGTTTTACAAGTTTGATACTCTGGCTGATGAGGACCTCATGTTTGCTCAATCGGTGCTGCGGAGTCGTCCGCACTCTCCCACCCGTTCTGGAGCTTTGGTATAGACTCCATAGTCCTTTTGGAGTCCCCAGCATCCTCTAGGACGTAAGAGAAAATAGGATTTTAATACCTACCGGTAAATCCTTTTCTCCTAGTCCGTAGAGCAGCGTTTTTCAACTGCTGTGCCGCGGCACACTAGTGTGCCGCAAGCGGTTGTCAGGTGTGCCGCAGCCTGCTGCTCACCGGCCACCAGAGATGCCCTGCACAGTGCTCCACCCAGTGTCGGAACTACTAGCGGTGCAGCCAGTGCAGTGCACCGAGTCCCGTGGCAATGAAGGGGCCCACAGCCGGCAACAGTATCAGCAAGCTGCTTTACTAATGAGACGCTGCCGGCGACCTCCGGGCCATAAAGGAAGCAGTTCTGGAAGAATGTAAGGGGAGGGCCCGCTACGTAGTCAGCTCTGTCCCCTGAGCAGTGTCGCACAGACGTCATGTCACGACGCTGCTGCCTAATGTTTGCCGCCGTGCTGTCACAGAAGACCCGAGACCCGTGCGTCTGGTGAGTGTAAGTGTGAAGGAGGGCACAGGCTGTCAAGACAGAGCAGAACAAGGTAAGTTACCTGGGGTAGGCAGGGAGTTTGAAGGGCCGGAGCAGCACATTTGTGGCCATACATGGGGATGGGGGGAGACGCAGTATTGGGAAAACGGAGGGGGGAAGAAGGAGCATTTACTACTGTAAATACAACAGGGGGACCACACTATTGGAGTACAGTGGGGAGCTGGCACACCACTGCACCATATAAAGGGGCACATCACTAGCAATACAGAGGGAGGACACAGTACTGACAGAACAGTGGTTGGAGCACATTACTGGCAATAGAAGAGCGAGAGGGTCAGGCTGTGATGGTGAGTGAGGGGTATGTCTGGGTGAGGTATGGGGTCAGGCAGTGTGGAATTACTGTAGGGGGTCAGTGTGTTTAATTTATACCTGTGGGGGCCAATCGGCTTTAACTGTTGGGACCAATGTGCTTGATAAATGTCGAGGCCAATGTATTTGATATCTGTGGGGGCCAATGTGGTTTTTTCCCCCGTGGGTAACGGATAGCGTGCCTTGGGAATTTAAAGTCTTGTTAGGCGTGCCGCGAGTCGAGAAAGGTTGAAAATCACTGCCGTAGAGGATGCTGGGCGCCCATCCCAGTGCAGACTGTTACTTGCAGTTGTGTTATTACTGATTATATTTGTTTACACATGGGTTGTGTATTAGTTATATTCAGCTTGTTGCTGTTGTTAATTCATACGGTTATCTTGTTTCATGCTACTCCAGTTGTACGGTATGTTTGTGGTGTGGGCTGGTATGTTTCTCGCCCTTAGTTTAAACAAAAATCCTTCCTCGAAATGTCCGTCTCTCCTGGGCACAGTTCCTATAACTGAGGTCTGGAGGAGGGGCATAGAGAGAGGAGCCAGTTCACACCCAGTCAGTCTTTTTAGTGTGCCCAAGCTCCTGCGGATCCCGTCTATACCCCATGGTCCTTTTGGAGTCCCCAGCATTCTCTACGGACTAGGAGAAAGGATTTTAATACCTACCGGTAAATCCTTATTATTATTTGCATCGATAGGTATGGCATTATTGATTTTTAAACTTGTCACAGGTGGGACAGAAAGTAGAAAACCCTTTTTCTCATACGTCCTAGAGGATGCTGGGGTCACTTCAAGAACCATGGGGTATAGATGGGATCCGCAGGAGACATGGGCACTTTAAGACTTTCAAAGGGGTGTGAACTGGCTCCTCCCTCTATGCCCCTCCTCCAGACTCCAGTTTAGAATCTGTGCCCAGGCAGACTGGATGTACTCTGAGGAGCTCTACTGAGTTTCTCTGATAGGACTTTATGTTAGGTTTTGTTATGTTCAGGGAGAACTGCTGGCAACAGTCTCCCTGCTTCGTGGGACTTAGGGGAGAGAAGTCAGACCTACTTCTGTGAGTTTAAAGGCTCTGCTTCTTTGGCTACGGGACACCATTAGCTCCTGATGGTCTAATAACTAGGTACGCCTAGATCAGGCATTCCCAACCACGGTCCTCAAGGTACACTAACAGTGCAGGTGTTAGTGATATCCAGGCTTCAGCACAGGTGACTTAATTAGTAGCTCAGTCATTTTGATTTAACTATCTGTGCTGCAGCCTGGATATAACTAAAACCTGTACTGTCGGTGTGCCTTGAGGACCGTGGTTGGGAAGGCCTGGCCTAGATGCTCGTTCCCAGAGCCCGCCGTCACCCCCCTTCCAGAGCCAGAAGTCAGAAGACAGGAGAGTAGAAGGAGATCAGAAAACTTCAGTGACTGCTTTGAGGTACCGCGCAGCGATCGCACGCTGCGCACCATGCTCCCACTACACAGCGGCACTGCAGGGTGCAGGGGGGGGGCACCCTGGGCAGCATATCTAGCCTCAATAACTACCTGGCAAAAGCGGACTAAGTGCCAGAGCACTGTCCGGACCCCCGCCAGTATAATTTGTTTTTAAAAAGAGCGGGTCTGAAGCGCGCCATTACGGGGGCGGAGCTTAGCCCTCACAGCACACAGCCCGGCGCCATTTTCTCTACACAAGGCTGCAGATACGCTGGTCCTTCCTCACACTCCTGTACAAGTAACAGGGTGCAAAACGGGGGGGGGGGGGGAGCACAGTTATTTTGGTGCATTATATGTAAATTATAAAAGCGCTGCAGGTCTGGGGCATTTTCTGTGGTGTTTCAGACCGGGATTGGGCGCTGGGGTGTGAGCTGGCAATAACTCCCTCTGTGTGTCTCTGACAGGCTTTACTGTGGGTCTGTCCCCTATAGGCCCAGTGTGTCTGCGTGTGTTGGGTACACGTGTTTCGGCATGTCTGAGGCGGAGTGCTCTTGCCAGGTGGAGACTATGTTAGGGACACAAACGGCTGTGGGAGTGACCCTGTTGGCACCGCCGACACCTGATTGGGTGAATGTGTTGAGTGCTTTGAATGCTAATTTGGCTCTGATAAATAAGAGATTGGATAAATCTGAGTCTCAGAACCAGGCATGGAAGAAATCCGTAGAGGATGTGGTGTTTCAAGTCCAGACCCCCTCAGGTCACAAAAACGTTCATTTGTCCAGCTGGCTGACACGGATACCGACACGGACACTGACTCAAGTGTCGACTATAGTGATGCCAGATTAGATCCAAAACTGGCAAAGAGCATTCAGTACATGATTGTGGCAATAAAAGATGTATTACATATCACTGAGGACACTGCTGTTCCTGATACTAGGGTCTGTATGTATAAAGGAAAGAAACCTGAGGTAACGTTTCCTCCCTCTCATGAATTGAACACGCTTTGTGAAAAGGTTTGGGAAAATCCTGACAAAGTTTCAGATTCCCAAAAGGATTCTAGTGGCGTATCCGTTTCCCTCTGGGGATAGGGAAAAATGGGAGTCACCCCCCATTGTGGATAAAGCTCTATCTCGGCTGTCCAAAAAGGTGGCTCTTCCGTCCCCTGACACGGCAGCCCTAAAGGATCCTGCGGATCGTAGGCAGGAAAATACATTGAAATCCATTTATGTCACCACGGGTATGCTACTCGGACCAGCCATTGCATCTGCGTGGGTGAGTAGCGCTATCGAAAAATGGGCAGATAGCTTGTCATCTGAAATAGATACCCTGGATAGGGATTGCGTTCTTTTGACACTAGGTTATATCAGGGATGCTGCAGTCTACCTAACGGAAGCTGCGAGGGATATTGGCCTCTTGGGATCAAGGGCCAATGCCATGGCAGTCTCAGCTAGGAGAGCATTGTGGATTCATCAATGGAATGCTGATGCTGACTCTAAGAAAGCTATGGAGTCTCTACCGTATAAAGGTGGTGTATTGTTTGGTGACTGCCTCGCTGAGACTGCCTCTACGGCTACCGCGGGTAAGTCATCATTTTTACCTTATGTGCCTGCACCACAAAAGAACGCACACCACTATCAGATGCAGTCCTTTCGGCCCAATAAATACAGAAAAGGCCGAGGGTCTTCCTTCCTTGCTACTAGAGGAAAGGGAAAAGGTAAACGATCACCGGCCGGTTCCCAGGAGCAGAAGTCCTCCCCAGCTTCTGCCAAATCCACCGCATGACGCTGGAGTCTGCACAGGGGGGGGGGGGGGGCGCGTCTCAAGCTCTTCAGTCAGTTCTGGGCTCGTTCGGCCCTGGACTAATGGGTCTTAGAAATTGTGTCCCAGGGGTACAAGCTGGAGTTTCAAGACGTTCCCCCTCACCGATTTTTCAAATCGGCATTGCCAGCTTCTCTTCCGGACAGGGAGGTGGTATGCGCCGCAATACAAAAATTGTGTCACAATCAAGTCATTGTCAGGGTTCCCTCGTCGCAACAGGGAGAAGGCTTTTACTCGAGCCTGTTCGTAGTCCCGAAGCCAGACTGCTCAGTCAGACCAATCCTGAACCTCAAATCCCTAAATTTCTACCTAAGAAAATTCAAGATGGAATCTCTCTGGGCAGTGATCTCCAGTCTGGATTTTATGGTGTCGGTAGACATAAAGAATGCCTACTTGCATGTTCCCATTTATCCTCCACACCAGGCTTACCTGAGGTTTGCAGTTCAGGATTGTCATTACCAATTTCAGACGTTGCCGTTTGGTCTGTCCACGGCTCCGAGGATTTTCACCAAAGTAATGGCCGAAATGATGGTTCTCCTGCTCAAGCAAGGAGTCACAATTATCCCGTACTTGGACGATCTCCTGATAAAGGCGAGATCCAAGGACCAATTACTGCAGAACATTACGCTCTCCCTGACAATTCTGCAGCAACATGGTTGGCTCCTAAACTTCCAAAATCACAGTTGGTTCCGACGAGACGGCTGTCGTTTTTGGGAATGATTCTGGACACAGAATTACAGAGAGTTTTTCTTCCAGTAGAAAAGGCGCTGGAAATTCAGAACCTGGTCAAACAAATTCTGAAACCAGCAAAAGTATTGATCCATCAATGCACTCGGTTGCTGGGGAAGATGGTGGCGGCCTACGAGGCCATTAAGTTTGGCAGATTCCATGACAGTGTGTTTCAGTGGGACCTGTTGGACAAGTGGGTCCCATCTGCACATGCACCGAAGAATAATCCTGTCTTCCAAGACCAGAATCTCACTCCTGTGGTGGCTGCACAGCTCTCACCTCCTAGAGGGACACAGGTTCGGGATCCAGGACTGGATCCTAGTGACCACGGATGCGAGTCTCCGAGGCTGGGGAGCAGTCGCACAGGGGGAAAGCTTCCAGGGAAGATGGTCAAGCCAGGAAATTTGTTTACACATAAACGTTCTGGAGCTAAGGGCTATTTACAACGGCCTTCTGCAAGCGGAACATCTGCTTCGCAATCGGCCCGTCTTGCTTCAGTCGGACAACATAACAGCAGTAGCGTACATAAACCGCCAGGGTGGAACAAAGAGCAGAGCGGCAATGGCAGAGGCCACAAAGGTTCTCTGCTGGGTGGAAAGGCATACAAGCTCTCTGTCAGCGATCTTCATTCCAGGAGTGGACAACTGGGAAGTAGACTTCCTCAGCAGACACGATCTCCATCCAGGAGAGTGGGGTCTTCATCAAGAGGTCTTTGCAGAAGTGGCAAGTCTTTGGGGAATTCCTCAAGTAGACATGATGGCATCTCGCCTCAACAAGAAACTTCAGAGATATTGTTCCAGGTCGAGAGACCCTCAAGCAATAGCAGTGGACGCCCTAGTGACACCATGGGTGTTTCAGTCGGTGTACGTGTTTCCTCCACTTCCACTCGTTCCAAAAGTGATAAAGATCATAAGAACAAAGGTTCAAGCGATCCTCATTGTTCCAGACTGGCCAAGGAGGGCTTGGTATCCAGATCTTCAGGAATTACTTATAGGAGATCCCTGGCCTCTTCCTCTGAGGGAGGATCTGTTACAGCAGGGGCCGTGCGTGTTCCAAGACTTACCGCGACTTCGTTTGACGGCTTGGAGGTTGAACGCCGGATCGTAGCCCGAAAGGGTATTCCCAAGGAAGTCATCCCCACTCTTATTCAGGCTAGGAAAGGAGTAACGTCTAAACATTACCACTGTATTTGGAGAAAATACGTGTCTTGGTGTGAATCCAAGAAGGCTCCTACGGAAGAATTTCAGTTAGGACATTTTCTCCATTTTCTACAAGCCGGTATGGTTGCAGGCCTAAAGTTGGGCTCCATTAAAGTACAAATTTCAGCCTTATCAGTTTTCTTCCAAAAACAATTGGCCTCCCTTCCAGAAGTTCAGACTTTTGTGAAAGGCGTGTTTCACATCCAACCTCCCTGTGGCACCGTGGGTTCTTAACGTGGTGTTGCAATTCCTTCAATATCATTGGTTTGAACCTTTACAAAAGGTGGAGTTGAAATTCCTCACTTGGAAAGTGGTCATGCTGTTGGCCTTGGCATCCGCCAGGCGGGTGTCTGAATTGGCGGCCTTGTCTCACAAGAGCCCTTATTTGGTCTTTCATGAAGATAGGGCAGAATTGAGGACTCGTCAGCAATCTCTGCCGAAAGTGATTTCGTCGTTCCACTTGAACTAACCTATTGTGGTGCCAGTGGCTACTGACGCCTTGCTGGAATCTAAGTTTCTCGACGTAGTCAGAGCTTTGAAAATTTATGTGGCAAGAACGGCTCAGTTTAGAAAAACGGAGGCTCCTGTATGCTCACAACAAAATTGGGGCTCCTGCTTCCAAGCAGACTATTGCGCGCTGGATCTGTCATACGATTCAGCAGGCTTATTCTACGGCTGGATTGCCGTTGCCGAAATCGGTGAAGGCCCATTCTACCAGAAAGGTGGGCTCGTCCTGGGCGGCTGCCTGGGGGGTCTCGGCATTACAACTCTACGCGACTAAGAGAAAAGGATTCACCGGTAGGTATTAAAATCCTATTTTTACATAGCGAGCAACTTTATACAATCTATATGAATGTACAGGTAGGATAAAATGTATAATTTACCCATTGTAAAGTAAGCACTTGGCATAGACTGTTACAAAAAACAAGAAGAAAAGTATTCGTTTATGCAAAATAATAATGTTTTATTTTGTCACGGGTGGGACACTGCAAAATATTTTTCAGTAACACCCGTTTTACATATGTCAAACAAAAACAGGGCAATTCTTTTGCTATATAATCAATTTTTTGTAATTTAACATGTTAATCTTTTTACAAATATTATTTTGAGTACAGATTTTTCTCTAGCATCCATAGGGGATATTGGGGACAGATTAGTATGATGGGGTATAGACGGGTCCAAAGGAGCCAGTGTACTTTAAATTTCTTCAACTGGGTGTGCTGGCTCCTCCCCTCTATTCCTCCTCCTACAGCTCAGTTTAGAAGAAAGTGCCCTCAGGAGAGGATGCACACTCTGCTAGCTCGAGAGATTTTCTTCAATTTCTTTTTAAAAGTTTTATTTCTTTCAGTATGCTGTTTGGGCAACAGCATACCTGCACCGTGGGAGTCTTGAGGTGCAGAACCTCTTCCCAGCTGCAGGACCACCGTCCTGAGGGGCTGTTTGTCCAGCGGGGCATGGCGCCTTGGCTGTCACAGCCGCAGCATGCCGCACACCCCTAACGCTGCCTGAAGGTGATCATCGGTGGTGAGTACCAACCGGGGGCCCCGTTTTTACTGTGCGTCTGAAAGCGCGGGTGTGGCGTACGGGTCCCTCCTGTTGGGGACCCGCTATAGCCCCTGCGTGAGACTGGCTAAATATAGTAAACCAAGCATTTATGTGAGGGTGTAAATATTGGGAGTCATGGCCAGTATAAATATACAGAAGTAGCTCTGGCGCCATGGCAGGGGGCGGAACTACACAAGAGCGGCATTTTGGCACCTTCCTCTGCATAGCAGCAGCAACCTCCACAGCTCCTCCAAACTGTCCCTGGATCGCTGATACCGGGTGTAGAGGGGGAGAGCCGCTATACTACTGCACAATAACATCCCTCTGAGGAATTTTATCATATTACAGTCTCAGTGTTTTTACACATAAAAACGCTGACAGCCTCACTGGGGCTGTGCAGCGCTGGGTGTGTTGGGGTCCTCTCCCCTGTGTATCCTCTCACATGCAATAGGGCAGGCCTGCAATATATCAATATCAGGCTGTGTTGTATGTGTATTTTACCTGTTTTTCTGATTCACAATGGTAAAACAGAAGTCATATAGTGTATGTAATGCTAGATTCTCTCCTAGTTTATCTGGCTCAATATCATGTAAGCAGTGTAGTCAGCCATCTCAGAATGCTGATTTCAATGTGGGGGAGAGTCCAGAGTCCTCCTGGTTGGGGGCTATCAAAAATATTATGTCTGATATGTCATCTCAACTCACTGCAAATGCCAATAAGACTCTGGAACTGCAACAAGCAGTGGCAAGTCTAGCTGCTAAACATCCCCCCTGTCTACTACAGGTGCACAAAAACGTGCTCTACCTCCACTCCTATCAGATACTGATGATGATATGCAGGTTGATGGGGATGATGTGGACCCCATAAGTGGGGATTCCACCCCTACCCAGGGTATTTAACCCCTCATATTGGCTATTAGGGATGTGTTAAAGCTCCCCCTGGAACATGCTACTACTCGGCACTCATTTTTCCTCCCACAGGACAAACTGACACTCACATTTCCTGACTCCAAGGAATTGGATGACTTATTTAAAATAGCCTGGAAGACTCCAGATAAGAAATATCAGGTGTCAAAACGGTTTTTGCATACATTCCCCTTTGCCCCTGAAGGCAGGAAATTCTGGGAGGAGTCTCCAGCAGTAGATGTCTCAGTCTCTCGTCTTTCTAAAAAGGCGGTACTCCCTGCTCCGGGCTCCTTTACGGTAAAGGACCCGGCAGATAGGAAACTTGAAACCACTCTGAAATCGATTTACATTGCTGCAGGTGTTGCTCAAAGGCCGGTCATTGCAATTGCAAAGGCTGGACACATGCAATTAATTCCTGGGCTAATCAAATTAAGGAAGGTCTTTCGGGTGATATGACCTTAGTTAATACTGTTACTTTCCTGAATCACATTCAGGACGCTGCAAGAATCCTCTGTGACTCCCTTAAAGAGATTGGCAATATTAATGCTAGGACCACAGCTATGGCTGTGTCTGCGCGCAGAGCCAAATGGTTGCATCAGTGGATTGCTGATGCTGACTCCAAACGTAATGTGGAATCTCTTCCCTTCACAGGTGAATGGCTCTTTGGAGGTGAATTGGACGCATGGATTTCCAAAGCTACTGCTGGAAAATCCACGTTTCTCCCTTCGGGAGCTCCGCCTGCTAGACGTACCTACCCGGGACCGTCTACTCCAAGCATGTCCAAACTGCGGCACTCTAACTGTTGTGAAACTACATATCCCAGCATGCCCCAACATAGTTTTGCTGTCAGAGAATGCTAAAGCTGTGTCAGGGCATGCTGGGATGTGTAGTTTCTCAACAGCTGGAGTGCCGCAGTTTGGACATGCGTGGTCTACTCAGTCCTTTTGGTCCTCCAGATTTTGAACTAGGGAAAGAGGGGCCTCCAACGCAGCTAGAGGCTCCAGAGGTAAACCTAAGAAACCAGCCGTTGCTGGATCTCAGGACCAGAACACCAGCTCTGCTTCTGCAAAGATTTCAGCATGACAGTGCCCACCCATCCCGAGGGAATCTCGTGGTGGGAGCTCTGTTACGTCACTATAGCCACATCTGGGACGGTTCCTGCCAAGATGCTTGGGTAAAGGACCTTATCTCTCAGGGTTACAAGCTGGAATTCAACGGTACCTCCCCACACCCACCGACGATTTTTCAAATCAAGCTTTAGAAAATATTCGTGGTACGCTACTGCTGCCCATCAACAAGTTAGTCCAGTCCCAGGTCATTGTTCCAGTACCCCTACTGCAACGAGGACAGGGTTACTACTCCAGTCTGTTCGTAGTACCAAAACCAGACGGGTCTGTGAGACCCATTCTGAAGCTGAAGTCCTTGAATCCTTACCTGAAGGTTTTCAAATTCAAGATGGAATCTTTGAGAGTGGTGATTGCAGGCCTGGAACAACATGACTTACTTGTGTCCCTTGATATCAAGGACGCTTACCTACATATCCCAATTTGGCCTCCTCATCAGGCCTATCTGAGGTTTGCCCAGCTGAACGATCACTACCAGTTTCAGGCGTTACCCTTCGGCCTGTCTACAGCTCCGAGGGTGTTCACGAAGGTGATTGCGGAAATGATATTTCAACTCTGGGTCCAGGGGGTCAATGTTATTCCATACCTGGACGATCTCCTGCTAAAAGCGAGCTCCAGGGAGCTTCTATTGCTCCATATAAATCGCACTATCCAACTTCTGTCACACCACAGGTGGATCCTCAATTTGCAGAAGTCCCACCTGGAACCGTCTCAACGGCTCCTGTTTCTGGGGATGCTACTGGATACTGGAAAGTGTTCCTCCCAGGGGACAAAGTAAGAACACTTCAAGAAATGGTTCGCATGGTGCTTTTGACCTGCTCGAGTCTCCATTCATCTTTGCATAAAATTGTTGGGAAAAATGGTGACCCCGTACGAGGCGATTCAATTCGAAAGGTTTCATGCCAGGCTGTTCCAATTGGACATCCTGAACAAGTGGTCCGGTTCCCATCTTCAGATGCACCGGATGATTCGGCTGTCACCTCAAGCCAGAATCTCTTTCCTGTGATGGCTACAGTCTTCCAACCTGCTGGAAGGTTGACGCTTTGGTATTCAGGATTGGATCCTCCTCATGACGGATGCGAGTCTGAGAGGATGGGGAGCTGTCACCCAGGGGGCGCAGTTCCAGGGCAGGTGGTCTGCCCAAGAGGCCCTTCTTCCGATCAACATTCTGGAACTTTGTGCTATCTACAATGCTCTGATTCAGGCATCCCCTCTACTCTGGGATCAGGCGATCCAGATGCAGTTGGACAACGCCACGGCAGTGGCGTACATCAATCGACAAGGAGGGACAAAAAGCAAGGCCGGCATGGGAGAAGTGTCAAGAATACTCCTCTGGGCAGAAAGAAATGCAAGAGCACTGTCCGCGATCTTCATTCCGGGGGTGGACAACTGGGATGCGGACTTCCTAAGTCGCCACGATCTCCATCCGGGGGGGGTGGGAACTACACCCTCAGGTGTTTAAGCAAATCATCGAAAGGTGGGGATGCCCACATATCGACTTGATGGCCTCTCGTCTCAACAAGAAGCTTCGCTGCTATTGCTCACGAACCAGGAACCCGCAGGCGAGCACAGTGGATGCGCTGACATCACCTTGGCCTTACCAACTAGTCTACCTGTTTCCTCCGATTCCGCTGATCCCAAGGGTGCTCAAGCAGATCAGACATCAAAGAGTGGACGCAATCTTGATTGCCCCGGATTGGCCCTGAAGAATGTGGTACGCGGCTCTTCTGGACGTGTCCGTAGAGGACCCTTGGCCTCTACCGCTAAGAAGGGATCTTCTTCAACCAGGACCGTTCGTCTACCCGGACTTACGGTGGCTTCGTTTGATGGCATGGAAGTTGAGTGGAACATCCTAGCTCACAAAGGGCTTTCCAAAAAGGTCATTGCCACTATGGTGCAAGCCAGAAAACCTGTGACGTCAAAACACTATCGTATCTGGCGGAGATACGTCTCTTGGTGCGAGGAACGCACATATCCCTCTGCAGAATTCAACTTGGGAAGGTTCCTACGATTCCTGCAGGCTGGAGTGGATAAAGGCTTACGTCTGGGATCCATTAAGGTCCAGATTTAAGCTCTCTCCATCTTCTTCCAGAAGAAGTTGGCTCTCTTGCCAGGAGTTCAAACCTTTTATTGCAAGGGGTGCTTAACATACAACCTCCATTCGTGCCGCCTACGGCATCTTGGGATCTGGATTTAGTGTTATGTTTTCTACAGTCCTCCTGGTTTGAACCTCTGACGACTGTAGAAGATAAGTACCTCACGTGGAAAATGGTGATGTTACTGGCTCTGGCTTCTGCTAGGCGTGTCTCAGAATTGGGGGCCTTGTCGTGCAAAAGTCCGTACTTGGTCTTTTACGAGAACAGAGTGGAGCTCAGGACTAGACAGCAGTTCCTGCCGAAGGTGGTCTCCGCGTTTCACTTGAATCAACCTATCGTCTTTCCATCCAGTTTTGTCACTTCTGCTCCTCCTGAGGCATTGGATGCTGTGCGTGCCTTGAAAATTTATATCAAAAGGACGGCTCGGATCAGAAAGACTGATTCCTTGTTCGTACTCTATGATGCGCAGAAAAAGGGTTGCCCTGCTTCTAAGCAGGCTATTGCTCATTGGATTAGGCTTACTATCCAACAGGCCTATGCGTCGGCAGCCTTACCGGTTCCGCAGTCTCTGGAGGCCCACTCTACAAGATCGGTGGGCTCTTCCTGGGTGGCTGCCCGTGGAGTCTCGTACCTGAAACTATGCCGAGCTGCTACCTGGTTGAGGAAGAACACCTTTGTGAAGTTCTACAAGTTTGATACCCTGACCAAAGAGGATACCCAGTTTGGGCAGGCGGTGCTGCAGATGTCTCTGCACGTCCCCGCCCGTTCTGGAAGCTTTGGGACATCCTCATCGTACTAATCTGCCCCCAATATCCCATATGGATGCTAGAGAAAATAGGATTTTAAATACCTGCCGGTAAATCCTTTTCTCGTAGTCCATAAGGGATATTGGGCGCCCGCCTCTGTGCGGTGACTTTCTGCATGTTCTCTGTTATGTGTTCCTGTTCAGCTGTTGCTGTTAACGTTGCCAGATGTTGCTGGCTAAGTTATATATTGGTGTGCTGGTGTGAAAATCTCACCACACTTTTTGTTATGTTCCTTCTCTCAAGTATGTCATGCTCCTTTGGGCACTGTTTACATATAACTGAGCTGTAGGAGGAGGCATAGAGGGGAGGAGCCAGCACACCCAGTGGAAGAAATTTAAAGTGCACTGGCTCCTTTGGACCTGTCTATATATCCCATCGTACTAATCTGTCCCCAATATCCCTTATGGACTACGAGAAAAGGATTTACCGGTAGGTATTTAAAATCCTATTTTTTGTTTTTACATCCTACTTTTAACCCTGTTAAAACACATCTACCATAGCAGGAAAACTCATAAAAAATTGCCTCTAACTTTTTTAAGAACTGGTGTAGATAACATTGCAACATTCACAAAATCAATATAAATTTCCATTTGTTTAGAACAGTTTTCCATTTTCCCAACAACTTTCAGAAACATTACTATCACTGAACTGTCATCTTCACAGGAGCTCTGTGCAATGCCAGTATAGCTGTAGTAACAGTATTTCTAGAAGATGTTTCTGGAACTGCCAGTTAACACTAACAAAGCCCAAGGACAGGGAATAGGAGTAGAGGAAGAGAAGACCAGGTGCAAAGAAACCAATCACCAAACAGTGGTTGGCAGACCTGGATATTTGTATATCCCATAGAGTAACCCCCTAGCCAGCCAGGGGCATAAGGGAGGGTATCATCCAGTGTACCTCATGAGTCTGACCGGGATCGCCACAGGGGAAAGCTTTCACTCCCCCACTTTGGCAAAAGGATGTTACAGGTAAGAACAAAAATCCAGTTTTCTCTTTCTTCCATGGTGGACACTGGAAACCATGGGATGTCCCAAAGCTGTTCCTTTTAAGGGAGGGAATGATCCTGTGTTGTGCATAGGACTGCTCGCCAAAACAAGTATCGCTAGAGGCGATTGAGTTCAGCTTGAATGAATGAAGGACCATAAAGAGGTCTGTCGGAGATGTTCTGCAGAGACCTCGCTCAACCACTAAAGAGGCACCCAGCGACCGAGTGGAATGGTCCATAGCAAGCCCCGAAGCTCCCAGGCCCCACTATACAGTAGTTATGTTCCTGATCATCCCTTAGTACACACAGCACCCTTTATAATACCACTCCGTTTACACAACACCCTCCATAATACCACTCTGTATACACAGCCCCCCCCCATAATATAACTCCGTATATGCCGCACCCCATAATACTTTCATTATACACAGTTCCCTCAACCATAACACCCCTCAGTCACCATTAGCCTCCTCAGTGCACACAGCACCCTGATTTCTCTAACGTCCTAAGTGGATGCTGGGGACTCCGTAAGGACCATGGGGAATAGCGGCTCCGCAGGAGACTGGGCACATCTAAAGAAAGCTTTAGGACTAACTGGTGTGCACTGGCTCCTCCCCCTATGACCCTCCTCCAAGCCTCAGTTAGATTTCTGTGCCCGACGAGAAGGGTGCACACTAGGGGCTCTCCTGAGCTTCTTAGTGAAAGTTTTAGTTTAGGTTTGTTATTTTCAGTGAGACCTGCTGGCAACAGGCTCACTGCATCGAGGGACTAAGGGGAGAAGAAGCGAACTCACCTGCGTGCAGAGTGGATTGGGCTTCTTGGCTACTGGACATTAGCTCCAGAGGGACGATCACAGGCCCAGCCTGGATGGGTCCCGGAGCCGCGCCGCCGGCCCCCTTACAGAGCCAGAAGAGCGAAGAGGTCCGGAAAAATCGGCGGCAGAAGACGTTCCTGTCTTCAATAAGGTAGCGCACAGCACTGCAGCTGTGCGCCATTGCTCTCAGCACACTTCATACTCCGGTCACTGAGGGTGCAGGGCGCTGGGGGGGGCGCCCTGAGACGCAATAAAACATGATAAAAATACCTTACATGGCAAAAAATACATCACATATAGCTCCTGGGCTATATGGATGCATTTAACCCCTGCCAGAATATACAGAAAAACGGGAGATAAGGCCGCCGAAAAGGGGGCGGAGCCTATCTCCTCAGCACACTGGCGCCATTTTCCCTCACAGCTCAGTTGGAGGGAAGCTCCCTGGCTCTTCCCTGCAGTCACTACACTACAGAAAGGGTTAAAAAAAGAGAGGGGGGCACTAATTAGGCGCAGTATTAAAACATACAGCAGCTATAAGGGGAAAAACACTTCTATAAGGTTATCCCTGTATATATATATAGCGCTCTGGTGTGTGCTGGCATACTCTCCCTCTGTCTCCCCAAAGGGCTAGTGGGGTCCTGTCCTCTATCAGAGCATTCCCTGTGTGTGTGCTGTGTGTCGGTACGTTTGTGTCGACATGTATGAGGAGAAAAATGATGTGGAGACGGAGCAGAGTGTCTGTAACAGTGATGTCACCACCTAGGGGGTCGACACCTGAGTGGATGTACTGTTGAAAATTACGTGACAGTGTCAGCTCTGTATAAAAAAACAGTGGTTGACATGAGACAGCCGGCTACTCAGCTTGTGCCTGTCCAGACGTCTCATAGGCCGTCAGGGGCTCTAAAGCGCCTGTTACCTCAGATGGCAGATACAGACGCCGACACGGATACTGACTCCTGTGTCGACGGTGAAGAGACAACCGTGATTTCCAGTAGGGCCACACGTTACATGATTGAGACAATGGAAAATGTTTTATACATTTCTGATAATACGAGTACCACCAAAAAGGGGTATTATGTTCGGTGAGGGAAAAACTACCTGTAGTTTTCCTGAATCTGAGAAATAAAATGAGGTGTGTGATGATGCGTAGGTTTCCCCCCGATAACAATTGATCATTTCTTAAAAAGTATTGGTGTATACCCTTTCCCGCCAGAGGTTAGGGTGCGTTGGGAAACACCCCCTAGGGGGGATAAGGCGCTCACACGCTTGTAAGAACAAGGGCTCTACCCTCTCATGAGATGGCCGCCCTTAAGGATCCTGCTGATAGAAAGCAGGAGGGTAATTCCCTGACTGGAAATATTGATATCCTAGATAAGGATAGTATATTATTGCCTATAGAGCATTTAAAAGATGCATTTCTATATATGCATGATGCACAGCGGAATATTTGCCGACTGGCATCAAGTATAAGTGCGTTGTCCAATTCTACCAGTAAAATGGTCAGGTGATGCGGATTCCAAACGGCATTTGGAAGTATTGCCTTTGAAAAGGGACATTTGGGGTCGGTCTTTTAGACCTGGTGGCCACGGCAACAACTGGGAAATCCACGTTTGTACCCCAGGTCGCCTCTCAAAATAAGACGCCGTATTATCAGGCGCAGTCCTTTGTTGGCAAGCGGAAAAAAGGTTCCTCTTTTCTGCTCGTGACAGAGGGAGAGGAAAAAGGCTGAAGAGATTAGCCAGTTCTCAGGAACAAAAACCCTTTCCCGCCTCTGCCAAGCCCTCAGTATGACGCTAGGGCCTTACAAGCTCAGGCACGGTGGGGGCCCGTTCTCAATGAATTTCAGTGCGCAGTGGGCTCACTCGCAAGTAGACCCCTGGATCCTTCAGGTAATATCTCAAGGGTACATATTGGAATTCGAGACGTCTCCCCCTCGCCGTTTCCAAAAGTCGGCTTTACCGACGTCTCCCTCTGACAGGGAGGCAGTTTTGGAAGCCATTCACAAGCTGTATTCCCAGCAGGTGATAATCAAGGTACCCCTCCTGCAACAGGGAACAGGGTATTATTCCACACTATTGTGGTACCGAAGCCAGACGGCTCGGTGAGACCGATTCTAAATCTAAAATCTTTGAACACTTACATACAGAGGTTCAAATTCAAGATTGAGTCACTCAGAGCAGTGATTGCGAACCTGGAAGAAGGGGACTACATGATGTCTCGGGACATCAAGGATGCTTACCTTCATGTCAAAATTTACCCTTCTCACCAAGGGTACCTCAGGTTATGGTACAGAACTGTCACTATCAGTTCAGACGCAGCCGTAGGGATGGTCCACGGCACCCCGGGTCTTTATCAAGGTAATGGCCGAAATGATATCCCTTCGAAGGAAGGGAATTTTAGTTATCCCTTACTTGGACGATTCCCTGATAAGGGTAAGATCCAGGGAACAGTTGGAAGTCGGTGTAGCACTATCTCAGGTAGTGTTGCAGCAGCACGATTGGATTCTCAATATTCCAAAATCGCAGCTGGTTCCGACGACTTGTCTTCTGTTTCCTAGGGATGTTCCTGGACACAGTCCAGAAAAAAAGGTGTTTCTCCCGGAAGAGAAAGCCAGGGAGTTATCCGAGCTAGTCAGGAACCTCCTAAAACCGAACCAAGTCTCAGTGCATCAATGCACAAGGGTTCTGGGTAAAAATGGTGGCTTCCTACGAAGCAATCCCATTCGTTAGATTCCACGCAAGAACTTTCCAGTGGAACCTACTGGACAAATGGTCCGGGTCGCATTTTCAGATGCATCAGAGGATAACCCTGTCACCAAGGACAAGGGTATCCATCCTGTGGTGGTTGCAGAGTGCTCATCTTCTAGAGGGCCGCAGATTCGGCATTCAGGACTGGGTCCTGGTGACCACGGATGCCAGCCTGCGAGGCTGGGGAGCAGTCACACAGGGAAGGAATATCCAGGGCTTAGGGTCAAGCCTGGATACATCACTTCACATAAATATCCTGAAGCTAAGGGCCATTTACAATGCTCTAAGCTTAGCAAGACCTCTGCTTCAAGGTCAGCCGGTGTTGATCCAGTCGGACAACATCATGGCAGTCACCCACGTAAACAGACAGGGTGGCACAAGAAGCAGGAGGGCAATGGCAGAAGCTGCAGGGATTCTTCGCTGGGCGGAAAATCATGTGATAGCACTGTCAACAGTATTCATTCCGGGAGTGGACAACTGGGAAGCAGACTTCCTCAGCACGACCTCCACCCGGGAGAGTGGGGACTTCACCCAGAAGTCGTCCACATGATTAAAAAACTCGACAGGTATTGCGCCAGGTCAAGAGACCCTCAGGCAATAGTTGTAGACGCTCTGGTAACACCGTGGGTGTACCAGTCAGTGTATGTGTTCCCTCCTCTGCCTCTCATACCCAAGGTACTGAGATTGATAAGATGGAGAGGAGAAAGCACTATATTCGTGGCTCCGGATTGGCCAAGAAGGACTTGGTAACCGGAACTTCAAGAGATGCTCACGGAGGATCCGTGGCCTCTACCTCTAAGAAGGGACCTGCTCCAGCAAGGACCCTGTCTGTTCCAAGACTTACCGCGGCTGCGTTTGACGGCATGCCGGTTGAACACCGGATCCTGAAGGAAAAAAGACATTCCGGATGAAGTCATCCATATCCTGATCTAAAGCCAGGAAGGATGTAACCGCAAAAACATTATCACCGCAATTGGCGAAAATATGGTGCGTAGTGCGAGGCCAGTAAGGCCCGACGGAGGAAATTCAACTGGGTCGATTCCTACATTTCCTGCAAACAGGAGTGTCTATGGGCCTGAAATTGGGGTCCATTAAGGTTCAGATTTCGGCCCTGTCAATTTTCTTCCAAAAAAGAACTAGCTTCAGTCCCTGAAGTTTAGACGTTTGTAAAAGGGGTACTGCATATACAGCCTCCTTTTGTGCCTCCAGTGGCAATTTGGGATCTCAATGTAGTTTGCGTTCCAAAAGTCACATTGGTTTGAACCACTTAAATCTGTGGAGTTAAAATATCTCACATGGAAAGTGGTCATGCTGTTGGCCCTGGCCTGGGCCAGGCGCGTGTCAGAATTGGCGGCTTTATCCTGTAAAAGCCCTTATCTGATTTTCCATTCGGACAGGGCGGAATTGAGGACTCGTCCTCAGTTTCTCCCTAAGGTGGTTCCAGCGTTTTCACCTGAACCAACCTATTGTGGTGCCTGCGGCTACTAGGGACTTGGAGGAATGCAAGTTGCTGGATGTTGTCAGGGCCCTGAAAATATTTCCAGGACGGCTGGAGTCAGAAAATCTGACTCGCTGTTTATCCTGTATGCACCCAACAAGCTGGGTGCTCCTGCTTCTAAGCAGACTATTGCTCGTTGGATTTGTAGTACAATTCAGCTTGCACATTCTGTGGCAGGCCTGCCACAGCTAAAATCTGTAAAAGCCCGTTCCACAAGGAAAGTGGGCTCATCTTGGGCGGCTGCCCGAGGGGTCTCGGCTTTACAACTTTGCCGAGCAGCTACTTGGTCAGGGGCAAACACGTTTGCTAAATTCTACAAATTTGATACCCTGGCTGAGGAGGACCTGGAGTTCTCTCATTCGGTGCTGCAGAGTCATCCGCACTCTCCCGCCCGTTTGGGAGCTTTGGTATAATCCCCATGGTCCTTACGGAGTCCCCAGCATCCACTTAGGACGTTAGAGAAAATAAGAATTTACTTACCGATAATTCTATTTCTCATAGTCCGTAGTGGATGCTGGGCGCCCATCCCAAGTGCGGATTGTCTGCAATACTTGTACATAGTTATTGTTACAAAAATCGGGTTATTATTGTTGGGAGCCATCTTTTCAGAGGCTCCTCTGTTATCATACTGTTAACTGGGTTCAGATCACAAGTTATACGGTGTGATTGGTGTGGCTGGTATGAGTCTTACCCGGGATTCAAAATCCTTCCTTATTGTGTACGCTCGTCCGGGCACAGTATCCTAACTGAGGCTTGGAGGAGGGTCATAGGGGGAGGAGCCAGTGCACACCAGTTAGTCCTAAAGCTTTCTTTAGATGTGCCCAGTCTCCTGCGGAGCCGCTATTCCCCATGGTCCTTACGGAGTCCCCAGCATCCACTACGGACTATGAGAAATAGAATTATCGGTAAGTAAATTCTTATTTTTACACTCCAGGATATATAGCCCCTCTCCCTCCCCCACACTACACCCATATACCATGCCAGTAAACACAGGCCCTCCCTCCCCCATAATAACCCTTTGTACACATGCACTCCCACATTACATTATACACAGCCCCCTCCCCATATTGCCCCCAGTACACACAACACACCCATATTACATTCCATATATTCAAACACCAATCTTGATAGTCTAACTATGAAGAGCAATTGACAATTAAGTTTTAAGTTTGCTAATACTGATATTTAATTGATTATGCTTTATTTTAGTTTTAACTTGCAGGGATTAATAAATAAAAATTCAAACTCCTTTTATAACAGTAAATTTAGCCTTTGGATGTTCTAGAACTGTTGGTCTCAATCTTGGTGTTCAATGTGTCATGGATGGGACAGATTAAACGTAAGCAAATGCTTCTAATCAACTGTAGCTCTGACCTCAGAACCATTATCACACTACAAAAACTTTTGTATGTTTATTGTCACGGGTGGGACAACTAAAACACTCTGGTTTTGCAAGTTAAATACTATACACCACTAGTAATGTCTGGCGCTAATCACTAAATACACAAATGTATATATAACTGTGGATAGGTGCATATATCTAAATACACACCCACCTCACATATATACAAACCATTAATATAAAATAAATGTATAAAAAACCAATATAATCAACAAAGCAGCGAAGAATAATAGGCTTGTAGATATAGCCAACACAATCCCACCTGGTTTAAACCAGATGTAAGCTAACAAAAATTCTATATCACTCCTCGCGCTAATAGATTAATTAGAGGCAACAGGGCATGAATAACCTCAATCCATTTATTCTTTTATGATATTATTTAATATCCATGAAATTAATCATAAAAAATACAAAAAAGACATCACACAAATTGACTTAATTAATATGCGCATATATAAAACCCCCACTATAAAACCTAATATATCATAATATTAATATTGAGCATAAGAGGTGGATCATATAACTATATTGCTGTGCTTGACCACAGTGGATTAATCCGATGTTTGTACAAATGATATTGTCCTTAATTTATTGGATTTCTAAATAGGACAGTCCCGTTAGATGTATTTGATATCACTTGAACTAAATAACTTGTAGTATACTATAGATACAGTATATTACCAATCGCTGAAATTGTCCGTATGCTTGCAAAGAGCAAGATTCTTTGTTTCGGGGAGATGTCTTAGATCCTGGAGGATGGAACAACCATGCTGAGCTCGGTGCACTGCACGCACCTGTTGTATATTGCAGCTCCCGTTCACTGACCACTACTCGTGGCGTCCTCCGTCTCCCGCTATCTTGGCTCCAATAGGCAGTGCCCACACATTGCAGGCTATGGGGAAGAGACCGTCCGGCTACTGGAGCTCAGCGCACCGCCGGCACCTGTCTTTGCAAGTATACGGACAATTTCAGCGATTGGTAATATACTGTCTCTATAGTATACTACAAGTTATTTAGTTCAAGTGATATCAAATACATCTAACGGGACTGTCCAATTTAGAAATCCAATAAATTAAGGACAATATCATTTGTACAAACATCGGATTAATCCACTGTGGTCAAGCACAGCAATATAGTTATATGATCCACCTCTTATGCTCAATATTAATATTATGATATATTAGGTTTTATAGTGGGGGTTTTATATATGCGCATATTAATTAAGTCAATTTGTGTGATGTCTTTTTTGTATTTTTTATGATTAATTTCATGGATATTAAATAATATCATAAAAGAATAAATGGATTGAGGTTATTCATGCCCTGTTGCCTCTAATTAATCTATTAGCGCGAGGAGTGATATAGAATTTAAGTTAAATACTATACCTAAACTTACAGTACCTTTTCAAACAAATTCTTAGATGACTCTTAAAGTAAACACTTTAAATAGCATCAAGACTCACTAAGAACGTTCAGAATATAAACAGCTGAAGTATATGTAATGGTGGCAACTTTGGAAACAAAACTTCAATAGGCAGCTACCAACATATGAATTTCTACCATGATTTAAGACTATAAATGGTGCTGCAAAATTATTTTTATTTCATGGAATATTAAATTTGAGGTACAGGTATTGACTAACAAAATAGTTAAAAACTGAACCTTGATAATGATTCTGAAAAAACAACGGTCAGGTTCACCTTCTCACGGAATACCCCTTAATAATGTAAATATATTTATACTGCCCCCTGGGGGTATATTTACTAAATGTCGATTTTGGGTCTATTTAAAATTAACGAAAATAGAACCAGCAACTCCTCAAAATTGACTACAGTGTTTCTATTCAAAATATCTTATTTACTAAAAGTAAATTTTGAGTTCTATTTTAAAATAGCTGAGCGGTGTGAGTTCTAGTTGAAGTTCTAAATGTGTTCTATTCACCAAAAATCGACCCAAAATAGGCAACATTATACAAAAGCCTTCCTATTGGCCAAAACAGGTCACATGCATTGTATTACACACAAACACTCCTGTGCTAATTTGCATATCATGTTTTTTTTAAATCTTTGCTGTGCCTTTCAATGTCATGCTTTATGCAGCCAGAGTGCCCGACGTGCTGTTTTTTCCATCATATTTACGTTTCAGACAATTCTACATGATATAAAATCAACTAGATCGATTTCTGATGGTTCTATTAAATTGGTGATTTGGGTCGGATTCTTGGTTCTATTTTCAAATAGACTGTTGTTAAATTAGCTTTTCCTGTTTATGTTTATGGGGAAGTACCGATGATCTATTTGAAGTTCTATTTCTGGTGAAGTCTAATTTCTGCGGATTTTGAGTCGGTTTTGCCTTTAGTAGATACCTGATTATCAAATGCACCACAAAATCACCTTAAGATGCACCGAAACTGAAAATTGACGTTTAGTAAATATACCCCCTAGGGTCTGTTCTGAACTTGTATTTGAACATCACATAGTTTTCTGTTTCAAGTTCTCTAACCTTAAAAAATGAATCTGTATAAAACTACAACTAAAAAGAAATATCTGGTGTGTAATGGCAAAATGAAAACAATACGTAATTCACTGATGGTCTAAAATAACACATACAAATGTTTTTGTCATGTAACCAACACTTGGCAGGCTAAAATATGTCTGATTATTAAGCTACAAAGTACTCCATTCGTTAAGAAGTTAAAAACTTAGATGCCAAAGGCCAAAAGCAGGGCAATGGTGAAACCTCTCCTAATTCACCAGTAAGTGATGTCTCATTTTTATGGATTTGTAATCTCTTCTATGTTCATACAAATTAATCAATGTTTGTTCTGTGGCATGTTTGTTATAGTTTATATCCTAACTGTATACAGTGACAAATTAACTATTAGAAATATTTTCTCTAAAGGTGTGTATACACTTGCCAAGAAAATGAGCGACGTCGCTTATTTTCCCCCTTCCCGAGCAACATCGCTCATTTTCTCTGCATGTGTGTATGCCGCTGGCAACCACTGATGCGTGGCCCCGTGGGTGATTACCGACCCTCGGTGATGGCGGTGCATGCATGCTCAATCTGGACGGTCGTCCAGGAGCTGCCTGCACGTTCCGCCTGCTGCATGATGACACTGACCAATATGAACGGTCAGTGTGTATGGCCGTTTGTGTTTCTGATGTTCTAACTTTACAATCCCGATTTGCGGATTTGCCACATGCTCCCAGGAAAATAGTAGGAGAGCCCTCAATGATATGATGGCACCTCAGACCTCCCCATTTTTATATATGTGCCTGTACCTCATGGCCAGCATTAAACCTGAATGCATCATGGCCACCGGTGTACACAGTGTCGTCTTAGTAACTGAAATTTTAGGGCCTGATCGCAAAACCAAGTCTTTATGTAATGGGCAAAACCATGTGAACTGCAGGTGGGGCAGATACTATATATATATATATATATATATATATATATATATATATATATATATATATAGTATGTTTGGTAACTAGTTCTGCGCTACATCAACTCTAATGTTACTGTTAATTAATTTGGTTACAATTACTGTAGCCAGTTGTTTTTTATTAGATTGTTGGCAGCAACCCCACAGATTGGTCCTCTGCCTGAAAGGGCCTTTTAAATGCATATAGGGATATTGTATCTTCGGGGGGCGCCTATTGTGAAAGTTTGTATATAATAACACCCTTCATAGAACAACATATATATCTGGTACAAAGATTGGTCTATTTGTTATAGCCTATTGCTATAACAAATTTGCTCGAAAATCCAAATGAAAAGGACCACACTATTAACAAAGAGTCCATGAATACAGTCTCATTTTGTAATACACCCATGATGAAGTCATAGATGACGAAACGCGTTGGGTGATATAGTGTCTGGATTCAAGACGAAAGACAACAGCTGTTTTTCTGATAATTTAGAAATACAAGTGTATCTATGTATTAAAATTATTGTTCTGTTAATTTATTTAAAGTATTTTTAGAAAGTGTTTTAATAAATATATATGTATATATACATATATATGTATGTGTATATGTATGTATGTGTATATATATATATATGTATATATATATATATATATATATATACACACTTTGGAGATTAAGTACTGTGGTTATATTCAATGTACAATTGGCTATAACAAATAGACCAATCTTTGTACCATGGATATATGTTTTGTTGTTCTATGAAGGGTGTTATTATATACAAACTTTCACAGTAGGCGCCCCCAAAGATACAATTTCCCTATATATATATATATATATATATATATATATATGTATATGTATATGTACAAATGCTCGGCTCCGGCACTCCTGCTACATTAGCTTGCTGAGGTGCCTTCCTTGTGGGGTAATCCCACACAGATATGTAGACAGGATAAAGACGGCACTCAAAGACTTGCACGAGTAGTGAAAAAAGCATACATGCAGGGATGCTGTTTTAATTATTCGAGCCGGTCCTGGTTCGAAAAATCCAGGGGGGAAAACTGACAGGGGATCCCCCGTATTTTTAAAACCAGCACCGGGCTCTGGTGCTGGTGCAAAAAATACGGGGGACAAAAAGCGTAGGGGTCCCCCGTATTTTTTTACCCCAGCATCTGGTTCAACTAGCTGGACAGATAATGCCACAGCCGGGGGTCACTTTTATACAGCGGCCTTGGCATTAAATATCCAACTAGTCACCCCTGGCCGGGGTACCCTTGGGGAGTGGGGACCCCTTCAATCAAGGGGTCCCCCCCCAGCCACCCAAGGGCCAGGGGTGAAGCCCGAGGCTGTCCCCCCATCCAAGGGCTGCGGATGGGGGGCTGATAGCCTTGAGTAAAATGATAGCAAATTGTTATTTCCAGAAGAACTACAAGTCCCAGCAAGCCTCCCCCGCAAGCTGGTACTTGGAGTACCACAAGTACCAGCATGCGGGTGGAAAAATGGGCCCGCTGGTACCTGTAGTTCTACTGGGAAAAAAATACCCAAATAAAAACAGGAGAGACACACCGTGAAAGTAAAAGTTTATTTCATACATGCCGACACATACATACTTACCTATGTTGACCCGCCGACTGCCACGCCCCCCTCGTCACTGAAGAATCCGGGGTACCTGTGAATAAAATTATACTCACCTGATCCAGTGTCCGGATCTTTTTAAATAATCCTCGTACTTGGCAAAACAACAAAACGGCAACCCGGAGCAAACGGACTGAAAGGGGTCCCATGTTTACACATGGGACCCATTTCCACGAATGCCGGAACCCCACGTGACTCCTGTCACAGAGGGTCCCTTCAGCCAATCAGCGAGCGCAACGTCGTGGCACTTTGCTGATTGGCTATGCGCGTCTGAGCTGTCAGACAGCGCATTGCAAAGCCTTACCATTATATTCAATGGTGGGAACTTTGCGGTCAGCGGTGAGGTCAGCGGCTGACCGCGGGTAACCCAACCACTGACCGCAAAGTTCCCACCATTGAAACTAATGGAGGGAGCTGTGCGATGCGCTGTCTGCCAGCTCAGACGCGCATACAGCCAATCAGGAGAGTGCCACGAAGTGGCGCTTCCTGATTGGCTGAAGAGACCTTTCTGTGACAGCAGTCACGGGGGGGTCTCTGCATGGACAAGTGGACAGAGGTCGGCGTGTGAACATAGGTAAGTATGTGTGTGTCGACATGTGTGAAATAAAGTTTTACTCTCACGGTGTGCGTGTCCTGTTTTTATTTGGGTATTTTTTTCCAGTAGAACTACAGGTACCAACGGGCCCATTTTTCTCCCGCATGCTGGTACTTGTGGTACTCCAAGTACCAGCTTGCGGGGGAGGCTTGCTGGGACTTGTAGTACTACTGGAAAAAACAATATTTCAATTTTCAAAAGGCTATCAGCCCCCCATCCGCAGCCCTTGGATGGGGGGGGACTGCCTCGGGCTTCACCCCTGGCCCTTGGGTGGCTGGAGGGGGGGGGGGGGACCCCTAGATTGAAGGGGTCCCCACTCCTCCAGGGTACCCCGGCCAGGGGTGACTAGTTGCGTATTTAATGCCACGGCCGCAGGGCGCTGTATAAAAGTGACCCCCGGCTGTGGCATTATCTACCCAGCTAGTGGAGCCCGATGCTGGTGTAAAAAATACGGGGGACCCCTACGCTTTTTGTCCCCCGTATTTTTTGCACCAGCACCAGGCGCAGAGCCTGGGATCCCATGTCAGTTTTTTCCCCGGATTTTTAGAACCAGGACCGGCTCGAAGAGCCTGAGGCTGGTTATGCTTAGGAGGGGGGACCCCACGCATTTTTTTTTCTGATTTTTTTACCATTCCATTTAAAAAAAATAATAATAATAATAATAATAATAATAATAATAATATTTTTAAAAATATATAAATAATACTTGTGCCTCCAAAATAGACAAACCAAGTACCTAATCCCTTCTAATATAAATAGATATGCTATTACCAATAAAAAAAACACCCAAAAAATGTTTTTTTAAATTTTTATTAGAGTCCGCCAGCAAAGTGTGGCGGATTGAAAATGACGAATTTACTGTCTAAAAGCACTGTTGTCGAATTTACAATCTTCAATTGAATATACTTTTGTCGAATTGCCGCATTTGTACCATTGCAGAAATGTCGAATTTGACAAATGTCGAATTTCAAAAAGTCGAATTTTGAAAGTCAGTTTTTTTGACGAAAAGTACTGAATTGCATTGTCGAATTTTTTTTTTTTTGGCGAAAATGTCCCGTTTTTCGACATTTTCGGGAATTTGACCGCAATTGCATATACCCCTCTGAGTGTTGTAGGCGATCCATTGCCCCAGTGTGTACCCAGCTTAAGTCCAAACTTGCTACATGCAATGTCTACATTACTTGGTCTGTTGCTGAATCATAAAACCATACATGAAATAAAATGGCAAGTGGTTTAGCAGGGCTGTATCCCATAATACAAAGTCCAGCCTTTTATGCCACACAAACAAATGATTAAAATAAAATTTGCAACCATTATCATCTAGATAATGAGAAGACAATACCTAGAGCCCAGCACAGTATTTATCCTGTGCAGAGGGGGTGTAATGCAGCCAATATTACATACATGAATGATTCTCAGGGATGAGTGCGGATTTTATGATAACGGAACACTCAGACTTTATACTCGCCTTCTGTAAATATAAAAGGTATAATTATAACCCTTTGTGCGCCATTGTATTACTAGCAGACAGTCATATTTTCTGTCCTTTAGGATTTGTTTGGTAGATGCGTTATGACGCTCTCCTGGTTGCACAGCATTGGGCTAGAGGTAGTAAGGTAGTAGTCTACTTAATATCCCAGGGACATGACCATGTCTGAAAGTTTCTGGAAATGTCAGAGAATAAGCAAAGGTTATATCCGTGTACTGTCTACGCAAAATAATTGCATAGAATGGTATCTAGCATATAGGTAAAATGAAGAAAATCTTTGAGGTTGCAGATCCCTTGGGAGCACAGTCATATGGAATAATCATTTGATTTGGGATTTACTACTATTGAAGATTACACTACAGTAGTCCTCTTCAAATCTTGATCTCTGTCCACAAGTACTGGACAAATTTAATTACTAGTTACTTATTTATGAAAGATGGAATAATGAAGTCACCATTGACATCATGGTAAATTTCTGTTTCTTTGCAATATGCAATAATAAGAATTTACTTACCGATAATTCTATTTCTCGTAGTCCGTAGTGGATGCTGGGACTTCCGTAAGGACCATGGGGAATAGCGGCTCCGCAGGAGACTGGGCACAAAAAGTAAAAGCTTTAGACTAGCTGGTGTGCACTGGCTCCTCCCCCTATGACCCTCCTCCAAGCCTCAGTTAGGATACTGTGCCCGGACGAGCGTACATAATAAGGAAGGATTTTGAATCCCGGGTAAGACTCATACCAGCCACACCAATCACACCGTACAACCTGTGATCTGAACCCAGTTAACAGTATGATAAACGTAGGAGCCTCTGAAAAGATGGCTCACAACAATAAACAACCCGATTTTTTTGTAACAATAACTATATACAAGTATTGCAGACAATCCGCACTTGGGATGGGCGCCCAGCATCCACTACGGACTACGAGAAATAGAATTATCGGTAAGTAAATTCTTATTTTCTCTGACGTCCTAGTGGATGCTGGAACTTCCGTAAGGACCATGGGGATTATACCAAAGCTCCCAAACGGGCGGGAGAGTGCGGATGACTCTGCAGCACCGAATGAGAGAACTCCAGGTCCTCCTCAGCCAGGGTATCAAATTTGTAGAATTTAGCAAACGTGTTTGCCCCTGACCAAGTAGCTGCTCGGCAAAGTTGTAAAGCCGAGACCCCTCGGGCAGCCGCCCAAGATGAGCCCACCTTCCTTGTGGAATGGGCTTTAACAGATTTTGGCTGTGGCAGGCCTGCCACAGAATGTGCAAGCTGAATTGTATTACAAATCCAACGAGCAATCGTCTGCTTAGAAGCAGGAGCACCCAGCTTGTTGGGTGCATACAGTATAAACAGCGAGTCAGATTTTCTGACTCCAGCCGTCCTGGAAACATATATTTTCAGGGCCCTGACTACGTCCAGCAACTTGGAGTCCTCCAAGTCCCTAGTAGCCGCAGGTACCACAATAGGTTGGTTCATGTGAAACGCTGAAACCACCTTAGGGAGAAATTGAGGACGAGTCCTCAATTCCGCCCTATCCGAATGAAATATCAGGTAAGGGCTTTTATAGGATAAAGCCGCCAATTCTGATACGCGCCTGGCTGAAGCCAGGGCTAACAGCATTACCACTTTCCATGTGAGATATTTTAAATCCACTGTGGCAAGTGGTTCGAACCAATGTGATTTTAGGAATCCCAAAACCACATTGAGATCCCAGGGTGCCACTGGAGGCACAAAGGGAGGCTGTATATGCAGTACCCCCTTTACAAAAGTCTGGACTTCAGGAACTGAAGCCAGTTCCTTCTGGAAGAAGATCGACAGGGCCGAAATTTGAACCTTAAGGGATCCTAATTTTAGGCCCATAGACAATCCTGCTTGCAGGAAATGCAGGAAACGACCCAGTTGAAATTCCTCTGTAGGGGCCTTCTTGGCCTCACACCACGCAACATATTTCCGCCAAATGCGGTGATAATGTTTTGCGGTTACATCCTTCCTGGCTTTTATCAGGGTAGGGATGACTTCATCTGGAATGCCTTTTTCCTTCAGGATCCGGCGTTCAACCACCATGCCGTCAAACGCAGCCGCGGTAAGTCTTGGAACAGGCAAGGTCCCTGCTGAATCAGGTCCTTTCTTAGAGGTAGAGGCCACGGGTCCTCCGTGAGCATCTCTTGCAGCTCCGGGTACCAAGTTCTTCTTGGCCAATCCGGAGCCATGAGTATAGTTCTTACTCCTCTCCTTCTTATGATTCTCAGTACTTTTGGTATGAGAGGCAGAGGAGGGAACACATACACCGACTGGAACACCCACGGTGTTACCAGAGCGTCCACCGCTATTGCCTGAGGGTCCCTTGACCTGGCGCAATATCTGTCCAGTTTCTTGTTGAGACGGGACGCCATGTTGTCCGACTGGATCAATACCGGTTGACCTTGAAGCAGAGGCCTTGCTTGACTTAGGGCATTGTAAATGGCCCTTAGTTCTAGGATATTTATGTGAAGAGACGTTTCCATGCTTGACCACAAGCCCTGGAAATTTTTTCCCTGTGTGACTGCTCCCCAGCCTCTCAGGCTGGCATCCGTGGTCACCAGCATCCAATCCTGAATGCCGAATCTGCGGCCCTCTAGAAGATGAGCCCTCTGTAACCACCACAGGAGAGACACCCTTGTCCTTGGAGATAGGGTTATCCGCTGATGCATCTGAAGATGCGATCCGGACCATTTGTCCAGCAGATCCCACTGAAAAGTTCTTGCATGGAATCTTCCGAATGGAATCGCTTCGTAAGAAGCCACCATTTTTCCCAGGACTCTCGTGCATTGATGCACTGACACTTGTCCTGGTTTTAGGAGGTTCCTGACTAGCTCGGATAACTCCCTGGCCTTCTCCTCCGGGAGAAAAACCTTTTTCTGGACTGTGTCCAGAATCATCCCTAGGAACAGTAGACGTGTTGTTGGAATCAGCTGTGATTTTGGGATATTTAGAATCCACCCGTGCTGACGTAGCACTACTTGAGATAGTGCTACTCCGACCTCTAACTGTTCCCTGGACCTTGCCCTTATCAGGAGATCGTCCAAGTAAGGGATAATTAATACGCCTTCTCTTCGAAGAAGAATCATCATTTCGGCCATTACCTTGGTAAAGACCCGTGGTGCCGTGGACAATCCAAACGGCAGCGTCTGAAACTGATAATGACAGTTTTGTATCACAAACCTGAGGTACCCTTGGTGAGAAGGGTAGATTGGGACATGGAGATAAGCATCTTTGATGTCTAGAGATACCATATAGTCCCCTTCTTCCAGGTTCGCTATCACTGCTCTGAGTGACTCCATCTTGAATTTGAACCTTTTTATGTAAGTGTTCAAAGATTTTAGATTTAAAATTGGTCTCACCGAGCCGTCCGGCTTCGGTACCACAAACAGCGCGGAATAATACCCCTTTCCCTGTTGTAGGAGGGGTACCTTGATTATCACCTGCTGGGAATACAGCTTGTGAATAGCTTCCAATACTGCCTCCCTGTCGGAGGGAGACTTTGGTAGAGCAGACTTCAGGAACCGGCGAGGGGGAGACGTCTCGAATTCCAATTTGTACCCCTGTGATACTACCTGCAGGATCCAGGGGTCCACTTGCGAGTGAGCCCACTGCGCGCTGAATTTCTTGAGACGACCCCCCACCGTGCCTGAGTCCGCATGTAGAGCCCCAGCGTCATGCTGAAGACTTGGCAGAAGCGGGGGAGGGCTTCTGCTCCTGGGAAGAGGCTGCCTGGTGTAGTCTTTTTCCCCTTCCTCTGCCCCGGGGCAGAAATGAGCGGCCTTTTTCCCGCTTGCCCTTATAAGGACGAAAGGACTGAGTTTGAAAAGACGGTGTCTTTTTCTGCTGAGAGGTGACCTGGGGTAAAAAGGTGGATTTTCCAGCCGTTGCCGTGGCCACCAGGTCCGATAGACCGACCCCAAATAACTCCTCCCCTTTATACGGCAATACTTCCATATGTCGTTTGGAATCCGCATCACCTGACCACTGTCGCGTCCATAACGTTCTTCTGGCAGAAATGGACATCGCACTCACTCTAGATGCCAGGGTGCAAATATCCCTCTGTGCATCTCGCATATATAGTAATGCATCCTTTAAATGCTCTATAGTTAATAATATACTGTCCCTATCCAGGGTATCAATATTTTCAGTCAGGGAATCCGACCAAGCCACTCCAGCGCTGCACATCCAGGCTGAGGCGATTGCTGGTCGCAGTATAACACCGGTATGTGTGTATATACCTTTTAGGATATTTTCCAGCCTTCTATCAGCTGGTTCCTTGAGGGCGGCCGTATCAGGAGACGGTAACGCCACTTGTTTTGATAAGCGTGTGAGCGCCTTATCTACCCTAGGGGGTGTTTCCCAACGTGCCCTAACCTCTGGCAGGAAAGGGTATAGTGCCAATAATTTATTAGAAATCAGCAGTTTTTTATCGGGGGAAACCCACGCTTTATCACACACCTCATTTAATTCATCTGATTCAGGAAAAACTACTGGTAGTTTTTTCACACCCCACATAATACCCTTTTTTGTGGTACTTGTAGTGTCAGAAATGTTCAATGCCTCCTTCATTGCCGTGATCATGTAACGTGTGGCCCTACTGGACATTACGTTTTTCTCCTCACCGTCGACACTGGATTCAGTATCCGTGTCTGGGTCTGTGTCGACCATCTGAGGTAACGGGCGTTTTAGCGCTCCTGACGGTGTCTGAGACGCCTGAACAGGCACTAATTGGTTTGCCGGCTGTCTCATGTCGTCAACAGTTTTTTGCAAAGTGCTGACATTGTCACGTAATTCTTTAAATACGACCATCCAATCAGGTGTCGACTCCCTAGGGGGTGACATCACTAACACAGGCAATTGCTCTGCTTCCACATCATTTTCCTCCTCATACATGTCGACACAATCGTACCGACACCCAGCACACACACAGGGAATGCTCTGATAGAGGACCGGACCCCACGAGCCCTTTGGGGAGACAGAGGGAGAGTTTGCCAGCACACACCAGAGCGCTATATAAATATATACAGGGATAACCTTATATAAGTGTTTCTCCCTTTATAGCTGCTGTTTTATATTTGCTGCCAATAGTGCCCCCCCTCTCTTGTTTTACCCTGATTCTTGTAGCAGGACTGCAGGGGAGAGTCAGGGAGCCGTCCTTCCAGCGGAGCTGTGAAAGAAAATGGCGCTTGTGTGCTGAGGAGAAAGGCTCCGCCCCCTTCACGGCGGCCTTTTCTCCTGCTTTTTTCAGGAAAACTGGCAGGGGTTAAATGCATCCATATAGCCCAGGAGCTATATGTGATGCATTTCTTTAGCCATATAAGGTTTTTATAGTGTTTTATTGCGTCTCAGGGCGCTCCCCCCCAGCGCCCTGCACCCTCAGTGACCGGAGTGTGAAGTGTGCTGAGAGCAATGGCGCACAGCTGCAGTGCTGTGCGCTACCTTATTTGAAGACAGGAACGTCTTCTGCCGCCGCTTTCTCCGGACCTCTTCGCTCTTCTGGCTCTGTAAGGGGGCCGGCGGCGCGGCTCCGGGACCCATCCAGGCTGAACCTGTGATCGTCCCTCTGGAGCTAATGTCCAGTAGCCAAGAAGCCCAATCCACTCTGCACGCAGGTGAGTTCGCTTCTTCTCCCCTTAGTCCCACGATGCAGTGAGCCTGTTGCCAGCAGGACTCACTGAAAATAAAAAACCTATTTAAACTTTTACTTCTAAGCAGCTCAGGAGAGCCACCTAGCCTGCACCCTTCTCGTTCGGGCACAAAAATCTAACTGAGGCTTGGAGGAGGGTCATAGGGGGAGGAGCCAGTGCACACCAGCTAGTCTAAAGCTTTTACTTTTTGTGCCCAGTCTCCTGCGGAGCCGCTATTCCCCATGGTCCTTACGGAAGTCCCAGCATCCACTAGGACGTCAGAGAAAAATGGACTACACATTAATAAGCATTAAATAAAAAATAAACAATATTACTGGAGATGCAGTTCCTTTGAAATGTGCATCAATTGAACTGCTATTGTGCACCAATGTTTGCTATAATGTAATATTGTACAGGTGGTATACATTTAATCAGCTATACAAATATTCATAAGAATGCTGTCTATTAATTCACTAGGTACAAGTGCCTACTGAGACACGAGAACGCAGCACTGTGTTAGTGGTTCATAGTGATTAGTGATAAACTTATAATGAATATTGGTTCTGCCAATAGAGCGGCTGCCACCGCTAGGTGTAAACAGAGGGTGTACTTTTAACCGTTGCATTGCACCTATGAGTCACTAAACGGCTCAGGTAACCTATTAGTCAGGTGTTGTGTTACAAATGTGGACTAGTGGCTTCTCGGGTTTCATTCTTCTGGTCTAGTGTGTTGCTCAATCATTATCCCTGTGGTGTAACAGACAATTTAATCAGTAGGAGCTGACACTGCAAAATGGTTCAACAGCAGACTTTACTTATGAATGATGTCTATTGTGTTTAAGATGACAGGTTGTATTTTATATAAATAAAGACAGGATCAACTGGGTGAGGACTACATACCAACAAGGTGATAATACTTTAGTAGATGTATAGCATTGCTGATAGTGGTGCAAAAACACAGGTATCTAACTGACCATTCACAGAGGACGTACTGTAGGTCAGATCATGGAAAGAGAAGAAAATGGCAATCATACACCCACAGTCTGACTGGGAGAACCTCAAATACTGAACTTCGAACAGTTAGCATTAGCAAATACATTTAAACAGTATTTAAAAAAAAATAATATATAATATATATATATATATATATATATATATACAGGTTGAGTATCCCTTATCCAAAATGCTTGGGACCAGAAGTATTTTGGATATGGGATTTTTCCGTATTTTGGAATAATTGCATACCATAATGAGATATCATGGTGATGGGGCCTAAGTCTAAGCACAGAATGCATTTATGTTTCGTATACACCTTATACACACAGCCTGAAGGTCATTTTACCCAATATTTTTAATAACTTTGTGTATTAAACAAAGTTTGTGTACATTGAGCCATCAGAAAACAAAGGTTTCACTATCTCATTCAAAAAATTCCGTATTTCGGAATATTCCATATTTCGGAATATTTGGATATGGGATACTCAACCTGTGTGTGTGTGTGTGTATATATATATATATATATATATATATATATATATATATATGAATTAAATATTAATTAAATGTGTGGGTTGTTTTTTTTAACAAAAAGTCTTCTAACTTGAAATACTGTATGATGGAATTTTAAATTGCGCTATTTTCAAGCATTTCTAGTTATTAGAGTACAACACATATTTTTGTTAAGTGTTATTTTAGTATATGGTCTCTTTAATAGATCGTTTTTATTTTCTTGCAGTCTCTTGCTAAAAGGCCTATTTATCAAAATGATAAGATCCCTAAAGTCTGTTTTTGAAGTACTTAGGGTAGTGGTTCCCAAACTTGATCCTCAACGCACAGTCCAGGTTTTAAGGCTATCTATGGCTGAGCACAGATGGTTAAATCAAATTCATTGAGGTACAAACTAAGTCACCTGTGCTCAAGCTTGGTTATTCTTAAAATCTGGACTGTTAGGGTGCCTTGAGGACTGCGTTTCGGAACCTTTTATTAGAGAGTCTCCCATTTTACCATTCCCGCACGGGCGATAGTCAAAGCATGTAAGGGCTATTTATTGCATATTTATGAAGGACAGTGGCGGTACCTGTACTGCCTGCTGTCCTCCTATGCTATTGTCAAGTCAGGATAGCGATTTCAGATGCAGTAAAAATAAATTATGCTTTATGATTGAAAAAACTTTTCTTTCATGAGAGTTGTATTAATATTTTTTTTTCTATTTAATACAGTTTTTATGTTTTATTTTGAATTAATCTGCACATGGAAACACCAGAGTTCCAAATGCAGTGTCTGTTTGTGACCCGGCAATGCCAGAGTACGTACTAGCAATAGGGACCTTGGCTGGCTAGGTTTGCGGTGAGTCATGACTTTGTGCTTCTGATAGCACCAAGGAGCTGAGTGGCATACAACTGCTTTTAATTTATTTTTAATGATAAATAGCCCCCCAAAATATTTTTTAGCACAATTTCTGGGCTATTAGTAGCTGCCTCTAGAATACACCCCTCAAGCTAGAATATCCATGTATTCAAATGTTCTACAGCAAATGTTCTTAAATAGTTTCCAAGTCACCTATGGTTCTTTAAATGTGACAGTTGCTAATACACCTGTGCCCAGCTAGGTGCCCTGGAAAACATGAACTGTTTGAGGTCCTGAAGATCAAGTTTGAGAACCATTGTTCTACAGGATGTTTCTCAATTATGTTGTGCATGTTGGCGTGCAAATGTTCGTGCCTCCTATGTACAATTTGCTGAGGGCAAATAAAATACTTGCATTCTTTAGCAAACTTGTTTTACCTAGAGAAACTCTTAAGAATATTTATGAATAGACTGCAGACATTAAAGCTAAGCACTGTCCATCTGACAATCTGCTCTAGAGATTCTGGAAGCTTTTCCAGACTGCTAAACAAATACACAGGTTGATCCAATATGCAAAGCCATACTGAACGGTCATGTCCCAATGCACTGATATCAATTAGGATATTTAACAAAGTGTATTGAAGGCTTGTAGTCCCAAGAGATTTTACATATGCCCGAGCTGAACATTGCTTCAATGAATCAGAAAATAGTGATCACAGGATCAAATTGAAGAATGGCTGGCAGCGCAGATTACTAGCTGTGCACTCTAATGTATAATACAACGATTATACTTTATTAAATGATATTAAAATAAAGTACCTAGATATTATCCTTTTATTACTGCAAGCTCCTTGATTAAGTTTAAAACTCAAGAGATAAATAACAAGTATAGAAAATAAAGTGATTAAAAAACATTGCCCCAGGTAAATTCCTCATTACATAATATTAATTTCCCTTAATTTGTTATCATATATGATTTTATGATTATATATATATATTGCTCCAGAGAAATATTATAAATTATTATATTCTCCATTCATTTCTAATTTTAATTATATGCTCAAGTCCTCTGTGCATTAAGTCATTACTCCTGTAATTGAAATGAGTATATCTAATGTTAAACGTATAATTGTAGACTCCTGGTAGTTCAAAGATTCAAGTGTTTCGTGCCAGAATAAAGTATTTTTCTGATTGCTGTTGATCAAGGAGCATATTTATTAATGCTTGCATAAAAACTCTGATAACTAAGACTTCTTATCGCCACATATCAGGCCAATTTATCAAAAAAATGTGTGCAGGGAATGATAGGAGCCCTTCCCTGCTAAGAGAGAACAGTGGTCACTTTACTTCCCTGTGTGGACCTGGCAGTGCTGGGGAGGGATAATAGAGTCTATAGGCTAATGCTATGAGGAGGCAAGCTTGCGAAAAGCTGTTTATCCGAGCTTGGTGAAGTAGGCCAGATCGCAGTCCCATAGAAATGTAACTTCATTTGTGATTGTAAATAGAAGAATCCTCTTAATATATTTGTGAGAAACTTACTGCGTAAATCCTCTGAAAAGTGAGTTTTGGTTGAATTTTCTGCTAAAGGGTCTCACATATAGTCCCCCAAGTCTACTGCTATGATACATACACACAAGATCATCAGTATGCCATGTGGGGTACACTATAAGCCTCTTCTCAGAATTCAAAGCCCATAACAGTCTACATCCTATCTTCCATCCCTTTACATAGCCACTGGACTTTCCATATTAAGACCCCTATTTAATAATCTGCATCAATAGCATATATTTTCTATCAATACTTATTGCAGCAATACAAAAACTGCTCTTGTCGCAATTTACTGTTCAGTGAGGTACTCATTTATACATTCATAGCATAATAAACAGAGCTCGAAGACCCTGATTCTGAATCATCTGCTGCCGCGTCTGTGTGTGCGTCTTTTGCCAGCGTAGTGTGTGTAACTTTATGCTGATAAAGTCACACACAATCTTGCCTGTTGTATATCCATGCGTCTTCATGTTCAAGGCCGAAAACTCCCACTCTTGGCATTGTTAGATGCTGACATACTGCTTCGAGCGTTGCACCATGGAAACTTGCCCCAGCCTCATGCTAGGTGCGGAAACTCCAGCAGAGTATGAGGTCCTATGTAAGCGGCTCTTCTGATATGCCCATAAGACAGTGCATCTCTGTGCGTCTGACTAGCCACCACTCGAGAAATCACATTTCTGAGACCATGCATCTTAATCGCAACTGCGCCTCTCTGTGTACACGTGATACATGCGTTGTGTGGCTTTTTAGTGACTTAACGACATACACAGTTGAAAAACATTGACCATTGCATGAATATTGGCATTATGTGTGTATCACAATCCGGCTTTAAGTCTTAGCATTTGTAACTTGTATATAAGCTCTGTATGGAGCAGTGGGCCTATCGCAGCAGCAAATTTGTTAGCTAATGAGCAAAACCATCTGCACTGCAGAGGGGGGAGATATAACGCGCAGAGAGTTAGATTTAGGTGGGGTGTGTTCAAACTGAAATCCAAATTGCAGTGTAAAAATGAAGCAGGTAGTATTTACCCTGCACAGAAACAATACAACCCACCCAAATCTAACTCTCTCTGCACGTTGTATCTGCCCCCCTGCAGTGCACATGGTTTTGCCCATTAGAGAACAAATTTGCTGCCGCGATCAGGTCTGAATTAGGCCCAGTATCTGGTACCTTGCTAAAATCGACATTGTCTAAATCTACAGTATATTTCCACCCTACAACAAAACAATGAAGCAGTGTGGATGGTTCTCCATGCTGTTTTAGGTGTTGCACATTGGTTGCTTTGAACTTGGCTGTAATTTGTTCCTTTTGCAGAGATCTTATGTTTCAGAAAGTAAAAACCATTTTGGAAAACAAATATAAATTAATTGTAAATAAAACAAATGACATGACATTTGCATTAAAATGTCTTCTTGTCTTTTTTTATTTTATTTGGGAGTACAACTTTCAAACTGAACAAAGCAGTTCTAAATGAGCTTGATTAAGTGAAAAATCCTATCTCTCAAACTGATGCAGGCTCTGATGTCCCAACAGTCTGTTGGTAGTCGCCTTTGGGGGTCCTTTATTACAGAACTCCTACGCGTTTCGACCCCTGCTGGGGTCTTTGTCAAGGTCGCAAATGTGCAACCTTGAAATTGACCCCAGCAGGGGTCGAAACCTGAGATTTCTCACTTAATCAAGCTCATTTAGAACTGATTTGTTCAGTTTCTACTATAGCCGGTAATTGCTATTTATCCAGCTGTTCAGGGATACCCTATTGCATCTGTGGAGATGTTTTCAATTTGCATTTGTTTGATGTTATTAAAATTGTGCTTCACTATATGCACTCTTTACCTTCTGTTTTATGATTATCATCTCTGAATCCAAGAGATGATTATATAAGGAGTGCACTCACCGATTGTGAGACTAGAAGTTGATTATTAGCGCCGGTTAAGTTGTATCCCTTCTTTGTTGCATTCTTCTTATGGTGAAGGGTAGATGCTACCTTCTATTGGCTGATCTAGCTGCTATTTGTTTGCGCACTGGAGGTTCTCTAAGGTTTCATTTGTCATTAGCGTTCAAACTCATTATATCCAGTAATACACGTAGCAACATCTCAAGTCAGTTATCACAATAGTTATTTTACTGCTTTGCTTCCATAACTTTGATCACTAACAGGATGAGGTTTTCTTGGTATCAAACTAGTTTTCTAATTGACTGTTTTCAGATGATTAATGCATTAATTATTGGGTATATATGAATGGCTACTGCAGGATATAGTTGCAGCCCCTTGGAAATCAATTGCAAATTCAGTCCCCATAGAAAATGGGACAAAGAAAATGCCCAATCTATGATGCTTCGAAAAAATTGGCTTTCTGCAGCATGCTTTTCCAATAGCGTTAGCTATTGTAGCCTTTAGTCTGCAGCAAGATTGCAGTATTTTTCATAGATTTTAAAACATCTAAAAAAAATATTTGTGTGTGCTTGTCAATGATACATCAGCCCTTGTGTATATAGGGGCTCATTCCGACCTGTTCGCATGCTGCCGTTTTTCACAGCGCAGCGATTAGGTCACTACTGCGCATGCGTATGCACTGCAATGTGCAGGCGCGTCGTATGGGTACAAAGCAGATCGTTGCTGAGTGATGGATTTAACGAAGAATCCATTTGCACAGCCGATCGCAAGGAGATTGACAGGAAGAAGGCTTTTATGAGTGTCAACTGACTGTTTTCTGGGAGGCAACTACAAAAAATGCATCTCACAATGGCGCATATCACTGAATAGAGTACTTTCCTCATGAGATTTTTGATAGAAAATGAGTTCCACTTTCTTGTATCAGAGAATGGCGAGGTTCTCGATCATACACCATGAGGATATCCACTTGGAACTCCCAGATTGTTTCACAATCTCAAAGATAAAAGCAAAAAGAATCTAGTGCAATATTGTCTGATATACAAGACAAAATAAACTTTTATTACATTAGACTCACAATAACATGGAATTAAAACAGCATATCACAACATATAGTGGTAGGGGATCACATAAGCTCAAAGTTCCACTTCGTTACCCGTCCCAGATGGAATAAGGGATTGGAGAATGACGGCCCGGGTTCCTTACACCTCCTCAGGTAAGTATTGGACAGAAAAGAGCTCTCCCTTTGGATGTTCTCACCAGCAGCCTAATGCTTTTCGGACACCAGGTCCTTCATCAGAAGCATGGTGAGTAGTACTAAACCTCCTATATTTATACCCCTTATGATTGGATTGAATTTTCCCGCCACAGCCTCATAATATGACATCAGCGGAAATAACATCATAAAAAGTCCGTCATAATTAAGCGTCCATAACACCAATAGGAACTTCCTGTTCCTGAAAACATTTAAGCGTCCGACAAACACAACAGGAAACCATCCGGAACGACACTCCTCACGGACGTGACGTCGCGTATATCTCTCGTTCTCAAGCGAAAGTGACGTCACCCCGGAACTTCTCTTTGCGTCTCAGCGGGATTCCGATTGCGTTCCAAAGGCAGTGTTGAACCCGTAACTAGCCTCATACATTACAGAAAGTCCTTCAAAGTGCCGTGCATCAATAAATAAACAGAAATATCCACAAAAGTCCATAAAATGTCCATGAAAAGTCCATACATATGTAAGAGAAGGAAAAGAGGGAATGTATTAAAAAATTTGTAAACATAATAAAAGTTATAAAAACCATTTCATTTCAAATTCTCCATTTAACCCATTAGGAACGGTGTTTTCAGTTTAAAAATCCATTTCATTTCTGCTTTAGCCAATCTTGATTCCAGATCCCTATGTCTCCAGTTTGTTAAAATAGTCTGTATACCAAAAAAGGACTTAATTCCATTCGGGTTACAGTTGTGTTTGAGTTTTTTACAGTGCATTGGAAAAGTATGGGACTCAAGACCTTTCTTAACATTATAGATGTGCTCAGCGAGGCGGGTCTTTAGATTCCTTGTGGTTTTGCCCACATAAAACAGGCCACACGTGCATTCCATAATATATATAACGTTTTTCGTATTGCACGTGATGAAGTCCCTAATAGGGTACTTTACTCCATTTATCTCAAAATCTTTGACCTTACTTGCCCCTTTCACATTACGGCACATCACACACATCCCGCACCTATGAAAGCCCTGAGTCCTAATACTGATTCTCTTAGTGTCTTCTATTGCACTATGGACCAATTTGTCCTTCAATGTTTTAGCTCGTCTGTAGATAAAAACAGGTTTTTCAGGAATTTGAATTTTTAAAATGGGGTCCTCTCTTAAAATATTCCAATGTTTCCTAAAAACAGATTCAATTTCTTTATGTTGATTATTAAAATCACAAACGCCCACTGGTTAAAACTTTTCTGTTCACCTTTTCGTTTTTCCTCTAATAACTTCTTTCTATATTATCAACTTTTCCTCGCGCCCTTTTTACTACACTTGGATCATAACCCTTATCTTCAAATCGTAATTCCATCTCATCCAATTGCTGACTACAAACTTCTTTTATCTGTACAGTTTCTTTTCACATGAAGGAACTGTCCATAAGGCACTCCATCTAGCCAATTGTCATGATGCATACTTGTTCTATCAATAAAGGCATTTGAGTCTGTACTTTTTCTAAAGATTTTTGTTTGTAATTTCCCATTCTGGCTATAAATCGATAAATCCAAAAAGTTAATTTCAATGGTACTTACTGAAAAGATTAATTTAATATTCATATCGTTTATATTCAAGGAATCACAGAAATTTCTAAGATCAATCTCCGACCTATCCCATATAAAAAGGACATCATCAATATATCTATTCCATGTCACCAGGCCCGCCCCCAGCTTGTCACCATTCCAGATGACAGAGTCTTCCCAATATGCCATAAATAAATTGGCATTGCTGGGGGCGAACCTGGTGCCCATGGCTGTACCAATATTCTGGACATAGTATGTCCCATTAAAATAAAAATAGTTGTTTGTCAGAATAAATTTTATTCCTTCTAAAATAAATTCCTTAATTTCCCTTGAGAGGTCCGATTTTTCCAAAAAATACGTCACCGCCCGCAGTCCTATATCCATATCAATGATTGTGTACAAGGTAGATACATCTCCACTTGCCAGAAAATAGCCTTCTTTGCACTCTATTTTATCTAACATATTAAGGACATCTTTAATGTCCTTTAAAAATGCCTTCGTTTGTCTAACAAGTGGCTGTAAATAAAAATCAATCACTGCAGATAAGTTCGACGTCAAACTATTAATGCCTGCAATAATTGGTCTTCCCGGAGGGTGGAGGGGCTCTTTATGGATTTTGGGTAATATATAAATAGTAGGTGTTGAGGGAGTTTTAATATTTATAAAATCATACTCTGATTTTCTAAGTGCCCCACTCTGTAGTGCCCCACTTAGAAACTCCTGTAATGCTCTCATTATTCTAAGAGTGGGATCACTTTTAAGTTTTTTATAGATGTCACTACTTTCTAATTGTTTAATGATCTCAGCAACATATAAATCCTTATCCATCAAGACCACCCCTCCACCCTTATCTGCAGGTTTAATTATTAAATCCTTATCCTCTTTAAGGGAACCCAAAGCTAAGAACTCCTTCTTCGTGAGATTGCACCTTCTTCTACCCTTTTTCTTTAAAATCTGATCAACCTCACTATTAACTAATTTAGTGAAACATTCAATATGACTCCCTCTTTGATGTATAGGGAAGAAAGTTGATTTTTGTTTAAAGGATGTATGGGAAGAAACTCCCATCTCATCATCATTGCCATCTTTATTGGCAAAGAACCTTTTAATTGTAAGTTTACGTTCATATTTATTTAAATCAATATAAAACTAAAAAGAATCCAACTGGCTAGTTGGAGAGTACTTCAGTCCTTTTTTAAGAACCATCAGTTCACTGTCAGTAAGCTCTCTCTTGCTCAAGTTGAATATTTTCATTTCATCCTTCTGCCTTACACTCACAGGTTCTACATTAGTAATTTTATTCTTATTTCTACGTTTCTGTTGACCTCCCCTTTTGCCCCTTTTTCCCTTTGTGGAGGCTAATTTAGAGGTCTTCAAAATCTTTTTCTTGTCCTGTGACCTCCATCTAAAAAAGGGGAGCGTATTTCCTCCTCGTGATGTAAGGTGTCATATCTATTTTTTAGTGGTAAGAATTCATTCCTTACCCCCTGATCTCTATAATCCCTTCTTTCTCTCCAACTCTCACGATTCCTATAATTAAAATTGTCTCTATAAGAGTTATCCCTCTCATCCTTCTGTCGTGTGTAAAATGGTTTGCGATAATTAGTTCCTTCTTGTCTATTCCTTCTTATAGTTGTCCAACCATTATCTCTCTGATGGGTATTTATCTCTCTACTAGGAGGCTGGGCCTGTCTATCAGTAAATACCTTCTGTTTTCTTTTCCTATGGGGTGTTTTTTCTATTTTAGACCTTTCCTTAATCTGTTCTTCTCTTTCAGCAATATCCCTATTATATTTCCTTTGTTTCCTCTCTTTCAAATCTCTTGTTTCTTTATTCAGTTTACGAACCACTTCTATTTCAGCCTTTTTAAAATCCTCTAAATCCTTTACTGGGTCTACTAGAGTTCGTAATCTCTCTATTTCTTCAGTAAGGGACTCTAGGTTTTTCCTACGTTCCCTTAGAATCAAACCTATTAACTTTATAGAACATTGGTTCAAAATTAACTCCCATTCCTTGAGAAAATTATCATCAGTAAGATTAAAGGATGGAGTTTTTTGTATCCTTAGACCCTTTGGAACTAAGTGGTCCGATTCATATCGTTCCAATGTTATTATTTCTCACCAAACTCGGTTCTACCTCAAAACTGCATTCTCGAATTTATGCAGTAATGAAGTAAGATCCTCATCAGCAAATGCATCATCACTTTGTTCATTGTTAAATAAATTCGGTAATAGTTCCCTCCTCTTTTCCCTGTTTTCTGGGAGGGTTTGGGAAAACGCAGGCGTGTCCAAGCGTTTGCAGGGCGGGTGTCTGATGTCAATTCCGGGACCAGACATGCTGAAGTGATCGCAAGGGCTGAGTAAGTTCAGACCTACTCAGAAACTGCACAAAATGTTTATGCAGAGCTCGGCTGCACAGGCGTTCGCACACTAACAAAGCGAAAATACACTCCCCTATAGGCGGCGACTATCTGTTTGCAGCGCTGCAAAAAGTAGCTAGCGAGCGATCAACTCGGAATGACCCCCCTAGTCCCAAAGTGCTGACTTTTTGCACATTTTCTCCTTGTAGTACAGCTTTTGTTTTTTTGACCAGAGAGACTTTGTGAAACTTTGTCTTCAATAAAGTTTAATTCAGATTCTAGATAGTTTGTTACAGATAGAAGAGAAAATTAAGGTGCACACTTTGTACTGAAACACTGCTAATCAGAATAATTATAATAAACTCTGCAATATAACCAGGAGCTGGTCTAGGCACGGGCAAGCAGGGTAGGCGCCCAGGGCGCTGCGTCCCGCAGGCATGGCCGCAGTCACCCCGCAGATGCCCGCCGCCCACTTGCACCCTGCATCCAGCTCCCCGACTGCATGGGAGTGGGTGGCCAGGGACAGAGCAGCAGCGGTCGGGAAGCAGGAGTGGGTCTGGTGAGTATTGTGTTTTTTTTGTGTTTGTAGGCGGCGCTACTAGGGGGCACAGCTACAGGGGGTACAACTACTGGGGGCATAACCACTTGGGGCATAACTGTGGCCACGCCCCTTCCCTATGAAGCCACACCCCTATTTTTGGGCATGCGCACTAACTCTGTTTTACCTGGGGGTACCAAAGGAAACTTTTGCCCTAGGCGTCACAAGGTCTAGAACTGGTCCTGAATATAACATTAAGTAAAATTGAGGTGCTTAGTATAATTTTGGCCACAAAAATGGGCCCACCAACCACGACCTAACATTCCTAAGGTTCAGGTCCAGAGCACTGGACCCCCCCGGATAGCACAAGTCAACCGCCCAAAGGCATCACACTAGTGAGAGAAGATGTGAAAAGGTGTTACATTAGTAAAAAGCAGCAGATACATTGCCTCAGTAGTGGCAAAAAAGGAGAAAGGTGCAAATAGACTGTAAATTTAGTTTAAAGCGTAGATAATGTGGGTGTAGAAATTGATTTTGACTGTGTAAGACATGAGAGGATGTGAGGGCAAATAATATTGGTAATTCAGACAGGATTTTTAAGTGTTTGAAGGCAAAATTGCATTGGTACAGCTGTGCATTCAAAAAAACTGATAAAAGCATTTGCCGGTAAAATGGAAAGTATTTGAAATGTCCAAATCAGGGAGTTCAGTGCTGCTTAACAAGGTTAAACAACCAGGAGCTAATTGAATTGAAGAGTAAAGCTGAATACTGTCCAATATTTTTGGTTTCAGCAAAAACTTGGTAATGTATGAGAGCAATGACAATCAGCCCAATTTGCTCACAAAATCCTGAAAACAGACAAAAACGGTTGTTCAGATAAATTGGTTAAATCGAATTGATTTAACCAATTTGTCTGAATGACCATTTGGGCCGGATGTAATGCCACTTGAGTTTGGCGGCTGTGCGGGATGTCTGACGAACTTTTAAAGGGGCAATCACTTACAAGGCAAAACAGGGCATCGCAGCATTACATTTAATTTGGCACTTTCACTGTTTGTTTATTATACATGTCACACCTTTTTCACTTATATTAATTCACCCCACAACACTTTTTTCTCACCTATCCCTTAATCCTTGTCCCTACACATAATCATTCCCTGTGATGCCCTCGGGTCGCTTGGCTGTGGCTACATGCATTGATCAATACATAACCAAACTCCACTATTTATTATATGCTAAGCTGTATGATATCAGTAATTCTAGAGAGAGTGCACCTACAACACTCCCCCTTTTCTCTGTAGAAGGCAAAACTTTGCCTTGTGTTTGTCCCTTTAAAAAACGTCCTAGTTCGGCCGGTATCCCGCACAGCTACCGAACTCGGGTGGCATAACATCGGCCCTTTTTTCCAGTGTTTGGGAGCAACGGTCAGTTATCATTTGCTCCCACACATTACCAGATTTTCATTATAACCAGAAAGATTGGACAGATAATCGTATAGTGTGTATCCACCTTAAGTGAACTCACATTAGTTTTTTTAAAGGTAGTGCTTCAGTTTTCTGATTTTCGATAGGGTGGTCTCCTTCTTTTTCACATTGGTTTAATGCCAGTAGAATGCTGCAGTTATGCTTCAATTTTATCACACTATGATTAATATGCACACTTAGATATAATATGCACATCCTACAGAATGCAACTTAAATAGAGAAATACTGCATGAGTTCCCAATAAATGAAATATACAACCACTCCCCACCCTCTAAAATGGCAAGCAAATAAATTACCTTAAACAAATAAGCAAGACATCCCACATAGCTAACATTTCAAACCTAATGAAAATACATCAGAATGAAATACTATGCAGCAATGTTTGACTGTACATTACCTCTGAGTTTCAAAACTGGACCAAAGAAGTTCAAGGAAGCGGTAAATGTTGGGAGCTGTAGTCAAATTAACAAAGAGTTTCAAAGCTGCCCTATAGAAATACAAGGCAGCAGAAAATGTTGGGAGGGAATGCATTTATCATCCGGCTGTCGGAATGCTGTCGGTCATGTGACTGACGCCGGAATCCCGACACCACTCAGGGCACCGGCGCTGAATCACCAACTGCCGGCATCCCGAAGGTATTGGGGTACAGGTTAGGTTTATGGCCTGGGGGGGTTGGGGGGGAGGGTTTAGGGTTAGGCACTATAGGGGGATTATCCCTAGCCGTCATCCCCTGAGGGTTAGCCATAGCTGCCACCCCCCCCGAGGGTTAGGGAAGGGGATTGGGGGGGGGGGTAGAAATATCCCCTCCGATGTCTGGATCTTCAATGTCGGGATGCCACGGTTGGTCATGTAACCGCCGTGATATTGTATGTATTCCGTTGGGAGCTGTAGTCAAATTGCCTATGACTTTCAAAGCTTGCCTACAGAAGTACAAGGCAGCAGTAAATGATGGGTGCTGTAGTCAAATTACCTGTAGTTTACAAGAAGAGAAGAGGCGTCAATCCACGATTGATATCAGCTGAAGATAAATGAACTCAAGTACAACGCTGCAGTTATGCTTACATTTTATAACTCTTTGATAAATATGCACACTCAGATGTAATATGCACAGACTATTGGCTTTGCACAGCTTAAAGAATGGAACTTAAATAGAGAAATATATATGAATCACTGCAGTGATAAGATAGATACTAAAGATTCATTTGTGAATTATTTTATTTAGTAACAGTCACAATCCTATCCTATTCGCAAGTCTATTAAAGAACAGAACTAACAAGTAGCTAATACAATTATTTGTGCTAAATAAATATTGTGGTTTTAAGATTGTAACACATTTCAATTATATGCTATGATTAATAGCAATGTAGTAAATTATTTCAGTAATCCAATGCCGGAGCTGGGCGATTTTGCCTTGTGTTGGCACCGCCCCTGAACATGTGTCATGATGTCACGCTGAGGGGGCAGGGCTGCTAGCACCAGGAACTGAAAGTACAGCACTGCAGGCAGCTGTAGAGGCTGCATGGTGCGTGCCTGAAGCATCTAAATATCAATCCGGGCAGCTTTGCTGAAGAACTCCAGTCTGCAGGGTGATGTCCAGACATCCTTCAAGCCAAATGTAGGTGCCAAGGGGCAACAACAGTCCAGCCCCGAGTGCCCTGCGCCCAGGACGACAGTCCCACTCACTCACCCTGCATACGTCCCTGCAGTAGAGCTATATAGAGAAAAAGAACTACAGGAACAGCTAGACACTACAGTAGCTCACACAGTAAGATCTTATAAATTCTCTATAAAGCATATGATCATAACACAAATCCGGTGGTTATTTTTACCTACTGAGTTACACACAGAGGTAGTGCAGTAATAATTTATAACCAGATACATTATACAAAGACAAGTTACCATCTTTAAAATGCAGGTGAAACTCAGAAAATTAGAATATCGTGTAAAAGTTAATTTATTTCAGTAATTCAACTTAAAAGGTGAAACTAATATTATATATATATATATATATATATATATATATATAGTCAAAGAAATCAGGTGGCACTCACAGACTTGTAATCAACGTGAAAACTCCGCAAGGAGATTTATTGTGCAAAACAAGTAACGTTTCGGGGACGTGTCCCCTTCCTCAGACAACAAAAACATGATATGTGCATTATATAAATAGTCTATAGTGACCCCACTTACCCCCTTCATCATGACTCCCAGCTGCGTGGACCACGGCTTGCCTCGGCGTCTCCCGTCCCGCACTTCCGGTTTCGGCGTCACCGCTCAGCCGGAAGTGACGCAAGCGGGCTTCGCCGGTCACCATGGCGACGCGCCGGGAGCCCTGGCAATATAAAAACAACACAGAGCACAAATACTTAATAACAGTGAGAAACTGACACATAGAAAAACAGCGCTCAATCAGAGCTAGAGTGTCAGAAAATCAAATAACACATAAAATCACTTATTAAAACACAAACATTTTAAAACGAGAATAGTGTTAAAAAAGTGTTTATAACATTAAAAGGTGACAAATGGAGCAGGTGCTACACAATCTTAACTCCGGTACTCTTTTCTTCTAAAATATCTACCTGGGTGGCATAGAGCTAGAATGGCTCCTAATCTACAGGGCGATATACAGGTATAATAGGGTTACCCCACTAAAAAGGACTCTGTCACTAACTGGCCATCCTCCATCACCGTAGTGATTCTTGGGTCGGTATCACTATTACCCCCAGGTTTGCCCCAAAATTGATTGCCACTAGTTTTAGACTCACAACAGTATGGACTGGTTCATAGAAAGTTAATTAGTCCAAGGGACTCATTTAGCCCTTTGGGGGCTAAGCAATCCAGGCGGAAAATCCACCTGGATTCCAACTGCAACAGTTTCTTTCCTCTGTCACCACCTCTTAAAGAAGCTGGAACCTGATCGATGGCTCTATATCTCAGACTCGCCAGTGAGTGGTGCTTTATGGCAAAGTGTCTAGCCACCGGTTGGTCACTAGTCCCTGAGGCCAGGGCTGCCCGTATGGCTGACCTGTGCTGAGTTAGTCTGACTTTTAATTGGCACTCCGTTTTGCCCACATAATAGAGTCCACATGGGCACACTATTATGTAAATGACAAAACGGGACGTGCAAGTGAGTGGCCACCCGATCTTCAATCTCTGGCCGGTGTGTGGATGGGGAAAAGACTCTCCCACTAGGAAAAATGAACACGTCGTGCACCCCAGGCATTTAAAGCATCCATTTTTCTTGCTCAAAAAATGCCTGGGTGCATCCTTGGCGTCAAAACCTGTAATGTCGGTCTTGACCACCAAGTCTTTCAGGTTTTTGCCCCTGGAGAAACTTGCCAACAGTTTACTCTTATGAAAGCATTTTAACTCTGGGTCCGTGGTGACCATCTGCCACATGTTCCTAACTTGTTTGACCAAGGTCGGGCTGTTGGCATTGTACTCGGTTACCCATGGAATGGTTTCTCTGGGCAGCGTTTTATTGCGATGTTTGGCCTGTTTTTGAAAGTTGGCCAATGCCCTGTCTCGTGCTTTCTTAAGCTCAGTTATAGCATAACCACGCTCACTAAATTTAGTTATCATCTCCTCAAGCTGCATCTCACGTATGTTTGGATCTGTATTATTTCTGCAGACTCTGAGGAGTTGTGAGTAGGGTAAACTGCGGATCATCGCTTTGGGATGAGAGCTTTCGGCCCGGAGCACTGTGTTCCGGTCCGTAGGTTTTTTGTACAGGGATGTCACAACCTTTCCCTCGGCAAGCTGAATCCGGACATCGAGGTAACAGATATCTGTCTTACTTGATGTCCAGGTTAATTTGATGGGACTATTCGTGTCATTATGTTTCAAAATAATATCGATGAGTTTTTGTATATCATCATTCCATAAGACCAGGAGGTCATCAATGTAGCGGAAATATAGGGAGATTTTGCTTGAGATGTTAGTGTCTACGAAAAAAAGGTCCCGTTCCACCTCCCACATGAAACTATTGGCGAATGCTGGGGCCACCGGTGACCCCATCGAGCAGCCCTGGAGTTGCCTATAAAACTTCCCATTGAACAAAAAGAAATTATGTGTCAATGTGAAAGTCAGTAATTCAATAAACAGATCAATATCAGGGCCCGAATAGAGGCTATTGCCCGTGATCAGCCGTCTAACTGCCTCCAGCCCATCCTCGTGGGGGATACATGTATAGAGGCTGGTCACGTCCAATGTGACCATGCTTGTTTCACTGGGAACCTGTCCCAAGCCTATCAGTCTCTCTAACAGCATATTCGTGTCCTTCAAATACGTAAAAGTGGCCTGTACACAAGGCTGCAAGAACGTGTCTAAATACACCGCCACTGGTTCGCACAGAGACCCCCGGGCCGAGATGATAGGTCTCCCCGGTGGCCTCTGTGCGTCCTTGTGGACTTTCGGCAAAGTGTAAAATATTGGCACAACCGGACATTTAGTAGTTAATTTGTCACATATTACCTGTGTTATCAACCCCTCTTCCACCGCTCTTTTTAGAATAGTATCAAGCTTTTGTTTAAACACCGGTGTGGGGTCTCGGTCAAGTTGACAATATGTTTTGCTGTCGCTAAGCAGCCTATCACATTCTGCAACGTAAAGTGTTGTGTCCTGAATGACGACTGAGCCACCCTTATCGGCGGCCCTGATCACAATATCAGTCCTCTGTTGCAGATTTTTCAATGCTTGCCGTTCATCTCTGGGTAGATTGTGTTTCACTGTTGATACTCCAGTTCCCGCGATGCCATCCATTAATCTGTGGAAGGTTTTCAAGGTCGCATTATTTGACTGTGGGTCAAATCTGGAGTGGTTGCCCAGTTTAGAGATGCGGCTAGGTAGTGTCGGTTCAGGATTTACCGTCGGGTGTTTGAAGAAATGTTCCTTAATCTTTAAAGAACGTGCCAATTTGAATGATTCCACCTTCCAGTTGAATGGGTTCATGTAGTTGGTGGGGATAAATGTGAGTCCCTTGCTGAGCAGTCTTTGTTCTGGGTCTTGAAGGGTGTGTGAGGACAGATTAAAAATTAGGTGGCTTTGTTCTTGGGTGGTCTTCCCACTCTGCCTCCTCGTTTGGCCTCCCCGTCTTGTTTTGGTCTTCCCCGGGAGGAGGCCACTGCCCGGGTATTGGCCCCTAAAGGGGTCACGGGTTTTCTGGCTTCATAACCTGTTACTCCCCCTTCGTCGTTATCACTGGCAGAGGTACTTGAGAAACGTACCCGTTGTGGTCGTCTCAGATTACCAGCTCCTCGGCCCCGTCCTCGGGTTTGAGTACTCTGCCCCAGCCAGGTGTATACTCGATGCTGGGCATAATCGTTAACCACCTTTTTGTGTTTCTCTTTCTTGTATTTAACCAGGTTGTTTTTATATTCGTCAAGTTGGGCCTTTAATTTAGAGACCCAATCAATGGACTTGTCAGCAGTCATGGTGGTCAGATGTTCGGTTTCAAATGCGCTGATTTTATCAGTTGTTACTTTTAGCTCCCTCGTTGATTCCTCTATGACCAATAACATGAGGTCCATGGAGCATTTATTGAGGATTGAAATCCAGCGCTTGCAGAAGGTGGTATTGTACCGGCCAATGGTTGGAATATTATGGACCCGGAAGCCACGGGGTATGTGTTTTGCCCTGTAGTAATCGGACAAGGTGCGACTATGGTAGAGGAAATCTAACTCTCTTTTCTTTAATTTAAACAGTTCACGATAGACCTCAGTGCTAGATTCCGTATAGTCATCAGACAGTGCCCTGTCTTTATGTAGAATCTTCTCAGCATCTATGTCTGAGAAGCTGAGCGTCTCGTAGTTGTCACACTCTAATAAAAATGACGTGAAATCTCCCTCACCTTCCGATGTCGCCATTCTGGGTTCTTATGCCGGTCCCGGTGCTGCACCTGCTTGTGAATGTGCTTCTCACCAACGTGTCGGCACCGTGCAAGTCGGTGTTTAAAGTGAATAAAACCAAGGTGAACTTCCGAGGGAGGAGGTTTTGTTGGAGGGTGCCATGGGCTGGTTCTACGTGCTTATCTACCGCAGCAGTGCGTGAAACCAAATATTTTCGGAAAGCTTGCCCCGTCACTCCTCAGAAATAGCTGGCTGTGGTGCCCTTCCTTGTGGACCAGCAGGCCCACCAGTATGCAGTCAAAGAAATCAGGTGGCACTCACAGACTTGTAATCAACGTGAAAACTCCGCAAGGAGATTTATTGTGCAAAACAAGTAACGTTTCGGGGACGTGTCCCCTTCCTCAGACAACAAAAACATGATATGTGCATAATATAAATAGTCTATAGTGACCCCACTTACCCCCTTCATCATGACTCCCAGCTGCGTGGACCACGGCTTGCCTCGGCGTCTCCCGTCCCGCACTTCCGGTTTCGGCGTCACCGCTCAGCCGGAAGTGACGCAAGCGGGCTTCGCCGGTCACCATGGCGACGCGCCGGGAGCCCTGGCAATATAAAAACAACACAGAGCACATATATGCACATATCATGTTTTTGTTGTCTGAGGAAGGGGACACGTCCCCGAAACGTTACTTGTTTTGCACAATAAATCTCCTTGCGGAGTTTTCACGTTGATTACAAGTCTGTGAGTGCCACCTGATTTCTTTGACTGCATACTGGTGGGCCTGCTGGTCCACAAGGAAGGGCACCACAGCCAGCTATTTCTGAGGAGTGACGGGGCAAGCTTTCCGAAAATATTTGGTTTCACGCACTGCTGCGGTAGATAAGCACGTAGAACCAGCCCATGGCACCCTCCAACAAAACCTCCTCCCTCGGAAGTTCACCTTGGTTTTATTCACTTTAAACACCGACTTGCACGGTGCCGACACGTTGGTGAGAAGCACATTCACAAGCAGGTGCAGCACCGGGACCGGCATAAGAACCCAGAATGGCGACATCGGAAGGTGAGGGAGATTTCACGTCATTTTTATTAGAGTGTGACAACTACGAGACGCTCAGCTTCTCAGACATAGATGCTGAGAAGATTCTACATAAAGACAGGGCACTGTCTGATGACTATACGGAATCTAGCACTGAGGTCTATCGTGAACTGTTTAAATTAAAGAAAAGAGAGTTAGATTTCCTCTACCATAGTCGCACCTTGTCCGATTACTACAGGGCAAAACACATACCCCGTGGCTTCCGGGTCCATAATATTCCAACCATTGGCCGGTACAATACCACCTTCTGCAAGCGCTGGATTTCAATCCTCAATAAATGCTCCATGGACCTCATGTTATTGGTCATAGAGGAATCAACGAGGGAGCTAAAAGTAACAACTGATAAAATCAGCGCATTTGAAACCGAACATCTGACCACCATGACTGCTGACAAGTCCATTGATTGGGTCTCTAAATTAAAGGCCCAACTTGACGAATATAAAAACAACCTGGTTAAATACAAGAAAGAGAAACACAAAAAGGTGGTTAACGATTATGCCCAGCATCGAGTATACACCTGGCTGGGGCAGAGTACTCAAACCCGAGGACGGGGCCGAGGAGCTGGTAATCTGAGACGACCACAACGGGTACGTTTCTCAAGTACCTCTGCCAGTGATAACGACGAAGGGGGAGTAACAGGTTATGAAGCCAGAAAACCCGTGACCCCTTTAGGGGCCAATACCCGGGCAGTGGCCTCCTCCCGGGGAAGACCAAAACAAGACGGGGAGGCCAAACGAGGAGGCAGAGTGGGAAGACCACCCAAGAACAAAGCCACCTAATTTTTAATCTGTCCTCACACACCCTTCAAGACCCAGAACAAAGACTGCTCAGCAAGGGACTCACATTTATCCCCACCAACTACATGAACCCATTCAACTGGAAGGTGGAATCATTCAAATTGGCACGTTCTTTAAAGATTAAGGAACATTTCTTCAAACACCCGACGGTAAATCCTGAACCGACACTACCTAGCCGCATCTCTAAACTGGGCAACCACTCCAGATTTGACCCACAGTCAAATAATGCGACCTTGAAAACCTTCCACAGATTAATGGATGGCATCGCGGGAACTGGAGTATCAACAGTGAAACACAATCTACCCAGAGATGAACGGCAAGCATTGAAAAATCTGCAACAGAGGACTGATATTGTGATCAGGGCCGCCGATAAGGGTGGCTCAGTCGTCATTCAGGACACAACACTTTACGTTGCAGAATGTGATAGGCTGCTTAGCGACAGCAAAACATATTGTCAACTTGACCGAGACCCCACACCGGTGTTTAAACAAAAGCTTGATACTATTCTAAAAAGAGCGGTGGAAGAGGGGTTGATAACACAGGTAATATGTGACAAATTAACTACTAAATGTCCGGTTGTGCCAATATTTTACACTTTGCCGAAAGTCCACAAGGACGCACAGAGGCCACCGGGGAGACCTATCATCTCGGCCCGGGGGTCTCTGTGCGAACCAGTGGCGGTGTATTTAGACACGTTCTTGCAGCCTTGTGTACAGGCCACTTTTACGTATTTGAAGGACACGAATATGCTGTTAGAGAGACTGATAGGCTTGGGACAGGTTCCCAGTGAAACAAGCATGGTCACATTGGACGTGACCAGCCTCTATACATGTATCCCCCACGAGGATGGGCTGGAGGCAGTTAGACGGCTGATCACGGGCAATAGCCTCTATTCGGGCCCTGATATTGATCTGTTTATTGAATTACTGACTTTCACATTGACACATAATTTCTTTTTGTTCAATGGGAAGTTTTATAGGCAACTCCAGGGCTGCTCGATGGGGTCACCGGTGGCCCCAGCATTCGCCAATAGTTTCATGTGGGAGGTGGAACGGGACCTTTTTTTCGTAGACACTAACATCTCAAGCAAAATCTCCCTATATTTCCGCTACATTGATGACCTCCTGGTCTTATGGAATGATGATATACAAAAACTCATCGATATTATTTTGAAACATAATGACACGAATAGTCCCATCAAATTAACCTGGACATCAAGTAAGACAGATATCTGTTACCTCGATGTCCGGATTCAGCTTGCCGAGGGAAAGGTTGTGACATCCCTGTACAAAAAACCTACGGACCGGAACACAGTGCTCCGGGCCGAAAGCTCTCATCCCAAAGCGATGATCCGCAGTTTACCCTACTCACAACTCCTCAGAGTCTGCAGAAATAATACAGATCCAAACATACGTGAGATGCAGCTCGAGGAGATGATAACTAAATTTAGTGAGCGTGGTTATGCTATAACTGAGCTTAAGAAAGCACGAGACAGGGCATTGGCCAACTTTCAAAAACAGGCCAAACATCGCAATAAAACGCTGCCCAGAGAAACCATTCCATGGGTAACCGAGTACAATGCCAACAGCCCGACCTTGGTCAAACAAGTTAGGAACATGTGGCAGATGGTCACCACGGACCCAGAGTTAAAATGCTTTCATAAGAGTAAACTGTTGGCAAGTTTCTCCAGGGGCAAAAACCTGAAAGACTTGGTGGTCAAGACCGACATTACAGGTTTTGACGCCAAGGATGCACCCAGGCATTTTTTGAGCAAGAAAAATGGATGCTTTAAATGCCTGGGGTGCACGACGTGTTCATTTTTCCTAGTGGGAGAGTCTTTTCCCCATCCACACACCGGCCAGAGATTGAAGATCGGGTGGCCACTCACTTGCACGTCCCGTTTTGTCATTTACATAATAGTGTGCCCATGTGGACTCTATTATGTGGGCAAAACGGAGTGCCAATTAAAAGTCAGACTAACTCAGCACAGGTCAGCCATACGGGCAGCCCTGGCCTCAGGGACTAGTGACCAACCGGTGGCTAGACACTTTGCCATAAAGCACCACTCACTGGCGAGTCTGAGATATAGAGCCATCGATCAGGTTCCAGCTTCTTTAAGAGGTGGTGACAGAGGAAAGAAACTGTTGCAGTTGGAATCCAGGTGGATTTTCCGCCTGGATTGCTTAGCCCCCAAAGGGCTAAGTCCCTTGGACTAATTAACTTTCTATGAACCAGTCCATACTGTTGTGAGTCTAAAACTAGTGGCAATCAATTTTGGGGCAAACCTGGGGGTAATAGTGATACCGACCCAAGAATCACTACGGTGATGGAGGATGGCCAGTTAGTGACAGAGTCCTTTTTAGTGGGGTAACCCTATTATACCTGTATATCGCCCTGTAGATTAGGAGCCATTCTAGCTCTATGCCACCCAGGTAGATATTTTAGAAGAAAAGAGTACCGGAGTTAAGATTGTGTAGCACCTGCTCCATTTGTCACCTTTTAATGTTATAAACACTTTTTTAACACTATTCTCGTTTTAAAATGTTTGTGTTTTAATAAGTGATTTTATGTGTTATTTGATTTTCTGACACTCTAGCTCTGATTGAGCGCTGTTTTTCTATGTGTCAGTTTCTCACTGTTATTAAGTATTTGTGCTCTGTGTTGTTTTTATATTGCCAGGGCTCCCGGCGCGTCGCCATGGTGACCGGCGAAGCCCGCTTGCGTCACTTCCGGCTGAGCGGTGACGCCGAAACCGGAAGTGCGGGACGGGAGACGCCGAGGCAAGCCGTGGTCCACGCAGCTGGGAGTCATGATGAAGGGGGTAAGTGGGGTCACTATAGACTATTTATATAATGCACATATCATGTTTTTGTTGTCTGAGGAAGGGGACACGTCCCCGAAACGTTACTTGTTTTGCACAATAAATCTCCTTGCGGAGTTTTCACGTTGATTACAAGTCTGTGAGTGCCACCTGATTTCTTTGACTGCATACTGGTGGGCCTGCTGGTCCACAAGGAAGGGCACCACAGCCAGCTATTTCTGAGGAGTGACGGGGCAAGCTTTCCGAATATATATATATATATATATATATATATAAAGATATGATTTGCCTGACATATTAATAGTTTCTTGAGGTGCCTGGCCAAGTGCTTTCTATCCGTTTTCACATTTCTAAAGCTTATCCATTTTGGGTGGATTTTGGAGGGACACCTATTGGATATTGGGCAGTGCAGGGCTGCCTGTCTATCTGCACAGTTTATAGGGAACCAATACCCATTTATTTTTTTGTACCATTTAAAGTCTACTCTCCTATGTTGGTTACCTAAGAACTGCTGCAATTATGTTTAACTACAGGGATTATAGACAATCCATGTTGGAGAGTCTTTTCAAAGACGAAGGAGAACACATTGAACTTCTAGACGAAAGTCTGTAAAACATTATGAGAAAGTTAGAGAATACACTGTTAAAGGAAAACCAAGTTTGGTGGGAAACTGTTACTTTAGAAAAATATATAGCCCATGAAATAATCATGAGAGGATTGTAAATTAACAAAAAAGCCTCATTTGAAACAGCATTTGAGTCTTTTAGGGATGAATGGGAAAAGATCATTAATGAATGCTTTCTCATTAATTAACTTGATAATCAATGAAAGAAGGAGAGAGTTGGCCCTACTAGACGATTAAATAAAAGTACATAGGGATTAGATTTTACTGTTTCCCGATCTACCTGACTTTAAACAACTTGAGGGCAGGATTGAAGTAAATATAAAAAAACATGAAAAATTACTAGTGGATATAAAGATCAGGAAATTAATTTGGGATAAAAAGAGTCTAATAATCAAGGAGAAGAACAGGAGCTATTAAATATGATACAAGAGATACATCAAGATAACCCCCACCCAAGAAATAGAGTTTTAAGTAATAGGCAGGGGGAATATGAGAATAGGTCTGACTTGAGGAATAAACATCAGAATAAGGGGTGAAATGGAATAGGAAGATCTTAAGGTAACTGGACTCCAAAATTCAGAAATATTGGAGGGAAAGTCTCCAAATACCAGGAAAGGAGACCAATACGTAGAAACCCTGAGCCATTTAGAGATAGAAATAGGGACTATAGGAATGAAACTCTTTGGAAGCAACAACCTGGAAGAATTAGAGATTGGAACAACAGAGGCGATAAAGAGTATGGAAATTCCTCATACCAGACACCAATACGTACTAGCTACAGGTATGAGATGTTTAATGATGAAGGATCAGGGAAATACTTTTTAGACAGAGAGAGGAGAATCCCTTGGTGAAGATTACAAAAAGAACACATAGAGATAAAAGAGGGGGTAAAAAGAAGAACCACCATAAAAAAACAGAAAATAAAAAAATTGAGATGGAATAAGGATAAAGACAATACTCCCGTAGTGCCTAATGATCCAAATGCAGAAAAGACTGGACCAGGAAGTATGCCTAGACACACAGTGTACCAAGGGATAAACATATTTAATCTGAGTTCACATATCCTCACTAAACATGAGAAGAGTGTGTTAGAAAAAGGCCTAAAGTATGCACCAGCCATTCCCATAAATAAATTTGAAACTTTCATAGACATACATACATTTATATGCAAATTATGTATAAAAAGTTTCTTCTTACGAAAGAGACAATAGGTGAACTAGGACAAATGGAGATGACAGGAATAACACTGTAATAATAAGTCTGTGTTTTTCCTGGCACATGTAAAAGGGAATTTTTTGGGCACCTTTTGTGAACTTGTACAAAGTGATCTCGGATGTGAAACCTATAGAGATAAAACATAATTTAACTTTCAAAGAAAGGGCTGCATCCAAGGACTTAAAATCAAATCCTGGGTTAACAATCAAGCCAGCAGATAAAGGGGGTGGGATAGTAGTGATGGTTAGGGAATGGTATATGAAGGAGGTAGATAACCGTCTAAAAGACCAAACTACGTATCAAAAATTGAGGTCAGATCCGACAAGTAAAATTACCTCAAATTTGCAAAACCTGCTGGAGAAATACAGCACTGAAGGGATTTTAGAAGAAAGAGAAGTAAAATTTAAATTAAACCAAAATCCAGCTATGTCAGCACTGTGTTTATTGCAAAAAGTCCATAAAAATTCCACACACCCTCCCGGTAGACCAATAGTCTCCGGCATTGATTCAATTACAGCAAACCTGTTGGAATATATAGATTGTTTTTTTGCAACCGCTGGTTCTAAATAATGCCTCACATCTTAACAAGAGACCTTCTCAAATTCCTCACCACGGTACCGTGGGAGGAAGGATTGATACTGGTCATGGCGGTTGTAAAATCCTTAGATACAATTATTGACCACCAAGCAGGAATTCATGCCGTGAGCACATACCTAAATGATAGCACTTTAGAGAAAGAAGTCCAAAATGTTATCATAGAAGGTATACGGTTTATTCTTGATAATTATTTTATCGTTGGAGATTTCTACATTCAGAACAGAGGAACAGTGATAAGCACCAGAAACGCACCGAGTTATGCTAGTATCTTTATGGGACGATGGAAATTAGATTTCATCCAGAATGCGAATCCTTTTGGAGCGAACCTGGTGTCCTGGAGACGATATATCGATGATATATTTTTTATATGGAGGGGCAATAAGGAAGAGTTGAATTCTTTTGGCACATACCTAAATGACAATAAACTAAAATTGGATTAGGAAAGTGTACCAAGTGGCGCAATGCAGCTAAGGTGCTAAAGGCTTAAGAATAAATGTCCCCACATTTAAAAACATAAACTAAAACACAAAGAGTATAAGCCTCCTTAACACACTCAGCGCAAAAAAGAAGAATATGAATACGTCCCTTAATATTTGAATGTGGGCACAGATGCTCCTGTCTGGGTTCTTCAGGTAGGTAATGTCCAATGTATGTACGCCAAATATGAAAAGTAGAGAAGAAAAACAACCAATGTGTTGTATATTTCTATAAACACAAAAATGTCTCTAAATAGAGTTGCAGTTGTTAAATTCCAGCGTACCCCACTCACACAGTTAGAAGTGAATATGTGCCCATCAAGGTATCTTTTCACACCCTCAGCTGTCTCTTACTGTATTCATCCACCCTCAAAGTGTGAAGTGAAGGTAAGTGATATAGATCAGGATCAGAAAAATTCATAAGCTGTAAAGCATACCCCAAAACTCACAAGAGAGAGGAGGATGGAAAGCACATCTAGGTATCTTTGGGGTGTAATAATTATCACACACAGCGTACCCCGACTCACACTCAGTGATGTAAAGCGACTTTTATCAAGGTATCTTTACACAAATGGTAGGTATCCTTCCTCAAATTTCTCTCCCTGAAAGGTTTCTCAAGTTCATCAAGAAAACAAGAAAGGAACCAATGTGTAGTATATACCGAATATCAATAAATATAAATTGTGCAGATGTTTGAACTGGAGCATACCCCCCTTATAAAAAAAAAGTAAGTATGTGTGTATCCAAGTGTCTTTACACCCTCTCTGGCATCCAATATTGTGATCATTCAACCTCCCAGTGTGAAAAAGAGGAGGTTAACTAAGAGTTCACAGAATACAATTTTGCAAATGGGAAAGCGTACCCCAACACTCACAGGAACAACATCACCTACATATAAAAACCATTAGAAGACAGTTAAAACTAACATGATAGATATATAAAATTACAGGAACCATTTTAATTCGAAAATCACAGTTTAGTCCGTAGGGGCTAAGGGCTAAGGGTATTATAGTCATATATGCAGCTAATTTCAGTTTTTGCCAAGGAGCATGCCGTTTCTCTATCTCTTATTGAGCCTTGGACATGTCTTATACCGAAAAAAACCTGTGATGTCCGAAATTGAAGAACCATGGTTATTTTTAAAGTGCAAAGATAAAGAATGAGTTTCTAACCCCTTGGTAATATTTCTAATATCTCCCCCATTCGGATTTTGAGGGGACGCGATGTTCTACCAATATAGAATAAATGACACTTACATCTAATGGCATACAGTATATAACATTTTTGGTATCACATGTTATGAAATCTCTGATGTCAACATCTATTCTATTGATGGAAATTTTGATAATTTTGTTGGTACCCTCACTTTTTATATTTCTGCAACCAATACAACAGCCGCACCTAAAAATACCTTTAGAAATAATCTTTGTTCTAGAAAGTGAAGGTGGGAAAGCACTGGAAACTAACTTGGTTTTTAAATTGGGGACTCTACAGTAAATATGGACCGGTCTCTCGGGTACGAGAGCCCCGATCACCGGATCTTTTTTCAAGAGTCCCCAATGTTTCTTTAGGACATGTTCAATTGATTTGTGTTGTATTGTGAATTGCGTGATGAATGCCCATTCATATTTGTTATCTTTCTTTTTCTGATGTCCATTTTTCATTAGAAGATCTTTCCATTACACCATATTTCTGCTATCTCTTGCTTTATTTTCTCTCCATTGTACCCACAGACCTCAAATTTCTGAACTAGTTTTGATGCCTGATCCTGAAAGGTTACCTCATCACTACAATTTCTCTTAAGCCTCTTAAATTGGCTCACTGGAATTGAGTTAAGCCAGTTCTCGTGGTGGCAACTGGTGGCTGTAATATAGGTGCCACAAACAGTTGGATTGGAAAAGGTTTTGGTGTTAATCTTCTGCTCCTGTATATAAACCGTAAGGTCCAAAAAAATTGATTGATTGTTTATCCATCTCAAAGGTGAGTTTAATATTCTTATTATTTGAATTTAATAATGTACAGAAGCTTTTCAATGTGTGCTCACCCCCTCTCCAAAGGAAAAAAATATCGTCGATATAGTGAGCATAGGACACCAGTTTCGCTCCGTGCGTGCCACTGGACCAGATGGTTTCGGTCTCCCATAATCCCATAAAGAGATTAGCGTAACTCGGCGTGAACCTGGGGCCCATAGCTGTTTCTGTCCTTTGGACATAGAATTGTTCTTTAAAAAGAAAAAAAGTTGTTATTGAGGATAAATTGTATCCCCTCAACAACAAGATTCCCTAGATCTCCTGGCAATTCAGATTGGTTAAGAAAATGTTTGCAAGCCTCTACTCCTTGTTTATGATCTATGATGGTGTAGAGGGAGCTGACGTCAGCGGTGACAAGCCAGTCACCCTCTCTCCATTCAATAGTCTCTAGCAACATAAGGAAATCTTTTTTGTCTTTGAGATGTGACCTATTCGTTAGTACCATGGGTTGCAAAATAAAGTCAATAAACTGTGATAAGTTCGCTGTTATTGACACTACCCCTGATATTATTGGTCTCCCTGGGGGGTCAATAAGACTTTTATGCACCTTGGGGAGTATATATATAACTGGGGTCACTGGATTGTCTGACAAGATAAATTTAGCTTCTTTATCACTAATTGTCCCTTTTTGCTCATCTTTATCTATTAGATCCTTCAATTTGGACATGGTTGACTCAGTGGGGTTGTTTCTTAACTTCCTGTATGTTGAGGAATCATTGAGGTGACGCATAACTTCATCCTCATATTTAATTAGATCTATCATAACAACCCCTCCCCCCTTATCGGCGGGCTTGATAATTATGTTTTTATTCTTTTTTAAGTCCCTCAGTGCCTACCTTTCTTTTTACGTCATATTGAACTTTTTCTTTGGATTTAGCTGTATTGCTTTTAGATCATCCATAACCAAAGTTGTGAATGATTCAATGAAGGGACCCTATAAATTTTGTCCCTGTTGAACTTGTGTTTCCCGACTGGCAATTGTTTTTTTATAGTTACCTTCCTCGTAAATCTCTGCACATCCAAATATAGCTGGAATGGATTTATATAGTTCGTAGGTGCATATATTAAACCTTTTTGTAGCACTGAAATTTCACTCGTGGATAGGTCATATGAACTTAAATTAAATATTCTGACCCCTCCAGTCGGATTCGGGGTTACCTCTCCCTGTATGTTGGGGGGGGGGGGGGGGGGTTCCGATGTTTCCATATCCGACATGATATTAATTACATTATTCTTCCTTATTCTTTGTGGTTTCTTAACTTTTTTCAATTTTTTACTATTTTTAGGGACACCACCTCTCTTATCCCTTTTGGTTTTATAGTTATTTATCTGTAATTCACTTGGTGGCACCGTTCGTATAAAAAAAAGTGACGATCTCTCTATGTTGCGTAATGGGGAAAAACGGTTAGAAGTTCCCAAAGGATCTCTCATCGTCTGGTGATGAATTGGTCTATTGTTTCTGAATGGGACATCTCTCCATTCGGGTGTTCTTTCTCTGTGATTATCCTTTGGGTTATAATGTCTATCGAGGGTTCTGCATCTAGGTCTAGGAGTAAAAGGCGTTACTGATCTCCGTGGTGGACTAATCCTACTCTGTTTCTCATAGGCTTGCCTACGGTATCCAGGTGTTATTAATTGAGCATTCTCCTGGGGTTTTCTATTATTCAACCTAGGTTTGTTTGTAACTCTCCCTCTGGGGCTTTCTCCACTTTCACTTCCTGGGGGATTGTTTAGATATGACTTATCTCTATTAAACTTTTTAAGTTTTTTCTCCATTACTTGTCTCTGTGTTCTTTTTACTCTAACTACTATATCTTTCTCCAAATCTTTATAATCCTCTGAATAAGCATACGGGGATACTAATGATTTATATACAGTTATTTCCTCATCTAATTTCATTAACTCCCTTTTCCTTTCCCTGATGATTAATCTCATCAAGGAAAAGGAACAGATTCTAATGGTTTCCTCCCATTCTTTCTTGAAATCTTCCCTTGAGGTTTCAAAGGTAGTGGTTTTTGATATTATATAATCTCATTGGTCAAATACCGTTCTAACGTGGTGACCTCACAACATGATTTACTCTCCTAAATGACAATAGTCTGATTATAGAACTCACATTTAACATTAATGAACAAATGGTAATTTTTTTTTAGATATCTCCATTTTTATTGAGGAAGGCAAACTTTTCATGAAGATGTACACAAAAGAGACAGATTCTCAGACATATATAAATATAACCAGTTGCTATCATTCAAACTGGTTAAATCCGATACCACAAGGTCATTTAAAACGACTGAAAAGGAACTGTACGGTTGGAAAGAAGTGGTTATCGAAAAGAAAGAATTGAGGAGGCGGACAAAGTAGAAAAGGAGGTGGACAAAGTAGAAAGGATTTGCTGAAGAATAAAACCAGTGAAACTGTGAATAATAATAAATTCGAATGGGCCTTTGTAATGGGCTATAACGCACAATATAAGATCCTTGAGAAATCTTTTAACTGGGGTATTCTAAGGAAAGACCCGGTTATAGGACAGTCACTGCCAGAACATCCAGTCTTTATATATAAAAAGGCACCAAATCTAAAAAATTCCCTGGTTAAAAGTTATCTACCTCCAAAAATAAGAGAAGGAAGGACCTTAACTAAAGGTTTCCATCGCTGTGGCACCTGTATTGGATACCGAGAAGTTAAAATCGATGGAACAAAAAAATTAGATGTGATACACATTAATGGTAAAACTGTGAAAGTTATAGATTTTATCACATGTAATGTAAAAAATGTTGTGTATTTCTTGGAATGTTCATGTAACCTCTTTTTATATTGGCCGTACGAGCAGACCTCTGAAAACACGTTTAAGCGAACATTGCAGGAACATTAAGAAGGGTTTAGAAACCCATGCCCTAACAGACCACTTCAGGACACATCATAATTGTTCCACTAAAGAGATTGTCAAGTTCGCAGGTATAAAATTAATTAAAGGCAATCATCTTTAGAGGGACACTGCGTCTGCACTTGCGAAGGGTGAGATGCAGTGCATTTACGAATGTAATACACTGCATCCACACGGCCTCAATAAAGATTTTGAATTAAAGTGGTCTTTATAGAACAATCCTTATCTTTTACAAAACTCTTATAAATATGCCCTTTATATTCTTTCCCTTTGTATATACTTTTACATGTAAATCTCTTTTTAATAATTTTTCAATGGAGATTAATGTGTTCTATATATGGGGAAAAATAACTTTTTTAAAAAATAATGTTTTTTATAAACATTTAAAAAAAATCTAAAACATTTTTATAAATGAAATATTTGATGTGTCATCATTTTTTTATTAATTACAATTAATTTTGTGTCTAATAGGTTATTTTATTATATTTTATCGATAACATATGGACTACAGATAAGGAGATTTATGGTTAAATCTCTTTTTGTGAGGTACACTGGGTTCCACAGGGAATACATCGGGGTGTAGAGATGGATCGTGATCCAGAGGCACCAACAGGCTAAAGCTTTATACTGTCCCAGAATGCATTGCGGGGCCTCCTCCATAACCCCGCCTCCAGGCACTATGAGCTTAGTTTTGTTAACCAGTCAAATGCAGAAGCAGGTAAAAGAGAAGGCAGGTGTTAGCCACATAGAACCACGTTCTCACAACAGGAGACGGGACTTGCAGCTAATGCCATACAAACCCAAAGAAGTTAAGTGCGTCAGGGTGGGTGCCCTGTGGAGCCCAGTGTACCTCACAGAAGAGATTTAACCATGGTAAGTCTACTATAAATCTCCTTTTCTGCAGCGGGGTACACTGTGTTCCACAGGGAATACATCGGGGATGTCCTAAACCAGTTGCTCAAGGGAGGGGACACAACTTAGGGGGTATGAGAACTCTGCGTCCAAAGGAAGCATCCTGGGAGGCAGAAGGATCAAAGGCATAGAACCTAATAAACATGTTCACTGAGCACCACATAGCCGCCTTGCACAATTTATCTGCGGACGCGCCGCAACGGGCCACTCAAGAGGGTCCAACAGATCGAGTAGAATGGGCTTTAATAGCAGCAAGAGCTGGGAGTCCAGCCTGCGCATAAGCTAGTGCAATCACCATTCTAATCCATCTGGCCAAGGTTTGCTTATTCGCAGGCCAGCTACATTTGTGGAAACCAAACCGTACAAAGAGGGTATCTGACCTCCTGATAGAGGCAGTCCTCTCCACATATATACAGAGAGCCCGTACCACATGCAAAGACCGTTCTTTGGAGGACAATTCGGAAGAGATGAAGGCTGGAACCACAATCTCTTGATTAAGGTGAAAAGATGACACCACCTTAGGTAAATAACCAGGGCGAGTTTTAAGAACTGCTTGGTCCTGATGAAATATCAAAAAGGGTGGACGACAGGACAAAGCACCGAAGTCTGACACTCTTCTATCAGAGGGAAGAGCCAGCAGAAACAGGACCTTGGCTGTGAGCCATTTAAGGTCCACTGACTCAAGAGGTTCAAATGGAGACTCTTGCAGGGCATTCAGGACAACAGACAAATCCCATGTAGCCACAGGAGGGACATAGGGAGGTTGAATCTACAGTACGCCCTGAGTGAATGTATGAACATCAGGTATAGACGCAATTTTTCTCTGAAACCACACTTTGAGTCAAGGACATTCTGTGAGACCTGATCCAGTGAGGCAGGCTGTCCCACTTGCAAAGGATTAACCTCTGTAGAGGGCGGGAATGGAATTGAGCGTACTCTATCATGTCAAAAGCCGACACCATGAGGCTTGCATCACCGAGTGTACCGACACGCTTGGACTAGAAAGGAAGTATCTAATCCTGTCCTGAAGTTTCAGGACCTTCTCTGGAGACAGAAACAGCCATTGACTGTGTATGTCCGGTAGTGCCCCCAGGTGCACCATGCTCCGAGCAGGGACTAGCGAGGACTTCTTCCAGTCGATGAGCCACCCGTGGGCTTGTAGGAAGTTTACCGTCAGTTATACATGACTGAGGAAGACATTGTGGGAGTTTGCCAGAATCAGCAAATCGTCCAGATACGGCAGGAACCTTACTCCCTGGCGATGAAGATGAGCTATCATCATGGCCATAACCTTGGTGAAGACCTGAGGGTCCATGGCCAGTCCAAACGGCAGATCCTGGAATTGATAGTGAAGGTTGCCAATAGCAAACCGCAGACATTGCTGATGCAATATGGCAATAGGCATATGCAGGTAAGCATCTTGTGTAACCAGGGATACCATATAGTCTCCGGGTCCATGGACAGTACAATTGAGCAAAGTGTTTCCATACGGAACTTGGATACTCTCACAAACTTGTTTAGTGATTTGAGGTTGAGAATAAGCCGGAAAGACCCATCAAGTTTCGGGACTAGAAACAGGGTTGAGTAGTATTCTCTGCCTCTCTGAGACAGATGTTCCGGCACTACCACTCCTGTATCCAGGAGGGAACGCACAACCATCAGTAGAGCTTGAGCCTTTAATGGATCCAAAGGGATAACTGATGTTCAGAACTGGCGAGGGGGACGTCTCTGGAAAGAGACTGCGTACCCATGAGAAACAACTTCTCGCACCCATGCATCTGAAGTGGTCATTAACCAGACCTGGATGAATCCTAGAAGTTGGCCCCCCCACCCTGGGATCCCCAGGGGGAGGCCTGTCCCGTCATGCAGCAGGCTTGTCATGAGAAGCAGGCTGACGAGCAGCCCAGGAACGTTAGGCTTTGGGCTTAGTGGTTGTTGGGAGCATGAGACAATCTCGGGTATGCCTGACCATCGCTTGCCCTTAAGGCTGAAAGCAGAGAAAAGTGGTACCTTTTGCCTTCTGTGCAGAAGGAGTAGCATTTGGCAGAAAGGCAGTCATAGTAGCCGTCGATTCAGACCCCACTTTTAATTAGGTCTTCCCCAAATAAGATGTCCCCAGTAAAAGGGGAATACCTCCAAGGGCTTTTGGAGTCCAGGTCCACCATCCATGACCTCAACCACAGAATACGGCGAGCCAGGACAGACGTATTCGACGTCTTGGCAGCCAACATACCCGCCTTGTCTGATGTACACTTAATGGTCAGATTGTGGTAACAGAGTTTTATTTACCCTCTGACGTGTGAACATATCAGTTTGCTTAACCACAGTAAGGAAATCCTCTTATCAGTGATTTTTAGGATTTGTTACCCAGTAACCACAAGGGCGGTAGTATCATTTAGCAATGGAAAATCCTTGACAGGAACACCTAATATAGGGACTGACAGGACAGCATGATCCCCCTCTCTTCTGATAAACGATCAGAGAGATTTTTGGATAGGGAGGAGGAAGCAGCCCACTCAGATCACCCAGACACACTAGAGTGACCTGGAATAGGGTTTTGCCTGACCAGGGAATGAGTCATGCGCTACAGTCCATGAGGCAAAATTTTCCCGCCCAAAGCGGAGTAACCATGGGGACATCAGAAACTGTAATGTTACAGGTGGTCCCATAGGGAGCATAAAGCATTCAACTAGAGATCCCAGTAGGTTTGAGAATGCAGCTCAGGTTGGTTCCTGATTGATTACAGGAGCTGCGGACTGACTGGGAGATGTATGAGACATAGCACACAGACCATCACACAAAACATCCCCCTCAGGTAAATCCGTTGCGCGTGCTCTGCAGAATGCAGGAGCATCCCCAGATTTACTGCCCTACATGTTAAACATTATACACAAATGCAACAGAGAGTGGTTTAGTACAATGAAGCCAGACAGAGTACAATACCAGCGAATAAATCCGTTAGCATTTGACTGAGTACCCAGTACACAACACCTGTGAATAAATCTGGTATTATGTGAATGAGTACACCAGAGGTTCTCAAACTCGGTCCTCGGGGGCCCACACAGTGCATGTTTTGCAGGTAACCCAGCAGGTGCACAGGTGTATTAATTACTCACTGACACATTTTAAAAGGTCCACAGGTGGAGCTAATTATTTCACTTGCGATTCTGTGAGACCTGCAAAACATGCACTGTGTGTGCCCCCGAGGACCGAGTTTGAGAACCTCTGGAGTACACAGTAGAATACACATAATAGGTAAATACTGTAACGCACTATATATGAACCCAGACGCACCTAGTCCCCAGGGTACAGTATACAGTGATAGATATATCCGGAATACACTGCAGTGAAATCACACAGCAGATACAGTCACACACAGTCACGTTTGCAATGCAGATAATTATTTTCATGACAATAAAATTGCATTGAATTATTTTATGAACACATATATATATTTACAGGTTGAGTATCCCATATCCAAATATTCCGAAATGCGGAATATTCCGAAATACAGATTTTTTTTGAGCGAGAGCGATATAGTGAAACCTTTCTTTTCTGATGGCTCAATGTACACAAACTTTGTTTATTATACAAAGCTATTAAAAATATTGTATTAAATGACCTTCAGGCTGTGTGTATAATGTGTATATGAAACATAAATTAATTCTGTGAATGTACACACACTTTGTTTAATGCACAAAGTTATTAAAAATATTGTCTAAAATGACCTTCAGGCTGTGTGTATAAGGTGTATATCAAACATAAATGCATTCTGTGCTTAGATTTAGGTCCCATCACCATGATATCTCATTATGGTATGCAATTATTCCAAAATACGGTAAAATCCGATATCCAAAATACCTCTGGTCCCAAGCATTTTGGATAAGGGATACTCAACCTGTATATATATATATATATATATATATATATATATTGTTCTTAACTAACGCTGTCTTATTATCGACATGTAAAATACTTAAGTGTTTGTAAAACCACGGCGCTGATGTAAAGGTGGGTTTACAAAGGAGACCTTGCCCTGCAGTCCCGGAGACCAGTCGCATCTATTTTAGAAAATGGCGCCAGCATCTCAGTCAGGGAGTGAGGGAGAGTGTGAGGCTGCTCCAGTGCGGGAACACCAGCTGTAGATGGCGCCCGGAGCTGGGAGAAGGGCTACAGGTCAAGCGCCTTTTCCCCTGTCCTGGACCTCACCACCGGGTACTATGGAGCCTTATTAAAGTGGATATTTTACTATCCGACCTATGCTGCCATGCCCTGATGGATATAGTGGAGTCCCTGCTCTGTCACAGTGTCCATGCCAGCGTCTCAGTACGTCTCCTTAAACTGTGACTGGAACGTGATTTAATAGCGAGTCCCGCCTGGGGAACCCTCTTACATCTTCCCTTAGTAGCAGCCACGTGAACCAGGAGAGCGTCTTCGGTGATGTCCCTAGGAACTGGAGTGCCTCTGCCGCAAGTACCCGAGAACAGAGCGACGCCGCTGGGGAGGTGATGGAGCCGCAGCACAGTATGTCACACTGACATATGAAGTGCTGCATTCCTTGAAGTCTTCTAAAAAGCTTGTTCACAGCTGCCTAGCGCAGCCCCCCTGTTAAGTGACCTGCTTCATGCAGGCACCAACTCTAAAACTGAGCTCACAGTGCCTGGAGGCGGGGATATAGAGGAGGCCCCGCAATGCATTCTGGGACAGTCTAAAGCTTTAGCATGTTGGTCCCTCTGGTTCAAGATCCATCTCTACACCCCGATGTATTCCCTGTGGAACACAGTGTACCTCAAAAAAAGAGATTTAACCATGGTAAGTCTATCATAAATCTCCTTATCTGTAGTCCATATGTTATCGATAAAATATAATAAAATAATGCTGCAGAACTGAACTTTTAAATATTCCTTTGGACGTATTTTTACTATATCAGTTGAAATGGACTCCGGGACCTCTATTCACAATGTAGCTATGAACAAGCCTCATATAAACAACGATGACCGTAAAATCCATGGATTATCCATTGCCATGACATCTATCCGGATATGACGCTGCAAATGACGAGCCGGGAAGCCGTGGTTGTCGGGGCAACCTAAAACCTATAATAATTGTGCAAGATGCTGCTGTCCGCTGCTCCACCTGCCTGGAAGTGACGTAACGGAGAGAACGCTCCACGTCATAGAGCGCGGCTTCCCCTGTTGCTGGCGCAACTAAGGGGTGAACAGCGGAGTGATCAGGATATACAGCTGTGAAACTTATCACGGCTAATACTGATTGGACACTGGGATTTTAAATACTCACTAGGGAACTTGGGACATTCATACTGCCTTGAAAAAGACCCAAGTAAGGGTTGAAACGCGTTGGTTGCCCAAAAGGGACCCTCACCCCATACCTGCTGAATCTAGTGAGACTGATGGACTTTTGCCTAAGAGAGATCCCAGATTGGTCTTCCTGGGACAAACCTGGTGACTATTGTAAACACAAACTTGCTTGAGAACCACTTAATACTTGTTCTCACCCTTTCTGGTAATTGCTTTGCATTCTCATTACAACAGGGATTGGCGGGGATTTCCCAACCATTTATGATTGTTTGTTATTCAATGGGTATGTGTTTTATGAATTAAATTGACTGTAGTACAAATTAATTTTGTTTTAATCTTTTTCCTCATATACCGAGCTGTGCTGCTAAATTGGCATACCGAAAGAGGACGGACCTAACAAACAAACACATCTACCCAAGGGATGTATTAGTTTATGTAATTTTAAGTTGAGCATTTTAATATTGTTTCTTGACTTGCCTGACCTAACAAACAAACACATCTACCCAAGGGATGTATTAGTTTATGTAATTTTAAGTTGAGCATTTTAATATTGTTTCTTGACTTGCCTGACATATGTCGAAGTCAAAAATATTACATAGAGAGAACATACTCCACAAATTATGAGTCGCTATGCTTGCAAATACACGCAGCGAGCACAGCAATATATGGTAAGATGGACATGTCGTGCTTGGTGTCAAAGTAACCAGATTAATGAGTACATTCATTTGATGCCTGTGGTTAAGTTGTGGCACATTGCATAAGTAGATATGATTAAATGTATGAAAGCTAAAGTCACTCTTATTAGAACAATGAATTTCCTGGAAGACAGCATGTTTGTAGCTTGGTACCAGTGGCTATCTCCTGTAATTACACAATCAAGGCTGGACGTTGCTTGCATATGAACTGACCAATGACTCATCATGAATGAGAAAGTTCCCTCCCCTAGACTAATAACATATACGCCAATAGACAATAACTGTATATGCCCAACAGACTCAGTGTATTGCTGAACACACACATAGAAGTCTCTGTTTTTCCCCTGGGTCCTGAGTGAGATGGAGTGTTGGTAATATTTTGCTGATGTTAGCTGATATTGAGGCACAGCTAAAAATGGAGGAACTGGAGCGATTATAAAGTGCATTGAGGGAGATGGTGATGTATTGCTGGCCGTGTCTGTATTTGAATTAGTTTGTAATAACTGCTTACTGTGTAAATTGTAACCATGTAACTATATATGTATACTGTACATTGTTATATATTGAATATACATATCCTTTTAATAACAAATATATACATCAATGAGCTTTGGAACTCAGATGTGTGGGTGTATTGTTTTCTCTTATGGGATGTAGTGTTTTGCGATGTATAGCGCACATTCATAGCACATGGTAATAAGATGCGCAGGCGTCCACAGTATATAATAGAGCTGGCATTTGAAATATTTGTTAGAAAGTAATTTGACTTCAACAGATGGGGCTGCGTCCGCAATATCACGTTCTTCATGATGCACTGTACAAGCGCCACTGTGGTCGACCAGCTAACGATGGATGCATCGCGACATGCTGCCGAATCACATCCATATGTTTTTTTGTATGTTATCAGTAAGGCGCTGATATGAAATTCAAAGGACAGTGAGTTTCTCACAATATTTAAAATGCTACAGCATATTTTTATTGTTGCAAAACAAAGTTCAAATAAGTCATATTGTGTTTGATTCAGATTGGATTGTTTATCTGTTAAGTAAATTTAAAGAACATTTATAAGTTGCTGCATAGCCATAATATAGCTGTGTTAGCATGCTGAGAAAATTTGTATATTTTTAAACTCAGGCCTAAAGTAACTTTTGGTGCTTGTGTAGAGTGTGATTTCTTTGTGACAAAAGAGCCGCATGGTCTGTCCTCCATTTTGGGCTAGCCACATGGCCTGTCCACCATCTTGTGCAAGCCTCATGGATGTGAAAGGGGGAGGAGCAGTGGCCATTTTAGGAAGGTCACTTTCTAAATAGCTGGCTTTCAGTTTGGTTAGAACAATCAGTTTCCTTTGTCACAAAGTTTCCACATATCTACAAATCCAGCACCATTTATAAGTTACCAATGATTTTATTTAACCCATGCCATAGTCAATTACAAATAGTTTCAATTGGGCCTAGTGAGAGTAAATGGTGAGATAGGTGAATACATTTTTTTTTAAAATCTGTGTGTAATTCCCTTACATCAAGTGGGGGAGTTGCACACAGATAGAAAAGAGAGAGAGAGTTTTTTTTCTTTTTTTTTTCCTTCTTTTTCTTCCAGGATTTGTTAACCCTCTACTAGGGTAGGATAGCCATTGAAATGCTAATTAACTTGTGTAACTACGTTCTTGTACAAGCAAGGCAAATATCTTTGATATGCAAATCATAGAGGCCCTGATAGAATACAGTCATTCAGTGTGCCCACGAATACATATGAAGGTGTTTCATAGAAGTGCAGTATATAGTGTGTATGTATGTGTATATATATATATATATATATATATATATATAAGATTATTATAATTATGTGTGTATTTATATCAGTGCATGTTCTGCAAGATAGCTATCCAATCTGAATCATAGCATTTAAATTATAGGTTAACAGTCATTATAAATCTGTGTGAAATCGGATACATTTGTTTGCTAAATAGATATTTGAAATAGTGTATTAAGGGTGTAATTGTAAAACACAAAATGCAGTTCCGGTCTGGTCGTTTAGGTTAATACGGAAAAAATTGTGTGTTGTGTTAAGTGAGTAATAGTAGTTTTATTGCTCACATTTATTGAGATTGTGTGGTCTTTTGAATTGCGAACGCACGTTTGTACACGTGGTACGGACAGAGTACAGAAGCGTGCACATGGCGCAGGATCGCACACATGGCAGAGGCACACACGGTCGCGTGTTTACGCAAGGTTGCATCAAATTGTGGACACAAAGTACAACCACACGATAGTTGTTCAATTTAAGGTGGGATAGTATACATTTAATACTATAGCACATAACTATCCGATTTCAAAAGCAGATTAGTGTAAGACTTTGTTTAAACGGTACTGCCTCTGGGTTAAAACCATCAATCAAAGGGAGTGATATTTTTCTGTACAGAAAAACACTATGTATTTGTGTGAGCTGAAAGTAGGAGTGAGTGTATTGAACCCCGGAAGTCGGGATCCCGTAGTGACACTGAGTAAGCAGGGGATTGGTGGCGTAGGGCCGGCTGACCTACGTTAATACATAAATAGAGAAATACACAAGTCGTGTGGAGATTTGCAGAGGAGCGTGATATAGAATTGTGAATTGTGAATATAGAATTGTGAATTGAAGTTAAGGTTTGGTGTTACGCTCCGGCTGAGGAGCGCAGCTTGTAAATTCGACTCCATTGATCGCAGGACGGATAGATAACAAGTATCTATATGCTGTGCGATTGGACTGCGCGTTTGTGCATACTATACGTGGCGCAACGTGATAACAGTTTGCGTGCTTTTGCGTAAATTACGTTATCATACGCGTCGTGTAGAGCATAGGCAAGCGTAATTTGTGTAGTAGGAAGTTTTTTCACTGTCTCTCTCAGGAAGAAATTGTCCAAGGTGAGAAATTCATTGGAAAGGGGGATCGATAGTCTGTTTCTCTCCCTACACAAATTCCAGTAAATAGAAACCAGTTGCTTGTAGGGTTCTCACTGAGTATGTGGTGGTCACTATTGGAGTGAGTCGTGGTACGTCAGCGGAGAAGGAGCGAGTGAAAGCACTAGGTTTCTTTCACCATCTATTCGTGTTGTGCATTTGGGGATTGTGTACCAGGCAAAAAGTCTGCGATGGGATCCAATTGCACAAGCGGTGGATGTGTGGTCGCCAGGGTTCAGGCTGGAGAGTTGCGGCCCAGGGGGTCAGCAAGGTTTATTATGTGTGAGAAGTATGGTCCACACACAGAGGCTTTTTGCAATGAATGAGTGCGTATGACTGCTGATGATAGGGCATCATTCCCTAGGGTTGGTGAGTTTGATCCTAAGGTATTGCAGGTAGTATGTCTAACCAAAGTCATATAAGACAAGAACGGAAATATAAGAACTGTTTGAACTTGTAGCACCAATAAACAAGTAGAAAAAAGAGAAAGCAAGTATACCGCCATATGTAGATGTGGAAGCAGATACGGCCAGCGTACAAACTATAGAAAATAATAAAAAATATGAAAAATATGAATGTAACCTATATATGTACAGGTTGAGTATCCCTTATCCAAAATGCTTGGGACCAGAGGTACTTTGGATATCGGATTTTTCCGTATTTTGGAATAATTGCATACCATAATGAGATATCATGATGATGGGACCTAAATCTAAGCACAGAATGCATTTTATGTTTCATATACACCTTATACACACAGCCTGAAGGTAATTTTAGCCAATATTTTTAATAACTTTGTGCATTAAACAAAGTGTGTCTACATTCACACAGTTCATTTATGTTTCATATACACCTTATACACACAGCCTGAAGGTCATTTAATACAATATTTTTAATAACTTTGTGTATTAAACAAACTTTGTGTACACTGAGCCATCAGAAAACAAAGGTTTCACTATCTCTGTTCTACTCCAAACATTCCGTATTTCGGAATATTCCGTATTTCGGAATATTTGGATATGGGATACTCAACCTGTACTAATGAATGTCGAAGTTTTATTTAGGAGGAGAAGGCGACCTGACCGGTTTCAGCCATTTCTCATGCACACAAAGGAGTATCCAACTGGTAAAAGAAGAGCAGTAGCCTGCAGGGGAAGTGGCTGAAACCAGTGGAACTGGTAAGTATGGAGTCATTCGTGTACATATATAGTAAAACCCAAAAATAAAATAAAAATCAAGAAAGTAACGTCAGAAATGGAGAAAAACCTGTCCGCACATTAGTATTTGCCAGTAGGAAAGAGGATAGAGATAGGGTTACCCCTGGGTATTTCTTTTAGTTACCATATAAGAAGTATTCATTCCTAGTAATGCCCCTAGTCAAGATGAGCTCGGAAATGTTTGTTGGACCATGTACAGACCCTTAATACAGGATGAGAAGGATTGAATGAATACTTCGCATGACCTAGAAGCTTGTTGATTATTTTTTTTTAGTCTTTTGCAGTACTAGAAAATACTCCATCTGGATAAGATCAATGGTAAACACTAATTCGGCAAATGGGAGGAACGAAAGAAGTGCAACATTACCCTTTGACAAAAACCTGCTGAAGTTACGATTGGGCCCCTACGATGATAAACCCTTTCCTTTACTTCTTTTTCCTAACAGAAATGGCCCCTGACTAACGTAACAGAAACTTTGTTAAATATGAAATACATATATTGTACTCCCGCTCAGGAAGTACAAAGTATGTTAGATACCCTCAAAGACTAATGTTGCATTACACTTTTCTAGATTCATGTACATCACAGGTAGAGGAAATTATCTCACAAATACTGGGTTCTCTTTGAACCAAAGATTGACAGGACACTGGATTGATGGTGAATGTAGCCCCAGTAGTAGTACAAATAAAAGGTGGCAGGATAGCTCCAAAAATCCCTCAGTACCCTCTGAAGCCAGAGGTGGAATTAGTAGTATACCCCGTCATAGAACGGCTGCTACAGCAGGGCATCCTAGTCAGGACGTCCAGCACAGCCAATAGTCCCATCTTCCCTGTGAAAAAGAGTGGGGGGAGGGGTTACAAGCTAGTGCAGGATTTAAGGGGGGTAGACCATGTAGTTAATCAATTCCCCGTAGTGCCCAATCCAGTTGTCATTTTAATAAAATTCTCTTCACCTCTACAAACTTATCTGTCACCAACCTCTATTCTGTTACTCCAGAGTTTCCTCTTCATCTTTTGCGTTCACACAGGGTGGTACAATACATGGACCCAATTACAGTTCAAACACTACATGCCTAATTGGTCCTTCAGAATTCTGCCCGAACCCAGTATATCTCACCAGCACGATGACACAAGTATTACTGCAGTGTGCCTGGTCATGCACAAAGGGTGGAGGAAGGATGAGAATACTGGTGAAGGGAAATTTTGTATAGACACTGATATGCCTGTTGGTGTACGCAGACCTGATATTTTTTTCTTCTTTCTCTCTAGAGATGTTTTTTTCTTTTTTTTTTCAGTTATGCTCATGGTACTTTACATTGCAAACATACAACAGTTAAATTAAGATACAAATTTGTGTTCCCTACAGGAAAAGGAGGTTTGGAAGTCTAAGGGGTATGGTTAGGAGTCCCCAGGACTCTGGAGAGATAGACAAGGTAAGCCAGTGGCCCCCAGGACGTATCTCCCAAGCCTAGCTGAGGCGGCATATGGTCTGACTCACCTAGGGTAAGGAAAGTATGTGCAAATTGGTAAGAGCTTACTGGCGTGTACCATGGTTCACTTCTCAGGTAAGCAGGAAAGCAATGACCTGTCTTACTTCCATGAGGAAGAACATTTGGTAAGGTAGTACTAACAGAGCCATCCCATATCCCTCCTGCAGACGGACCTTTTCAGGTAATACATATCGACTTCGTACAGTTAACACCCTTTAGGAATTATTGTTATGTATCTGTGTGCACTGATGTTTTCTCAAACTGGGTAGAGGCATTTCCTGCCACCACGGATGCTGCTATGTTTACCGCAAAGAAAATTGTGCAGAAATTTGTGTGTAGATATGGTACACCTAGGAGTAGGAGCAAAGCTTGAAATTGGACTATTGTGGTCATTGCCACTGCCACTAGTATTATGTAGCATCGGAACCACTCCCAGATCTTCACTTAACGAATCACCCCCTTTCAAATTTTTGTTTTTGTTTCTGTTTTTTTTTTTAGTTTTTGGAAGACAACCTCATGTCATGATTGATCCAGAAATACACCAATGAGGTGACAGTACAGCATTTGAGAACTTGACAAACGAACTTGAAACTGTTGATTCCTGGTATGCCAAATACTAACTGTCTTGATTGTGATCCAAGAGACTGTGTGATTGTTCTTACACTCAGGTTGCCTAATAGACAGGTGGGAAGGACCATACCAAGTTTTGTTGACAGCACTATCCCAGCGAAAGTAGCCGAGAGACTTGGGTCCACGATTCCCATTGCAGGAAAGTCGGTAGTCCGGAAGGAACTCGTAAATGGAGTGAGATCGCAAAAGTATCACCAGAGAGCCTGTTCCGTGAAGACTGAGAGGCGGCACTGTTGAACACTACCTGAGCGTACTAAAGGATTACAGAAAGACCAGTCGTTGTAATTGATTTGCTATGGACAAGATTTGTTTTGTTCTATTTTTTCTTCTTCTTTTTTTTCCCGCTGACAAACATTTTTTTTCAGGACATTCTATTTTTTTGCGAGGTATTTCATGAGGAGTCGAGTGTGGGACTGGAACTGGTTCTGGAGGAAGGAGTGATTTCCTTATAGGATCCCAGGATTAGCCAATCAGTTTGTTAAAGCCAGAGAAAAAAATCAAAGGTCTAGTAGTTACGGAGTTCGGAGGTAACGTGATAGGCTATTGTCTGAGGAATACTGTATTTTGTAGTTATTGTGACCACATATTTGAAGATGGGTGCATTCAGAGATGTCAGTCTAGCAATAAGGCAGCATTTGATAGACATCCCTTGAGTGATTACCACTCACTAGTCGGTAAGGTCTTAAACCAAATGGAATGTTGGATGTGCTCACAGGTACCTCTAAGATGAAAAGATGCAGGATTAGTGCCATATTTTTTTTTTAGAGTTAGCTGAGGTACTTGAATTACACGGAAGGGGGAGGGGACCGGTGGACAAAGAATATAATATAACTAGTAGAGATGAGCGGGTTCGGTTTCTCGGAATCCGAACCCCCCCCCCGAACTTCAGCCTTTTTACACGGGTCCGAGGCAGACTCGGATCTTCCCGCCTTGCTCGGTTAACCCGAGCGCGCCCGAACGTCATCATCCCGCTGTCGGATTCTCGCGAGGCTCGTATTCTATCGCGAGACTCGGATTCTATATAAGGAGCCGCGCGTCGCCGCCATTTTCACACGTGCATTGAGATTGATAGGGAGAGGACGTGGCTGGTGTCCTCTCCGTTAGAATAGATAGAGACACTTGAGGTGATTTACTACTAACTTAGTAATTTTGGGGAGCATTAGGAGTACTCAGAGTGCAGAGTTTTGCTGATAGTTACTAGTGACCACCACCAGTTTTATTTATTATTTAATATAATCCGTTCTCTGCCTGAAAAAAAACGATACACAGTCACATACCATATCTGTGCTCAGCCTCAGTGTGCTGCATGATAATATCATCTATGTATATCTGACTGTGCTGAGTGCTCACTGCTCACACAGCTGAATTGTGGGGGAGACTGGGGTGCAGTTATAGCAGGAGTACAGTGCACACTTTTGCTGCCAGTGTGACTGACCAGTGACCACCAGTATATTGTCTGCCTGAAAAAGTTAAACACTCCTGTGGTGTTTTTTTTTTTTATTTTATAAACGCATTCTGCTGACAGTGTCCAGCAGGTCCGTCATTCATTATATTATATAAATATTTACCTGCAGTAGTGTTATATTTTTTTTGTTCATCTCTATCATCTTTATCATCTCTATATTAGCAGACGCAGTACGGTAGTCCACGGCTGTGGCTACCTCTGTGTCGTCAGTGCTCGTCCATAATTGTATACCTACCTGTGGTGGGGTTTTTTTTTCTATCTTCTTCATACTAGTAGTTTAGGAGTCTGCTGACAGTGTCCAGCAGGTCCGTCATTATATTATATATACCTGCAGTAGTGATATATATATATTTTTTATATCATTATCATCTCTATACTAGCAGACGCAGTACGGTAGTCCACGGCTGTAGCTACCTCTGTGTCGTCAGTGCTCGTCCATAATTGTATACCTACCTGTGGTGGTTTTTTTTTTCTATCTTCTTCATACTAGTAGTTTAGGAGTCTGCTGACAGTGTCCAGCAGGTCCGTCATTATATTATATATACCTGCAGTAGTGATATATATATATATATTTTTTATATCATTATCATCTCTATACTAGCAGACGCAGTACGGTAGTCCACGGCTGTAGCTACCTCTGTGTCGTCAGTCACTCGTCATCCATAAGTATACTAGTATCCATCCATCTCCATTGTTTACCTGAGGTGCCTTTTAGTTGTGCCTATTAAAATATGGAGAACAAAAATGTTGAGGTTCCAAAAATAGGGAAAGATCAAGATCCACTTCCACCTCGTGCTGAAGCTGCTGCCACTAGTCATGGCCGAGACGATGAAATTCCATCAACGTCGTCTGCCAAGGCCGCTGCCCAATGTCATAGTACAGAGCATGTAAAATCCAAAACACAAAATATCAGTAAAAAAAGGACTCAAAAATCTAAAATAAAATCATCGGAGGAGAAGCGTAAACTTGCCAATATGCCATTTACCACACGGAGTGGCAAGGAACGGCTGAGGCCCTGGCCTATGTTCATGGCTAGTGGTTCAGCTTCACATGAGGATGGAAGCACTCAGCCTCTCACTAGAAAAATGAAAAGACTTAAGCTGGCAAAAGCACAGCAAAGAACTGTGCGTTCTTCTAAATCACAAATCCCCAAGAAGAGTCCAATTGTGTCGGTTGCGATGCCTGACCTTCCCAACACTGGACAGGAAGAGGTGGCGCCTTCCACCATTTGCACGCCCCCTGCAAGTGCTGGAAGGAGCACCTGCAGTCCAGTTCCTGATAGTCAGATTGAAGATGTCAGTGTTGAAGTACACCAGGATGAGGAGGATATGGGTGTTGCTGGCGCTGGGGAGGAAATTGACAAGGAGGATTCTGATGGTGAGGTGGTTTGTTTAAGTCAGGCACCCGGGGAGACACCTGTTGTCCGTGGGAGGAATATGGCCATTGACATGCCTGGTGAAAATACCAAAAAAATCAGCTCTTCGGTGTGGAAGTATTTCAACAGAAATGCGGACAACAGGTGTCAAGCCATGTGTTGCCTTTGTCAAGCTGTAATAAGTAGGGGTAAGGACGTTAACCACCTCGGAACATCCTCCCTTATACGTCACCTGCAGCGCATTCATCATAAGTCAGTGACAAGATCAAAAACTTTGGGCGACAGCGGAAGCAGTCCACTGACCAGTAAATCCCTTCCTCTTGTAACCAAGCTCACGCAAACCACCCCACCAACTCCCTCAGTGTCAATTTCCTCCTTCCCCAGGAATGTCAATAGTCCTGCAGGCCATGTCACTGGCAATTCTGACGAGTCCTCTCCTGCCTGGGATTCCTCCGATGCATCCTTGAGTGTAACGCCTACTGCTGCTGGCGCTGCTGTTGTTGCTGCTGGGAGTCGATGGTTATCCCAGAGGGGAAGTCGTAAGACCACTTTTACTACTTCCACCAAGCAATTGACTGTCCAACAGTCCTTTGCGAGGAAGATGAAATATCACAGCAGTCATCCTGCTGCAAAGCGGATAACTGAGGCCTTGGCATCCTGGGCGGTGAGAAACGTGGTTCCGGTATCCATCATTACTGCAGAGCCAACTATAGACTTGTTTGAGGTACTGTGTCCCCGGTAACAAATACCATCTAGGTTCCATTTCTCTAGGCAGGCGATACCGAAAATGTACAGAGACCTCAGAAAAAGACTCACCAGTGTCCTAAAAAATGCAGTTGTACCCAATGTCCACTTAACCACGGACATGTGGACAAGTGGAGCAGGGCAGACTCAGGACTATATGACTGTGACAGCCCACTGGGTAGATGTATTGACTCCCGCCGCAAGAACAGCAGCGGCGGCACCAGTAGCAGCATCTCGCAAACGCCAACTCTTTCCTAGACAGGCTACGCTTTGTATCACCGCTTTCCAGAATACGCACACAGCTGAAAACCTCTTACGGCAACTGAGGAAGATCATCGCAGAATGGCTTACCCCAATTGGACTCTCCTGTGGATTTGTGGCATCGGACAACGCCAGCAATATTGTGTGTGCATTAAATCTGGGCAAATTCCAGCACGTCCCATGTTTTGCACATACCTTGAATTTGGTGGTGCAGAATTATTTAAAAAACGAGAGGGGCGTGCAAGAGATGCTGTCGGTGGCCAGAAGAATTGCGGGACACTTTCGGCGTACAGGCACCACGTACAGAAGACTGGAGCAACACCAAAAACGCCTGAACCTGCCCTGCCATCATCTGAAGCAAGAAGTGGTAACGAGGTGGAATTCAACCCTCTATATGCTTCAGAGGTTGGAGGAGCAGCAAAAGGCCATTCAAGCCTATACAACTGAGCACGATATAGGAGGTGGAATGCACCTGTCTCAAGCGCAGTGGAGAATGATTTCAACGTTGTGCAAGGTTCTGCAACCTTTTGAACTTGCCACACGTGAAGTCAGTTCAGACACTGCCAGCCTGAGTCAGGTCATTCCCCTCATCAGGCTTTTGCAGAAGAAGCTGGAGACATTGAAGGAGGAGCTAACACTGAGCGATTCCGCTAGGCATGTGGGACTTGTGGATGGAGCCCTTAATTCGCTTAACAAGGATTCACGGGTGGTCAATCTGTTGAAATCAGAGCACTACATTTTGGCCACCGTGCTCGATCCTAGATTTAAAACCTACGTTGTATCTCTCTTTCCGGTAGACACAAGTCTGCAGGGGTTCAAAGAACTGCTGGTGAGAAAATTGTCAAGTCAAGCGGAACGCGACCTGTCAACATCTCCTCCTTCACATTCTCCCGCAACTGGGGGTGCGAGGAAAAGGCTCAGAATTCCGAGCCCACCCGCTGGCGGTGATGCAGGGCAGTCTGGAGCGACTGCTGATGCTGACATCTGGTCCGGACTGAAGGACCTGACAACGATTACGGACATGTCGACTACTGTCACTGCATATGATTCTCTCACCATTGAAAGAATGGTGGAGGATTATATGAGTGACCGCATCCAAGTAGTCACGTCAGACAGTCCGTACGTATACTGGCAGGAAAAAGAGGCAATTTGGAGGCCCTTGCACAAACTGGCTTTATTCTACCTAAGTTGCCCTCCCACAAGTGTGTACTCCGAAAGAGTGTTTAGTGCCGCCGCTCACCTTGTCAGCAATCGGCGTACGAGGTTACTTCCAGAAAATGTGGAGAAGATGATGTTCATTAAAATGAATTATAATCAATTCCTCCATGGAGACATTCACCAGCAGCAATTGCCTCCACAAAGTACACAGGGAGCTGTGATGGTGGATTCCAGTGGGGACGAATTGATAATCTGTGAGGAGGGGGATGTACACGGTGATGAATCGGAGGATGATGATGAGGTGGACATCTTGCCTCTGTAGAGCCAGTTTGTGCAAGGAGAGATTAATTGCTTCTTTTTTGGTGGGGGTCCAAACCAACCCGTCATTTCAGTCACAGTCGTGTGGCAGACCCTGTCACTGAATTGATGGGTTGGTTAAAGTGTGCATGTCCTGTTTATACAACATAAGGGTGGGTGGGAGGGCCCAAGGACAATTCCATCTTGCACCTCTTTTTTCTTTCATTTTTCTTTGCGTCATGTGCTGTTTGGGGAGTGTTTTTTGGAAGGGCCATCCTGCGTGACACTGCAGTGCCACTCCTAGATGGGCCAGGTGTTTGTGTCGGCCACTAGGGTCGCTTATCTTAGTCACACAGCTACCTCATTGCGCCTCTTTTTTTTCTTCTTTGCGTCATGTGCTGTTTGGGGAGTATTTTTTGGAAGGGCCATCCTGCGTGACACTGCAGTGCCACTCCTAGATGGGCCAGGTGTTTGTGTCGGCCACTAGGGTCACTTATCTTAGTCACACAGCTACCTCATTGCGCCTCTTTTTTTTCTTCTTTGCGTCATGTGCTGTTTGGGGAATATTTTTTGGAAGGGCCATCCGGCCTGACACTGCAGTGCCACTCCTAGATGGGCCAGGTGTTTGTGTCGGCCACTAGTTTCGCTTAGCTTACTCACACAGCTACCTCATTGCGCCTCTTTTTTTCTTTGCGTCATGTGCTGTTTGGGGAGTGTTTTTTGGAAGGGCCATCCTGCGTGACACTGCAGTGCCACTCCTAGATGGGCCAGGTGTTTGTGTCGGCCACTTGGGTCGCTGAGCTTAGTCAAACAGCTACCTCATTGCGCCTCTTTTTTTCTTTGCGTCATGTGCTGTTTGGGGAGTGTTTTTTGGAAGGGCCTTCCTGCGTGACACTGCAGTGCCATTCCTAGATGGGCCAGGTGTTTGTGTCGGCCACTTGGGTCGCTGAGCTTAGTCATCCAGCGACCTCGGTGCAAATTTTAGGACTAAAAATAATATTGTGAGGTGTGAGGTGTTCAGAATAGACTGAAAATGAGTGGAAATTATGGTTATTGAGGTTAATAATACTTTGGGATCAAAATGACCCCCAAATTCTATGATTTAAGCTGTTTTTTAGGGTTTTTTGAAAAAAACACCCGAATCCAAAACACACCCGAATCCGACAAAAAAAATTCGGTGAGGTTTTGCCAAAACGCGTTCGAACCCAAAACACGGCCACGGAACCGAACCCAAAACCAAAACACAAAACCCGAAAAATTTCCGGTGCACATCTCTAATAACTAGACCCCCTAGTCTTAAGATACACCAGTACCATAGATAAATCCTTGGTATGTTTAAATCTCACCAATTTCAGGAAATCAGGAAATTGGGAGGTAATCAGGAACAATCAAACAATGGCTATTCACACTTAGCAGATAAAGAGCTCATTAATATATGTGGAAGAAAGGTTTATGAGTGGCTCTCCCCGAACTCCGAAGGTTTATGTTATCAAGGAAGGACACTACTTATAACCCTTATTCAATGATGAAACAGGCCTAGCATACGTTCCGGAAATGGAAACAATGTTCAGGAAATGATAGGAATATATATATATCATGAAAATTTTATATGTCACTTTCACGATTTGTTTGAGTTTTCTCCCTCTACCCGCAGAACCTCAATCGAATCTGAACATCAGTGTACAAAGACGTAGGTACATGTATGTGTGAAATGTTCGTTCAAATCAGACATCATAGGCCATAACATTGTCCCAGCATACTCTATAGGTTGAATGTTGTCCCACACCCAACCAGTGGTCCCGTGACCGCCGAGTGCATATAGAGGATGTCTCGTCCTCCTCCCTGTCTTCCCCAAATATAGTCAAATGTCTGATTTGCGAAATGAATACATACGTGTGTCTAGGTCACCGATTATTGTCTGAAATAATTTTCTTATGTTAATAATTTATGGCAGTTATTGTTTACTGCCAAAGGGTGGACTGTCGAAGTCAAACATATTACATAGAGAGAACATACAGACTTCACACATTATGAGTCACTATGCTTGCAAATACGCGCAGCGAGCATAGCAATATATGGTAACATACGCATTTACATAGACATGCCACAAAGATAGATTCAACACATATTTCATACAGCACATAAATGTAAACATATCAAGCAGCAGACATCATAAGGTTTTAAATAATATAATGGAGTAACGTCATGTATGTGCATTATTGGAGCGGAGCAAGATGGACATGTCGTGCTTGGTGTCAAAATAACCAGATTAATGTGTACATTCATTTGATGCCTGTGGTTAAGTTGTAGCACATTGCCATAAGTAGATATGATTAAATGTATGAAAGCTAAAGTCACTCTTATTAGAACAATGAATTTCCTGGAAGACAGCATGTTTGCAGCTTGGTACCAGTGGCTATCTCCTGTAATTACACAATCAAGGCTGGACGTTGCTTGCATATCAACTGACCAATGACTCATCATGAATGAGAAAGTTCCCTCCCCTAGACTAATAACAAGAGATCTGTATACGCCCAACAGACTCAGTGTATTGCTGAACATACACACAGAAGTCTCTGTTTTTCCCCTGGGTCCTGAGCGAGATGGAGTGTTGGTAATAGTTTTCTGATATTAGCTGGTGTTGAGGCACAGCTAAAGATGGAGGAACTGGAGCGATTATAAAGTGCATTGAGGGAGATGGTGATGTATTGCTGGACGTGTCTGTATTTGAATTAGTTTGTAATAACTGCTTACTGTGTAAATTGTAACCATGTAACTATATAAATACTGTACATTGTTATATATTGAATACATATCCTTTTAATAACAAATATATACATCAATGAGCTTTGAAACTCATTGGGTGTATTGTTTTCTCTTATGGGATGTAGTGTTTTGCGATGTATAGCGCACATTCATAGCACATGGTAATAAGATGCGCAGGCGTCCACAGTATATAATAGAGCTGGCATTTTAATTATTTGTTAGAAAGTAATTTGACTTCAACACATATCAATTGTTTCTTGAGGCGTCTGGCAGTGCTTTCTATCCATTTTCACATTTTCTAATATTTTATATAGACTCATTACATGCAAAGTGAGATATTTCAAGCCTTTATTTGTTATAATTTTGATGATTGTGGCTTACAGGTTAAGAAAACCCCAAATCCAAAATCTCAGAAAAATTAGAATATTACATAAAATCAATAAAAAAAGTATTTTAAATACAGAAATGTCAGCCCTCTCTAAAGTATATTCATGCATATGTACTCACTTGGTTTGGGCCCCTTTTGCATTTATTACTGCCTCAATGCGGCGTGGCATGGATTCTATCAGACTGTGGCACTGCTGAGGTGTTATGGAAGACCAGGTTGCTTCAATAGTGGCCTTCAGCTCTTCTGCATTGTTCAATCTCATGTCTCTCATCTTTCTCTTGGCAATGCCCCATAGATTCTCTTTTTTCTTTAGCCCAGGTAAGATGCTTCTGACATTGTTTGTTGTTCAGGAGCGGCTTGACAAGAGGAATACAACATTTAAAGCCAATGTCCAGGATCCGTCTGTGAGTGGTGGCTCTTGATGCACTAACTCCAGCCTCAGTCTACTCCTTGTGAAGCTCCCCCACACTTTTGAATGGCCTTTTCCTGACAAGAAAAAAAGAACTGGTCTGTTGCTCAGTGGTCCAAAGTCCTCTTTTCTGATGAGAGCAAATTTTGCATCTCATTTGGAAACCAAGGTCCCAGAGTATGGAGGAAGAACAGAGAGGCACACAATCCATAATGCTTGAAGTGCAGTGTGAAGTTTCCACAGTCTATGTTGACTTGGGGAGCCATGTCACCTGCTTTTGTTGGTCTACTGTGCTTTATTATGTCCAGAGTCAATGCAGCCGTCTACCTGTACATTTTAGAGCACTTCATGCTTCCTTCAGAAGACACGCTTTATGGAGATGCTGACTTCATTTTCCAGCCAGACTTGGCACCTGCCCACACTGCCAAAAGTACTAAAACCTGGCTCAATGACTGTGGGATTACTGTGCTGGATTGGCCAGCAAACTCGCCTGACCGGAAACCCCATAGAGAATCTATGGGACATTGCCAGGAGAACGATGAGAGACATGAGACCGAACAATGCAGAAGAGCTGAAGGCCACTATTGAAGCATCTTGGTCTTCCATAACACCTCAGCAGTGCCACAGGCTGATAGAATCCATGCGATGCCACATTGAGGCATTAATTAATGCAAAGGGGCCCAAACCAAGTACTGAGGACATATGCATGATTATGCTTTTCAGAGGGACGATATTTCTGTATTTAAAATCCTTTTTTAATTGATTTTATGTAATATTCTAATTTTCTGAGATTTTGGATTTGGGGTTATCTTAAGATGTAAGCAACAATCATTTACATTTACCAATTTCTACATATACCACACTCAGGCTACTGTATCCCACTTGCACCAGACTCTAGAGCGTGTCCTTGATGAAGTGGCTCCAGCTACCCATCACACTCCACGTATCCTTAGATGCCAAATGTGGCACTCTAAATCAACAAGACACCTACAAAAACTGTCACGTAAAGTAGAACGTCAGTGGCGTAAATCTCAGAATCCAAGTGACTTTCTCACATATAAGACCACCTATTACTCCTATCATCAGGCTCTGGACATTGCCAAACAAACATATTTCTAATCTCTCACCTCTTCTCATGCCAACAACCCCAAGCGACTTTTTAATACATTTAAATCACTTCTTTACCCTCCTTCACCTCCCCCACTAGCTGCTATCTGTGCATGTGAACTTGTGTCCTACTTCAAGGATAAGATTGATAAAATCCGAGATGAAATGGTATGCTCCAACTCAACCAGTGACCTGCTCAATTCCCTACCTGAACCCTCTGCCACTTTCTCTTCATTTGATCCCACAAGTGAGGACGAAGTATCAACACACTTTTCATCCTCCTACTCCACTACCTCCTCTCTTGATCCTATACCCTCACAAGTCAGTAAAACTTTGTCCTTCTCTGTTTAAGCATGCAGTGATTACTCCCATTCTGAAAAAACACAATTCTGACCCAAACACTCTAACTACCGTCCCATCTCTCGGCTCCCATGTCTCTCCAAGCTACTTGTGAGACTTGCCTACACTCGCCTTACACACTTTCTTAACTCCCACAACTTACTTGACCCACTTCAGTCAGTCTTTCGTGCCCAACACTCCACAGAGATGGCACTGACCAAAGTAGTGAATGATCTGGTCAATGCTAGATCGAAAGGCCATTACACACTTCTTATTCTTCTAGATCTCTCTGCTGCTTTTGACACTGTTGACCACTCTCCTCTCATACAAACACTACAATCCCTAGGTCTTCAGGACACAGCCCTTACTTGGTTCTCATTCTACCTATCTAATCGCTCTTTCAGTGTTCACTTCTCTGATTCTACGTCCTCTTCCTCTACCTCTATCAGTTGGAGTACCGCAAGGCACAGTCTTAGATCCTCTGCTTCTCTCAATCTATACCTCATCTCTTGGTAAACTAATCAGCTCCTTCGGATTTCAGTATCATCTGTACGCTGATGATACTCAAATCTACCTATCCTCCCCAGATTTATCACCATCTGTATTGGTCCGTGTCACTGAATGCCTGTCTGCCATTTCATCTTGGATGTCATCTCGCCACCTCAAACTCAACATTTCCAGAACAGAATTAATTATTTTCCCACCAGCCAAGAGTAGTTACCAACCTGATATCTCCATTACTGTTGACAATGCGACGATTCACCCTAGCCCACAAGCTTGCTGCCTAGGTGTTATCCTTTACTCTGAACTGTCCTTTGTTTCACACATTCAATCTGTCTCTAAATCATGTTACACGCACCTAAAAAAACATATCCAAAATACATCCTTATCTTACACAAGACACTACAAAATCTCTAATCCATGCACTCATCATCTCGCCCATTGATTATTGTAATAGTCTCCTTACTGGTCTTCCCAAACATAGGCTCTCACCACTACAATCCATTTTAAATGCAGCTGCGAGGCTAATCTTCCTCGCTAGACGTTCATCGTCTTCTGATCCGCTCTGTCAGTCCCTCCATTGGTTACCGGTATTCTACCATGTTAAATATAAAATACTTTTACATACATACAAGGCTATTAACCAAACTGCACCATCATACATCTCTTCACTCATCTCAAAATATCTTCCTACCAGACCTCTCCGCTCTGCACAAGATCTGCGTCTCTCATCCACATGTATTACTTGTTCCCACTCAAAATTACAGGACTTTATCCGGGCTACCCCCACTCTGTGGAATGCCTTCCCAAGCACAATAAGACTCACCTCTAGTCTCCAAACCTTTAAACGTTCCCTGGAAACTCACTTCTTCAGACAAGCCTATCAAATTCCAGACCCTCCCACATAACCTTCAATGCTTCCCTATCTAATTACATCCTCTCTGTACAGTCCACATAACCTCCCATATTTTGTCTTCCAAGATTGCTGGGTTATCATATCATACAACCCATTAAGAACCTAGCAATCTGGCAGAACATTATGCAATAGGTAGCATCTATCCCTGTGTATCAATGCCTCTTTCCCTATAGATTGAAAACTTGCGAGCAGGGCCTTCCTACCTCTATGTCTGTCTGTTTTTACTCAGTTTTGTTCTATTACTGTTCTAATTGTAAAGCGCAACGGAATATGCTGCGCTATATAAGAAACTGTTAATAATAATCATCATCATCAAAATTATAACAAATAAAGGCTTGCAATATCTCACTTTGCATGTAATGAGTCTATATAATATATTAGTTTCACATTTTAAGTTGAATTACTGAAATAAATGAACTTCTGCACGATATTCTCATTTTATGAGTTTCACCTGTATTTGAAAATGATATCAAGGACAGACGTACGGTATTTAAAATGAGCATTAGACTTTAATACAAGTCAATTCAGTTTCCAGAACTCCACAGCAGTACAAAATCGATGAATATTCATCTGTAATTTATTAATGATAATTTTAACAAAACTTTGTTTTGATAATCATAACAAGAAAACATTAATAATTCCCTTTTTAAAAATGTAAAGTTTTTAAAATAAAAACTGATAGGATAATTTAAGACGTAATCTCAGTAAATAATGTTTTAATATTATTATAATAATAATAATAATAATAATAATAATAATAATGATTTTACATTTCTATCAAACTACTGAACCATTTAGGCCCAGTGTATAAACATGATAAAATATTTATATTTCCTTTTTGGAAATAATACTGCTGCTGCCTGTGGATGTGTGGGTGCCGTCCAGGCACCCAAGGCCAGGGCTAAATCCCGGGGTTTTTCCCGGGTTGCAGTTAAAATGCCAGCTGTCAGATCCCAGTGTTCAGGATACTGATACCGAAATCCTGACAGACGGCAATACAGACATCCAGAATCCCGGCCCACAAGGGTTATTCCAGGGTGTCCGCGACACCCATAGAGTGGGAATAGATCCTGTGGGGAGCACAGTGTGGCAAGCACAGCGAGCCCGCCAGGGGACTTCTAGCACTCGCCCTGCTGCTGATATTCTGGCGGGTGGGATGCCGCTGTCGGGATATTGACAGCCGGCATCCCGCCCGCTGGTAAATGGTATGTATTCCCTATTCCCAGCACCCATAGGCGGTGAGTGCTGAGAATGTTTAAAAAAAATATATATATATTGTTTTTACAGGAGGGACTACAAGTCCCAGCAAGCCTTCCCCACTTTCGGGTACTTGGAAAGCCACAAGTACCAGCATGGAGGCGTTGAAGTGCCCACTGTTACTTATAGTCCCCCTGTAAAGAAATATAAAAAAAAAAAGACAGGACCCACGCACCCCATATTTTTGTAACCAGGACTGGTCCAAGAACCCGGTGCTGGCTCTTAAAATACGGAGGGACCTCATGCAGTTTTTCCTCTGTATTTTTTGTACCAGTAAAGAGCCCGGGGATGGTCATACTTGTGAAGGGGGACCCCACGCCTTTTTTTTCTTCTATATTTTACACATTTACACACAGAAGCACTGCACAGAACTGGGCTGCGCAGGCTACATGTTCAGGAGTGTTTTGGTACTGGCACAGGAACATAGTAAATTCCTGTGTTTTAATTAACAAAAAGCTCCTGTGTCTGATTGATCTCACCCGTGTTTAATCTCTGGAAAACAGAGGTGAGATACAATTCTTAGTAAACTTAACCATATGTTTTTTAATCATTACTAATAAAACTAATAACTGATTCCACATGCTGCTGGGCTGGACCATTATTATTGGGCACCAGCCACATTGAGAGGTTAATTTGACGCTGGAAATTATATTCCACAACACAAACTCCCCATACATGGTGAATATTCATTCTGTTTTACTGCTGAAACTTGCCAACACCCCACAGTGTACAAACAGATTGGAAGTTGTTCATAACATTTTATAAGCCCATCACAGGTGCATGAAAGGGAGAGGAAAATTAATCTAAAGTAGAAAACAACAAACAATTCCTCCAGCACACTGCTAATAGACCAGCATAAAGAGACATGGAGGCCAAATATAATAGAGTGAGAGTTTCAGAAAGTGAGAGATTTGGTAAGGTTTTTCATTTTTTTTATTTATTTTTTTAAAGTGGCAATCATTTACACAGCAAAACCAGGTTGATCTTGCTGTGTAAATGATTGCCACTTCAAAAAAAAAATGCAAAACCTTACCAAATCTCTCACTTTTTGAAACTCTCACTCTATTATATTTGGCCTTTGCAGTCAACCTGACAGTACCAATACAGAGATCTCCGTAGCATTCAAATATATGGTAAACCAGAGGCAGAACTAGCGGTGATACAGCGGGTGCATTTCACTGTGGCCAACTTCTATTAAGGGGCCCGAAGCGATCAGCTTTAATATTAGTAACCTTGACATCCTTGGAATTGATTTGAAGGTTACCTGTGATCAGAGCAACTGGTCCTGTAGAAAATAAATGCATGTGCACCAAGATTTAAGATCAAACATAAAATCCTTATCTTGCAGTGGATGGACCAGCCCTGCCTGATCCAGCTATTTTGTATAATTTATCATAGATCGATGAGCACTAAACAGCAGTAATCCTTATTAAATGTTATCTGGGTTCATACTGTGACCATCTTTAACAAACATGAAGTGGAAGTGACAGCAATATGCTGTAAATGAGATTAATTATAGGTTGCATAACATGAGAGCCACAATCGTAAGGCACTGAACTGTAGCATGCAGAAACATTGATTTGATGGAATCCATATTCATTTAATTCTTTATGCCCAATAAGAAATAAAATAGTGCTGATAATGAATCCATTAATTTGCACTATTTTGCCCATTTCCAATACTGCATGATCTACACAGATCTATCAGACTACAGTGATCTATTACACCACACAGACCTGTAACATTACATAGATATATTGCACTACAGATATACATCACACGCAGCTTCACAGCTACTGAAAGATTATGCAGAGACATGTGAAAACCGCGACAATCCAAGATGAGAAAAAGATGTTTTATTATAACCTCATGCTGGCAATCTAGTCTCTGTATCCATACTTCATATGCAATATATTATACATTATACCAGTAGCCCTGTATGTTCTTCTTTGCTAGAGATGCTTCTGATCTTACAGTCCATCTAGCAGTAGATATATATATATATATATATATATATATATATTGGAAGAAATAGGTAAGATCTAAGCGACCACTGGTGGCAGTAAATTCTATGGACTGCGGAATTATCTCAAAAAGATTTTGGGGTTTATTACAGAACAAGAAGTCATACAATGCAAAAAATAGAGAATCGCGATTTAACAATAGTGTCAAGGGCTAAAATTAGTAAGCGATAAAAATCCCTATTTAATAAAATATTAGAAAAAGTATTAAAACCAATACATGAAAATCAATGTGTTCTAGCCAGAACACCTATAAAATATAAACAATTGCACCTTACATAAAATGGGGGGAGGGGGGTGGGTTTAAAAAAGGGATATAAAATTCATATGTTAAAAGGTATACAAAAAACATATGAAAATACGAAATGTATAAGACAGGAAACAAGGCAAAAAAGGGGAAGAAGGATAAAAAGGGGGGAGGACAACTAAAAATAGTTGCACTAATAACAATTTGGATAAAGGTAGCTTAACTTGAGGATTTAGTAGTAACAGGATTCACCCAACGCGTTTCGTCTGGTCTGACTTCATCAAGGGGTATTGTGCAAGTGGGACATATCACCTTTATATACTATTGTGGATGAGGAAGTGATTTTACAGAGAGCTAGTACAAATGACAGTAGCAGTGCCTCTCTGTAGTTCACAATGCAGCTGATAGGAACATTGTGAACTACAGAGAGGCACTGCTACTGTCATTTGTACTAGCTCTCTGTAAAATCATTTTGGCCCAATCCTGGGAAACAATTGTCATATGAGCTTTTGAATAAGCAAAGTGATAACCCAAGAGGTGAAATTTAATCTGATATCGTTCTGATAATTTGTCTACTTATTGAAGATTTACTATGCTGATTATCTGTATTGAAGTCTCTTGATTATAAAGCCCCTGATGAAGTCCGTAGGAGGAAACGCGTTGGGTTTTTGAGACAACGATTATGTTCTTCAAAGAAGAGTCACTGTCATAATGTTATATGACTAAAATGGAACATTGTTCTTAATCATCTCATGTATAAAGCATCATTGACTGTCATTTGAAGATTTCGAACAGTTTTATGTATTGCATTTTATAAAATAAATTATTTTTTAAGAAGAACAATTAAGTATACAATTATACTGTTATATACCAGAGCACTAGTGCAAGCTCCTTTGGGAAACCCTTTCTTCTATATATATATATATATATATATATATAGTTTCTGAAAATGTCCGCACTCACATCTACTTATTCAGAAATCAAGGGGTGCTCCTCAAGATAACCCCAAAGGCTTCATGTATACCAGGTATATTGTGAGAACAAACAATCCCAACAGAGGGCACTCACCAGTCCAAATGAATCTAAAATACTTTTAATTGGTACATCAAATTCACCAGTAGATAGTCAATATATATATATATATATATATATATATACACACACATATCTATCTATCTATCTATCTATCTATCTATCTATCTATCTATCTATCTATCTATCTATCTATCTCAGGAGGGGTCTGCCTAGGATGCCGTGCTCCCCTATGTATCTTGATGCATCAGTCTCTCTTCTGCTTTGGGCCCGATTCAGACCTGATCGCTGTTGTGCGTATTCGAACAGCGAACGATTATTGAATGATTGCATATGCACCACAATGCACAGGCGTGTCGCCAAACAGCGACAGGATGGTGCGAATATTTTGATTTCAAAGCGTTCGTAAAGTGATTGACAGGAAGAGAATGTTTGTGGGGGAACTGTCCATTTTCAGGGAGTGTCAGGGAAAACGCAGGCGTTGCCAAGTGTTTTCAGGGAGTCTGTGTGATGTCAGCTCTGGCCCCGATCACCTGTTTGTATCGCACTACAGGAGTCAGTCCTGGGCGCACACACTGCACAGACTGGAAAAACAATTTGATGGTGAGTGAGTTGTGAATGGATTTGCAGCTGTTCGCTGTCTGGCGGAATTTTCGCATGGCGTACACATATTTTGCACACTTGCACTGGGCGGGATTTCACTCTCCCTTGGCGGCGACTATCTGATCTCAGACCTCTGCAAATTTGCAGTACAGCGATCCGGAATGAAATTAGTCCCTTTGTTATTTACTGGTCACCATGCAAAAGACTCTTGTAACGCGCTCATCAGTGCACTTCACACTTTGTTTTGTCCCAGCCATAAGCGGTTGATAGTAAGTTAAGTTGCCAGTAATGTATTTATACATACTCATTATAACTATGCAAGTGAATAACTCACACACACATGTATCACTCACATTACCTGTGATGATGGTGGTTTTATTATTATTTTTAATTAAGCAGCTTACAATTCCAATACTGATTGAGTGATGACCAGACACTGCATACCACTCAGCTGCCTGGTCCCAACCTGCATGGATTGTGTGTGATGGATCTGCAAACCTGTGTTCCTTCCCATACAGTCCAGCTTCCCTGATACACTGTCATTTGCTCTATGTAACATGATGGATGCTAAAACTACAGTATAATGTGCTGCAAGATATATTGCTGTGGAGCAGGGTGTCAGATGCACCGTTTTAGTTGCCCTTCTATTCAGTTTTGGTCCCACGTCTGAATCAGTCTCTAAGAGGGTCAATCATCAGCTTATTAGAGCGGAGAAAGAATAGATAGTTACTTCCAGAGGATGTGCTTGCTCCAGTGTGCTGTGCAAATAGGTTACTATACACGGGATGCGGTTATGTGACCGGTGGTCACAATACCGACGCCGGTATCCCGGCTTCTCAAAATCCCACCGGCCGGCATGCCGACCAACAGGGACTATTCCCACTTGTGCGTGAATAGAACTTGTGGCGAGCACAGCGAGCCACCGAGCCAACTGCATGGCGAACACAGCGATTGACGGCTACCCGGCATGTCCCGGGTCACAGCGGCTGCGTGTGATGTCACGCAGCTGGCGCGGCCCACCCCCGCAACGTCCCAGACACGCCTGCATTGTCCAGACCACGCCCCACCAAAGTCGTTTTAACTCCCAGCCCGTTAGCATGCCACCTCCTGCCCCGCGACCGCCTCTGTCTGTCAATCAGGCAGAGGTGATCGCAGCCCTAAGATGCTTTTAGCATCTCACTTGGCCTCCCAGGGTGCGCACGCTCCCTAAAGGGCTTCAGACTGCAATCGCTGCCACTGCAGCGATCCAGTCTGGATTAGGCCCAATAAACTGAATAGCTTTTGTGATCTACCAAGCAGGTGCATGTGCAAGGGGTGTGGAGACTGTCCCGCTGAAATCACACATTATCCTCTACAGGAAATAAAAATGGGGGGGGGGGGGGGGGGGGGGGAACAGTTTTCCCACAAAAAAAATATATATATATATTAAAAAAACATTAATTGCATCCCACATAAAGACTGACCAGATGTGTCTGAGATAGGAGCTCTCAGTTCCTAGCCCGGCCCTCAGCTGTGGGCGCCACCAGCAGCCTCAGTGCAGACTTCAGAGCACTGGGCCTGATTCAGATTCAGTTGCTATTAATACAGGTTCCTGATTATTGGAAAGCATCACATGCTCAGCATGGGCCCTACATCCTTGGATGCAGTGAGGCTGCAGACATCAGGAGACTGACAGTCTGCAACCATTTGGGGTGGGGAGGGTGTGGCTATGGTATCCATTTCACAAAAGAGTGAGAGTGCCAAGACCAGGGGCTCCATCTTCCGAGGGAGATTTCCTGGCCTCAGCGACAGAGTTGTGGTGGCCAGTCTGTGTAACCTCAGGGATACTCAGCTGGCAGATGGTGTCGCAGAGTAATCCGATGCTGCATCCTCGGATGCAGCACTGGATCACATATGCGTGCAGGAGGCGTCTATTTATACCAGACACCTCTGCTGCATTGCCATACTGTATATAAGCATTGCTGCTGCCTCCGATGAAGCAGCTGCTATGCTAAACCCAGCCGAACCTGAATAAGGCCAATGTGTGAGCAGGTGGGATGGCAGCACTGCGTATGGCTACGGCGCCCTTGAGTCAGCCTTGCCACTGTGCCACCCCCCTTAACCCGGCTTTCAATTTAAACCTTATTAACATAATTTCCAAAAAAATATAAACTCACATACAGTACCTCTGCTTGGTGGGGGATAAATCTGCATCATAAAGCCAAGAATGAAAAAACATAAAGCCAGACTGACAGGACACAGAGGACTGAGGGGCAGATTTATTAAGCCTGGTGAAGTGATAAAGTGGAAGGTGATAACGCACCAGCAAGGCAGCTCCTAACTGCCATGTTACAGGCTGGGTTTGAAAAATGACAGGAGCTGACTTGCTGGTGCATTATCACCTTCCACTTTATCACTTCTCCAGGCTTAATAAATCTGCCCCTGAGAGAGACAAACTAACAGGACTGACAGCGCTCATCCTCTTTTCCCTGTAGATCAGGCGGTTACAGACTTCCCTCCTCCCTGAACTATGTGCTCTCACACATAGTACCGGATTAGCCATAAGGTGGTACAGGTGCCCACCTAGGGCCCAGTGGGCCCACCCACTGCCCTTTTTATTTTTATCAAGATCTGCAAAATAATAATTCTTTCTAGCAACTCCTTCCTGCTACTGCTCTATGGTGAAACACCTAATGGTCAGAGGATCAAATGCTGAGCCCTGATTGGTGAGTCCAGGAGTTGCTCCTCTGATCCAGGCAGGGGGTTGGGGCAATACTGATTAGTTCAACTGTTCAGCACAGGCAGCATGAAGTACAGTTGGCCATCGGTGGGTTATCCATTGATGGTACAATTGGTGTTAACCTTGATGGTATGAAACCATTGACCATTGATCAATGGTTTCGCCCACCAATGGTCATCCCTCCTCTATTACTTACTGGGCAGCACGCCAGTACAATTTGGGATGGAGCTTCATGTGTCACACAGGAGGGCGGAGCTAGGTTACGTTTCCCAGCACCCAGAAAGAATAGAAAACCAAACATCACAGGCTCTGTGCTATTGGATTTCTGCCATTGATGTCAAAACCATTCTCCATCGGTTGTTAACCCTTGATGGTGAAAGGCCATTCCTAGAATATAGGAGGAGGGTGGCTCCAGTCCTGCAATACCCACATCAAAGTATGAAGGTGATTACAGGGAAACACGTTTGTGTTCCCCAGTCTGTCTGGCTGTATCTGTGTGTCTTCCTGTATGTGCATGTGTGTCTGTGGGCGGGATGTACTAAAGAAAAAATGCGGTAAAACCCCCATTTTTTCAGATGTACAATCACCCGTCCGCCGCGTTTTCGCCGATGAGGGTATCGCCATCTCTGAATGGCGATACCCTATAGAATCCTATGGGCTTCTTTTTGCTGGCCGCCGCAACCCGCTGCAGATGCCGACCCCCGCTGCAGACACCGAACCCCCCCCTCCCCTTCGGCATACCTTCCTCCAGGAAGCCTGGGCCCGGAAGGTAATCTCCTACTCCCCCTAGCAACGCAGCCGGAGGTCCTTCCGGCTGCAGGGGGGAGGAGGAGGCGCCGGGGACAGCCTGCTGCCTGCTTCCCGGCAGGGGAGCAGGTGAAGATCCCGGGGAGGTGACGAAGACCCCCCCGCACACCACCTCACAGGTATCGTGGGGGGCCTCCGTCACCGCATTGCGATATTGATCGCATATGTTAGTACATATGCGATCAACCTCGCTGTGATAAGCGGCGAGGGGCGGCGATGTATCTTAATACATCCCGCCCTGTATAAGTATGTAACCCTGCATTTATTATTATTATTATTATAATACTTTATTTATACAAAGTACATAAACAAATGAGCACACAGGAAAGCAGTGACTTATAATACAACTACAAGAACATGGTTAATAAACATTTCTGTTATGGGGTATAATATAGTATAAGTAAGGGAATCCAAAGCACATGAAGGAAGTGGGCCTTGCTCATAAGAGCTTACCTTCTAAAGGGGAGTTGGCAGACAGGGGTGACCCAGATGGGGTAGATAGTGAGCATTGAATAGAGGGTTAGGATGAGAGATTTGATGAAGAAGTGGGTTTTGAGTGCCCATTTTAAGTTTTGTAGATAGGCGGAGAGTCTGATAGGGAGACGGAGAGAATTCAGCCCCCCCCATCTCATCAGCCATCCAGCCCCCCCTCTGTCTCATCAGCCGGCCAGCACCCCTTCTGTCTCATTAGCCAGCCTCCCTTCCTTCTCACTGGATAGTCTTATTGGCCAACCAGCACCCCTTCTGTCTCATCAGCCAGTCATCCCCCACCCCTCTATCTCATCAGCCTGCCTTTTTCTCATCATGATGTCACGAGCGCCTCTCTCAATAAAAATGTATTGTACTAGGCAGCCACCAAACAGTGACAATGGCTGCCCGGAAACCATAGATAGATCCATCTTTAACCAGCAGTTATAGATGGATCTATTTGTGTCCCCTGACAGCTGACGCCTGTAGGCCAATGCTTCCATGGCCTCCGGGAGTTCCGCCAGTGTGTGTGTGTGTCTATATGTAACCCTGCCTGTGTTTGTGTTCTATATGTAACCTTTCTATATATCTGAGTGTGTCACTATATATAACCCTGCCTGTACCCTTCCTCTCCAGCAGCAGCAGATCTTCACAGCTAATATCAGCAGCAACCCGAATAGGGAACCGCTCACTGAGAGGTAACAAGCTCCACAGAGGGTCCTGAAAAGACTTACCGATGGCTACATCTCTTCTCCAGCAAGTGCCCTCATCATAACAGGGTTGATGCCCCATCGTGCTGTCCCTACACTAGTCCCTAGGGACAGCATCTTCTGCAGACTAAAGACAGCCCATCCAGGGACTCTGGAGGTTAATTCCATCACCCGGGATTGATAACCCATGGTGTACCCTACACAAGTCACTGGTGGCAGAATCTGCCAGTCACCATCGGCAACTCCTGTGGGCACTCAGAGTTCTTGGACTGCAAGCAAGACCAACCAAGAATAAGACTATTCTTACAGCGATGCAGTACGTCGTGCTCTCATATTAACCCTACTGCTACCTCAGTTTACCACACTGCAATTATACTTTGTGAGACCAAGCACCACTGCATTGCACAGATAACTTTTGCCACACTGTGGCACACTGTCTATCCCCCGTATGATATCCTATGATTATTGAGATTGTGATGCCCTTTTACCCAACATTTCCCAACATTGTTACATTTTGCATATTTTTTATTGTATTTTTACTAAAGCTGGGCATACACTATACAATTATCTGGCAGACCATCTGTCCAATCACTGATTGGAATGAAAATCTGGAAATGTATGGGAGCAAATAACATTCAGCCATTTGCTTTCAAACATTGAAAAATTAACAAAATGGTTGTTCAGACAAATTGGTTAAATCATGGATATCATATAATCACTTCCAGGGCTCTTTGTTCTCCTTTAAGCTGAAGATAGTAGTTCTTAATGATATTGCCTGTATGTTTGGGGTCATTGTCATGCTGCAGAATACATTTGGAGCCCGTCAGTCACCTCCCTGATGGTATTGCATGATGGATAAGAACCTGACAGTATTTTTTCAGCATTGAAGACACCATTAATCCTGACCAAATGCCCAACTCCATTTGCTGAAATGCAGCCCCAAACTTGCAAGGAACCTCCACCATGCTTCACTGTTGCCTGCATTATTGTTCTGCTCTCCAGCCCTTCAGCTAACAAACTGACTTCTGTTACAGCCAAATATTTAACATTTTAACTCATGAGTCCAGAGCACCTGCTGTCATTTTTCTGCACCCCAGTTCCTATGTTTTCATACATAGTTGAGTTGCTTTGCCATATTTCCACGTCGAAGGTATGTCTTTTTGGACACAATTCTTCCATGCAGACTACTTCTGGCCAGACTTCTCTGAACAGTAGATGGGTGTACCTGGGTCTCACTTGTTTCTGCCAGTTCTGAGCTGTAGGCACTGCTGAACATCTTCCAATTTCAGTTGAAGTAAGCATGATGTGTCTTTTATCTGATGCACTAAGTTTCCTTGTCTGACCATTGCGATTACTGTCCTCAACGTTGCTCGTTTCTTTGTGCTTTAATTATGAGAAAAGGGGGATAGAAAAGATTGTCTCTGATGAAGCTGATGTGAAACGTGCACGTTGGGTGTCGTTTCAGAGCGGCATGAATTTGCCAGCTATAAACTTTCACTGTGAAAAAATGTTGAAAACCAATTGCGAAATAGTAACCAATGTACATAATAGGACCAGGATCAATACAATAGAATGGATAGTTATTTAGAAAGCGTTTAGTAAATGTATCTATGTGTTTTAGTTAAAGTACCTGAGGACAGTTCCAATATGTGTATATGGACAGCTTACATACTGAACCATGCTAGATCTCAAGCGGCTTAGCTACAAGCAACAAACGTCCGTGGACATTCCGGTCTGTTTGTGTCCTGTATGCTGAACAATATTAGATCCTAGACGGCACAATAAGGACAGGCGATCTCATAGTTTTGTGTGTGACATAAGTGTAAATTGATTCTGGCTATAGACCGCTGAATGCAGGGAATCCCTGCACACGAGTTAGAGTTAATTAATGCAAGGAGCGGCATGTGTGTTAAAACCCGTCGACCAGACGGGCCTTAGTATAGATTAATTTACCATACGGAGGAAAACACAATACATACTAGCCAGATAAAAACCAGTGGGTTTACATTCTCTTGTTATCTATACTGAGAAGATACATGTGAATGTTATGTTACACAAATGTCAGCAGCTCTATGTGAATTACGTTTGCAATTTTGCAACAAATTAATACAGTTCAATGGTGGCTTTTTATAAATGTGCAATAGCATAATAGCTTTATTATTTTTTCAGTACTGCTCTTAAATCAACTTGGCAGTAGCATTGTAATACATACTTAAGATGCTGCTTAGATAAAAACTCACATACTAAGAGGCTTTATGTGGCTAATTCAATGGAACAGTATATGATATAATATTATATTCTGGCCCCAGTATTCGTTATGGAGATCGCTACATTCACAATGATTCCTGCAATGTGCCAATGTCAGGAGATGTAATAAGCTGTTCTTAAGCACATTGTATTATCTTGTTTGTGAGTACCTATGCAAGAGATCGAAACTTAAATGTAATTTGTCCTCAGTGGTTACAGTGCTGCGGTGTCAGATAATAAAACCACAACACTGTTAGACCTGACTAGACACAACGTATCTCTTCTTCAAAAGTCTACACACAGCCTTTGCAGACAAGTGTACCCCCGCAGCTAGATATATAGATGAAACTATTCAGCAAGACAGCTTGAGGTACATCATGCTAAGGGCAAATGACAATAATTTTTTAGAGTAATATTAAATGTGTTATGGTTATGAAAATTAGATTATTAAGGAGAAGCTGTGACATATGCTGCACCTCATAGATAATTAATATATAGTGATTTGAAGGTTGCAGGAACCAGTCGGACCCTGAATATATAACCATACTCACTAAGGATTACCCTTATAGTGAAGAGTGAGACAATTGTGTGGTGATCCTGGTTTTCATAAACACCTATTATACTATATACAGTAAAATAATAAACCACACACAGTGAATATAATTTAATAATTTTTTATTTGATATAGTATCCTTTATTTCATTAAAAAGATATATTTCATTAAAAAAGACTTTTTCATATATTTCACATCATTTTTATTGGCTGATACTAAAAGTTATATTTTAGACTTATTAAAATTAATTAATTTATTTTTCTCTCCGTGTGCCAACCAAGAGACAATCTTTTTCATCCCCTTTTCTTGTTCTCAATCTCATTGTCTGTGGCAGCACCCCCAACACATTATTGGGTATAGTAACCACAGTATGTGTATTTTTTGGGGCTTTCATCATATTTAAAAGAACACATTGACTTTTAACTTGTGCAGAAGGTATTCCCATTTCCCTTTTCCTTGTTGATTATGCTTTAATTATGAGAAATACAGACAACTACTTATCCATCATACAATACCAGGCATCTGATTGGCTCCAAATGTATTCTGCAGCAGGACAACATCCCCAAACATACAGCCAATATCATTAGGAACTATCTTCAGCGTAAAGAAGAACAAGGAGTCCTGGAAATTATGATATGGCCCCCACAGAGCCCTGATCTTGTTGAGTCTGTCTAGGATTATATGAAGAGACAGAAGGATTTGAGCAAGTCTAGATCCACAGATGATCTGTGGTTAGTTCTCCAAGATGTTTGGAGCAACCTCCCTGCTGAGCTCCTACAAAAACTGTGTGCAAGGGTACCTAGAAATATTGATGCTGTTTTGAAGGCAAAGAGTGGTCACACCAAATATTGATTTGATTTATATTCCTCATCCGTTCATTCACTTTGTATATTGTTAATTGATAAAACTATTAATACTTCTATTTTTGAAAGCATTCTTACTTTACAGAATTTTTTCCACACCTATCTAAAACTTTTGCACAGTACTGTGTGCGTGCGTGCGTGTGCATATATAACTAGAACTTTGTGGGCCCCATATCAAAATCTTGAATAGACCCCCACACACACATACCGTTGTCAATACAATGCCCCTTAAGGGAGCAGGAGAGAGTGAGGTAATTGAGAGAGAGGAAGTTTCAGAGAAAGGGAGAGACTGTGTCAGAGAGAAATGGTGTCAGAGAGAGACAGTGTCAGGGACAGACAGTGTCAGAGAGAGAAAGAGGCGGCATCAGGGAGAGAGACAGTGTCAGGCATAAACGGACAGACAGATGGATTGGGGGGGGGACATAGACAGACAAACGGGGGAGGGGAGCATAGACGGATGGAGAGGGGGCCATAGATAGACAGACAGACGGATGGGGCATAGGTGCACGGATGGGGGCATAGAGTGACAGAGCACCATATGGGGGAGTAGACACATAGGAGGATGGACAGAGCATCATATGGGGATGTAGACAGACAGATGGATGGGGGGCACAGGTGGACAGGACAGACAGACAGAGCACCATATGGGAGCACAGACGTATAGACTGCCAGACAGAGCTCCATATGGGGGCGTGCGAGCATAGATGGACGGACACCATAAGGGGGGATAGACGGATGGGAGGGCATAGACGGACAGAGCACCATATGGGGGTGTAGTCAGATGAATGGATGGAGAGCACCATGTATAGACAGACAGATGGATGGACAGACAGACAGGTGGGTGGCTCACCACCAGGTTGACTGTGTGGCACTCTTGGAGCATGATCCATCAGTCAGCCGCTCTGCGCCACTACCGCAGCTATGCTTCCGGACAAGCAACTCCATCTGCGGGCTCACACTGAGCGTGGCTCTACATCCCCACCCAGGAAGTAAATTGCCAGGCTCTAAACCCGGCGCGTAGCACTACTGATTACAAAAAAAAAAATGAAACAAAAAATCCAAACGGGGTGCAGTGGGATTGCTTGCTGGGCCTTGGGGCCCCCCAAGATCTGGGCCACTTAGCAGTTGCATCCCCTGCACCCTCTCTAGTTATGCCACCATGCATAGGTAATTAAGTTTTATAATCTATGCAGATGGGTGTAGTTTGGCTGCAAAATTTCATTACAAGTACACATCCCTAAATTATTGCTGACTGGTATGTTGTGTAACCTAATTTGGAATCCGTCCTTATTCGCTAGCCCAGCAATTGTAGCTCCGAGTCATAAATAACCTGGATACCGCACAGTACCGTAGTAAGATTCAGGTGATGTTTCCATAATGACTAATCACAGCATATGATTGAAGTCTATTTTTAATTCTTTCCCTAACTATAAACATGCAATCTACTGTGTCACCCTTTGTACTAACTAATTAGTTATGTAATTGGATAAACTAACAGTAAGAGAGCGGGAATTCCAGAAGGTATTAAAAGTGACTGATTGCATTGCAATTAGCCACCTAACTGTCCGATGAATGTACAAAACTTTAATGGGTGATACTTTGGAAAGGAGAGATTACTGACGTTTGGCATCTGACTGTCAGCGTAATAACATGCTATTAGACCCTATTTTACATATGCTGCATATTTCCTGCATTCTCTCATCACATTGAACTTGTCCAGGATTTCCTAGTTGACTAATTTGACTGGTCTGGTCGCATATTCAGGTCAGGTTTAAAGTGTTTGTTAAGCTTGGGACAACCTCCCACTTTATTATGTACACTGTCACAGACTGTAGCACTTGCCACCTATGTTCCCAAAGCCAGTCGGACATAATGGTATGCAGCATTGGTGTTTCTAGAATGGGTGCAATGTGTGCGGTGCACACGGGCCCCTGGGTCCAGGGCGGGCCCACACCGCACACATTGCACCCATATTTGAATACTTACCTTTCCGGAGTTCAGCGTTGCACACTGCAGCTGCGGCAAAAATCTCACCCAAAATGGCCACAGCGCATGCGCAGTAGTAAAATTGGTCTTTGGAACATGGTGGGCGCCATATTTCCAGAGACCTGCACATGTGCAGGAGACTCCGGCACAATGTTGGAGACTACTGTGCCGTACAGAGGGGGAGGCCCACCTGGACTCTGCACAGGGGCCCCCTCCTCTGTTAAAATACCCCTGGTATGCGGTCAATAGATCTACAGTGTCTAGTTAGATAGTCAATAGGTTGGCACCACATGGTAACATCATCATACTTGCCTACTCTCCCGGAACGGCCGGGAGGCTCCCGAAAATCGGGAGACCCTCCCGGCCCCCCGGAAAAGCAGGCAAGTCTCCCGATTCCTGCGCTCACCCCTGCCCAGCCGCCCACTTAGTGAGTAAATTGGGCGGTCCGGGCAGTCGATGATGTGATTCTTGTTGAATCGGGTCATCATAGCCACGCCCCCTACAGTATAATGCCTGTAATAGCGTCATTTTGCGGTGGGGGCATGGCTTAAGCGACGTGACACCTCAGCCACACCCCACCCGCCTCTGTCACGCCCCCGTCCCACCTCTGCCATGCCCCCGTCCCGCCTCTGCTCCGCCCCCTCTCCTCATCACTACCCATCCCCACCCCCCGCTGATCCGACCTGGCTGCTCTCTCCCGGAGAGAGCAGCTGAAAAGTCGGTAACCATGGGTAACATGCAGCATGTCGACATGTTCATTAGGCCGACCTATGAAAGGTCGACAGGCTCAAATGGTTGATATGCCAATGGTTGATACACATATGGTCGCCTTGAGTTTTTGTGTTTTTTTTTTTTACTTTTTCAAACTTTTACCATCCACGTGGGCTACGATTGGGTGAGGCACCTTGCCTGAAGCTTGGTCGCCATGCAAGGGGAAGCGGTGCACTATTTGATGGTATTCACGTGCTCAGATGATGAAAACAACACAAAAAAAAATGGTGTGTCAACCTTTTTCTCTGTTGACCATTTTCCATGTCGACCCTTTCACATTTCGCCCTTGTGTAACTGTCGATCTTTTCCAGTGTCGACCTTTCATATGTCGACCTAATGACATGTTGACCTTTTACCCATGTCGACCTTTTGACTGTCGATCATATGGTGTCGGCTTAATGATTGTAGACCTTCTTACTGTAGATCTATTTATCCGTAAACAAATGTAATTACTCCTGCATTGTATACATAGAACATAGGTGGTCATTCCGAGTTGTTCGCTCATTGCCGATTTTCGCTATACTGCGATTTGTTGCTAAATGCGCATGCGCATGGTACGCAGAGCGCATGCGCTAATTTTTTTACACAAAACTTAGTAGATTTGCTGGTGTTCGTGCGGCGCTTTTCAGTCGCACTGCTGATCGGTGAATGATTGACAGGAAAGGGGCGTTTCTGGGTGGTAACTGAGCGTTTTCCGGGAGTGTGCTAAAAAACGCAGGCGTGTCAGGAAAAAACGCGGGAGTGTCTGGAGAAACGGGGGAGTAGCTGGCCGAACGCAGGGCATGTTTGTGACGTCAAACCAGGAACTAAACGGACCGAGCTGATCGCAATCTAGGAGTAGGTCTGGAGCTGCTCAGAAACTGCAAGAAAATATTTAGTAGCAGTTCTGCTAATCTTTCGTTTGCTATTCTGCTAAGCTAAGATACACTCCCAGAGGGCGGCGCCCTAGCGTTTGCAATGCTGCTAAAAGCAGCTAGTGAGCGAACAACTCGGAATGACCACCATAATGTGTATAGTTCCCATATGCAGAGTTGTACACTTCACTGTAGCAGGACCCATAGACGTTATGTATAATAGGTGCAGAGTGTGCAGTGCACAGGGGCCGCACACTGCACACCTTGTACTTACCTTGTGCACCAGCAACCAGGTCCCCTATCCTCTGCAGTGCCATCTGCTCAGTGACATTTTCAGGAAAGCAAAGACTATGGCACTGTGCTGAAGCCTTTGTGTGCATGCTCTATATTCCCGAATATCAGATGAGTTGTGGAGGAGGGACCCAAATGCAGATACATAAATGTATTCAAAACGTTTCCGCCAATGGGATGTAAGTTTGAAAATTAAGGAGATAAGGGAAGGGAAGTACTTTTGCACAAGTAATACGCGGTCCATGTACAACCCCCCAAATTAATAGTAGTGCTGTATTTTTCTTACGTCCCAGAGGATGCTGGGGTTCCATTTAGTACCATGGGGTATAGACGGGTCCTTTGGGAGCCATGGGCACTTTTAAGAGTTCAATAGTGTGGTCTGGCTCCTCCCTCTATGCCCCTCCTACCAGACTCAGTTTAGAAAATGTGCCCGGAGGAGCCGGTCACGCTTTGGAGAGCTCCTGAAGAGTTTTCTACATTTATTTTCTTTTTGTTATTTTCAGTCAGTGCTGTTTAGGCAACAGCCTGACTGCTTCATGGGACTTAGGGGGGAGAACGGTCCAACTTCCTAGGGAGTTAATGATCCCGTTTCTCATGCTGACAGGACACTGAGCTCCTGAGGGAGCTGTTCGCAAGCCACACCGTGGTGCAGCGTACCCTCCCGCAGCAATGCCGCCACCCCCTCACAGACCCTCAGAGCGGATCCAGCACTCACCAGCGCCATTTTCTCCCTGCAGATCATAGGAAAGAGATGCTGACAGGGACGCTGCCCTCCAGGTAACTCCAGCTATACCTCTGCGGTACTAGGGTGTTATTGACAGGGGGTAGTGTGGTAACAGTACTAACTACCCTATTAAGGTTAGTTAGTCAGCACCTGGCTTTTATCATAATAACTGCCTACTGGGGCGCTGTGTGGCTGGCTCCTTATACTCTGTGACTCTCTGAAGGTACTCTAGGGGAAACTGTGTCCCTCATTCCGAGTTGTTCGTTTGCTAGCTGCTTTTAGCAGCTTTGCACACGCTAAGCCGCCGCCTACTGGGAGTGAATCTTAGCATAGCGGAATTGCGAATGAAAGATTCACATAATTGCGAATAGAAATTTCTTTGCAGTTTCTGAGTAGCTCGGGACTTACTCTGCCACTGCGATCAGTTCAGTCAGTTTCGTTCCTGGTTTGACGTCACAAACACACCCAGCGTTCGCCCAGATACTCCCCCATTTCTCCAGCTACTCCCGCGTTTTTCCCAGAAACGGCAGCGTTTTTCCGCACACACCCATAAAACGGCCAGTTTCCGCCCAGAAACACTCACTTCCTGTCAATCACAGTACGATCACCAGAACAATGAAAAATCCTCGTTATGCCGTGAGTAAAATACCTAACTTTTGAGTAAAATAACTACCCGCATGCGCTCTGCGAACCTTGCGCATGCGCAGTAAGCGACTAATCGCAATATAGCGAAACTCGGCAACGAGCGAACAACTCGGAATGAGGGCCTGTGTCTGACATTATCCTATGTGTGTGTGTGTGTGTGTGTGTGTGTAAGTGTGTATATCTCACGTTACCATGTCTAAGGACTCTGGGGGTAATCAGTGCCAGATTAAGGTCCACAAGGGCCTGGAGCTGAAATTGTTGAAGGGCCTATTGTGTGCCAGCACAGGGGCTTGACCAGTGCTGTGGTCAGAGCCGGATTAAGGGGGTGTCACAGGGGGTAAGTACCCCGGGGCCCCCCAATCTAAGAGGGCCCCCTGCCACACACCACAGATCAGACCTTAAATACGATCTGCAGTGCCGCAACAGCGCCGCACCTGTTATGTGCTGCTGTGCTTCCACCGGCTCTCTGACTGGCCGTGCGTCTTGAAGGGAGGAGCCGACCCGGGGGGTAGTGGAGGTGTCGGGCAGCCGAGGCATACATTGAGCCGGAAGTGGGGGGCCTAGGGGGTCAGTAATCCCGGGTCCTCTGTGCCATGGGGCCCCCCCATTGGAGCTGCTGAACGGGAATGAGCTCCGCTTCTCCAAGCTCTGCTGCAATCAGCAACCCACAGCAGCAGTGCAGCAGTTGTCCACAGCAGCGCAGGGAGCTGCAGCGGCGGAGGAGCCCATGAGAGAAGTAATATCGTCCCAGACACCTGCACTTGCCTGTACTTGCTCTCACTCCCCTACTCCAGCGGCACCGATGACAAGCAGACACCGGTGCTGTGCTTCTGAAGGTCGGTGACAGGGAGAGGGAGGCTGGACTGACTGACTATGCTGGGATCTAGAGGACTAAACAGAACGCAGCCCACTCCAATCAGCAGCAGTCTGTATCGCTTGATATATTTCATAAAGTGTGGAGGGTGAGAAAATATTTCATATTTAAGGGGGGAAAGATCCTTAAAATACATAATGGGTGAAGGGGATCTTCAAATATATAAGAAGCAGAGGTGATGAGTTGCTGCTGAGAGAGGGGAAAGAGGGAAGGAGTTGGGACAGAATCTTTTATTACATATAATAGAGTGGTATATTGATATGCCTAGATAGATCCATCCATATAGATAGATATCTATACACACAGATATCTATCTATCTATCTATCTATCTATCTATCTATCTATCTATCTATCTATCCGACCTGCACTGCTGCCATTCATGGAGGTGCAGGAAGAGGAGGCACACATACAGCGGGTGTCGCAACACCAGGGGGGCGGTGCTGATATGAGGGCCCCCTCTCTTAGGTGCCCCGGGCCCCCCAAAGGCTTAATCCGGCCCTGGCTGTGGTGGTGTGACTAATGAGGTGATGGTGTGTCCTGTGCTGTGGGGTGGCATCCAGGGGTGTAAAGTCATTCCAGTGGCAAGTTAAAATTTGGAGCTCATGTGGTCCTCTATGTCCGTATGTGCCTACAGTATGCATATATGTGCTCCTCTGTCTTTATGTGCCTATGTCTGTATGTGCTCCTCTATGTCCATATGTGCCCTGCTATGTCTGTATGTGCCTATGTCATTGGCATTTCTATAATGAGTGCAGTGTGTGCGGTGCACATGGGCCCCTGAGTCCAGGGGGGCCCACACTGCACACACCACCCATTTCTCCTATACTTACCTTTCCGGAGTCCATCGCTGACCGTGTGAGGGCCCGCTCCTCTCCCATAGCCGTCGCACCGCTACTAGCGCACTGACCACTAGAGACTCTGGCACAGTGCCAGAGTATACAGCGCATGCGCAGGACTCTGAAAAAAATGGCGCAGCGGCCATTTTTCGGAGTCCTGCGCATGCGCTGTAGACTCTGGCACTGTGCCAGAGTCTACAGCACTCAGAGCACTAGCAGCGGCGCGATGGCTATGGGAGAGGAGGCAGCCCACACACAGAGTCTGCACACGGGTCCCCTCCTCTAGAGACGCCCCATGGCCTATGTCCATATGTGCCCTGCTATGTCTGTATGTGCCTATGTCTGTATGTGCTCCTCTATTGGTTGGGTACAGGATCCCGACAGCTGGATGCTGGTGGTCAAAATACTGACACTTTTGGTAAGTAAAGTAACCCTGCCCCTTACCTTCTCCCTAATCCTCCCCTCATGCAACCTAACCCTAACCTTCCCCATCAACAGCCTAATTCTAACCTCCATTCCCGGAGCCTAACACTAACCTTCACCCTAGTGCCTAACCCTAACCTTCCCTGGCATACTTATATTAAAGTAGAGAGAGAGAAGGGGGGAAACACAGAGACAGAAAGAAGCGCGAGACACATAGAGGGAGAGAGGGATAGAGAAAGAGGAAGGGAGGGAGAGACAGAAAGAGAAGGGGGGACACAGAGAAAGAGAAGGGGAGAGTGGGATTGAGAGAAGGGGAAGAGAATTGGAAAAGAGAATGAGAGAAAGAGACACAGATGGAGAGAAGTGGGGGAGACAGAGAGAACAAGGAGACAGTGAGTGAGTGAGAAAGACAGAGAGAGAGAGAGAATGAGGAGAGAGAGAGATCGGCGGGAGACACAGAGATAGAGAACGTCGGGAGACACAGAGAGAGAGAGAACGGTGGGAGACAGAGAGAGAGAGAGCGGTGGGAGACACCGAGAGAGAGAGAGAGAGAAAGGCGGGAGACACGGATGGAGAGAGAGAGAGAATGGCGGGAGGCACAGAGAGAGAGAGAATGGCAGGAGAAACAGAGAGAGAACGGCGGGAGACACAGAGAGAGAGAACGGGGGAGACACAGAGAACGGAGAGACACAGAGAGAGAGAACGGGGGAGACAGAGAGAGAGAACGGGGGTGAGAGGGAGAGAATGGAGGTGAGAGGGAGAGATAGAGAGAATGGAGGTGAGAGGGAGAGATAGAGAGAACTGGGGTGAGAAGGAGAGAGAGAACAGGGGTGAGAGGGAGAGAACAGGAGTGAAAGGGAGAGAGAAGGGAAGACAGCAATAGAGAGAGAAGGGGAAGATACAGAGAGAGAGAGGGGGGGTGAAAGGTGAGTGGAAGAGAGAGAGGAGAGAAAGGGGAGAGGAGGGAGAGACAGAGAAAGAGAAGGGGAGAAAGAGAGAGAGGTGGGAGAGAGAAGAGGGAGATATGGAAATACAGAGAAGGGGATGAGTCAGAGAGAGAGAGATAGAGAAGGGGGAGAGAGAGGGAGATGGGAGAGAGAGAAAGGGGAGAGACAAGGGAGAAGAGAGAGAACAGGGGAGAGGTGCGAGAGGGAGAAGAGAGAGAGGAGAGAGAAAGCGGAGGAGAAAGGGAATAAGAAAGGGGGAGTCAATGAGACACAGAAAGAAAAAGGGAGAGAGAAGGGGGAGAGATAGAAAGAAGGCTGGGGGACACAGAGAGGGTGCGAGAGAGAAGGGGAGAGATAGAGAAAGGGGAAGCAGAGAGAAAGAGAAGGGTGGAGGACACAAACAGAGAGAGAAGGGGAGACAGAGAGAGAGAGAAAAGGGTGGAAGACACAGAAAGAGAATGAGAAGGGGAAGAGAGAGAGAGAAGGGCGGGAGACAGAGAGCGCGAGAAGGGGGACACACAGAGAGCGAGAAGTGGGAAAAGACAGAGAGGGAGAGAGAGAGAAGGATGGAGGACACAAACAGAGAGAGAAGGGGGAGACAGAGAAAACAGTGGGAGATAGAGAGAGAGTGAGAAGGGGAAGTGAGAGAAAGAATGGTGGGAGACAGAGCAAGAAGCGGGAGACACAGAGACAGTGAGGAAACACAGAGAGCGAGAGAGAGAAGGGGGAGACACAGAGGGGTCAATTCAATTCTGTGCGGATTAAATAGCGCTGGGAATTAGCTCCCGAGGCTATACAGTTCAGCGCGAAGCCACGAGGCCGGTTCTCACTGACTAAACATGGTGTTTTGTCGCAAGATCTGGCATTCTCAGACATAAGTGCCTGGGCGATACTGTTTCCACCACGCTAAGGTCAGAAATCAGCATTGCGCGAGGATTGTTGTTTTGATTCCTATTCGCATCCCCGTCGGCTGTCACTGCGTGCTGCATTGAATAGCTCCAGAAGCTAATTCCCGGCGCTATTCAATCTGCGCCGAATTGAATTGACCTCAGGGAGGGGGGGGGGCAGAGAGGGTGGAGACAGAGAGAGAGATGGGGCAAGTCAGAAAGAGAGAGATAGCGAAGGGGCAGAGAGAGAGAGAGAGAAGGGGGAGACAGAGAGAGAGGAGAGAGAGACAGAGAGGTGGGGGGCACAGAGCGAAGTGGGGAGACAGAGAAAGAGAAGGGGTAGAGAGAGAGAGAGGAGAGAGACACAGTGAGGTGGGGGGCACAGAGCGAAGTGGGGAGACAGAGAAAGAGAAGGGGAAGAGAGAGACACAGTGAGGTGGGGGGCACAGAGCTAAGTGGGGAGAAAGAGAAAGAGAAGGGGTAGATAGAGAAGGGGTAGACACAGAGAGAGGTGGAGGGGTGGGGGGACACAGAGAGAGAGAAGAGGGGAGACAGAGAAAGGGTTGAGACAGCCATCCCCTAAATCTTCCCCCTCCTCCTCCTGCCCACCTACAGGTAGCATTGTGTAACCCCTCTCCCCATCAGGACAGGCGGCATTTTGTACCTTTTGTGGCATTTTGTACCTCTTACAGCAGTTGGTCCCCGCCAATATCGCTGGTAGCAGCGGGTCCTCATCTTTAGCTCCGGCAGCAGCGGGTCCCATCTGTAGCTCCAGCAGCAGCGGTCCCTGTCTGTATTGTAGCTCCGGCAGCAGTGGTCCCCGTCTGTATTGTAGCTCCGGCAGCAGTGGTCCCCGTCTGTATTGTAGCTCCGGCAGCAGTGGTCCCCGTCTGTATTGTAGCTCCGGCAGCAGTGGTCCCCGTCTGTAGTGTAGATCCGGCAGCAGCGGGTCCTCGTATTTAGCTGCTGCGGAAGCAGCGGGGCCCCATTATTTGGATCTCGCTCCTGTGAACCCCTGCTGCCCGGCAACAGCAGCGTCCCGAGGGGAGGCGGCCGGTGAGAGGAAGGGGAGGAAATGTAAGTGGAGGGGAGGGACTGGACCGCCTCGTCCAGCGGCCAGGGCCAGCCACTGGATCCGCACGTTCCACTGCGCTGCACTAGTGGGGTGTATGTGGGCACTGGGTGGGTTGAACGGGTGAGGGAGGGAGTGGGCTCTCTCTCTTCAGGCAGCCATTGATGGTGACAAGAAAATATATATATTTTTATGGACACCAAAGTCTACTAGCACAGTCTGGGCCTATTTTCATGGGGGGCCTGGAGCTGCAGCTCCACCCGCCCCATTGTTAATCCGGCCCTGGGGGTAATTCTGAGTTGATCGCAGCAGCAAGTTTGTTAGCAATTGGGCAAAACCATGTGCACTGCAAGGGGGCAGATATAACATGTGCAGAGAGAGTAAGATTTGGGTGGGTTATATTGTTTCTGTGCAGGATAAATACTGGCTGCTTTATTTTTACACTGCAATTTAGATATCAGTTTGAATACACCCCACCCAAATTGAACTCTCTTTGCACATGTTATATCTGACCCCCCCTGCAGTGCACATGGGGAGTCATTCCGAGTTGTTCGCTCGCAAGCTGCTTTTAGCAGCTTTGCACACGCTAAGCCGCCGCCTACTGGGAGTGAATCTTAGCTTATCAAAATTGCGAACGAAAGATTAGCAGAATTGCGAATAGACACTTCTTAGCAGTTTCTGAGTAGCTCCACACTTACTCGGCAACTGCGATCAGCTCAGTCTGTTTCGTTCCTGGTTTGACGTCACAAACACACCCAGCGTTCGCCCAGACACTCCTCCGTTTCTCCAGCCACTCCCGCGTTTTTCCCAGAAACTGTAGCGTTTTTTCGCACACACCCATAAAACGGCCTGTTTCCGCCCAGAAACACCCACTTCCTGTCAATCACATTACGATCACCAGAACGAAGAAAAAACCTCGTAATGCCGTGAGTAAAATACCTAACTGCATAGCAAATTTACTTGGCGCAGTCGCACTGCGGACATTGCGCATGCGCATTAGCGACTAATCGCTCCGTTGCGAAAAAAAAATAACGAGCGAATAACTCGGAATGACCCCCATGGAGGGTGATTCTGAGTTGATCGCAGCAGGAATTTTGTTAGCAGTTGGGCAAAACCACATGCACTGCAGGGGGGGCAGATATAACATTTGCAGAGTGAGCTAGATTTGGATGGGTTATTTTGTTTCTGTGCAGGGTAAATACTGGCTGCTTTATTTTTACACTGCAATTTAGATTGCAGATTGAACACACCCCACCCAAATCAAACTCTCTCTGCACATGTTAAATCTGTCTCCCCTGCAGTGCACATGGTTTTGCCCAACTGCTAACAAAATTCCTGCTGCTATCAACTCGGAATTACCCCCATGGTTTTGCCCAACTGCTAGCAAATTTGCTGCTGCGATCAACTCAGAATTAGGCCCTCTGTGTCCTGTGCTGCAGAGTGTGTATCTTCTCCTGAAGAGTCTATTCCATGTACTCAGGACTGCAGTGTGCTTTCCCAGCCCTCTGAATCTGAACCCCCATTGGTGGATTCTTTAAGGGGAATGATATCCCAGATTTCAACAAGGATGTTGCATACTGAGAAAGAAACACGGTTTTTGAGAAAATCTGTGGAGGGTTAGACATACTCAACCCCCACTGCTGCATTTAAGACACCCCCCCCCCCCCCACGTACCCACAAAAACGTACACTTGCCCAGATAATGCAAGTTGACACTGATACCGGCTCTGATACAGGGGACGGTGATGGGGATTTGCAGGGGGAGGGGGGGGGGGGGCATCACTTGCTAAGGGGGTGCTACTAATGATTGAAGCCATTAGGGATAGTTAACATATTTCTCAGAAAAGTTCCTGAGCAGGTAAACGAATCTTATTTTACAGAAAGTAAGAAATCCTCGCTTACCTTCCCGGCTTCTAAGGATTTAAACTCTTTGTTTGAAAAATCCTGGGAAAACCCGGAGAAAAAATTCCAGATCCCAAAAAGGGTTCTCCTTGCCTTCCCTTTCCCTGAAGAGGACAGAAAGAAGTGGGAAAACCCCCCCTATAGTAGACGCTTCTGTATCTAGGTTGTCAAAAAAGGTGGTTTTACCTGTCCCTGGTTCAACCGCTTTAAAAGAGCCGGCTGACTGCAAGATTGAGACTACGCTCAAATCACTATACACAGCTACAGGCGTAGCTTTGAGGCCCACCATTGCTTGTGCGTGGATTTCTAAGGTCATAGTAAAGTGGTCAGGCACGTTACTAGAGGTCTTGGATACAATGGATAGGAGTGACATTGAATTGTTTTTGCATCACATACTGGATTTTGCAGGTTTCATGGTGGAGTCCATGAAAGATCTTGGCATGCTGAATGCAAGGGCTACTTCCATGGCAGTCTCGGCACGCAGTGGACTCTGGCTACGCCAAAGGACTGCGGATGCAGAATCCAAGAAAAGTGTGGAGAACTTACCCTTTACAGGTCAGGCTCTGTTTGGGGACTCATTGGATGCGTGGATATCCACGGCAACTGCGGGTAAGTCAACCTTTCTTCCCTCAGCAGCACCACCGGCTAGGAAATCTTATCCTATGTCTACACTGCAGTCCTTTTGGACCGCAAAAGTTAAAAAGTCCAAACACCCTTCCACTTTCTTTAGAGGAGGTCGGGGAAAGTCCAGAAAACCTGCAGCAACAGGTTCTCAGAGGAAGCAGAACCTGGTTTCTGTTCCTAAGTCTTCAGCATGATGGTGGACCTCCCATCCTGGAGGTAGGACAGGTGGGAGCAAGGCTAAAGGATTTCAGTCACATCTTGGCATCATCATGCCTAGACCCCTGGGTAAACGAGATTGTTGCTCAGGGGTACGGACTAGAGTTTCAAGTACTCCTACCTCACAGATTCTTCAAATCAGGTTTACCATTCTTGCTGACAGAAAGTGCTATCCTACAGGAAGCCATTCAAAAATTGGTTCAAACAAATGTCATTGTTCCAGTTCCACCTCACCTACTACACAAGGGTTATTACTCAAACCTGTTTGTGGTACCAAAACCAGACGGTTCGGTGAGGCCGATATTAAACCTAAAGTCATTGAACCCCTACTTGAGGGAATTCAAATTCAAGATGGATTCTCTAAGAGCAGTGATCTCAGGTCTGGAGGAGGGGGAATTCCTGGTATCCCTGGATATCAAGGATGCGTACCTTCACGTTCCGAAATGGCACCCTCACCAGGCTTATCTAAGATTTACGCTGCTGGACTGTCACTATCAGTTCCAGGCGCTGCCATTTGGCCTCTCCACAGCACCGAGGGTGTTCACCAAGGTCATGGCAGAGATAATGCTACTCCTCCGCAAGCAGGGAGTGAACATAATTCCATATCTGGACGATCTGCTGATAAACGCATCTTCCAGGGAGAAGCTGTTACAGAGCATTACTCTCTCAACTCGACTACTCCAGGATCATGGGTGGATCCTGAACCTTCCAAAGTCACATTTGGAGCTGACAAGGAGACTGTCCTTCCTGGGGATAATTCTCGACACGGATGTGCAGAGGGTGTTTCTACCAGTGGAGAAAGCGTTGGTGATCCAATCAATGGTCCGGGATGTCCTGCAGCCAGCCCGAGTATCGGTTCATCAGTGCATTTGCCTTCTGGGGAAGATGGTTGCCTCCTACGAGGCTCTACAATACGGAAGATTCCATGCACGGTCCTTCCAACTGGATCTCCTGGACAAATTGTCGGGATCACATCTTCACATGCACCAGCAGATACGCCTGTCACCGAAAGCCAGAATTTCACTCCTCTGGTGGCTGCAAACTTCTCACCTTCTCAAGGTCCGCAGGTTCGGGATTCAGAATTGGATCCTTCTAACCACGGATGCCAGCCTCAGAGGTTGAGGAGCAATCACCCAAGGGGAAAATTTCCAAGGAGAGTGGTTAAGTCTGGAATCTATCCTTCCGATAAACATTCTGGAACTAAGGGCCGTATAGAATGGCCTTCTGCAAGCGGCACATCTTCTGCAAGATCAGGCCATTCAGGTTCAGTCGTACAATGTAACGGCAGTGTCCTACATAAACCGACAGAGCGGAACGAAGAGCAGAGCGGCAATGTCAGAGGTAACAAGAATCCTCCCCTGGGCAGAAAAGCACGTGGTGGCGCTGTCAGCAATCTTCATTCCGGGAGTGGACAACTGGGTGCGGACTTCCTCAGCAGGCACGATCTCCATCCAGGAGAATGGGGCCTCCACCCGGAGAAGTTCGCAGAGGTGACAAGCCGATGGGGTGTCCCGCAGATAGACATGATGGCCTCTCGCCTCAACAAGAAGCTTCAGAGGTACTTTTCCAGGTCGAGAGACCCGCAAGCAGTGGCGGTGGACACACTGGTGACTCTGTGGGTGTTCCACTCAGTGTATGTGTTCCCTCCACTTCCACTCATCCCAAGGATTCTCAAACTAATAAAAAGAACAAGAGTTCAGGCAATCCTCATTTCTCCAGACTGGCCAAGAAGGGCTTGGTACGCGGATCTTCTGGAATTACTCCTGAAGGATCCAAGGCCTCTTCCTCTTCACGAGGACCTTCTTCAACAGGGGGTCGTTCGCTTATCAAGACTTACCGTGGCTACATTTGACGGCATGGTGGTTGAACGCCAGATCTTAGCTCGGAAGGGCATTCCGAGAAAGGTCATTCCGACCCTGATACAGGCTATGAAGGGAGTAACGTCTAAGCGTTACCATCGGATTTGGAAAAAGTATGTGTCTTGGTGTGAATCCAAGAAGTTTCCTACGGTGGAGTTTCAACTGGGACGGTTTCTCCTCTTTCTGGAGCTTGGGCTCCATTAAAGTCCAGATTTCGGCCTTGTCCATTTTCTTCCAGAAACAATTGGCTGCTTTCCCTGAGGTTCAGACATTCCTGAAAGGGGTTCTGCACATCCAACCTCCCTTTGTGCCTCCCACGGCATCTTGGGATCTTAATGTGGTGCTGCAGTTCCTGCAATCGGATTGGTTCGAGCCTTTACAGGAGGTGGACATCAAGTTTCTTACTTGGAAGGCGGTCACACTGTTGGCATTGGCATCTGATAAACGTGTGTCAGAATTGGGGGCATTGTCATGCAAGAGCCCCTACTTGATTTTCCATGAAGATAGAGCTGAGCTCTGAACGCGCCAGCAATTTCTTCCAAAGGTTGTGTCAGCTTTTCATATCAACCAACCTATTGTGGTGCCAGTGGCTACTGACTCCTCAATTACCTCAAAGTCCTTGGATGTTGTGAGGGCTTTGAAAATGTATGTGAAGAGAACTTCTCGTCACAGGAAGTCGGACGCTTTGTTTGTCCTCTGTGATCCCAACAAGGTTGGGTGTCCTGCTTCTTAGCAGACGATTTCTCGCTGGATCAGGTATACTATCCAGCATGCTTATTCTACGGCAGGCTTGCCGTGTCCAAAATCTGTTAAGGACCACTCTACTTGTAAAGTGGGTTCTTCCTGGGCGGCTGCCCGGGGTGTCTCGGCTTTACAGCATTGCTGAGCAGCTACTTTGTCAGGGTCGAACAAGTTTGCTAAGTTCTACAAGTTCGATACTTTGGCCTCTGAGGACCTAAAGTTTGGTCAATCTGTTCTACAGGAACCCCAGCACTCTCCCTCCCATACTGGGAGCTTTGGTACATCCCCATGGTACTAAATGGAACCCCAGCATCCTCTAGGACGTAAGAGAATATAGGATTTTAATTACCTACCGGTAAATCCTTTTCTCGTAGTCCGTAGAGGATGCTGGGCGCCCGCCCAGTGCTTCGTATTCCTGCATTGTTACTTGGTTAAGTATTGTTGGTTCAGTCGTTGCTGAATCGTTCCAAGTTGGTTAGCTTGGCTTTCCTTTTGTTATGTGTGAGCTGGTGTGAATCTCACCACTATCTGTGTATTTCCTTCTCTCAAAGTATGTCCGTCTCCTCGGACACAGTTTCTAGACTGAGTCTGGTAGGAGGGGCATAGAGGGAGGAGCCAGTTCAAGATTTTTCCCGTGCTGCACCCTTTCAGTGGAATACGCTCTCCTCGAGACATCTGGATTACTAACAAGCTTCTTTAATGAAACTCTGAGGCCACTGCCACCACTGAATGAGTTAGGTCTTCATTTTATTCCACCACTACCACCCATCTGTGTGGCATCCCCGGTTTTTGCATGCGCAATGCGAATATACTGTACCTGTTGTGTGCTATGCAAATTTCTCATTTTCTACTTAAATACTGCTCGATTTGGCATCATGAGAATCATGGGACAACAGAACTGTCTAAATTACATATGACACCGTATGTGCTTAAGCTGTTTTTATTAACCAGACTACACCTAGAAATGTTTTTTTCCACAGAATGGCAACCGGAACATGTCAAATGCATCTTGTTATATGTACAGGGAAGAGACAATGGAGGTCATTCCGAGTTGATCGCTCGCTAGCAACTTTTTGCAGCACTGCGATCAGGTTAAATCTTGGGAAAACTGTGCATGTGTATGCACCGCAATGCGCAGGCGCGTCGTACAGGTACAAAGAGGATCCGTGCTGGGCGATGGATTTAACGAAGAATCCATTCGCACAGCCGATCGCAAGGTGATTGATAGAAAGAGGGCGTTTGTGGGTGTCAACTGACCGTTTTCTGGGAGTTTTTGGAAAAATGCAGGCGTGTCCAAGTGTTTGCAGGGCGGGTGTCTGACGTCAATTCTGGGACCAAAAAGACTGAAGTGATCGCAGCGGCTGAGTAAGTCCAGAGCTACTCAGAAACTGCAATAAACTTTTTTGTGCCATCGGCTGCAAAGCGTTCGCACACTTGCAAAGCGAAAATACACTCCCCCATAGGTGGCGACTATCTGATTGCAGCGCTGCAAAAAGTTGCTAGCGAGCGATCAACTCGGAATGACCCCCAGTGAGCCTAAATCAGACCTGATCACTCCTCTGCAAATTCGCAGAGGTTTGCAATCAGATAGTCACTGTCCAGACATTGTCCTGCCAGCAAGAGCTTACGGGGGTCATTCCGACCCGATCGCTCGCTGCAGTTTCTCACAGTGCAGTGTTCGGGTCAGAGCTGTGCATGCGCCGGCGCTGCAGTGCACCGGCGCATGGCAGCCGTCATTGCCTAGCGATCGCCTCTGAGATAGAGGCGGTTGCTGGGCATGAGGGGGCTGGACGGCGGTGTCAAGCCGCCGTTTAGTGGGCGCGGTCCGGCCAACGCAGGTGTGGCCAGACCGTTGGGGGGGGTGGCGGCCTGCGGCAGCTGCGTGACGTCACACGCAGCTGCTGCGGGCCGGGGAGCGGAGAGTAGCTCCCGGCCAGCGCGCTAAAGCTGCACTGGTCGGGAGCTACTCTTGAAGTGCAAAGGCTTCGCCGCTGTGCGATGCCTTTGCACTTCTGCGGGGGGGGGGGGGGCACTGACATGTGAGGCGGACTAGCCCTGTGCTGGGCGTCCCCCCGCATGTCAGTGTGAATGATCGTAGCTGTGCTAAATTCAGCACAGCTACGATCAACTCGGAATGACCCCCTACATTCCAGTGGAGAGGGGAAGGAGTATTGGGGAGATACAAGTGGTTAAGGAGATAGGAAGGAAGGAAAGAATGGATTGGGCAGAGGTCTGGTAGATGAGTGAATAGGTGAATTTACTCTTTCTGTTGGTGCTTTTCCAGCTAGAAAAGCACTGGCAATCATAATGCTCCATTCACTCTGTGTTGGTACATTGAAGTAAATAGGGAATGCTCAACCCCGTGAAACCAAGCACTCACAAAACTGCTTAATCACTACCATGTGGCAGGTAAAGAACGATCCTCGTTAACCTCAATGTGCCAATATGGATTCCAGAGCTATGAAACACTCCTAATGTCCAAAGTACCTGTGTGACACCACCCTATAAATGCATTTAATGCGAAACATAGAGGGGCCTATTTATTAAGCCCTACAGCCCCATAAATAATGCAAAACAGCTGTTTCCATATTATTATTTAAATGAACTATAAAGGTAACAAAAGCAGGAAATATTGCAAGATATCTCCTGTATTTGACAAAAAAAAAACAATGCATCACACCCCTATTGCCATAGTGCAATGCTAGTTTTCAGATCTTGTCTGTATAGGATAATGCCATCTGAACGTCCATCTCTTGTGGACCGCAACTGTACCCGGTGCCCTTATTCTCACTTCACATGAACAGTAGCACATGTGCAGAAGGGCGGCTAGGTCCAAACTCGGAAGTAACGTGATTGCTTCATACTGATCGAGGGGATTACTTATTGCCGCAATTACTTTCAGGGGCAGACCACACTTTATAATAACTATACCCCAGAGCAGTGTCTGACTGGGGCATGAAGGGCTGACAGGGGGAATGCAGTGATAGGGGACCATTTTTAGGGGTGCGGACAGTATCCAGAAGGGGTGTGGCCAGCCACCACATTGGTTTGCCTAACTATTAGACAGTGCATGGACTGGGCCCCTTGATAAATACATATAGTAAATACTGCTAGTGCATACAGATGCCGCCACGCTTATCGTGGCTCCATCTGTGATGCCCGCCCGGGTGTGCCCATCGCAGCGCCTGGGGCGCGCGCTCGTCTGCGATGCGCAAGCACCCCATTCACTTTAATGGGAGCGTCCCTTGTGCACTACCATAGTGGGGCTAGTCGCCGGATCGCCTAGTCCAGGATTGCACGCCTGCGATGGAGCCGCACTAGATGAGTCGGCTCCATCTGTACATGACAATGTACCAGATTAGTAACAGCAATGTACTGTAGAAAACAGACCATAGTCCGGTGCACTATAAGGTAACATATAAATATGTATATAAGTGCACAGAGGCCCGGGCAATGGGGCCCACCGGGGCTTTCTCCTGTACCCCTGTGGGGCACTCCAACACTGCCCCAGAGTATCAAGAAATAACATACAATATTTTTGATGATAGCATTTTCACGGGTGGTCTTCAGGTTGCCGGCGGCCGGGCTCCTGGCGACCACCATACCGGCGCCGGAATCCCGACTGCCCACATACCGACATCTTTTCTTCGTCTTGGGGGTCCATGACCCCCCTGGAGGGAGAATAGATAGCGTGGCACGCGTAGCGCGCCACCGTGCCCGCAGCGAGGAGAGCACAGCGAGCCCGCAAGGGGGTCATTTGCGCTCGCCCAGCTGTTGGTATGCCGGCGGTCGGGATTCCAGTGCCGGTATGCTGGTCGCCGGGACCCCGACCGCTGGCAAACCATACTACACCCCATTTTCACTAATGGGTTTAACTTGAAAGTAATAAAGACAAGTAGCGAAAGTTATAGCCAAAGAAACATTCTTTAGTTTTTTTGCTGATAATGGGATAGTTTTTTTAATTCATGTAGATCACATATGATACTTTGATTTCTGGATAATATTGTGAAGCTGTATTAATATGGGGAATATGTGATATCTGTGAACAGTAACAACGGCTGTCAGTCACTACATGTTTAGATAACCTGATTTTACATACATGTCCTGGCTAGCTGTGACCTTTGATTACTCCGGACAGTCTTCTTACTGTACAGTAGCCTGACTGATGTGTGTTTGTTTTGTTTTCAACAAAAGATTCTTGCAGTAAACGTTCCTTACTCATTGTTCACTGCAGCAGAAACCCAGTAGAACCAATGTTTCTTGTTCCTGGTTTTCAAGTTTGGGTGCATTTTACACATTCCTTGTCACTGAGTTGGAAACGCCTTTAACACTAGATCTCAGGGTGGAAGAGCAGTGTGGAGCTGTCAGGCCATACATTTCTGTTCTGCTGCAAGGAGAAGCAGGCACATATAGGACTCACCTTTTTCATGCTGCCAAGACTCTGAGAACAGCACCCAGCACCTTCGCCAGTCTAGGTCCCCACACCAGAACTGGAGTACCACACAGTCATGCAAAAGCGCTTTACATGGGAGCAAAGCTAAACTCTACAGATCTGAAAAGGTAAATATAACGTGTACAGTATAATGCTAGATAGCAATTCTTCACTTTTTTTTTAAGTCACTACTAGTATATTATACCTAACTATAAAATATGGAAATATATATATCAGTACTTGTCCTTTTCGCAGCTTGCATTTGCGCCAAATTCGCACATTTATGCAAATAAAAATCTGCAAGTCCAGAGGTAACGTAAGTGCAGCATACAGCTACACTTACATGTGGGAGCAATATAATCACACCTAATTGATGTTTGCAACTACAATATAGTGTACCTGCTGCATCTCATCTGCAGATGGCATTAACTTATTGGCCAGGACCTCTTAAGGCCAGTACTCACCGGCAGATCAGGGGAGAGATGTGTGCTGAGCGAACCGCTCAGCACACATCTCTCCCCCCGCTCAGCGCAGCGCGATGTGTGCTGAGCGTGCAGGGTGGTACGGGGGGGGGCGCTCATTTCACCCAGCGGGTGCATGCAGGCCACTCTAGCAGCAGCGATAGCGCCGCGCATCGCTATCGCTGTGGGGGGTACACAAGGACAGATCTTGCTGAAAATCTAAGCAATCTAGTCAGATTTCTTAGATTATCGCTCCGTGAGTACCCCCCTTTACTTTCCAGACTACTACAGCATTGGGTGTCTGGGTCACAAACTAGGCCTTTCTTTATATAGATACTCACTGGAAATAAAGAAAAACATTAGAAATGACATTGGGGACTTTTATCAAGTGCCGACTTTAAGAACTGATATATTATCGGTTAATGGGCAAGCGCTAGTAAAAAAGAATGTTGTATGTACTAAGAAAATGAATAAACAAGATAAGAGAACGATGGGTCTATTTACTAAGCCTTGGATGGAGATAAAGTACCAGCTAATCAGGTCCTAACTGTCATTTTTCAAACACAGCCTGTTGCATGGCAGTTAGGAGCTGATTGGCTGGTACTATCTCCGGCCACTTTATCTCCATCTAAGGCTTAGTAAATAGACCTCATAATACATTAAAAACAATATAATTCAATATGTTTGCAGCTCTTTTGAGAATACTTTGTAGGGAAAAGTTTTACTAGCACTTGCCCATTAACCGATAATTTACTAGAACAATATTAAAGCAAGCTGCTTAACCAACCAGCGCTTGATGTCCATTTACACTATATGTCATTGTTTAAGAACTGATATACCTAATACAGTATACACGTTATCATATGTAACAGAGCAGCAATCAAATTCATCAATAGCAACGTAAAAGTCTCCATATATTGAAAGAGCATGGAATATACGGTATAGTACTTGTATTTACTATATAGCTTAATGTATGCTGTTATTCTCTGTTATCAATATGGCATATGAAAGAGCATGGAATATACGGTATAGTACTTGTATTTACTATATAGCTTAATGTATGCTGTTATTCTCTGTTATCAATATGGCATATGTTCATGATCCCGGCTGTCAGGATCCTGGCAGTCGAAATACTTATGCCAGGATAGCGACAGCCGGGAGGTGTTAGGGCTGAGGGGGAAGGTGGGTGGCGGGGGGGTATGTAGGTTAGGGTTAGGCTGTAGAGAGTGGTGATTGGGGGCTAGGCACCACAGGAGGGGGGGGGGGGGCAGGTTTAGGCGCTAAGGGTGAGGCTTAGGGTTAGGCTGCGGAAAGGGGGGTTAGCTTTAGGCACTTATTAGGGAGATTAGGGTTAGGCAGTAAGGGGGAGGTTAGGATTAGGCACTAAGGGGGGGAGGTTAGGGTGAGGCTGCAGTGAAGGAGGGTTAGTGGGGGAAGTTAAATAGGGGTGCATTCAATATCCCGGCTGTTGGGATCCTGGCGCTCAGCATACCGGTGCCGGGTTCCCGATTGCCGGGCTACCGACACCTATTCTCCCTTTTGGGGTGTACCACGACACCCCTGGCGGAATAAATAGAGTTGTGCCATCGTGCCCATAGCACGGTGAGCGCAGCAAGCCCGCAAGGGGCTCTTTTGCGCTCGCTCCGCTGCCAGCATTCCAGCGCCCCGCATCCTGCGATCGGGATTCTGGCCGCCAGGATGATGGGCGCCGGTATATCGATACCATCCCATTTGAATACTTACCTCACCCCTGTCAGGATCGTAAACATTGGGATACCTACCTCAGTATCGTGACTGCTGGTATCCTGTCCCCCGGGATCACATACTGATCCCATCTATATATTTAATCAGCTGAGCAATTTGTTTTGTGAGAGCAACTACTCCGCAATGACAACACTGATTGTGATGGTTCAGGTGTCACTCGATAGGGTGTGTGATGTACATGTGCAATAAGGTCGCAGAATTTTGATAAGTGGTCAGGTTGTTGAGGAATAACATGTCAAAGTTGTTATTTTTTTTCTCAAGGAAAAGGCAGTGAGTGGGGCTGGCATATTCATTCCCTTTGGGATGTACATTCAGTTGATATATCAAATTATTTCAAACACTTTTGGGACACAGTAAACTGTCAGGGTACAGTAAACTTTAAATGAGCGCATTGTAGACCCCTTTTTTTTTGCTCCATTTCGAGCAATGCGGTTGACAAGTGAACTGTTAATTAATAAAAGTGGTTGTTTGCAGTGCACAGTGCTATAATCAGTATATGCAAAAAAAAAAATGTTCATATTCAAAACCTTATCTTAAATATTTCCGGTTCTTATCAGATGCTAACATAATAATAATAATAATAATAATAATAATTAACTCCACACAGGGCCTTGATCTGAACTGAACCCAATACCTCAGTGCTGTGAGACAATACTGCTAACCACAATGACTACTTTATGAATAAAACTCAAACAGATTACACAGCATTCAGTCGATTGTGATAAAACTATACACTATTGGCTCTGTGGACTGGAAGCTAAATGCTCTCCTAGCTGTGATGCTGGAGGTTCTGGATCTAATCATCAGACAGAACAGCTGGGCAGCACAACGGCACAGTGATAAGCACTGCTGCCTCACAGCGCTGGGGTCATGTGTGCTATTCCAACCAGGTCCCTATCCATATGAACTTAGTATGTTCTCCACATATTTGTGTCTGTTTTAAGTTTTAACCCATACTCCATGAGTAGTTCCAGAGGAAGATAGAGACATGAAAGATGAACTATTCTTTATGCAAATCTGAAGACTCAGCTGCCGCCAGCCATGAACTTCCCCGTTTATATTAACTGAACCTATTTCCTCTTATGGTTGTGGAGACGTCTTTCCCTTTCGTTCTTTTTGGTTCTTTTCTACCAGGTGGGAATACCTGTCTACCTGGTACTTTATTGGCATTACACTTTAATATATATTTGTTCATATTATTAATATGTACATTTAGATATGTTTACTTTTATTTTAGGGTACATTTCCAACACGTTACACTTAGCTGAATACAGATATATATTTCTGTACTGAAATTTATGTGCTCAGCTAAACATGGTTGTTGTTGTTGTTGTTGTTGTTGTTGTTGTAATACATTTTAGAGTTAAAAGAAGGTGTTTATTGATTAGAGTGCTGATCTGCAGCTTTAATACTTACTAGAAAACCACTGTAAATCTGTGCACAACCTGACATTACATCTTATCGTATAATATATGGCCTTTGTCAGTGCTACCGTACATTATGTAGATAGCAAGTGGTCATTTCAGTTACAGTATTCTATAATAGTGCAGCCAGGCAACATGGTGCAGAATACTGTACACTATTACCATCTGACAATTCTCCAAATTAAACATTGCTTACAGTTCTTCAAAATAAGTGACTTTATTGTAAAGAATAAATATATTATTTTCCATTTATAATATTTTTTTCAATCCAGGAATAACTGCAGATGCGCTAACTGCTTATTTAAAGCATTGTAAGCATTTGATTAAACACATATGTGCCGTGGCCTGTGACCACATTGCTTAGATAAAATAAAATAAAAAAACTCAGTACTCACCACAGTAAACTCACTCACCGTAATACATGTATGTACTATGGGAAGTGCTGAGTTCTCTCTCAGTTTTATATTGTAAATATATATATATATACGGTGCATCTGGAAAGTATTCACAGGGCTTCACTTTTTCCACATTTTGTTATGTTGCAGCCTTATTCCAAAATGGAATAAATTCATTTTTCCCCTCAAAATTCTACACACAATGGCCCTCATTCCGAGTTGACCACTAGCTGCTTTCGGTCGCAGCGCGGCGATCAGGCTAAAAATCGGCATTTCTGTGCATGCGTACGGGCCGCAGTAAGCACGCGCAAAGTACTTTCACACAAAACTATGCCGTTTTACACAAGGTCGAGCAACGCTTTTTAGTTGCTCTGCTGATCGGTGAGTGATTGACAGGAAGTGGGTGTTTCTGGGTGGTAACTGACCGTTTTCCGGGAGTGTGCTAAAAAATGCAGGCGTGTCAGGTAAAAACGCAGGCGTGCCTGGAGAAACGGGGGAGTGGCTGGCCGAACACAGGGCATGTATGTGACGTCAAAGCAGGAACTAAACTGTCTGCAGTAAATCGCAAGGTAGGAGTAGGTTTGAAGCTACTCAGAAACGGCATGAACATTTTTTCGAGCAGTTCTGCTAACCTTTCGTTCGCACTTCTGCTAAGCTAAGATACACTCCCAGAGGGCGGCGGCTCAGCGTTTGCACTGCTGCTAAAAGCAGCTAGCGAGCGATCAACTCGGAATGAGGGCCAATACCCCATAATGACAATGTGAAAAAAGTTTTTTTGAGATTAAGTACAATACTTTGTTGATGCACCTTTTTACAGCCTCAAGTCTTTTTGAATATGATGCCACAAGCTTGAGCAGTTTCACGCATTCCTCTTTGCAGCACTTCTCAAGCTCCATCAGGTTGGATGGGAAGCGTCGGTGCACAGCCATTTTCAGATCTCTCCAGAGATGTTCAATCAGATTCAAGTCTGGGCTCTAGTTGGGCCACTCAAGGACATTCGCAGAGTTGTCCTGAAGCCACTCCTTTGATATCTTGCCTGTGTGCTTAGGGTCGTTGTTCTGCTGAAAGATTAATTGTCATCCCAGTCTGAGGTCAAGAGCGCTCTGGAGCAGGTTTTCATCCAGGTTGTCTATGTACATTGCTGCATTCCTCTTTCCCTCTATCCTGACTAGTCTCCCAGTTCCTGCCGCTGAAAAATATCCCCACAGCATGATGCTGCCACCATCATGCTTCACTGTAGGGATGGTATTGGCCTGGTGATGAGCAGTGCCTGGTTTCCTCCAAACATGACGCCTGGAATTCACGTCAAAGAGTTCAATCTTTGTCTCATCAGACCAAATAATTATGTTTCTCATGGTCTGAGAGTCCTTCAGGGGCATTTTGGCAAACTCGAGGCTGGCTGCCATGTGCTTTTTACTTAGGAGTGGCTCCCTTCTGGCCACTCTACGATACAGGCCTGATTGGTGGATTGCTGCAGAGATGGTTGTCCTTCTGGAAGGTCCTCCTTTCTCCACAAAGAAATGCTGTAGCTCTGACAAAGTGACCATTGGGTTCTTGGTCACCTCCCTGATTGCTCAGTCGCCCTTCTCCCCGATTGCTCAGTTTAGACGGCTGGCCAGCTCTAGGAAGAGTCCTGGTGGTTTCGAACTTCTTCCATTTATGGATTATGTAGGCCACTGTGCTCAATGCGACCTTCAAAGCAGCAGATATTTTTATGTACCCTTCCCCAGATTTGTGCCTCAAGACAATCCTGTCTCTGAGGTCTACAGACAATTCCTTTGACTTCATGCTTGGTTTGTGCTCAGACATGCACTGTTAAGTGTGGGACCTTATATAGAGAGATGTATGCCTTTCCAAATCATGTCCAATCAACTGAATTTACCACAGGTGGACTCCAATTAAACTGTCGGAACATCTCAAGGATGATCAGTGGAAACAGGATGCAGCTGAGCTCAATTTTGAGCTTCATGGCAAGGGCTGTGAATACTTATGTACATGTGATTTCCTAGTTTTTTTATTTTTAATAAATTTGCAAAAATCACAAAAAAAATTGTTTCACGTTGTCATTATGGGGTATTGTGTGTAGAATATTGTGGGAAAAAATGAATTTATTCCATTTTGGAATAAGGCTGTAACATAACAAAATGTAGAAAAAGTGAAGCGCTGTGAATACTTTCTGTATGTCACATATTCCTCCAATGGCAGCACTCAGGAAATAATTCAAGAAACACATGACCACCGCTATGTAGTCATAGCCACTATGTAGTCATAGCCGTGATCGTGTGTTTCTTTAATTATTTCCTGAGGGCTGCCATTGGAGGAATATGTGACATACAGCCGTGCAGCCGTACAGTCTGTTATGTGGAAGGCACCAGGAGCAGTGTTTGTTCAATAACTGTGGAGTGCCGGAGCTGGGAGCAGTATATATATATATATATATATATATGTAGAAAAAGTATAAGACCTTTCTCGCGCTAACAATATATAGAGCTACACCTTAGGGAAAATACCCCCTGTTAGACGGGATATAATGATTATGAACAACAAAGAAAAAGGTTTCCCCAGGGAGCTGGTGATATTCTTTGGTATGTCAAAAATATTTTCACTTGTACAATAAAATAGTCATAAGAAATAGACTTATTTATTTTTATAAAACACATTAAAAATGAGCTGTATCACAGTATGTCCAAAATGACAGTCAATGTTTCATACAGATATTGATGTTGGTAACAATTCATTTCAGTCACATATCGACATGATGATTAATCCTCCTTGAAGAAATGACAAAATCGCTCTCTCTCTATATATATATATATATATATATATAAACACACACACATACTTACATATTTATTCTATCAGCTGTCATAGAGGATAATATTAGTCTTAGGAAATCCCCTTTCTGTGCATAAACAGGCCACTCCCTTTTATATTTTCAACTTCTCAGTGTTAATGCAAACAGCATGATGACAAAATACACCAACACTATGTAATATATCCAAAATATATATGTGTGTGTGTGTGTGTGTGTGTGTGTGTGTGTTTGTATACTGTGTATATATATATATATATATATATATATATATATATACACATACATACTGTATATATTGTATTTGATGTTATCTCTGAATACCTTATGAGGAAGAATAAAGATACTGCATTAAGTTGCCTATATTCCTCTACTAACTTCAGTGATGAATCATTCCAGAGAGAAATTACATCATAATGTCTGTGTAATATGATGGACATGCTATCTTGCTTTTGTATATTTTAATACATTTTTATGAAAGAACAGTTCATGTTTATGTTTTAAGATCAATAATAATTGTGAAACCCACAGGGTTCTCTGCATCTTATAGGTTTCAATAACCTCTGGGCGCCAATTTCCTTTCTTTTCTCATATTTTCTGTATTCAGTTCCTCCTAACAAGGAACTTAGTGAAACAGGGTGCCCATCTTAAGAAATACCATATCTGACTTTATCTAATACCTTGAGAACAGCGCAGAAGGTGAGTATTTGGTTGATATATATATATATATATATATATATAAAATGCGAAAGCCGTCACCCACTGACTGACTGACTGACTCATCACTAATTCTCTTACTTCCCGATATGTTAGAAAGGTGAAATTTAACAAAGTTATTCTTCAGGTGGGAAATAGGAAAACTACGTAATTATGGGCAGTATGGATGGTGTAATGGTTAGCATTACTGCCTCACAGCACTAAGGTCACGGGTTCAATTCCTAACATGGCCCTAACTGTGCGGAGTTTGTATATTCTCCCCGTACTTGCGTGGGTTTCCTCCGGGTACTCCGGTTTCCTCCCACAATCCAAAAATATACTGGTAGGTTAATTGGATCCCAACAAAATTAACCCTAGTGTGAATGTGTGTGCATGTACATGTGGTAGGGAATACAGATTGTAAGCTCCACTGGGGCAGGGACTGATGTGAATGGCCAAATATTCTCTGTAAAGTGCTGCGGAGTATGTGTGCACTATATAAATAACTGGTAATAAATAATAATTAGAATTTTAATAAACGTCCCCTAAGGGGCTGAAAAGGGGGTTGACATAATGACGTCATTACAGATGCATGGCTTGTGTTGTTTGAACGATAACGCCCAAACGGACAATCGGATCAAAATTTGGATTGCACCTCCAGTGTGTGGAATTCAATAAACTACAAAAATGGTCCTGTCACTTTTTACTGTATCTGCTACGGGTGCCCCTCGGGTAACGCCAAGAACCATGGATTAATATTTACTTACATTAAGACATCTCAAATTTACATCTCTATAGAATAACCATATCTTTAACACTTATTTATATGTACAACCGTGAAAATCAAAAAACCTCATGCGAAGAACTGGTAGAGCAGCTAGTATATATATATATATATATATAAAACCAAATATGACCGGCACTCCTACAGCAGATGATGAATACCAGGGTGCCTTCCCGTGGCACTACAAGGCCCAGCAAGCAAAACACCTTTCGTCAGGTAAATAAAGACACCTGAAACGTTGAACGAAGCTGGCTTGGTGAGCTGTATAATTCTTTAAATCCATTGGAGTGCCGCCCTTTACATTGTTTTATATATATATATATATATATATATATATTTCACACACACTTTGATTGATTGATTGATTGATTGATTGATTGATTGATTATGATAATTATGTACATTTCTGGATATGATATCATGGGGACGCTTACACTCAGTTATGAGTATCTGCTCTTGTGATGTGTATTGAACTCAATTATCATAAATAGGGGACTATTTGTCATTGGTAACAGTAGGGGCCATAAACTATCATTTCTTATTTTTGTAAATTATGAGAATAAGAAATAATTTTTATTTCCAATTTATCAAAGTCCTCTTGGCTTGTGCTGTCACTTTTGATGCCTGGTTGCGGCATGGCTTACTTGTGTATGAGCGACTTTATGGAACAGGTTACGGTTTGAGAACCTAGCACCTTAGCACATCCCAACCATATGAAGTACTTTTTTTTTTTTTTAAGTAGTTTCTTATTCTAATGGTGTGTCACCTTAAAAGGTAAGTCATGTCCTGTTGCTTTGGTTGTCCATAGAGATGTGTAGTTAAATACAAGTTTCATATATCTAGTGTTCTGCTGCATGACCAGTATGTACCCAATTACCTGCAATTTTAATATACAATTTTAATATAATATTTTAATATCGTTAAACACTGGGAAATAGTGTGTGTTTAAAAATTCTAAGTTAAAGTTCATTTTAAATGTAAATGAACTATGTAATGTACAAACAGTCTTATCATGGAACAATCCTATGCCCACATAGAACGTTATAGTGTTTCATTTTATTTATACTTACAATGATACATATGATTTCTATTATGGGAATATTAAAATATGGACAATCACATTTCTGAAAGATATTTTGGACTATATTGCGCTATTTCTGACTATATTGATACCTAAATCATGTAATAATCGTGTAATGGAATTTGGCTGCCTGAAAAGTAACAATTGCTGTGCTTGTGCCGCTATAGCATGTACGGCGGATAATACAAGATGCGTGTTTGAGATGTCATTATTCAAAGTTAATCTGCCACATTAAAATATATACGGTATATTCCTGCTTGCATGCAGTATTATAAAATCATAAATATATAGATACCAAAGCCAGACATATCCAGTCTACAGTATAGTCCTATTACCGAACAATCTCAAATTCATTAGCATTCACAAAACAAACAAACAAACAAACAAACAAACAAACAAACAAAGCGGTGGAAGAATTGTTTACATTTTCCACCTGTTGGCCACACTGTGTACTGCATCAGTTGCACCTTTCCTTGTTTCCTTTCTAATAAGCATCAAGCAATATCTATAATATTGGGGAATTCCGAAGTACTAGCATTCTGCTTAGATTGTGATATTAATAGCTGTCACCTCAAGGTTTTTAACTGGTATGGAATTCCCTGGAGGAAATACAGAGTAATTATATTAGATGATTGTAAATGTCAAGACAACTACTTCACAAATGTTGTGCTTTAAAGAAAACAAACTGTCTCCATGGAGGTGTGTATCTAAACAATACTGCTGTCAGTTGGTGGGGTGGCCTAATTCACTATGTCAGTCTATGTCAGCGAGGATCTGTGTGTTAAGAATCAGATGTTTTTTTAAACCGCAGTAGTATATGGAATAATAATATAGATGATCAAATTGGGGGTCCTATTCTAAGTGCTAAAGAGACACCTGGCCTGATCTTCTGATTGCAGTCACAGTCCTGCCACAGTCCCAGGGCCGGTGCAAGGTCTCTTGGCACCCTAGGCAAAACTTCAGCCTACTGCCCGCAACCACCCCCAATACCCACTACCCAGCCCTTCAAATGAAAGTGGGACATATAAGTTTCACAGCCACCGCTTGCATTAAGTACAACAAGAATGTTTCTTTCAAAGACTTTCTTAATTTTGTTTTTCCCCCCCCTCCCCCAATCCTGGTGCCCAAGGCAGCTGCCTGAAGGCTAGTAGAGCCGGCCCTGCACAATCCTTTTTGGGGGCCTTTGGAGGATGACAGCAGTTTCCGACAGGGGCTGTTTTTTTCCGACAAGTCGGGAATTCCCGACTTGTTGGAAAACACATGGATTGTCGGATTAGCCATGGATCCACGTGTTCCACGGCCAAATCCAACAGGACGCAGTGAGGAGATGAGCGGGGACGCCGATGTGGAGATGAGCGGGGACGGAGCATGGACAGGTGAGTATTGGCTGTCGGTAGCGGGCAAATCCGACAGTCGTATTTGGCCCCTCATTGAATACTGACCTATAGGATCCTTTCCATTGGAACGGATCCGACAGGTATTAAATATACCCTATAGCTTTCATTAGCTTTCCTATCCAATTACATCCCCACTATACAGTCTACACATATCCACACATATTTTCTCTTTCTTCACTTTCCCTTTCTCCTGACCCCTGGTCAACATTGCTGTGTGACCGAATCATATAGCCCACCAAGAACCTTTGCAATCTGGTGGACAACTATGCAATAAATAGCACCAATAGCACCTATCCTTGTGTATCAATGCCTATTTCCCTATAGATTGTAAGCTTGCGAGCAGGGCCTTCCTACCTCTATGTCTGTCTGTTTTTACCCAGTTTTGTTTTATCATTGTTGTTTCCAATTGTAAAGTGTAACGGAATTTGCTGTGCTGTATAAGAAACTGTGAATACATAAATAAATAAATAAATGAATAAGCTCTAAATAATTTAATGAAGAGAGGATTACTGAGATCAATGAAAGAAAATAAGACATTTTTAATTGTGCTAGTAGATTTTAGGCATGGTGTTCCAATAATAGATCCAATACTTGTATATCCTAACAATTGTTTTTTTCAGCAAGAGTACCCTTTGTAACATGAGCCTTACAACCTAAGACTCATATTTACAAAGACTGCGGATATGAATACTGAGAAGACACACTGTATGGACACTCTTTCGGAGTTTACTGGAAAGGCAACAATAATCGTTCATCATTTTGTTTAGCTCCTTTATACCCCAATATTAATTAATAGTGGCTGTAGCTAAAGAGTTCTCAGAAAAGAAACCTCCACAGCATTGGTCCTATTCAGGCACTAGATATTCAGTTGTTAGAATCGGAACAATGAATAATTGAATGAGGCTGGAAATGGAATAATTCCGCTGTAATCCTGCTTTACCGTATGCTGCTTGTAAGCTCCTTGTGGTGTAAACACATTACAGTAAATAAATCAGGAATACAAGACTAGAACCACAAGATGTAACATAATGAATAATAAGTTTGACAGAAGACTAATACAATACAGTTGAACATTGTGAAAATAATGGATTCAGAATATATATTAGAAATCTTGACTATCAGGATCGCCCCTCAGTGGCATCTAATGTGCTTATATTATAGAATTACTGGTGCACTGTATCTTCTAATAAACATCTAACCTTAATACAGTTATAAGCATACCTACCCACAAACATACAATACATAAACAAAAGATACACACATGTATATAACTATAAACCTACTCAGATACAGTATATAGACATTCACATACAAATGTGGGCACATATACAGCAAACTGTATATAAGCAGGCACATTGCACAGCATATAACTGCAGGGCATAGCCCTTTTCTAGCTAGACCTGTTTTACGGTATATTAACCTCCAGGAGGTAGGGGGGGAGAAACTGGTAGACAATTGTCCACGGAAGTCTTTGTATAGGTTGCCCATACACGTTCTGCACACATTTTCTTCCATCCGTTTGAAACTCATGAGAAATTGCAGACTGATAATATTGACTATTGTGCTGCTAAATCCTTTTGGTGGATCTTATTAACGTGGGATGGAGTCCTAGATTGCCACAGTCCTGCTTTTTGTACAGTAGGATTGAGGGGGAGGGGTATAGAATGAAAAGGGGGAAGTGGGGATGGGTAAGGAAGGAGGGGTAATTAGGTGTAACAATAATACACAATAGAATAGACAACAAACATGCCAATTAATGACATGGTATAATAACAATGTGGATAAGTAAAGGATCCAAAACAGAGACCAATTACAACCTAATTAATATCTGATGTTCACAGTGTAGGCATCGCTATATGACGAGCTGAGAAAGGGTAGAGGGAGTTGTGGGACGGGAGATGTAGGTTCCAGCTATCATTTTATAGAATGTACTTGATATATTATGGATAGTAGCTGTTTGTCCTCTATAGAAGGTTTGATACATCCCCACCCCCACCCTTGTTTCTGTATGAATGCGTAGAGAGCTAAGAGATTGCTAATACATTGTTGAGTCAATTGTCTAAGCTGAGAGGTAGGGGTGGCCTCAACCATTAGTTTGTGTTTAGTGGTCTTCTAACCAAAGGGCCTGGCACATTTTACATTATCCAGCTAAAGTGTATCCACGCTTCTGATATTTGAAGAAAAAATGCAGACATTTGGCTTTGAACAGTGTCAGACCAGCGATTGCTGACTCATTATAGATGAACAGATAAGGAGGCCCTTGTTTAAAGACTCACCCACAACAAGTTTTGTGACTTTTGTTTTACACTTGTGCAACTGTTAGTTTAACCTGTGCACATTGTTTGGATATAGTACTCATATATACAGTCTACTCATGTGATCTGTGTTATCACTTTATCATTGCTTACTAGGAACAGTTAGTAAAGTTTAGTAATTACTGGTAACAGAAGGAGAAATATCCTTCTACAAATCAGTATCTGAGTTCCAGCCTTGTCCTGCTGGCCATTATGTAAGATATTTGAATGTTTCTCTATGTACTGTCTGCCAGTTCATGCTCAGCAATTGTGACGTAGTTACAGGCACCTGGGGGGTCATTCCGAGTTGATCGCTAGCTGCCGTTGTTCGCAGCGCATCGATCAGGCTAAAAATGGGCATTTCTGCGCATGCGTATGGGCTGCAATGCGCACGCACGTCGTACGGGTACAAAGCCCTTTGTGGTTGTGCACAGGTTGCAGCGAAGTTTTCAGTCGCACTGATGGCTGAAAGAAGATTGAAAGGAAGGGGGCGTTTCTGGGTGTCAACTGACCGTTTTCAGGAAGTGTTTGCAAAAACGCAGGCGTGTCTGAAAAAACGCAGGCGTAGCTGGGCGTTTGCTGGGCGGGCGTATGACGTCAAATCCGGACACGAATAGGCTGAAGTGATCGCCGCAAGAAGATTGACAGGAAGGGGGCGTTTCTGGGTGTCAACTGACCGTTTTCAGGGAGTGTTTGCAGAAACGCAGGCGTGTCTGAAAAAACGCAGGCGTTGCTGGGCATTCGCTGGGCGGGTGTATGACGTCAAATCCGGACACGAATAGGCTGAAGTGATCGCCGCAAGAAGATTGACAGGAAGGGGGCGTTTCTGGGTGTCAACTGACCGTTTTCAGGGAGTGTTTGCAGAAACGCAGGCGTGTCTGAAAAAACGCAGGCGTTGCTGGGCGTTCGCTGGGCGGGTGTATGACGTCAAATCCGGACACGAATAGGCTGAAGTGATCGCAAGCGCTGAGTAGGTTCATAGGCCTGCTAGGGACAGTGGGATCCGGAGGGCTGGGCCACTAGTGTCAGTATGCCGGGACCTGAAAGGGTTCCTTATTTAGGAAGAGGGAGTGAGGCAGGGCCTAACCTCCCTGGTTGTTTATACTAAAGACAGTGATCTTTGTTTTATGTGTTTCTCTGTATTTGAGCTACAGTACCTGAATAAAAGGTGTTTGTTGTTTTTGCACAAGCCTGGAGTTGGTTGCTGGTGGAATTTTTGTAGCAGAGCACATTCTAGCAAGACTCCTGTTACAATATATATAAATGGATGAAGCTGCGGCAGCACTCAAGGGGCGTGTTGGTCCCCGAAACGTTGGTGGTTTTTATGGATGCTTAATACAATTTTTTTAAAACAGTCTCCAAATGCCACCGCAGTTTCATCCATTTATGGCCCTCATTCCGAGTTGATCGCTCGCTAGCTGCTTTTAGCAGCAGTGCAAACGCTAGGCCGCCGCCCTCTGGGAGTGTATCTTAGCTTAGCAGACGTGCGAACGAAAGGTTAGCAGAACTGCTTGAAAATCTTTTCATGCAGTTTCTGAGCAGCTCAAAACCTACTCCTACCTTGCGATCACCTCAGTCAGTTTAGTTCCTGCTTTGACATCACAAACACACCCTACGTTCGACCAGCCACTCCCCCGTTTCCCCAGACACGCCTGCGTTTTTACCTGTCGCTCCTGCGTTTTTTAGCACACTCCCTGAAAACGGCCAGTTACCACCCAGAATCACCCACTTCCTGTCAATCACTCACCGATCAACAGAGCGACAGAAAAACGTCGCTCGCCCTTGTGTAAAACTGCATAGTTTTGTGTGAAAGTACTTAGCACGTGTGTACTGCGGCCCGTACGCATGCACAGAAATGCCACTTTTTCACCTAATCCCAGCGCTGCGACCGAAAGCAGCTAGCGATCAACTCGGAATGAGGGCCTATGTGTACTACATTACGGAGGGCACCAGAGCGTTCATTCAACTTATGGGAGTGCCGACCTGCTACTATATATATATATATATATATGTGTGTGTGTGTGTGTTATATTCACTATACAGTCACCCAAAACATATCTTATTTCAACAATTAGTGTATGTTTCAGTATAAAGTCCATATAAATAGTTTTACATAAGCCTATTGCTATCACTTTCTCTAAAACGAAAGGATGTTTATCACAACAATTTAAACTGAGCTGTCATTTTGAGTGTCACGTTTAATTCCATTCCCTGGTAAAGACTGAAAACTGAAAACAAGATATAACTAGCTTTAGCAATTGCCCGTTTTATGCTGAACCATCAACTGAGCATTATAGTAAATTTATTATAGAATAATAAAATTACATTTTGTTGTTTCACTGACAGGCTCTGACTGGCTTCAAGACATGGAAGATCTCAGGGATAGTGCGGTGGAGTACAGGACTAAGGAACAGCCTGTGAAGAAAACAGAAATGGGCTCACGTTGTGTAGTTTTCACCTACTATCAGGGGGACATTAACAGTGTAGTTGATGAACACTTTTCCAGAGCGTTAAGGAATACAAAGGACCCACAGGACTTAAGTACAAAACACAGAAGTAGTGATTTTCTTCAAAAGAACAGTGAGTACTATACTATAAATCTATGGTAATACTGCTGTTATACAGGTCTGACAAATGTCATGCATAAATGTAGGCCGGTGATTTAGCTAGGGGCAGATTAAGAGAGGAACAGGCCCGTGTGCATCTTCTAGAGTTTACTGCGAATGCATGGGTCTCCAGGAACATATAGCTTATGCCATGTTCCCAGTGATTTCTTTACTGCTCTTCCACAAATCTCTGGGAAAATGTCGGCCATGCCATTTTCCCGGTGATTTGTGCAGCACCGCCACAGGTTTTTTGAGAGGTAAAATGGGTGCTGAGTCACTGAGGGGGGAAGGAGCGGGTACACTTTACCTATGTCTGTTGGAGGAGACCGAAAGGGGCCCATCCTGTTCCAGCCCCCCATTACTGATAGCGGCCGCCTTTTGGCCAGGGAAAGAGAAGAGACTGCTGCTGGGCTGATGATAAAGGCTGAGGCTGCTGCAACAGCAATCGGTATTCTCTCTCCCTGTGAGATGTGCATAGGGATGGGGGGTGGTCACACTCAACACCACCACCCCATCTGCCCCTCTGACCAGCCACCAGTGCCTTCCCCCAGCGTGCACAGTATATTTTTACTTTGATGGTAAGGAAGGGGCCCAGTCACACCTCTCTGAGTTAGCCACGCCCCCTCCCAGTACCGGGGCCCCACACAACTGTAGGCAGCCCTGTGTGGGCTTTCCTGGACACAGGGGCCTGTATGCAGCATATACCCCGCACCATTATAGATACACCACTGGCCATAATGCTTGGAGCATACACATGCTCCTGACTTCTGCACGCCCTCAAACCTACTTTAATATCCCCGCCTTTCCAATACCCTCATTCTTCCCAGACTCCTTTAACATACAGTCCCCTCCCTTCCAAGACCTTTGTAAGAACCTGACTCCTCCATGCCCTGAAGTGCACTCCACTACCCCTTCCTTCCCAGACCACTGTTGTATTCCCAACTGCAAAAAGGACATTTTGTGTTTGCTTTACCTATTGCTTCAAAATCCATAAGAAACACCCCTTTTATTTTCAGGCAGGTTAGTCCACCATTGTGAGCAAAGATTTTACCTTCTACAAAAAACTTGGCTTACATTCAAGCAGGTATAAATCAGCTTACAAATGAAACAGCTGGGTTAAATGCATGGTTATCTATTGAGCCACTTAAATATTAAATGAGTGTAAATATTTGTTAGACCGCATAACAGAATACATAGATCTAAATCTTTACAAATAACTATGTATCTATTTGTCCCACTAATGGGCAGGAACAAAACGGAGCTCATCCATGCACTTACAGAAACGTAAATGTGAGCAAATGGTTATTTGATCACTCTAGTCAGTTAAAAAAGTGCTATAAAGTATCATACTGTTCTAAAGAAAGAAGCAGGTCTCAAATGTGTGGGATAAAGACAGAGAAACTATTGGCATACAAATGGAGACATTAAAAATTATTCAATTTTACTATTTCAAAAGAAATAGAAATGTAAATATAACACAGCTACTCCTGTCCGAGTCATGCTAGCCTCTTCGCTTTCATTCTCTTCCGTATGTACTGACCTGGTCTACTCACCTCTGGCTCCTCACTGTCAGCGTTGTGGACGTCATGCCACAGAATGTCATGGCAACGCTGTCAGTGCTAAAGTCCAGTACGTACAGGGAGCAGTTGCACGTTCTGGGCCCTGCTTCCCCTCCACATGTCTGGGATAGAATAGCAATGTGGAGATATGTTCATGTTGGACTGGAACAGCCTTGCTATAAGATGATGAAAGTTGTAGTCATTTTCAGTATGTAGGCGCATATCCAAATGTCTTTTAATGTGAACCAATTAGGGTCCATTATGGTTTCTCTTCATCTCTGTGGCCCTTTTCTCTTTCTCTGCCATGAGATGCAAATCTAACCAAAATGTTTTGGTTTGTATAGAGGAGGTTGAGGCGCCATAAATGTGGGCGACACTACTATTGTTGAACCCAGATAATAATAATAATAATAATAATACAATTAGCTGGCCTGAGGTTAGAACAGCCAGTAACAGTTAGGTATCCTCCCCCTTCAGAATGATCTACCTGACTATTCATTTACAGTAAATCAGTGTCTCTAGCTGCACTGCTCTCTGCATGTAGTCCATCAGTTTATCTGTAATATCACTAGCATTCGGATGCCTCATTTTCTGACCTTTTCTCCTCCGATCCCTTGTGGATATCCACAGATCTACTCAATAATTAATCTAGCATGTTTTAATAGCCACTAATTGCCAAATTACAGCTTACTGGAGAAGTTGAGGCCCCTGCCTTGCTTTCAGCATGTTCATGTCACTGAAACACAGATGTTGATTCTTGCTCCGACCCTTTATTAGTAACGCTGACGTCAAATCACAACCTGACTGCAGGTGATACAACCATTCAGTATGTTGAGGCTGTGTCCTCTGTACTGTAGCTACCATGTGCAGGGGCTTATTAACAAGGGGCCCCCTGTGTCAGTGAACACCTCCTCTAAGCAGTGCCCCCACCGCACCACCTGCATCCTATCTGGTGCCTGCAAGTGGCTTCCTCCTACTATGCACCCACATCTTCCCAGTGATATTTGGGCAGATGGCACATGTGCACAAGATAGCAGAGGCTCTGGCACAGTACCAGTGACTGTGCATCACTGCGTGGTGCCATCTCTCTGAAGATGTCACTGGGAAGATGGCACGGCGTAGGAGGTGGATCTGCTTGCCGGCACCAGGTAGGGATTCTCCGGGTGCAGGGTGTGCAGTGCGCCCCTGAGGCCTATGATGCCTTTTCTTGATGACCTGGGTAAACATGACTGTTTTGCCAAGTGTTACTGTATTTAATTTTAGATGTAGGCATAGCATACATATACAAAATAGGCGATGGTATCAATATCCCAGAAGTTGAAGTCCCGATGGTCAGAATGCCAACAGCGGCATCCCAACATTCAAAATCCTGACGGATCCTGATGAGTATTTATGGTAAATAAACCTTATTACTGTATATCTAACCCCCTGTACCTTGGCGCGCTTTGCAATCAGAGACAACAGTACCACTGAGCTGTTTATGCTGTTTCACATGCGTTCTGCTGGAAATACTTACAGTCTACATTAGAAACAAGTAGGTGCTTGATGGATTATTTCACCCTTTTAATATAATTAAAAAATTATATTTATTTTTGTCCTTCCAGCAAATAACATGATGGTGGACGATTTCAACTGGTCCAAGCCCTATCAAGCCAGTACTTCTGTTAGGATGACATCTCCAGTATTACCACCACTGACCTCTTCCTCCGAGCACTACCCATCAGCGGCGGTATACCAGCAGCACCAGCAGCACCACACCCAGCCATCAGATTTATGGCATTTCCACCATTTTGGACCACCAAGCCATATTAATTCTGTCTATCATCACCAGTCCGTACCAGAGTTTCAGATGGTACCGGGTCCTGATGGAAAATGCAGCTCATTTCTTAATCTGTTACAACCTGAGAGATATCCTAGCACTCTGCAGGAGTCAATGTCCAAACCAGACCTCCATACATCAGCAGCCAGTGGCTCTCCCATACAGGAGAACCTGAATCAGAGAATAAACTCACAAGCAGGTAAGAAGTCTCTGCACTTTAGTGTTAAGCTTCCTTGATAACATAATACTGAATTTATGTTTCAGTTCTAATTCACAGTTTCTCAGAACCCCTCCAGTCTGAGACACAGTAAATGTGAAGTAACCCATGTGCTTTAACCAGCAGCTAGACACACACTAGCATTCGTAGCGTTCAATCGACCTTGTGAGGATTCTATAAGTGATGGAGAACATCCTTTTCCTGTCAGAAAGTGAAAGTTATTAACGTCCAAAACTGTGGATTGAGCTTATTTACTCCCATGTTATAGGGGAGCAGTGTTCTCCAGTTTCTTAAATCTATCTGAATGGTAGGGAATTAGGTTTCAAAGTAGGTGCAATAATTGGCGTAAATTAGGTTTCAAACTAGACACAATTTACGGTGGCCGACACCAATGCACCAGAGCAATTAAGAAATTGCTTCTCAGAAAAGCAGTTTACCCATGAGCCCTACTATGAAAGTTTACACTGCCGGTGTACTGAGGTTTCACAATGGTTGGAGCTTGGTGCATGGATGGCTCCTACATCAGGGCACTAATGGTGGTTGGTCTGTTACATTAAACGTGTAAACTACTGATTCCACTGATTCCACGTGTATAATGGATCCATTCTCCTTGATGAATAGGCCCAATTTAGTGATATGACTAATAGGGTTTTAGCAGCTGAAGAAGCTTTACTGTTTAAGGCACACTTATGGCATTGTATTCATATGCACACAAGATACACTCTGCAAAACAGTGCACTTTTAACTCTTCAATATAAACATATTTGTGATATAGTACAGGATGACATGCATTGGCTAACCATCCTGTGACCATGCAGGAGACTGTGACTAATGTCATTTTCCAGATAACTGGATGCTGTTATACAGTATATCTAAGTATCCCATATGGCCTGGCTTTCCCAGGACTGTCCCAGTTTTCATCAGTAGAAATCTGCATCTTGCAGCTGCCATTCCCATAGTACACAGATTCTCTATGCCCATTTCTAGGTTAGCAGGGAAGAAAGTATTATGTGGGTTATTCAGAAATATACGCAGCAAGATCTGTCTCCATCTCCTCACATGCTGGGGGCCGCCCAGCACAGGGCAAGGCCACCCAGCATGTGCGGCGTCGCCTCACGATGTGTCCGCAATGCAGACGCATCGAATTATGATTGACCGCTGCCATCTGCCCCATGACCCTTTTGGACTGAACTAACCTTATAATGGTGTCATGTTTAAAAAAAAAAAAAAAATACTGAAAGCCTTGGGGTACATTCCAGTAGCCACTCAATCTTTAATCCAAAAAGTTGCGTGCCACTTTGGAGTATCTGTGATGCTTCATGGAAACAGGGCATTGCCGAGTTATTGTGGGTGTGGCTTCAATACACCCTTGCTATGGCATATTTCCTTGTGATTTTTATTTCCAAATGTTGGGAAGTAAAATGCCACCCTACCACCTCCTGCTCATTGCCTTCATAAAGTGGGTAGAGCAAAGTTTGATTACACGCTTCATAGTCTAAAGCTTAATCATGTCATGACCCTGCATGTTATAGCATTGTCAGGATAATGTGAACGGTGCTGCGATGCCCACTGGATCTCCCGGAGCAAAGGTCGTTCATGCGGGAAAGTTTGATTTAAAGTTACATGTATCTTAAAAAATGTGTAACTCTAAATACAGCTGCAGAAATGTCATTGTATTTAGTGGTGTAACTAGAGGCATGGAGGCCCCTGGCAAACTCTCTGGGTGGGCCTCATATTTGAGTTCTATAAACCCTTAGGTCTACATGTTTTATTGTAGACCAGTGGTTCTCAAACTCGGTCCTCAGGACCCCACACAGTTCACGTTTTCCAGGTCACCCAGCAGGTGCACTGTGTATCACCAACTGTCACATTTAAAAAATCTACAGGTGACCTGGAAAACATGAACCGTGTGGGGTCCTGAGGACCGAGTTTGAGAACCTGTGTTGTAGACAAATAATTTCTGTAATCATGCTTATCAGAAATACACGAGGCAAGATAGTGTGAAAGCTTTGTAAGTGTCTTGGCTCTGTTTACCCAGCTGCTAGTCATCATCACTGGCGGCTGCTGCCCCTGGGTTGCGGCACAGAACACACAGCATGGGGAGGGGGTTAAAACATATAAACAAACCTTTAATGGTGAGAAAAGAAAAAAGCATATGGTTCTAAGTGCGCACTGTGCTGCTAGTGGTGCTAAAGCTCACAAAGAGGTATTTCCAACCCTCCACCACAAGTTAATAGATAAAAAAGTAGAGAGATAGTTCCACCAGCGCAGACAATGATAAAGAATGGATACTTATTCCAATATGATTGATGGTGTTTGCAACTTTGTTTTCTCTCCCAGTCAGATGTCATATAATTTGCAAGAGAGAAGATAAAAATACCATAGTGTAATCCGTTTTTTTTAATCAAAAATTAAATGAGACATAAAATATCCCTGCAAGGACATTATGTATGAACAAATAAAACACCGTTTCTACATAGGTTACAACACTGAACATTAAAATACACGTGGCTGTGAATTGATTGTAATTACCGATGTAATGAGAGAACTATGTCACAAGTTCTCAAATAGGCATATACAATATACATTCCATGCGTATCAGCAACATGTGAAAATACTTTAAAAAAGCTGGGATATCCAAAGCCGGTCCGTAAGGTGGATAATTACCAGTTCCAGGTGAAGAACTGGCAGCGCTCAGTTCTTTAAACGCTTTGGAAATCAGAAGAAAAATCCTTGGCTGCAGTCCCAAGTTCCTCCGCTCCTATCCAAACTCCGGATCGTCTGGTCCCCAGCTGCGGCACCCACGCGTTCCGACCCTCCACGGGGGTCTTTCTCAAGGTAAGCCGTGAAGCTGAATGAATCCATACCTCAATGGAGGTGTTTAAAAACCTCCCGCTATTTCATGATTGGTCCCGGCGCGTGAGTCTCTAAACAGTCTGAAACTACATGTCCCATGACTCCTTGCGCAAGGACCGTCATATCCTGTTTCCTGCATATCGCGTCTCGTCATGGTGACGCGTGACGGGAAGCATTTCGGCCGAAACTTGGGACTTGGGACTGCAGCCAAGGATTTTTCTTCTGATTTCCAAAGCGTTTAAAGAACTGAGCGCTGCCAGTTCTTCACCTGGAACTGGTAATTATCCACCTTACGGACCGGCTTTGGATATCCCAGCTTTTTTAAAGTATTTTCACATGTTGCTGATACGCATGGAATGTATATTGTATATGCCTATTTGAGAACTTGTGACATAGTTCTCTCATTACATCGGTAATTACAATCAATTCACAGCCACGTGTATTTTAATGTTCAGTGTTGTAACCTATGTAGAAATGGTGTTTTATTTGTTCATACATAATGTCCTTGCAGGGATATTTTATGTCTCATTTAATTTTTGATTAAAAAAAAACGGATTACACTATGGTATTTTTATCTTCTCTCTTGCAAATTATATGACATCTGACTGGGAGAGAAAACAAAGTTGCAAACACCATCAATCATATTGGAATAAGTATCCATTCTTTATCATTGTCATTGCGCTGGTGGAACTATCTCTCTACTTTTTTATCTATAAACCTTTAATGGTACATGTAATATGCGTGACGGCTGGCTGACCCATGGGTTTGGCAGTGCTGTGTTTCACAGCCGTGGTAGTAATATAGTCTTTATTGTGTCATCAATTAAAGTGGTTGTCCACTTTCAGCTATCTTTCATTAAATGGCTTGTAAGGGTCGTTCTGCATTGTACTATTGTGTTTTTCAGCTATGTAGTTATACTTTCCAGGGAATACATACGTATTTCCGGCGGATGGGATGCCAGCTGTCAATATCCCGCCAGCCAGAATGCCAGCAGCAGGGCAAGTGCAAAGCGTATCCTTGCGGGCTCGGAGGCTCGCTATGCTCGCCACAGGTTCTATTCCACTCAATAGGTGTCGTGGACACCCACTAGTGGGAATAGCCTCTATGTGCCGGGATTCCAGCTGTCGGCATTGTTGGCTGACGGGATTCCGGTGTCTGTATCGTGACCGCCGGGATCTTGACAGCCAGCAAATTAACTGCATCCCCTTTCCAGGCATAGTTGTTTATTTAAACTGACCTTAGATGTTAGACCACTCTTTTTCCTTTACTTTTCTTTGCCCTTTGCATTGGATATAACTGCATTCATTACGTAGCTCTGTAAACAAGGGCTGGAAAAATAACCTCCTCTGACTGCATGATATAAGACATGCCTGAAAAGCACAGAAAGTTAGAAAGGTGAGGCAATGCATTGAGTAACAGCTGAAGTAAAGTATCCACAACCTAATGCATTACAGGCAATCTCAGTATTAAAAATCCATACAAAAATGAATTAAGTTTAGAATTGCTGTTTTATTCATAAATAAGTTTAATATTGTAGCATCTTTCCTTCACAATTATTTTCAGAAGCAAACCAAAAATGTTACATAATTATTACATGTCCACATGATTTATGGGTTGCCTTGTTTTTCTCCCATCTCTAGGACTTCATCCTCAGGAGAGAAGAAAGGAGTTTTTCCACCCACAAGAGCGAAGGAAGGATTTATACTTTTATTAGGTGTTTCATTGTTGTTAAATAATTTTTAGCACGTGTATAGTAAAGGACATTATACTGCAAAATGCTCCCATTGAAAATAATACATATATTTTTTTAAATATGTTCTCTGTGAATGAAACACTGGTACAGTACTTCCATATTGAATAAATACTCTGCCCAATCATTGCATGATGAAAACAGGGAAGAACTACCTAGAGGTGAGCGTACAGGACCATTCACAAAGGTGCAAAGTTCTGCGTTTGTCTCTCCATTCTGTGGAATGGTATTTACACTTTACCTGTAATAATTCATTAGGTGGGATTTACATTCTGTGAATAGAACACAGGTTGACGGTGGACAATAAATTGTGCTGTGTGGTGTATTCGGAGTAAAACAGGAAACTCTACTTGAAGCCAAATTCCACCAGCAAAGAAAGAAAGCCGGAAATTGCAGAATCTAGCAAATATTTTCTAGCGGACGTTGGTTCCAGGTCCACCAGTTGGCGTGGTGACTTTGCCACTGAAGTGCACCATTATTCAAGTCTCAGGATAATATTTCAGTTTACATTGGTAGAAAAAGCAGTATGTGTTGTAACCTACACAGAACAAGCATTATGATATGGAGAAATGTCCATTTAAATGGAATATTCTGAATATATATATATATAGCTATATAGATATAAAATGTGTGTGTGTGTGTGTGTGTGTGTGTGTGTGTGTGTGTGTGTGTGTATGCTTTATAGCGGGACTGATGAGTGTGGCTGAGGAAGTCTGATGTGTATAAATTTGATATTTTTCTCTTGTAATATATTTTAAGAATGCAATGTATAATACGTATTTGATTTCACCTGTAATATATTTCAATGGTAAGAAAATGAGTCATACAAATGTAATAGAAAATAAAGGAAATTCTTACAAATATAACTAACAGCTGCTTTGTCACATAATAAATACCATATAGCTTGGCCTGTTTAATACATCAGTTTTGTGATTGGGTATAGATTGGAGACAGTGCAGAGTCGTAACTACATGTGTGCCGGGTGAGCCTGGCACACAGCACAGTTGCCCGGAGGGCGCAACTGCCCGCATCCTTTGCCTAAAGTCTGCGGCATTGTAATGAGTCAAACTGACTCATTACAAGCCGTCTGTGTGCGTGTGCTGCCGCCGGAGAGGAGCAGCTCCAGGAGCAGGGGAGGAGGAGGAATGGGGACTCCGGAGCCGCAGCAGCGCTATGTAATTGGCGGCGGCACCGCTGCAGCTGTCCCTCTCCTTCACATTGGCTGGCTACGATCGCTCCCTCCCTGCTCCTGGTGCACTTCCGCCAGGGAGCAGGGAGGGAACGATCGCGGCCAGCCAATATGAAGGAGAGGGACAGCTGCAGCGGAACCGCTGGCAGCACATCCCAGACGGAGTCAGAAGTGCCCACAAAGAGGAGATGCTTGTCCTCAGAGCTGCAGCAGGTGATGGAAATTGGACGGCCGCTGCAGTGCTGGGGTTAAGGGTAGGCTGCTGGAGAAGGACACAGAGCAGGAGAGAACAGAAGCTCCTCCTCCTCCACTCTGTGTGCTCTCAGCTGCTGCTGCTGCCGATGTACCATCCCTCCTCCTCTGGCGCTCCCTGGTCACTGTCCCACAGCTTCCGCTCTGTGGATGTCGGACCCAGGCAGGGGAGATGACTGCAGAGCTGGCCTGGAGGCGGACCCTCAGGTGCCTGCTGCTGGAGGATGGCGGTGACCCCCAGCTGCTGCTCTGGAGGAGAAGAGCGTCCATGAAGTTCCTGTATGATCCGCAGGTGTGCTGGTGAAGAGGAGCATGCTGAAAGGTGACTTTCTCTCTCTCCCCCCCCCCCCTCTTTCTCTCTCCCTCTCCCTCTCCCGTTTTAATGTGTAAAAATGGGGCTCTGCCTGCCGTAATGTGTAAAAAGTAGACACTGCCTGTCGTAATGTGTGAAAAAGGGGGACTCTGCTGCTAACTGTTGTAAAAGGGGGACTCTGCTGCCTAATGTGTAAAAAGGGGACTTTGTTTGCCTAATGTGTAAAAAAGAGGGACTCAGCTTGCAGTAATGCGTAAAAAGGAGACTCTGCCTGCCGTAATGTGTAAAAAAAGGGGACTCTGCCTGCCATACTATGTAAAAGGGAACTCTGCCTGCCGTATTGTGTAAAAGGGGACTCTGCCTGCTGTACTGTGGAAATGGGACTCTCCTGCTGTAATGTGTAATTGGCGCTACTGTGTGGCGTAATTTGAATAATGGAGACTTCTGTACAGCGTAATAATATGAATTGGTATTATTTTGTGGCCACACCCCTATATTTTTGGCACGCGCCTACAGTGCGCACTGGCCCTGTTTTGCATATGGGAGGGCGCCGATGCTGCTTCTTGCACACAGCGCTAAAATGTCTAGTTATGGCACTGAGACAGTGTGAATGCAGATTATCAATTAACTAGAAATCAGTGCATAACTGAGGCACTCGGTACATGGCAGTCATCAGACCTTGGTTCTTTGTGAATAGTCTGGATTGCACAGAGTATTATGGCTGCTTTCCTTGTGTCTATGCACAGTTAGAGACAATGAAAGTGAGAACCTATGCCAGAGAATAATGTCTACTTCCACCACAATTAAATGTAATGTAGATTCAGTGAAGGTAGGCAGTGGAGGCAGGACCTCACCTGCCATACTGCAGTACACTCCAGAGTTTTGACTATAAAAAGGATTTGAATAACACAAAGAAGATATTTAGAACTTATAATTATCATCTTTGTATTATTCATATCATATTTTTGTTACTATAATTATTTTTAGAATCAAAGCTCACCACCAAATCATATATGTGTGTAAATCTGGCTCTGATATTATCTAGTGCCTCTCCAGCTATTGACCTCACCGCACCTCACTGGGTAGATTCTCTGATGCCTCCCATGGTCAATCAGAAGCAATCACCACCACTACCAATGCAGAGTAAACAGAGCCGTAACTAGACTTTTTGGTGCCCTGTGACAGAGAATTAGAGCCCCCCATTTTTTTTCAATAGGGACATAAAGAGCATGCCTCATGGTGAAGGCATATTTAAAAAAAAAAAAAATAGGTCCCTTTGTCACCGTGTACGACCTCTGCCATTATGGATGTGGTTATGGCTGCAGATCCGTCTGCTCCTACTCAGCCATCCCGTCATATAGCAGAGTACCCAGACCTGAATGCCATACTCCTGAAGCTGCAGTCTCTGCCAACCAGTCAGGATTTACAACAAGACCTGCAATCCATGGAACAAAGGATCCAAGATTCCATTCAAGCCCGCATTTCATCTATACAGTCGGATATCTCCCAGATTGCTGATAGGATGGTGGTTATGGAAGGAGAAGTAGTGGACTCCAAGGTTTCTGATTTGCATGACTTAATTTCCCGGCAATCTAGGTCACTTCTCGAGATGAATCGCAAACTTGATGAAATAGACATAGAGGTCTTAGAAACAATCTGAGAGTGAGTGGATTACCTGAAGATGTTTCCCCTCAGGGTATTGAAAATGCCCTGTCCAAAATATTCACCAAACTCTTAGGCACCGACCCCGACAAACAGATTGTCTTTGACAGGGCGCACTGTGCCCTATGTCCCTGAGGAGCGCCAACAGAACGACCTCAGGATGATATTTGTAGACTCCATTATTATCAGGAAAAGGAAGAGCTTCTCAAGGAGTCCAAACGTTTTTCAGAAGTTGTCTTCGAAGGCCACCAGATCCAAATTTTCCAAGATCTCTCGTGGGACACCTTACAACAGAGACTGCTACTCCCCCTTACGGATGAACTTAAAAAACGCAATATTAGATTTCAATGGGGATTCCTCTTGAGCATTCAAGTTAATCATGCAGGGTCTCTGCTGGTCCTACAAGAATACGAGGGTGTTGAGGACTTCTGCTCATCTTTGGGGATACCCCCTCCGACTCTTTTGAACTGGTTAGACCCGCTGGAACTTTGTACCGCGTCTCAACCTCGTAAGGAACCGTGGCGCACAGTCCACAACTCTAGACGACGTAACCGAGCTGAAGCTTCTGATGGCGTCTCTGCCTCTTCCTCCGCTACTAGAAGACAACAACGTCCTGCAGTTTCGGATGCAGCCTCCAAGTACATGTGAATTTTAGTCTTTGTTATTTATTTGATTGTTTTAGTTGTCCTTACAGACTATGGTCTTCTGTTCAACATTTTAGTGTTTAGACATGTCTTACTGTTTACCTGTCCCTGAGGACTGTCTGGGCACTGAATGTCTCCATTAGGCTCTGTCTGCTTCATTTTGAGGGTTTTTGCATTTAACCTTATGTTAATTGTTCTATTAGTCGGCCTGTGGAGCGAGGCACTCCCATGTTGTTCTATGGCTCAGTTCTCTGAAGATTTTGCTGTTCATATTAGCATATTCTAACTTGTTATAGACTTATGTTTTCATGTTATTGTTATGATTCCTGTACTCCAGACCGGAGGAGATCTTATGGCAGGGATCTGAGTACATGAAAATAAGCTGGTTGTGGGAGCTGGATAGCCTAGTAACCCCTGGCGCCCTAACTCCGTTGTCTCGCCCGTGTTATCAGAAATCCCCTGCGAGACTATGGTTGCTTGAGCCCATGGCAGCCGCGTTCGAAGGGCGGATTATGTCTGCCCAACCCCGATGCCCCCGCAGGTCTTAATGGGAGACAAGGGGAAGTCCGAGACAGGGTGATAACAAGGGGCCCTCTGACTAAGCAACCAGGCCAGGGGTTACAAGCTAACTAACTAAATCAAAAGGTATGTGCGGACTAGCCGCCAGGAAAAAAGGACAACCAAGGATCCACTGATCCGACACTCCTATCCGGCACCGCCGGACACCAGAGTGGATCTGTGGAAGCGGAATCCTCCGCAAAGCTCCAGAACACAATTAAACAAAATAATAAACAGAAGCGGACAAGCCGCAACACACGGCTGCGCCGCGACTCACGAACACCACCAGATGTTAAAGGTGCTCGGTCAGACTCCAGGAACAGATGGTAACTTCCGAGTACAGGATCTCTGAGGACAGGAACAACCGAAAAGACCGGGACTGGGAACTCTCTGCAGCAGACACAGGCAAACAGGAAGCTATCACCGGCGTCTGTAAGAAGTCCTGAGGGTGCCTTTATTCAGGCACCCTCCAATCAGGATCCAGACAGGACAATCAAATAGAAATGCCGTGCAGCTTGCATGCTGCACGGCCAGCACATAATCAGGGTAATGAGAATAGACCCAGCAACGGGGAACGCGGCTGAACGTGGCGTCCCCGTTGCTAAGGTCAGAGCGGCTCCGTGCGCCCGGCGTCTTAGCGTTGCCAGGGAGCCGGCGGCTGAACGTGCACGGCGTCCCTGGTTGCTAGGCGCCGGGCCGCACGGCCGAGCGGACCCCGGCGCCTAACAGTACCCCCCCCTTGAGGAGGGGTCAAGGAACCCCTAAAGCCAGGTTTCCGAGGAAATTCACGAAAAAATGCCCTTTTGAGCTTTGGGGCATGAAGGTCTTCATCCAGGACCCACGACCTTTCCTCTGGCCCATAACCTCTCCAATGCACCAAAAAATAAAGCCGACCCCGGGACAACTTGGAATCGAGAACCTTCTCAACCAAGAACTCTTGCTGACCCTGTACATTAACTGGTGATCTCCCCTGAGATTTTTTATGAGGAAATCTGCTGGACGAAACATATGGTTTAAGCAATGAGCAATGGAAGGTATTTCCGATCCGTAAAGTTTTTGGTAAACGTAACCGGAAAGCAACTGGATTGACTTTTTTGATAATGAGAAATGGTCCAATATATCTAGGACCCAATCTGGCTGAGGTTTGTCGAAGTTTGATGTTGCGAGTCGACAACCACACCCTGTCTCCTACTTTAAAAGTGCACGGCCGCCGGAGCCTGTCAGAAATTTTTTTTTCCCGGAAAGCTGCTTTTCTGAGAGCCAGGTGCACTTTTTTCCAAATAAGTTTAAGATGAGAGGTCAGGGCCAGAGAGGAGACAGAGGAATGTTGAAAAAATGAATTAGCTCTGGGGTGGAAACCAAAAACTGCAAAAAATGGAGACACATTGGTGGAGGAATGACAGGCATTATTATAAGCAAACTCCGCCAATGGAAGAAACTCAGACCAGTCATTTTGGAGTTTGGCCGAGTACAAACGCAAATATTGTTTTAGAGATTGGTTAACTCGCTCAGTCTGTCCATTGGATTGTGGATGATAGCCGGAGGTTAATGATAATTTCATCTTTAATGAAGCACAAAAAGACTTCCAAAATTGCGCAATGAATTGTGGACCCCTGTCAGAAACAATATCAGTGGGTAACCCATGGAGTCTGAAAACATGACGGAGGAACAAGACTGCCAATCCCTGGGCAGATGGCAATCGGGGAAGAGCAATAAAATGGGCCATCTTGCTAAAACGGTCCACTACCACCCATATGACTCGGCATCCGGCTGACAGAGGGAGATCCACCACAAAATCCATGGAGATATGCGACCATGGCCTAAGAGGAACTTTCAAGGGCATAGTTGACCAATAGGCAAAGAACGGGGAACTTTATGCTGTGCACAGACCTGACACGAAAAAACAAACTCTTTAATGTCTTTGGAAAGACCAGGCCACCATACTGAGCGGGATACTAATTCCAAAGTCTTAGCGATTCCCGGATGCCCTGCAACTTTGCTATCATGAAATTCCGCCAAAACAGTTGCTCTCAAAAACTCAGGAACAAAAAGACGACTAGCAGGAGTATTTCCCGGAGCTTGATGTTGAAGCAGCTTTAATTGGGAAAATACATCCTGTGTGAGACCTGCCTGAATGACTGAAGGCGGAAGTATGGGAGTAACAGGACTGTTGTCTTGAACCGGAAGGAAACTGCGTGACAGGGCATCTGCCTTGGTATTCTTGGAACCTGGTCTGAAGGTGATAATGAATTTGAAACGAGTAAAAAATAAAGCCCAACGAGCCTGTCGGGCATTCAGTCGTTTAGCCGATTCAATGTATTGAAGATTTTTGTGATCAGTCAAAACTGAAATGGTGTGGGTAGCTCCTTCAAGCCAATGTCTCCACTCCTCGAAAGCCCATTTAATAGCCAGCAATTCCCGGTTACCAACATCGTAGTTGGATTCTGCAGATGAGAATTTCCTGGACATAAAGGCACAAGGATGTAACTCAAGGGAATCTGGATCCTTCTGAGAAAGGATAGCCCCTACTCCAACCTCCGAGGCATCCACCTCAATAATGAAAGGTAATTCTGGGTTGGGATGTCTAAGGACAGGGGCTGAGACAAAGGCTTGTTTTAAGGCCTGAAAAGATAACTCCGCTTCACATGACCAATTGGTAGGATCTGCTCCCTTCTTAGTAAGTGCCACAATGGGAGCAACTAGGTCAGAGAAAGAGTGAATAAATCTTCTATAGTAGTTTGCAAACCCTAAAAAGCGCTGAATTGCTTTTAAATTGGTGGGTTGCGCCCAACTAAGGATGGCTTGGAGCTTTTTTGGTTCCATTCGGAATCCCCGAGGGGAAATAATGTACCCTAAAAAGGATACTTCCGTGACATGAAATTCACACTTCTCCAGCTTGGCATATAAGTGATTTTCACGTAATCTCTTTAGCACCTGACGCACCTGGGTAACATGTTGTTCCACGGAGTCAGAATATATCAAAATATCGTCTAAATAGACCACGACGAATCTTCCCAGAAACTCACGGAGCACATCATTAATGAGATCCTGGAAAACTGCCGGAGCGTTAGATAGGCCGAATGGCATGACCAGATACTCATAGTGGCCCGACTGAGTACTAAATGCCGTTTTCCACTCATCCCCTGACCTGATTCTGATGAGGTTATATGCTCCTCTAAGATCAATCTTAGAAAAAATAACAGCCGAACGTAGCTGATCAAAGAGGACAGAGATCAGCGGCAGAGGGTAAGTATTCTTTACTGAGATTTTATTCAAAGCTCTAAAGTCAATGCAGGGTCTGAGTGAACCATCCTTCTTCTCTACGAAGAAGAAACCTGCACTTAAAGGGGATTTAGATGGCCTGATAAACCCTTTCCCAAGGCTTTCTTTCACATACTCATTCATGGCCACAGTTTCAGGACAAGACAATGCATATAACCTTCCTTTAGGCAACGTGGCACCAGGAATTAACTCAATGGCACAATCATAAGGCCTATGGGGAGGCAAAATATCCGCATTGCCCTTGGAAAACACATCAACAAAATCCTGGTATTCCCCAGGAATATGTGCGGAACTGGCGGCAGCTACTCGGATAGGAAGCGTAATACATTCTTTATCACAGATGGTACCCCATTGTAGGATCTCCCCAGACTGCCAATCAATGACGGGATTATGAAAGGCCAGCCAAGGATGACCCAGAACCACAGGAACTGCTGGACAATGGGTAAGGAAAAACTCAATTTTTTCAGAATGCAGAGCTCCCACCGAGAGCAAAACAGGAGGTGTACATAGAGAAATAACCCCATTGGATAAAGGACTCCCATCTAAACCATGCATGGTGATACACCTACCTAAGGTTAGCTGAGGAATACCTAAGGCCTTGGCCCATGTTAAATCCATAAAGTTTCCTGCAGCTCCACTGTCCACAAAAGCAGAGACCGAGGAACAGAGGCTGCCATAGGAAACTTTAGCAGGAACCAACAGTGAATTATTTGAGGAGATGAGCTGCAGACCAAAGTGAACCCCCTCACAATTCACTTGGTCAGGAAGTTTCCCAACTTGTTTGGACAACTACGGGCAAAATGTCCCTTACCTCCGCAGTATAAACACAGACCATAATTTTGCCTCCTGGTTCTTTCTTCCGGAGACAATTTGGAGAGACCAATCTGCATAGGCTCCTCTATGTCTACAGGAATGGAAGGAACCCAGGGAGAGGACCCGACAGATGCCCCTTTTTCAGCCCTCCGCTCTCTGAGCCGACGATCTATTTTAATAGATAGCTCCATGAGGTTATCGAGGGTCTCAGGAGCGGGATACTGGAGGAGACTGGCTTTTATAGATTCCGATAAGCCGAGGCGAAACTGACTGCGCAGGGCTGGGTCATTCCAGCCACAGTCGTTCGACCAACGGCGAAACTCCGTACAATAATTCTCTGCGGGATTCCTACCCTGTCTAAGAGCACGCAACTGACTTTCTGCGGACGCCTCTCTATCAGGGTCGTCATACAATAGTCCTAAAGATTTTAAAAAGGCGTCTACAGACGATAAGGCCGGATCGTCTGTCTTTAAACCAAAAGCCCAGGTCTGAGGATCCCCCTGAAGTAGAGAAATAATAATCCCAACCCGCTGAGCCTCTGTACCTGAGGTAACTGGTCTTAAACGAAAATACAGTTTGCAAGATTCTTTAAAATTAAAAAACTGTTTTCTATCCCCAGAAAAACGGTCAGGCAGATGCATTTTTGGTTCAGGGATGACCCTCGGGGAAGTCCGTAACAGATCTTCCTGTGACCTCACCCGGAGGGACAGATCCTGAACCATCTGAGTAAGTTCCTGAATCTGACTAACAAGAAGCTGGCCAGGGTTTGGCCCAACACCGGTGGGATTCATAAGGCCGACAAAAATCTCCCAACTAAAAAGTGAAAAAATTTACTGTAAGTTAAATCTTTTCTTTTGTGGGCCGGTGATAATGTTATGATTCCTGTACTCCAGACCGGAGGAGATCTTATGGCAGGGATCTGAGTACAGGAAAATAAGCTGGTTGTGGGAGCTGGATAGCCTAGTAACCCCTGGCGCCCTAACTCCGTTGTCTCGCCCGTGTTATCAGAAATCCCCTGCGAGACTATGGTTGCTTGAGCCCATGGCAGCCGCGTTCGAAGGGCGGATTATGTCTGCCCAACCCCGATGCCCCCGCAGGTCTTAATGGGAGACAAGGGGAAGTCCGAGACAGGGTGATAACAAGGGGCCCTCTGACTAAGCAACCAGGCCAGGGGTTACAAGCTAACTAACTAAATCAAAAGGTATGTGCGGACTAGCCGCCAGGAAAAAAGGACAACCAAGGATCCACTGATCCGACACTCCTATCCGGCACCGCCGGACACCAGAGTGGATCTGTGGAAGCGGAATCCTCCGCAAAGCTCCAGAACACAATTAAACAAAATAATAAACAGAAGCGGACAAGCCGCAACACACGGCTGCGCCGCGACTCACGAACACCACCAGATGTTAAAGGTGCTCGGTCAGACTCCAGGAACAGATGGTAACTTCCGAGTACAGGATCTCTGAGGACAGGAACAACCGAAAAGACCGGGACTGGGAACTCTCTGCAGCAGACACAGGCAAACAGGAAGCTATCACCGGCGTCTGTAAGAAGTCCTGAGGGTGCCTTTATTCAGGCACCCTCCAATCAGGATCCAGACAGGACAATCAAATAGAAATGCCGTGCAGCTTGCATGCTGCACGGCCAGCACATAATCAGGGTAATGAGAATAGACCCAGCAACGGGGAACGCGGCTGAACGTGGCGTCCCCGTTGCTAAGGTCAGAGCGGCTCCGTGCGCCCGGCATCTTAGCGTTGCCAGGGAGCCGGCGGCTGAACGCGCACGGCGTCCCTGGTTGCTAGGCGCCGGGCCGCACGGCCGAGCGGACCCCGGCGCCTAACAGTTATCTGATAGTTGATACATCTAGTATTCCCCTCAGCTACCCTATTCTCTGCTGTAAGTTTATAGACCTGGGTCCGTACTACTTATGCAGAGTATTTTTGTTCTCTTTCTTGCTTTTTTATTATCTCTGTTTCTCTCTATTTGTATAATTTTCCTGTTTGGTGGACCACACTATAGCACTGAGTGAGTGGGTGTAGTATGGTATGCCGGTGGCCGGGTTCCCGGCGACCAGCATACCGGAGCAGGGAGCCCGACCGCCGGCATACCGACAGCGTGGTGAGCGCAAATGAGCCCCTTGCGGGCTCGCTGCGCTCGCCACGGTGCAGGCACGGTGGCGCGCTACGCGCACCACGCTATTTATTCTCCCTCCAGGGAGGTCGTGGACCCCCACGAGGGAGAATATGTGTCTGTATGCCGGGTGTGGGGATTCCGGCGCCGGTATACTGTGCGCCGGGATCCCGACATTCGGCAACCAGAAGACCACCCCACTGAGTATTGTATTTTTATGTGGTTTCAGCCAGTCTCCATATCTGTGTTTTTTTTCCTTCATATATTCTCTTCTGTGTTTCCCTGTTCTTTCCTCCCTCCCTCCTACCCCAACATATGGGTTTGGTCCATTGTGTGATATCCAATCTGATATGGCGGCAGTGTGATACTGATTTTTCAGAAGCTCTTCATCCCTTCTCATGGCTAGTTTAAAATCGGTCTCTTTTAATGTAAAAGGGCTTAACATCCCTGAAAAGATATCTAGACTATTACACACGTTATATATTGACGGAGCGGAGGTGGTGTTTCTCCAAGAAACGCATTTTAAAAGGGGTGCCTCTCCAAGTCTCCTGTCCCGCCATTTCCCTCAGGGTTCTTTTAATAATTTCTCAGAGGCCAAATCCAAGGGTGTAGCTATACTGTTTGCCAAACATCTTAGATTGACTGACATATTAGAATTGCCTATAGGTGATGGTCGAGGGTTGCTAGCAAAGGCCACCATTGCGAATCAGGTCTATACATTTATCAATCTTTATCTTCCTAACCAGGGTCAAATACGGTTTATGCAGGAGGCCCTAGAGCTGATGGGACAAAACAAGGAAGGTGTGTTGGTAGTTGGTGGCGACTTTAATTGAGCTCTGGAGCCCCTTTTGGACACATCTACTGGGTCCCCCTGGTCCTCTCTGAAAGCAATTAAATGATTAAGGTCGCTGCTGCATGATTTCCATCTTATAGATACCTGGCATTTACTTCACCCTAGGGATAGGGATTATACTTTCTACTCGCACCCACACAATTCCTATACATGCATTGACTATTTCTGTGTAGGCCACAAGCACCTTGACCTCATAGTAAATGCCACGATTGGACAGATTGTTGGTTCTGACCATGCCCCTATAACTCTTGTTTTGTCTCTGAGCCACCCTC